>NC_040085.1:34468132-35093132 GCF_003369695.1 Bos indicus x Bos taurus | reverse complement strand
TCTCACATCCATACATGAACACTGGAAAAACCATAGCCTTGACTAGATGGACCTTTGTTGGCAAAGTAATGTCTCTAATTTTGAAGATGCTATCTAGGTTGATGATAACTTTCCTTCCAAGGAGTAAGCGTCTTTTAATTTCATGGCTGCAGTCACCATCTGCAGTGATATTTGGAAAAATAAAGTCTGACACTTTCCACTGTTTCCCCATCTATTTGCCATGAAGTGATGGGACCAGATGCCATGATCTTCGTTTTCTGAGTGTTGAGCTTTAAGCCAACTTTTTCACTCTCCTCTTTCACTTTCATCAAGAGGCTTTTTAGTTCCTCTTCACTTTCTGCCATAAGGGTGGTGTCATCTGCATATCTGAGGTTATTGATATTTCTCCCGGCAATCTTGATTCCAGCTTGTGCTTCTTCCAGCCCAGTGTTTCTCATGATGTACTCTGCACATAAGTTAAATAAGCATGGTGACAGTATACAGCCTTGACGTACTCCTTTTCCTACTTGGAACCAGTCTGTTCCATGTCCAGTTCTAACTGTTGCTTCCTGACCTGCATATAGCTTTCTCAAGAGGCAGATCAGGTGGTCTGGTATTCCCATCTCTTTCAGAATTTTCCACAGTTTATTGTGATCCACACAGTCAAAGGCTTTGGCATAGTCAATAAAGCAGAAATAGATCTTTTTCTGGAACTCTCTTGCTTTTTCGATGATCCAGCAGACGTTGGCAATTTGATCCCTGGTTCCTCTGCCGTTTCTAAAACCAGCTTGAACATCTGGAAGTTCATGGTTCATGTATTCCTAAAGCCTGGCTTGGAGAATTTTGAGCATTACTTTACTAGCGTGTGAGATGAGTGCAATTGTGTGGTAGTTTGAGCATTCTTTGGCATTGCCTTTCTTTGGGATTGGAATGAAAACTGACCTTTTCCAGTCCTGTGGCCACTGCTGAGTTTACCAAAATTGCTGGCATATTGAGTGCAGCACTTTCACAGCATCATCTTTCAGGATTTGGAATAGCTGAACTGGAATTCCATCACCTCCACTAGCTTTGTTCGTAGCGATGCTTCCTAATGCCCACTTGACTTCACATTCCAGGATGTCTGGCTCTAGGTAAGTGATCACACCATCATGATTATCTGGGTCGTGAAGATCTTTTTTGTACAGTTTCTGTGTATTCTTGCCACCTCTTCTTAGTATCTTCTGCTTCTGTTAGATCCATACTATTTTTGTCCTTTATTGACCCCATCTTTGCATTAAATGTTCCCTTGGTATCTCTAATTTTCTTGAAGAGATCTCTAGTCTTTCCCATTCTGTTGTTTTCCTCTATTTCTTTGCACTGATCGCTGCGGAAGGCTTTCTTATCTCTTCTTGCTATTCTTTGGAACTCTACATTCAGATGCTTATATTTTTCCTTTTCTCCTTTGCTTTTCACTTCTCTTCTTTTCACAGCTATTTGTAAGGCCTCCCCAGACAGCCATTTTGCTTTTTTGAATTTCTTTTCCATGGGGATGGTCTTGATCTCTGTCTCCTGTACAATGTCCTGAACCTCCATCCATAGTTCATCAGGCACTCTGTCTATCAGATCTAGGCCCTTAAATCTATTTCTCACTTCCACTGTATAATCATAAGGGATTTGATTTAGGTCATACCTAATGGTCTAGCGGTTTTCCCTACTTTCTCCAATTTCAGTCTGAATTTGGCAATAAGGAGTTCATGATCTGAGCCACAGTCAGCTCCCGGTCTTGTTTTTGCTGACTGTATAGAGCTTCTCCATCTTTGGCTAAAAGAATATAATCAATCTGCTTTCAGTGTTGACCATCTGATGATCATGTCCATGTGTATAGTCTTCTCTTGTGTTGTTGGAAGAGGGTGTTTGCTATGACCAGTGCGTTGTCTTAGCAAAACTCTATTAGTCTTTTCCCTGCTTCATTCCATATCCCAAGGCCAAATTTGCCTGTTACTCCAGGTGTTTCTTGACTTCCTACTTTTGCATTCCAATCCCCTGTAATGAAAAGGACATTTTTTGGGGGGTGTTAGTTCTAAAAGGTGTTGTAGGTCTTCATACAACCGTTCAACTTCAGCTTCTTCAGCATTACTGGTTGGGGCATAGACTTGGATTACTTTGCTATTGAATGGTTTGCCTTGGAAATGAACAGAGATCATTCTGTCATTTTTGAGATTGCATCCAAGTACCGCAAGAGAACATTCAGTTCAGTTCAGTTCAGTTCAGTCACTCACTCGTGTCTGACTCTTTGCGACCCCATGAATCGCAGCACGCCAGGCCTCCCTGTCCATCACCAATTCCTGGAGTTCACACAGACTCACGTCCATTGAGTCAGTGATGCCATCCAGCCATCTCGTCCTCTGTCGTTCCCTTCTCCTCCTGCCCCCAATCCCTCCCAGCATCAGAGTCTTTTCCAATGAGTCAACCTTTTGCATGAGGTGGCCAAAGTACTCGAGTTTCAGCTTTAGCATCATTCCTTCCAAAAAAATCCCAGGGCTGAGTAGAAATATATTCTAAATATATAAAAATATTTTTTAAATTTTCTCTCTCTTTTAATCTATGCCACTCCCTATGTAGTAGAACATTTAAGTATATTTAATACCCAGACCATAAAGTATCTACCTTTATATATATAAATCTACCTTCAAATATAAAATATCTAGTTTTAAATGGAGAAGGCAATGGCACCCCACTCCAGTACTCTTGCCATTTTTTTCATGTTACAAATGTGATTTTATAAGGTTTTACAATATTTCTACAAAAGAGGGAAATCATCTAATAAATATTAGATTTAAAAGGATTAGAAAGAGTTTGATATCTCTTATTTTCTCTTTGAAACCTTGTTGAATTTCTCTCCAGGAAATCAACATGATAACCTAATGGAAATTAATATCGAGTATTTGGCTCTTTCTAGATTTTATATCTTTGCCCTTCTTTTTCCTTTCCTCATTCTCTCATGATAATTGTTCAGACTTACATAAATTTGTTGTGAGAATATTCTTTTTCCACCTAATTAAACTTCATACTTCCCTAGGAAAATTGATAGAATATAGCACTATTGCTTTAGTAGGAAGTTTGCAGCAGCAAGCTAAGTCTGAATATGAAATACTTGCTTTTGAATAAAGGTAATCATATCCGGCCTGGTGGTCAATAAATTAAATTCCAAAGGCATATTCCAGAGAATAAGCAAGGAGAGATATAGGCTACTCTATTAGAGTATCTTCTGGTTGAATTTAGATTAATTAACAACTGTCTGTTTTACTTTAGAAAGTTACATAAGGACAATATTTAAAATACTGTCTTCCTTTTTATATAATTAGAAAAGGATGCTTTGTCCCTTTCTGAGTTTTATGCAGATTAGTGATGGCAATCACATTATGCAAAGGAATTAGGCTATAGTAAACTGAGTGTAGTTATAGACTTTTCCTGTAATACCTGTCATCCATATGTACTTCACTTTTTCTGTGACCTTCTTGTGTCTAACTTTTTTACACAATTCAAGTCCTTTCCTCCTGTATTCTTTAGTCCTGGAAATTACCTTTTGGGCTCTCTGGATTCTCATTTATGCCTGCTATAATTTCTGGACTTCCCGGTGGCTCAGCAGTAAAGAATCTGTCTGAAATGCAGGAACCTCAAGAGATGCAGATTCGATTCCTGGGTTGGGAGAATCTACTGGAGGAGGGCATGGATTCCTGTATTCCAGTATTCCTGCCTGGAAAATCCCATGGACAGAGAAGCATGGTCTGTTACAGTCCATAGGGTTGCAAACAGTTGGACACGACTAAAGTGGCTTAGCAGGCACACATGTACGCATTTAAACATTTAAAAATGTCTCAGCAACTTGCTTGAATTTTAATAATGACCTCAGGAATATCCAAATCCTTGAGATTTCCTTAAAAGAAACAAAAGAGCTTCCAAGTTCTGCTATGTGACTGAGAGATATTGATACCATTTCAAGACCACATAGCCACAAAATGTGATAACCTTGAAGTTTAAACTGCTCCTTATCTGTAAGAAGAAATGAAATGGAATCAGTTGAATACAGGTTTTGTAAGAAAGGATGGTTTACTATTAAAATAGATGTGTTAGTATTATCAGGCTTTTAAAGCAATGAGTGTGCAAATTTTACATTATCTCTGAAACAGAGAGAAGTCATAGATCATAACCCAGGAGGAAAAAGACTGCAGTTTTTATAGTTAAAAGAAAGTCTCTTTGTTTTGTTTAATGTTTATAAGGTTATCAGAGACATAGATTTGAAATGTAGTACATTCTGGTAGCAGAAGAGCAAAGGCATATAGATTAACTTTCAAGGTTAAAGTAGTCATATTTTGTATCTTAGCCTTCATATTTCAATGGCAGAGCCATTAATACTCATAGATATCAATGCAAATTATTTTTATTTATTTTTATAATAACCCTGAACAAGTCTGTTAAAGGTTAGGAGCACAGCATGTTAGAGTTTTCCTTGAAGCACTTGAATCTGATGGTGGGAGAGCTCCATACAAGGTTTCTGCACTTTAATTTATTGCATTCAAATCCAATCTACCTAAAACAATATTACAATATTCATTTTTAACTTTTCATTTTCCTATATTTGAGTATCTCAAGGTGAGGTTTATAGTTCTTTTCCTGGGTTTTAATACAATAAAATGGAAATAAATATGTTAGAAAATAAACCATTCAGAACATAGAAGAATAGATAAAAAGAATAATGTAAAAATACATAATGAACAGGGAACATTTCCTTTACATATTTTTCCATCACAATAGTCTGAATTTTCTTTAGCTTTCTGTATATTATGATCATACCACTGAATGCATTTAATATGTATTTATTGATCATTGATAGTTTAGTCACTGGGTGTTATAGAAAAATGAACAAGACAAATTCTAACCACAAGAACCTTGAGATTCAGTAGAAGCAAATAAAATATTTGCTTCCTGGGTAGCTCAGATGGTAAAGAATCTGCCTGCAATGCAGGAGACCTGGGTTTGATCCTTGGATCAGGAAGATCCCCTGGAAAAGGGAATGGCAACCCACTCCAGTATTCTTGCCTGGAGAATTCCATGGACAGGGTATCCTGGCAGGATAGTCCATGGGGTTGCAAAGAGTCGGACATGACTGAGCAACTAATACACACATACATGGAGAGAAAATATGATATGTTTATCATATATATGATATCAATATATAATAAATCTGGTATGTTACAAGATAAAGATTAAGTTAAATAATGTAAATGAGTCAAATAACACATTGTAATACTAGAGAGAATATAAATTAAGATAATATAATTTGAACAATTAAAATACTTTTATTTTCCATTCCTAGGAACTTCTCCTAACACAACAATCCAAGCAATAGAACAAGTTACATATCTAAGAATGTCAAGAGAACTTAAAAGTTGAACAGTAACAGAAATTGATGTTTATCGTTCAACTCAATGAGATATAGTGTGCCTTAAAATGATAGTTTTAAAAACTGTTGTAACAGGGATTTCCTTGTGGTGAAGACTCTGCCTGCCAATGAAGGGGACACAGGTTTGATCTTTGGTCCAGGAGGATCCCACTTGCCATGGGACAACAAAGCCCATACGCCACAAACATTGAGCCTGCACTGTAGAGCCTGGGAGCTGCAATTACTGAGCCCACGAGCCACAGCTATTGAAGCCCAAACCCCTAGAGCTCATGCTCTGCAACAAGAGAAGCCCACCCACAGTGAGAAATCTGTGCACCAAGACTAGAGAGCTGCCTGTACTTGACACAGCTAGAGAAAGCCCCATGCAGCAACCCAGACCCAGAGCAGTTACTTTTTTTTTAAATGCCATAATAGAGAATGTGTTAACTATGACTTCAATTTTAATAAATCATGATAAAATTATTTTAAAATTAGCAGCAAAGAAATATGATCTCCAAAAGATTATTATAGCAAGCAAATAATGAAAAACACTAAACATCATTATCAGTTTAAAATATATAACACGATATAATTATTTCATTATTATTTGATTATGTTATTTTATTATTCCCCTTTATATGATGAGATAACATTTGTATCTTTTTTTTCTTTAACATTTGTATCTTAAAGAAAGATAGGAAAAATTTAAACATAAAATTTTTCTGTCCGTTGAGGCCACCTCCCTCCACTTTAATATTCATTGTGTATCTGCATATCAGACTTGCACAATAACAGTAATACTTATCCAACTATAAAGTTCAATTTTTCTTCTTCTGGCACCAGCTATGTAACTTCTTAGAAAATAACATTCCTTTCTCAATTCTATAAGGGGTCACAATGACCCACCACTGGCCGTGTTCGTGAGGACATCTTTGGTGAACTTTACTAACAATGCCAATATATCAATCCCCTTCAAGAGTGATTGGTGCAGAATAGCCTGGGTCCAGATGACCTGAAGCAATACTGAGCTACACCTAATGGCAGTTCTTAGCTTAAATATTTATCTATGACCTTATTTTCACATAGCCTTATTATTTGCTGCTGCCGCTGCGAAGTCGCTCCAGTCGTGTCCGACTCTGTGCGACCCCATAGACGGCAGCCCACCAGGCTCCCCCGTCCCTGGGGTTCTCCAGGCAAGAACACTGGAGTGGGTTGCCATTTCCTTCTCCAATGCATGAGAGTGAAAAGTGAAAGTGAAGTCGCTCAGTCGTGTCCGACTCTTCGCGACCCCATGGACCGTGCATGGGATTTTCCAGGCAAGAGTCCTGGAGCGGGGTGCCATCGCCTTCTCTGAGCTTTATTACTTATTTCCTGCCTATTTTACAAGATTATTTTTTTTTTTTCATTATTAAACGCGTGACTGAGCTTCCAATAAACATAATGATTACTAGTTACGGGGTCTCTAGGAGTCGGACGCAACTGAGCGACTTCACTTTCACTTCTCACTTTCATGCATTGGAGAAGGAAATGGCAACGCATTCCAGAATTCTTGCCTGGAGAATCCCGGGGATGGGAGAGCCTGGTGGGCTGCCGTCTGTGGCGTCGCACCGAGTCGGACAGGACTGACGCAGCTTAGCAGCAGCAGCAGGCAACTTGAAACAATTGACCAAATATATAATTCTATAAGATGAATGACTGTTAACAGTGTAACTCCAGATATGGGAAGAAGCAATAAGACAGAAGCATTCCCTAGACTGTAACAGACTAGCAAAACAGGGGTCCAGAGGTTTTGGGTACTGTTGCTGCTGCTGCTGCTAAGTCACTTCAGTCGTGTCTGACTCTCTGCGACCCCATAGATGGTAGCCCACCAGGCTCCCCCGTCCCTGGGGTTCTCCAGGCAAGAACACTGGAGTGGGTTGCCATTTCCTTCTCCAATGCATGAGAGTGAAAAGTGAAAGTGAAGTCGCTCAGTTGTGTTCGACTCCCAGCGACGCCATGGACTGCAGCCTACCAGGCTCCTTGGTCCATGGGATTTTCCAGGCAAGAGTACTGGAGTGGGGTGCCATTGCCTTCTCCGTGGGTACTGTTAACAGGGCCTAATATGGCAACTGGAGAAGGCAATGGCACCCCACTCCAGTACTCTTGCCTGGCAAATCCTATGGACGGAGGAGCCTGGTAGGCTGAAGTCCATGGGGTCGCGAAGAGTTGGACATGACTGAGCGACTTCCCTTTCACTTTTCACTCTTATGCATTGGAGAAGGAAATGGCAACCCACACAAGTGTTCTTGCCTGAAGAATCCCAGGGACGGGGGCGCCTGGCGGGCTGCCGTCTCTGGGGTCGCACAGAGTCGGACAGGACTGAAGCACAATAGCACATTAAATAGCTTTGCCTGACCTGGGAATGAACATTCCTAGAACCTCCAGACAAATTGTTCATAAAATGCCTCCCAAACCTTGGTTGAAGATAAGACCAAAAGGGAGAGCATGGTAAAGTAAAAGATGCTGCCTACCATTTAGTTGTATAGAAATCAAGTAAATAGCCACTGCAGTTGCTGACCTACAATACACCTGGAAACAAGATTGGGGCAGTACTTTCTTGGTGGTGAAGTGGATAAGAATCTGCCTACCAATGCAGGGGACATGGGTTTGATCCCTGGACCGAGAAGATTCCGCATGCTGCTGAGCAACTAAGTCTGTGGGCCACAACTACTGAGCCTGTGCTCTAGAGCCTGTGAGCCCAAGTACTGAGCCCATGTGCCTAGAGTTTATGCTCCACAACAGGGGGAGCTACAAGAGATGCCTGCACGACACAATGAAGAGTAGTCCCTGCTCACCGCAACTAGAGAAAGCCATGCAAAGCAAAGAAGACCCAGTGCAGCCCAAAATAAACTAAAAAAAAAAAAAAAAAAAGAATATTGGAGCAAAGAGCAGGATGAGATACTCTATACTATGGGAAAATTGGCAGAACTATCCCTCAAATAGCTAAATATTTTTATTAGAAAATTTTACGAACCCAGTTTCTTGCATCTTCCCATACTTAGAAAAGCACTAACACCATTAACTAAGATATCTCTTCTTTGCGAATAGCAGTAGCCTCCTACCAAGATAGGCCTTTAATTGCACACACCTTCTCCAAAATCACATGTGTATGGGCCCTCCCCCTTACCTTTTTCTTTTTATTTCCTCAGAATTTCCATCCTATTTACAGTTGAATGATATTCCTTTGCATGTATGTAATCACATATATAAAATACCATATATGTATATGTATATCACATTATCTTTTTTGGTTGTTGGTTTCTGCCATGTATCAACATGAATCAGCTATAGGTATACACAAGCCCCTTTCCTCTTGAACCTGCCTTCTCCCTCCCACCTCCCACCCCATTCCATGAAGACAGTATGGTACTGGCATAAAAACAGAAATATAAACCAATGGAACAAGATAGAAAGCCCAGAGATAAACCATGCACTTATGGGCACCTTATCTTTAACAAAGGAGGCAAGAATATACAATAGAGAAAAGATAACCTCTTCAATAAGTGATGCTGGACAGCTACATGCAAAAGAATGAAACTAGAATATTTCCCTTTATCTTTTCAGAACAGCTTTCAGAGCTCTCTGAGAAGACTGTCTTCTGGGTTATAATCCTCAGGTTGGCTTGAATAAAAATTTCCTTCTTAGATTGAGTATTGATTAATTTTTGTTGTCAGTAGTGAACAGGAAAAAAAAATCTTGGTTCTTTCCTAGCCTTATTTTTTCTCATGATTTTACATTTCTTAATTGCCTATTCTTTCAGTAGGCTTCCTAAGATTAATGAACAACATTTTTAAAATAAATATTTGTAGATTGAGGGATTCCTTGTGGCTTGGTGGAATAAATAAATTCCATTTTTGGCTATAATATCTCTCAAGTACAAATACATAAACTGTTGTAATTTAACTTTTTCTGTATCTGTAGCTATAGCCATACTGTATATTTCTGTATCTTTGTGTCATTTGGGAACTTATCAATTCAGGATCAGTATCTTTCTCTACTACACTGCATGGGAGAAATCTTGCAAATACACTTGCCAGAATCTCTTGTCAGCAGGATTCTGGGTTAGATTCAGGTAAAAGCATTCACATAAGATTTGGAAGTCTAAAGACCTCCCCTGGCAGTGGCAGGCAGATACAAAAGATTAATATAAGCTCTCAAGCACATTGGGGGTGACTTATGGGCCTTGTTGCAGAAAGGGGAGCTCATTAGAACCAGTCTTGTGTGATTTCTGTAAACTTCTAATCTCTGCGATGACATTTTTCTCTGACTCTTGCTCTCCAAGCCTTTCTAAGAGTTTTCTATGCACACCTGATTCTCTGTGCTATAATCCTTTTCTGTTATACTTAGCATATGTTGAAATGGAATTGTTTTCTGTAATACTTTGAATATGACTAAACCATGATTGATAACAATTTATGTCCACATCATTAACTGTATCTCTTTATGTTTATCCATAATTGTATCTATACATAGTCATCTGTTGATGAGAAGTTATTCAGAAATGTAAAAATGAATTCTAGAATTGTCTTTGAATAATGATTTCCATGAAACCAAAGCACTGACTTCATGTATGACTAAAGATTTTTCTAAAATATCTTGGCAAACTGTTATAGCTCACAATAATATAGAGTTATCAGTGGCATGCAAAGAGGTGTTTAAAGATACATTTTAAACAATATCTAGAATATAAAATTAAAAATAATGCATTAACTCTATTGTAGATCCTTTTGATTTGTTCATAACTAAAGAAAGAAGCAGAATTATTGGTAAAAGCAATATTTCAATATTCATGCTTCTTTCTTGGAAATCATATGGCAAACTTTAAATTTGTCATTATCTTTATATTTTTTAAATGACAGAATCCTGAACTGTATTTACTGTTTATGAAGCTAATATCTATGGCTATAATTTGAAACATTATATTGATAGTTAAGTCTATTCCCCAGGACTTTTGATTGGAATTTAATGTAGTCCTAGAGAAATGACAGTTCATTGACTAAAGCAATAATCACTTTGAGTAAAAATCACAAATCTCTAAAACCTCTAATAGGCTTAGAACTATTTAAAGTATGGAGGTTGATATCAAATCTGTAATAAAAGTACAAAATAATTTAAAAGCTCTTAAAGGGGATAATTATATTCACATTATATTATTAATGTTTTATGTGATTCCAGACAACTAATATTTACAGTCGCTCAGACCAGACTATATGCCTAGAGGCTAAATTACCTTACTCAGGTTCTAAAGGGAACTGGCTGGCCCTTTTTACTCCTTTTATTCATATCTATGCTTTCCCCTGATTCACAGTTCTTAAAATGACCCTTTGTTCTCCCATAGCAAATTGTATCACTCATTACCACAATCTCTTAAAGAGCTTTACTACATTCAGAGTATCTTTGTAGGGCACAAATATGATCATGCCATTTGCCTATTTGAACTATTCAAAATCTTACCCTTTCATCTCAAGAAATGTTCAAAACCTTAATATGAATCATAGACCCTTTTCTGCTCAGGTCCCCTTTTAGCCTCCAGGTTATATATAATGATAGCTGGCTGTTCATTCTCTCTGTTCTAGAGATAAACAACTCTGCTCTAGAGTTAATTTCCTGACTAGGTGAGGTTATCTCCAGAAGAAGTCCAGAATTTTACTAGGTAGAGTGAAGGAAGAGGGATTGGAACTGAAATAAATGTGGCTCTGGAAGATATTAAGGAGAATACCTCCTCAATTTGGCAGCCAACTCCAATTTCAATACCTTGGAAGAAATAGACAGTGGTTTCCCAGAGAAGTAATGTGAGGTTGTATCTGCAGAAAGGATCATTGACCACTGAGAGAAAGCATAGCTCTTCCCTCCACAAGAAATATACCTGTAATATTATTTCTTATTTGTCAGGCCACAACATATATGTCACTTCTGGAATACCTTCAAGACTGGAGTGTAGGCTCTTGCTTTTGCTTTTCCATGATACTTTGTATCTTTACCCATTTGATAAATTTATCACACTGTATTATAATGAATTTTTCAAAATTTATTTTTACTACCAAAATTATATGTGAATTTTTTGATACATTGAAATAATGGCTTCACTACACTAACATTTGTATCATTTAAAAGTAATCTATCAATTTCCTCTCACTTATAGATAACACTGTTAACAGGATATTTATATATATATATATATATATATATATATATATATATATATGTATGTATATATATGAGTGTAAATTTTAGTTACTTGTCAACTCAATCTGTTTTTGTGTAATTTAAGTATGTGTTTTCTCAATAATAAATTTTTGAAAATAATTTTCTTCTATAAAAGTTTAAAGATTAATGAATAAAGTATAGGATTACATTTCACTACATGCCTGATGTTCTAGTAAAGAACTGATAAAGTCGTTCAGAGTACAGATAGAATTTAAGAAATGTATTATAGCTTCTGTTGAACTAAAGTCCTCCTATACTATATATATTTAAATACTTTGTTTTATCTTCTACTAAATCATCACCACATGTATATATTTTTAGGCCAATAGTCACTGTTTTTAACTGTGACATTGCTGACTCTGGATGGCACCCTACTCCAGTTACTTTTGCCTGGAAAATCTCATGGACAGAGAAGCCTGGAAGGATGCAATCCATGGGGTCGCTGAGGGTTGGACACGACTGAGCGACTTCACTTTCACCCATTGGAGAAGGAAATGGCAACCCACTCCAGTGTTCTTGCCTGGAGAATCCCAGGGATGGGGGAGCCTGGTGGGCTGCTGTCTATGGTGTTGCACAGAGTCAGACACGACTGAAGTGATTTAGCAGCTCCTCTCCACAGAATCTCAATTTTACATCCTACTTCACCCAACTATCTCAGTGAATCTGTCAACTTTTAATGTCTCTGTTCTTGCCACTATGGTCTCTGAAATGAACTTGGAAGGCTTTCTCTATAGGGCCTGGTCTCCCTCAAGGACTGGCTTGGATCTTGCAGAAGAGGGCTTATATATCCTGGTTCCCATAGGTCTCAGGATATAAGGATCATGATTTATCTTTTAGTTCATTTAAGTAGAATGAACTAAGTCAACAATGGTTAGATATATTCATTCTGCTAATAAGTTAGAAGAAATTATACAATTGAGATTAAACCTGCTTTGAGAAGCAGGGCCAAAGCAAAGCTGGTTCTATTTTTACTTTCTATTTTTAAAATAAATTTATATTTTTAGAAGAGTTGCAAAGAGTTAACTGTGGAAGCAGGAAGACAAGCTATGAATGTTGGGATGACGTATCGGTGGCCTTGACCAAAATATGAGTGGTGGAACTAGTAATGTGGAGCTCAGCATCTGGATATTATTTTGCCAAAAAATTGGATGTAATTTACAAGATAAAAAGTTGAGTATCTAAGGATTTTGGCTGAAACAGCTAGAAGGCTAGTATTTCACTTAACTGAGTGAAATGGGTGGAACAGAATTGAAGTAGCAAGAGAAATCAGGAATCTCATACTATATGTGATCACCAAGAGAATGTGTAGACAGAGACAAGAAGCCCCAAAACTGAGCCCTGAGCACACCAACATCCAGGGACTAGAAGCAGAGGAGGGACTGATGGAGACTGTGTGTGTGTGTGTGTGTGTGTGTGTGTGTGTGTGTGTGTGTATTCAGTCACTTCAATTGTGTCCAACTCCTTGCGACCCCATGGACTTTAGCCCACAAGGCTCCACTGTCCATGGGATTCTCCAGGCAAGAATACTGGAGTGGGTTGCCACACCTTTCTCCAGGGGATCTTCCCAACCCAGGGATCAAACCCATGTCTCACGTCTCCTGCATTGGCAGGCAGGTTCTTTACCACCAGCACTACCTGGGAAGCCCATGTTGTTGACTATCAGAAGACAAAGACTGGGTTAGGAAGCTAGCTGGATGGAGATCTGGACAGCACTCCACCACCACCTCCTGTATTCATGTCCAGCCTTCAGTCAGCCTGGTTTAGAGCAGATGCTCTTGGCCACATTCAACCTGTCTGCCTTTGCTTTTGCTCTGTGGTGACAGAGCATGGGTGTGAAATGGGAAGAACATGGCTTGCCCTCAGTAGATGGGACAGAGCTGCAATATTGTTGGTGGGGGATGACCTTCAGGGCACAGGGCAGAGTTTCCAGAGCGGGTGCCTTTGCTGCTAATACTCCTTCCTGGTCAGTGTGCTGCCCGTGGGGCTACCAGATAGATACTGGGAGTTGGGCATAATGGAGACTAAGTAGAAATAACTATTCAGGTAAAAGAAAAATGAATAATGTCCTGGAAATTAATGGTCGGAAAGATCACTTTTGTTGTTACTAATGGGTCAAGTATTGATAATATGAGATATTTAATGAATATTTAATATTAACAGAGTGTTATGGAGGCATTGGTAAATTCGACAAAGCATGTGATACACATCACCCCTACCTCAACACATAGACACACACACACACACACACACACACACACACACACACACACATCTCTTCCAACATGCATCATTCACTTTCTCTCCCAGCATACTACAATTACTGCTGGTATGGTTCATATGTACTTCTTTCCCCCCTTATAAAATGGCATTGGA
Source organism: Bos indicus x Bos taurus (assembly GCF_003369695.1). Taxonomy (NCBI): domain Eukaryota; kingdom Metazoa; phylum Chordata; class Mammalia; order Artiodactyla; family Bovidae; genus Bos; species Bos indicus x Bos taurus. Next base: position 35,079,112 of record NC_040085.1, on the reverse strand, counting down.
TTGATCATCTTAAGCTTTCATTCATTTGAGCTCTGGCCAATGAATTTTCAGAACATGACTGCAAGTTACTGATATCTGATTTGAAACAACAAAATTACACAGGCAATGTGAAACACAGGCCCATTTCCCTGCCTATTCTGCAATACCTTAGCGCAAATATTATTCGTCCAGATATACACTTGATTAATGACATATTTGTGATCATTAACCAGAGATTCTCTGGGCTTCAGTGTCTTTTTACACAAAATAAAGGGAATTGATTAATATTTAGAAATTGCCACTCCTTCTAAGCCTGAAAGGAAATCCCTGGACATCAAGTGCCCTGTGGCTCAAATATTGATGTGGGAATGGATTGTGCAGAAAGGAGCCAAGAATCCAGAAAGCACAAAGATGCATCAGATAAATTTTGCCTTTAGTCAGCCATGGGCACCAGTCCCCATTTACTTCAACTGTCTCAGGAAGTTTACAACTCAATATAAACACCGGAGCTTAATTTCACTATGAGAACTCACAAATTTTATGATAGTGCATATTGTCATTACTAAAATCTCATTAAGATCTGCAGTTTCCTAATTGAAGTATAGAATAATGTGCAATGTTAATGAAATGACAATGACATTCAAATATCATTGTGAAGAAGTAGAGCAATAACAAGTTTCAAAGAGTCTAAAATTTCATTCCACTATGTATGATGGGCCACTCATTTGATCAATAAATGTTTATTATCTCAATAAAATCAACTTATTTTGAGAGATAGAAAGGTACTATAGGTAACAGATGATAATTTACTTTCATGTATTATCTTGATATAAATGGCTATATCAATTAATTAATATTTTACATTTATGTGATTTGTTTAAAATATTGATTTAAATTATTTAAATATGCTCCCAAATTTTCAATAATCTTAGACACACTGAAAGAAGTATTTCAGGAATTTAATCTTTATAAAGGAGATGAAAACCCACCAAGTTAAGAATTATTCTAATAATATTCACTGTATATCGGGTTGGCCAAATATTCATTTGAGTTTTTCTGTTACTGTCTTGAGGAAAAACCTGAAGGAACTATGTGACCAACCAAATATTTTATACTTTCTGGTGAATTCTGTAATCCTACTCTCAGTTCAGTTCAGTTCAGTAGCTCAGTCCATTCTGACTCTTTGCAACCCCATGGACTGCAGCATGACAGGTCTCCTGTCCATCACCAACTTCCGGAGTTTACTCAAACTCATGTTCATCCCGACGGAGAGGCCATTCAACCATCTCATCCTCTGTCATCCCCTTCTCCCCCTACCTTCAATCTTTCCCAGTATCAGGGTCTTTTCAAATGAGTCAGTTCTTTGCATCATATGGCCAAAGTCTTGGAGTTTCAGCTTCAGCATCAGTCCTTCCAATGAGTACCCAGGACTGGTCTCCTTTAGGATGGACTGGTTGGATCTCCTTACAGTCCAAGGGATTCTTAAGAGTCTTCTCCAACACCACAATTCAAAAGCATCAATTCTTCAGTGCTCAGCTTTCTTTACGGTCCAAATCTCACACCATACATGACTACTGGAAAAAACAGAGCTTTGACTAGACGGACCTTTGTTGGCAAAGTAATGTCTCTGCTTTTTAATATGCTGTCTAGGTTGGTCAGAGCTTTTCTTCCAAGGAGCAAGTGTCTTTGAATTTCATGGCTGCAGTCACCTTCTGCAGTGATTTTGGAGCCCCCAAAAATAAAGTCTCTCACTGTTTCCACTGTTTCCCCATCTATTTGCCATGAAGTGTTGGGACCAGATGCCATGATTTAGTTTTCTGAATGTTGAGTTCCAAGCCAACTTTTTCACTCTGCTCTTTCACTTTTATCAATAGGTTCTTTAGTTCTTCTTTGCTTTCTACCATAAGGGTGGTGTTATCTGCATATCTGAGGTTATTGATATTTCTCCCAGCAATCTTGATTCCAGCTTGTGCTTCATCCAGCCCAGCGTTTCTCATGATGTACTCTGCATGTAAGTTAAACAAGCAAGGTGACAATATACAGCCTTGACGTACTCCTTTTCCTATTTAAAACCAGTCTGTTGTTCCATGTCCAGTTCTAACTGTTGCTTCCTGATCTGCATATAGGTTTCTCAAGAGGCAGGTCAGGTGGTCTGGTATTCCCAACTCTGGTGGAGAGACCTGAGAAAATGTGGTCCATTGTAGAAGGGAATGGCAAATCACTTCAGTATTCTTGCCTTGAGAACCCCATGAACAGTATGAAAAGGCAAAAAGATAGGACACTGAAAGATGAACTCTCCAGGTCGGTAGGTACCCAATATGTTACTGGAGATAAGTAGAGAAATAACTTCAGAGTAAGTGAAGAGACAAAGCCAAAGCAAAAACAACACCCAGTTGTGGATGTGACTGATGACAGAAGCAAGGTCCGATGCTGTAAAGAGCAATACTGCATATGAACCTGGAATGTTAGGTCCATGAATCAAGACAAATTGGAAGTGATCAAACAGGTGATGACAAGAGTAAATATTGACATTAAAATGGACAAATGGGTAATTTAACTCTGATGATCATTATATCTACTACTGTGGGCAAGAATACCTTAGAAGAAATGGAGTAGCCATCCATCACAGTCAACAAAAGAGTCTGAAATGCAGTCTCAAAAACAACAGAATGATCTCTGTCCGTTTCCAAGGCAAACAATTCAATATCACGGTAATCCAAGTCTATGCCCAGACCAGTAATGCTAAAGAAGCTGAAGTTGAATGGTTCTATGAAGACCTACAAAAGCTTCTAGAACTAACATCAAAAGAGATGTCCTTTTCATTATATGGGACTGGAATGCAAAAGTAGGAAGTCAAGAAACACCTGAAGTAAGAGGCAAATTTGGCCTGGGAGTACAAAATGAAACAGGGCAAAGGCTAATAGAGTTTTGCCAAGATAACTCACTGGTCATAGCAAACACCCTTTTCCAACAACACAAGGGAAGACTCACACATGGACATCACCAGATGGTCAACACCGAAAACAGATTGATTACATTCTTTGCAGCCAAAGGTGGAAAAGCTGTATACAGTCATCAAAAATAACATCAGGAGCTGACTGTGGCTCAGATCATGAACTCTTTATTGCAAAATTCATACTTATATTGTAGAAAGTAGGGAAAACCACTAGACCATTTAGGTATGACCTAAATCATATCCCTTATGATTATAGTGCAAGTGATAAATAGATTTAAGGGACTAGATCTGATAGAGTGATGGATAAACTATGGACAGAGTTTCATGCCATTGTACAGGAGACAGGGATCAAGACCATCCCCAATAAAAAGAAATGCAAAAAGGCAAAATGGTTGTCTGAGGAGGCCTTACAAATAGCTGTGAAAAGAAGAGAAGCAAAAAGCAAAGGAGAAAAGGAAAGATATACCCATCTGAATGCAGAGTTCCAAAGAATAGCAAGGAGACATTAGAAAGCCTTGCTCTGTGATGAATGCAAAGAAATAGAGGAAAATAATTGAATGGGAAAGACTAGAGTTCTCTTCAATAAAATTAGAGATACCAAGGGAACATTTCATGCAAAGATGGGCTCAATAAAGGACAAAAATGGTATGGACCTAACAGAAGCAGAAGATATTAAGAAGAGGTGGCAAGAATACACAGAAGAACTCTACAAAAAAGATCTTCATGACCCAGATAACCATGATGGTGTGATCACTGACCTAGAGCCAGACATCCTGGAATGCGAAGTCAAGCAAGCCTTAGGAAGCATCATTACAAACAAAGCTAGAGGAGGTGATGGAATTCCAGTTGAGCTATTTCAAATGCTGAAAGATAATGCTGTGAAAGTGCTGCACTCAATATGCCAGCAAATTTGGAAAACTCAGCAATGGACATAGGATTGGAAAAGTTCAGTTTTCATTCCAATCCCAAAGAAAGGCAATGCCAAAGAATGCTGAAACTACCATACAATTGCACTCATCTCACATGCTAGTAAAGTAATGCTCAAAATTCTCCAAGCCAGGCTTCAACAGTACACGAATCCTACTCTAGTATTAAGTAAATGGGCCCTAAAAGTGCAGAAATCTGAAAAAGAAATACCTGCTTATTCAGTTGTATAGCACATAGTGTAATGCCCTTGTTCACGTGCTTGCTCTGTTGCACCTAATTCTTTGTGACCCTACTGACTGCAGTCCACCAAGCAACTCTGTCCACAGGGGGATTTTCCTGGCAAGAAAACCAGAGTGGATTGCCATCTCCTTTTCTTAGGGATCTAACCCAAGTCCCCTGTATGTCCTGCAAACTTTACCACTGAGTCACCTGGGAATGCTGAAGCTGAAGCTCCAATATTTTGGCCACCTGATGTGAAGAACTGACTTATTGGAAAAGACCCTGATGCTGGGAAAGATTGAAGGCAGGAGGACAAAGGGAAAATAAAGAATGAGATGGTTGGACTGCATCACGGACTCAATGGAGATGAATTTTAGCAAGCTCTAGGAGTTGGTGATGGATGGGGAAGTCTGGCGTTTTGCAGTCCATGGCGTTGCAGAGTCAGACATGACTTTGTAACTGAACTGAAAACCCAGGAAGCCTGCCTTAGTCCACAAGAGGTCTCAAATATCTGTTAATTCATATATAAAACTACAGCATTCAATCCTCAGGTCAAAAAACTCTTGGCATTTAAATAAATTTTTCTTTATTAATTAATTAAATTATAAATAATTTGTTTCATTAATTTAATACACATTTTAATGGATGAAATCAGAGACTAGAAGTGATGTGGCAGAATATAGGGAAAATCCTGTCATTGCACAGAGTAATAGATGTGATGATATAGTACTTGCAGGCCATAAAGATGGATATCTGTTTTGATTTATAAAAAATATAAATAAATATCAACTATAATGTATTCTTTAAAGTTAATTTTTAGGAAAAAGCCATATATTTTAACCTAACATACATAATTGGATATCATCTTAGCTGAACTTATTGGTTCTTACTACATAGTAACTGACAGAACCTTCATGGTGCTCTTCATAAAAATCACTACATTTCCCTAAAGTCATACCAATGAGGTTATGAATATTCTGTGTTGGACTATTTCATACTTCAAAGAGGAGTGTCCACTGTTCACAGAGACAGCAGGAAATAAAATTCCCTTCCTATAACATTACAATGGGACAGATGTGAACAGTCAGTCACTGACCTTTCAAGTTTTTATTTTTCTCATCTATAAAATGCTAGCTATTAATTTATGTGACATATATTATTTTGGGTCCTATTACATGACATTTATTATTCAGACTGTTAAAGAGTTGTAAAGCGACAATTGTAACCAGGACAGATAAAGTTCCTGATCTCCTAAAATCTCATTCTTACGGTAAGTGAGATAAAATAAACATACATAAGAAAACATTACCTACTAAGAACTCCTAAGATGCAGTGGTGATTAATGGTCCCTATGAAGGAATATGAATGCAGAAAAGGCATGAAGATTTATGATTAAAATATTACTCAAAGGGATAGCAATTTTAAAAGTTCTAAGTTGAAAATTATTTATTATGTTTAAACATAGAGAGGAATGTTTGGCATAAATGAAAGGTGGTAGAAGATGAAGAAAGGGAGGTAGGAAGCAGAGAGTGTAGGAACTTGAAAAAAAAGGGAAAAGTTTGTATTATTCTAAAGCAGTTAAAAGCCATCAGCTCAGTTCAGTTCAGTTCAGTCGCTCAGTCATGTCCAACTCTTTGCGACCCCATGAATCGCAGCACGCCAGGCCTCCCTGTCCATCACCAACTCCTGGAGTTCACTAAAACTCATGTCCGTCAAGTCGGTGATGCCATCCAGCCATCTCATCCTCTGTCGTCCCCTTCTCCTCCTGCCCCCAATCCCTCCCAGCATCAGAGTCTTTTCCAATGAGTAAACTCTTTGCATGAGGTGGCCAAAGTATTGGAGTTTCAGCTTTAGCATCACTCCTTCCAAAGAACACCCAGGACTGATCTCCTTTAGAGTGGACTGGTTGGATCTCAGTAACTCTTAAAAAATAATAATATATTTTTAGGTAAGTTTTAAGTATATAGAAAAATTTAGTGGAAAGTACAGAGTTCCCACCTATTCCATCAACTCCCCAGTCACTCACATAGTTTGCCCTATTATTAACATCTGGTATTAATGTGGCATATTTTTTACTCTTAAGGAACCAAAATTGTTTTTTTATTACTATATACTAGTATTTATATTGTTTCACACTTTGTGTTGTACAGTCTATGAGTTTTGATAAATACAAAATATGAGTATCATATAGAATAGTTTCACTTCTCTAAACATTCATGCTCCCCACCTATTATCATTTCCTCCCTCTGAGATTCCTCTAATCACGGATCATTTTAGTGTCTCCATAGTTTTGCCTTTTTCAGAATATAGTTAGACTCATACATTATGTCTTTTCAGGTTGGCTTCTTTCACTTAGCAATATGCATTTAAGGTCCCTCCATGTCTTTTCTTGTCATGATAATTTACTTCTTTTATCACTAAATAATATTTTATTGTATGGATGTACTATACTTTCGAACCCATTCATTTATGGAAGACCATCTTGGTTACCTCCAAGTTCTGAAAATTATAAATAAAGCTGTTATAAATATGTGCAGATTTATCTGTGAACATAAATTTTCAATTCATTTAGCTAAATAGCAAGGCAGAATGACAAGAGGGTAACAGAGGATGAGATGGCTGGATTGCATCATCAATTCAATGGACATAAAATTGAGAAAATTCAGGGAAATGGTGAGGGACAGAGAGTTCATGTAGCAGTCCATGGGGTCACAAAGAGTCGGACATGACTTGGCGACTGAACAACTAATAGCAAGGCACACGATTACTAAATTGCATGCTAAGAGTGCATTCAGTTTCATAAGAATCTGTCCAACTGCCTTTCAAAGTGGCTGTTTCATTTTGCATTCTTAACAACAACATGAAAATTCCTGTTGGTCCACATCCTTGCTAGCATTTGTTTTAGTCAGTGTTTGGGATTTCAGCCATTCTAATAGATGTGTAACGGTATCTCATTTTCATTTTAACTTGTAATTTTTATGACATATTATTTTGAGCATCTTTTCAGATGCTTTAATGCCTATTTGGTGAAGTATCTGTTCAGATATGGTGTCTTCTTTTAACTGGGTTGTTTGATTTCTTATTGTTCAGTTGTAAGAATTATTTCCATATTTGGTAAACTAGTCTTTTATCAGATATATACCTTGCAAAGATTTTATCTCAGACACTGGTTTGCTTTTCAATTCCTCGTTTCTCTGTCATTTTTTAGAAGTTTTTAATGTTAATGGAGTCTAACATATAAACTTGCTCTTTCATGAATCATGCTTTAGGAATTATATCTAAAGGGTCATCACCAAACCCAAAGCCATTTAGACTTTCTCCTATATTTTTTTTTTCTAGGAATTTTGGCATTTAGCATTTTACATTTAGGCATATGAGCCATTTTGAGTCAATTTTTCTAGAAAGTGTAAGTTCTGTATCATTATTATTTTTGCATGTGGATGTTTTAACATCAATTGTTGAAAAGATTATCCTTTTCCACTGAATTGCTTATACTTCTTTATCAAAGATTGGATCAACATCAGGAAGTTATAAAATGGGATAACAGTTCTATGAGCTATTTACGCATGTGGGATATTTATTAATGCTTTATTAGTCACATCATTTGCAAATATTTTCTCTCATTCTGTAGGTTGTCTTTTTATTTTGTTTATGGTTTTCTTTGTTGTGCAAAAGCTTTCAAGTTTAATTAGGTCTCATCAAGCTTTTCAACTTAAATTCATTTCTTTTTGTTTTTATTTTCTTCATTTGAGAGATGGATCCAAAAATATTACATTGATTAATGTCAAAAATGTTTTCCTCTAATATTTTGTGGTATCTGTTCTTAAATTTAAATCTTTAATTCATTTTGAGCTTACTTTTATATATAGTATTAAGAACATTTTAATTTCATTCTTTTACATGGAGTTGTCCAGTTTTTCCAGACCATTATTGAAGAGACTGCCTTTTCTCTGTTGTATATTCTTACCTGCTTTGTTTTAGATTAATTGACTATAAGTGTGTGGGTTTAATTCTGGGCTCTCTACCTTGCTTCATTGATCTATATGTCTGTTTTGTGACATCACCATGTTAATTTTTATTGTAGGTTTTGTTGTAGTCTTAAATCAGTGATTCCTGCAGCCACTATGAAAATTAGACAGGGGTTTCTCATAAAACTAAAAATGGAACTACCATCAGTTCAGTTAGGTTCAGTTCAGTCACTCAGTCTTGTACAACTCTTCATGACCCTATGGACTGCAGCATGCCAGGCTTCTCTGTCCATCGACAACTCCCCAAGTCAGTGATGACATCCAACCATCTCATCCTCTGTCATCCCTTTCTCCTCCAGCCTTCAATCTTTCCAAGCATCAGGGCCTTTTCCAAAGAGTCAGTTCTTCCTGGCAGAGGCCAGAGAATTGGAGTTTTAGCTTCAACATCAGTCCTTCCAATGAATAGTCAGGACTGATTTCCTTTAGGATGGACTGGTTGGATCTCCTTGCAGTCCAAGGGACTCTCAAGAGTCTTCTCCAACACCACAGTTCAAAAGCATCAATTCTTCGGTGCTTAGCCTTCTTCACAGTCCAACTCTCACATCCATACATGACTACTGGAAAAACCATAGCTTTGACTAGATGGACCTTTGTTGGCAAAGTAATGTCTCTGCTTTTTAATATGCTGTCTAGTTTGGTCAGAGCTTTTCTTCCAAGGAGCAAGTGTCTTTTAATTTCATGGCTGCAGTCACATCTTCAGTGATTTTGGAGCCCCCCAAAATAAAGTCTCTCACTGTTTCCACTGTTTCCCCATCTATTTGCCGTGAAGTGTTGGGACCAGATGCCATGATCTTAGTTTTTTGAATGTTGAGTTTTAAGCCATCTTTTTCACTCTCCTATTTCCCTTTCATCAAGAGGCTCTTTAGTACCTCTTCTCTGTCTGCCATAATGATGGCATCACCTGCATGTCTGATGTTATTGATACTTCTCCCGGCAATCTTGATTCCAGCTTGTGCTTCATGTAGCCCAGCATTCCGCATGATGTACTCTGCATAGAAGCTATATAAACAGGGTGACAATATACAGCCTTGACTTACGCCTTTCCCAATTTGGAACCAGCCCATTGTCCCATGTCTGGTTCCAATTGTTGCTCTTGAGCTGCATACAAGTTTTTGAGGAGGCAGGTAAGGTGGTCTGGTATTCCTATGTCTTTAAGAATTTTCCACGGTTTGTTGTGATCCACACAGTCCAAGGCTTTGAAGTAGTCAATAAGTAGAAGTAGATGTTTATCTGGAATTCTCTCGCTTTTTTGATGATCAAACGGATGTTGTCAATTTGATCTCTTGTCCTCTGCCTTTTATATATCCAGCTTGAACATCTGGAGGTTCTTGTTTCATGTACTACTGAAGCCTAGTTTGGAGAATTTTGAGCATTACTTTGCTAGCGTGTGAGATGAGTGCAACTGCACAGTCATTTGAACATTCTTTAGCATTGCCTTTCTTTGGAATTGGAATGAAACTGACCTTTTCCAGTCCTGTGGCCATTGCTGAGTTTTCCTAATTTGCTGGCATATTGATTGCAGCACTTTCACAGCATCATCTTTTGGGATTGACATAGCTCACCTGGAATTCCATCACCTCCTCTAGCTTTGTTCCTCGTGTTGCTTCCTAAGGCCCACTTGACTTTGCATTTCAGGATGTCTGGCACTAGGTGAGTGATTACACCATCATGGTTATCTGGGTCATTAACATCTTTTTTGTATAGTTCTTCTGTGTATTCTTGCCACCTCTTCTTAATATCTCATACTTCTGTTAGGTCCATATCGTTTTTGTCCTTTATTGTGCCCATCTTTGCATGAAATGTTCCCTTAGTATCTCTAATTTTCTTGAATAGATCTCTAGTCTTTACCTTTCTATTATTTTCCTCCACTTCTTAGCACTGACCACTGAGGAAAGCTTTCTTATCTCTCCTTACTATTCTTTGGAACTCTGCATTCAGATGGGTATATCTTTCCTTTTCTCCATTGCCTTTAGTTTCTCTTCTTAGAACTACCATTGCTAAGTCACTTCAGTCATGTCCAACTCTGTGTGACCCCATAGACGGCAGCCCACCAGGCTCCCCTGTCCCTGGGATCCTGCAGGCAAGAACACTGGAGTGGGCTGCCATTTCCTTCTCCAAAGCATGAAAGCTTTGTCCGACTTAGCGACCCCATGGACTGCAGCCTACCAGGCTCCTTGCCGGGGACCAGCCCCGGCTGATCCAGGGTATTCGAAGCGGGGACGGCGTCGGCGAGGATCAGGAAACAACTGCTTAATTAAACGTTAATTAAGGATATAAAGAGTAATAGAATGAGGATAGCTCAGTGAAGAAATTCAGTGGAGAAAAGAGGCTGAAATAAGGATAGCTCAGTGAGGAAATTCAGTGGAGAAAAGAGGCTGAATAATTCAGCCAGAAGGTAAGAGAAAGAACGACATGGTGAGACCAAGTTTCGGTGAACAAGGCCCACACTTTATTTTCCAAAGTAGTTTTTATACCTTAAGTTATGCATAGAGGATAATGGGGGAAGGGGTAGAGTCATGCAGTAAGCCAGGCTTTCTTTCTGCAAACTTATCATATGCAAAAGTTTAGGTGATTTGCATCATCTTCTGGCCCGGAGGCCTTTTTCTCTAAAGGTGATTATTCTAAAGTCAGGCGCCAGCCTCCAAAAAGCATTAGATAAAGTTGCATTCCTACAGAGCAAAGGTGTGGCGGGCTATAACAAGAAAAAGAATTAACTCAAGGGTCCCAGGTTACAAACATTAAAGCTACTATTTACACCAATTATATTAATCAATACACTGCCAGGGACACAGCAGGTAAGGGATATGGAGACTTAGCAGCAAACATTGGCCCAACAAGTGAAAATCCCTTCACCAATACAATTTCTAATCAATCTTTTGACTGCTCAAAGGAATCTGTATTTAGACAGTTTAGAACATCTCATGCCTCTCACAGTTTGGAGGCTCTGAGCAATCACATGTGGCCGGAAAAACCTATTCAGGCAGGCTAGAGGACTTCCAAGGGAGTTTGTAGGTTGAAACACTGTCACACCCAGGAATTATTAACTGGAGCTATAAGCTAACTCTTTTTTCAGAGAGGTAGTGGGGGACAGCCCCCCATAAAGTCAGAAGTGTAGGTGAAAGCACAAAGCAGAAAGTAGGCAGACTCTGGTTTTGGGGGTAGATTGCTCGAGAATTTCCAGGGAGACTCCTGAGGCTTGATCCCGCCTTTGCGTATGCCAAGCCTCCTTCCTCATGACCTTTGCCAGAGGCGGAGCTCGCTCCCCGCACTCCTCCATCCATAGGATTTTCCAGGCAAGAGTACTGGAGTGGGTTGCCATTGCCTTCTCCTTAGAACTACCATATGACCCAGCAATTCCAACCCTGGGTACGTATTTGAATAAAAGAACAACACCAATTCAAAAAGATAATACACCCCAATGCTCATACCAGCATTATTTACAATTGCCAAGATACAGAAGCAACTTACATGTCCATCAACAGATGAATGGATAAAAAAGATGTGGAGTGTGTGTGCGTGTCTGCTATTCAGCATATGCCCTCTGAGTCTATCCATGTTGTCACAAAGAATGTGACATGACTGAAGTGACTTGGCACGCTTGAAATGGAGTATAACCTTAGGCTGTGATTCATTCTTTTATAGTGTTAATTGCTCAGTCACATCTGACTCTTTGCAACCACATGGACTGTAGCCCACCAGACTCTTCTCTCCATAGAATTCTCTAGGCAAGAATACTGGAGTGGGGAGTAATTCCCTTCTCAGGGTATCTTCCCAACCCAGGATTGGAACCCAGCTCTTTTGCATTACAAATGGATTCTTTAACACTGAGCCATGGAGAAGCCACTTCTACTGTATACTTAATGTTATACATCAGCTATATGGGAAACCTGATATGCTGCAGTCCTTGGGGTTGCTATGAGTCGGACACTACTGAGCAACTGAAAAACAACAACAAATACTTCAATAACAACAAGAAGAGAAAACAAGGAACACTTGATTGTATGAATTCTTATTTTTCAAATGTTAGTCTGCATATCAATTTGGAATGTAATTGTAGTGGGAAGAAGATAGAGTAGAAGAGATTCTAGAGAATTAGTTAAAAGAACTTGTTGGTGTTTGGTGAAGTGAGGATGAAAGAGAAAAAGTGATCAGGACACAATAATGCTCTAGCAATATGAGTACAGAGAATGAAGACAGCCTCTTAAAGTTACATTTAGCTTAAGAGTCTTTGTGACCCTGTGGATTATAGCCTGCCAGGCTTCTCTGTCCTTGGGATTTTCCAGGCAAGAACACTGGAGTGGGTTGCCGTGAACTGTGAATTTATGGGTTGTTAAAACCATAAATGAGGCTTGTTTATTTCCGTTACTATTTTCATTTTTACTTTAATACCATTGACCTTATAATTTAAATTTTTATTTTGCTTAAGCATTATATTATTTTAAAGATTATGAATTTATTCTACTAATGCACCATGACCTAGGATAGTTAGAGGACATAATAAGGACCTGGTGAAGATGTGTCCTCGAGATATCAGAACTACCTCAACCTTCTTTTCAGAATGACAGTGGCAAGAATGGTGAGTAATATTTTGCCTTTGATATTAGATTCAATTATTCCTTACAATGTAGATCAAAATATGTTGGTTTATTGTTAAAACTGAATTAAATTATTTCTGGTAATTTTTCAAATGTTAAAGAAAATAGTAATCCATGTATTTGGAGAACCAACCAAGAACACCCACAATGCACTATACTGTTGAAATTAATTTACAGTGTGATTGTTTCACAGCTCAAAAATGAGCAACTTTATGAATTTAAGGCAGGCAGAAGCAAGAACTATAATCCCACAGTCTCCAGAATGAAAACCACAATCCCAGATAGCTAACCAAAATGATCACACGGATCACAGCCTTGTGTAACTCAGTGAAGCTATGATCCATGCTGTGCAGGGCCTCTCAAGACCAATGGGTCCTGGTGGAGGGTTCTGACAAAACTTGGTACACTAGAGAAGGGAATGACAAATGACTCCAGTATGGCAAATGATTCTTTCCCTGATAACCCCATGAATAGTATGAAAAGGCAAAAAGATATGACACCAGAAGGTGAGCACCCCAGGTCCCTTGGTGTCCAATATACCACTGGGGAAGAGTGGAGAAATAGCTCCACAAAGAATGAAGAAGCTGGGCCAAAGTGGAAACAACCCTCAGTTACAATTGTGTCTGCTGGTGAAGGTAAATTGCGATGCTGTAAAGAACAATATTGCATAACCTGGAATGTTAGGTCTTTGAATTGAGGTAAATTGGACATGGTCAAACAGGAGATGGCAAGAGTGAACATCTGCATTCTAGGAATCAGTGATCTAAAATGGACAGGAATGAGAGAATTTAATTCAGATGATCATTTTATCTATTATTGTGGGCAAGAATCCCTTAGAAGAAATGTTGGCAAAGTGATGTCTCTGCTTTTTAACATGCAGTCTAGGTTTGTCATAGCTTTCCTTCCAAAGAGCAAGCGTCTTTTAACTTGATGACAGAAGTGAAAAATGGGTTGTGTGTGTGTGTCTGTGTCTATGTGTGTGCATGCATGTGAGTGTCTGTAGAAGTTATTGGCCTGATGATGTAAAACTTATTTTTCTTACTTTTAAATTCTCTTTTAAGATACCACACCTCCATTGCTGCAGAGGCATAAGAGCATCTGTATTTGAAGTCAGATATGATGTGAATAATATATAAAGTTCATTTACAGTGTGACATCAGGCTTGTTGTTTTACTCATTTTCTTCACTTTAAAATGGGTTAATGAGAAAATAAACTCTCAAACTGCTGTCAGTTTTCAATAAAATAATGCATATTAATAGCTAATTAAATTTCTGAAACATAAAATAGTGGTTAATAGATAGCTCTTCTTGACTGTTGATTGTATTTCTATTGATGAAAATAGGAAAATCAAAGAGATAAGGCTAAGTAGCAGATAAATAAAATATTTAGTAGGAGAGGCAGAGGGATTGATGAGGAAAATTATCCTGAAAAAATACACAAAAAATGTTCAATGAATGTCTGAAACATGCAAGCTTGAAAAAAGTGGATGATTGGTTGAAGAGACATTATTTAGTGTCTATGATTCCTCAATATTCATTGGAAGGACTGATGCTGAAGCTGAAACACCAATACTTTGGCCACCTGATGCAAAGAACTGACTTGAAAAAGACCCTGATGCTGGGGAAGATTGAAGGCTGGAGGAGAAGGGGATGACAGAGGATGAGATGGTTGGATGGCATCACTGACTCGATGGACATGAGTTTGAACAAGCTTCGAGAGTTGGTGATGGACAGGGAAGCCTAGCATGCTGCAGTCCATGGGGTCACAAAGAGTTGAACATGACTGAGTGACTGAACTGACTGATGATGATAAAAAATATTTCAAAGATATAACTGTGTTTATTGTTTCTCTTTTCCATATCCCAGTTCTTTCCCATGTAAACATCTTTCATTCTCTGGCAATACTAATGCTCTTAACAATTTAATAAATGACTAATGTAGCTAAAGTATGCTTTACAATGTACAATTAGAAGAGGTATCTAAATATAAAAGGTCAGGGTAGCTTTATCTTAGCTTTGTTGCCAACTGAATATATTAATTATACTAATTTTCCCTAAAATATCTTTCAATAGGTTTGATGTGTATAATTTATTATAAAATTATATAACTTATTAAAACGTGGTCTACACATTACCTTGCTATGTTTGGTTTCCTGTACAACAATTTAAAACTAAATAGTTAAATATTCTTCATGTAGATGACTGTTTATGGCTTCATACATAACCACAGGTTTGATCCCTGATTTGGGAAGATCCCCTAAAGAGAGAAATGGCAACCCACTCCAGTATTCTTGCCTGGGAAATCTGATGGACAGAGGAGCCTGGTGGGCTACAGTCCATGAGATCAAAAAAGAGTCAGACACAACTTAAGAGACTGAACAACAGTTAGACTGTTTGAGGCTAAAATGTATACTCTATGCACACTGCTTTTAAAGAGCAGCCATTTAATTTGAGAGAAGATATAGTATAGAACGAAAAGGGTCATTTCAAAATCAACACTTGAAGACCCAACTCTCCAGAGGACGATTATTCATCCCTGCTTTGTTTAACTAATGTGTGGGGAAAATAACATGCTTTAACTAATGAAATATGAGCAGAAGTGATATGTTACTCCTTGTCTGAAGCTTTAAGAACCAAAATGTAACTTGCTATTAATCTCTTTCTCTTGGCTTAGAAAACTGTGTATTCTCTAGCTCCATGCAGTTCTATCATCCTGGATGATGTGCTACAGACAAATGGCAAGGGAAAATGACATTCTTTTGGATTTGAAGGCCACTGAGATTTTAGGACATTTTGTTCCTACAGAATATCCAGAGCATCAAGACTAATACAATTAATGAGAATGCATAAATAGTCATGAAGAGTTCTTCCTAATTTTTAAACTGAACTTTTTTTTGGCATTGGTGGCTCAGCTGGTAAAGAATCTGCCTGCAAAGTGGGAGACCTGGGTTCAATCCCTGCGTTGGGAAGATCTCCAGAGAAGGGAACAGCTACCCACTCCAGGATTTTGGCCTGGAGAATTTCATGGACTGTATAGCCCATGGAGTTGCAAACAGTCAAACACGACTGACTGACTTTCACTTCACTTTCACTTTTGTTGATTTACAGTATATCTTCACTTTTCTTAAATTTCAGAAGAAACATGTTTATGACAATAGATTTAAGCAATAGTGGTAGGCCTATGGTAAGGTAAATGTGATTGATTTCTATTTTTTTGCCCAAGTTTATTCAAAAGGATTCATAATTTATCTTTTCAGATACATGCCATATTTATACAAATATATATGCAGGTATTTATTTACCCAACATTGTATTACATTTTTTACAATGACCTGCAACTTCCCCTTTTCATGTGTTTTGTTTTTTTTGGAATGTGTATGATTCTCCACATGAGGCATTCACTGTTACAGGCCTTAGCATTGGGTTTTCTTATCAATTAAATATATAGAAGTATTGGCAAAATTCCCACTAAAATTGCACATATTTTACAATCTCCAAGGATCAGAATGTCATCGTATATTTAATAAAATGACAGGATGATTTTCTTTCAATCCTTGAGGGACATTTTTCCCTCAAATTTTAACTTGGTCTTTTCTATAAAATTATGAGTAAAACTATGAAGAAAATATGAAGCATGAACACTTCTTCCTTACCATTGTGTATCAAAAGGTGTATCAAAATATTGAAATTTAAAATAGGTTGCATTTTTAAAGCAGAGGGTGGAGGAGTACAAGACAAAAAGTAATTTTTACACTGACTGTAAATTATACCCTTAATATAGCAAACATTTCAACTGAGACCTTCATGCAGAAACAAACAAACAAAAAAAATTGCCAGCAAGGCAAAGAAAAGTAGAAAGATTTGGATTAAAAATAGTTTCTATTCATTTATCTTAGAGAAAGTAAGACTATTGAAATAATGTACTGAGTTATTGATAGCGCTGATGAAGAAACTTGGGTCAAAGTGCAGAAACTGTATTGCACATTGAGCTGGCATGAAAAGCCTTTAAAAATGTACAAGAACCATGAAAATAAAAATTAATTTCTAAAATTACATGAGTCAAGCACTTTAAAACATGATATAATCAGGAATCAACAGATTGTTTATACTTGGATGTATAAATGCCCAGAATCAATACAATGAAACCTATTTACAAGTCAATATTTGAGTTATTTTAGGGAAAGGTCAATGAACATGAACTTGGGCAAACTCCAGGAGACTGTGAGGGACAGAGAGGCCTGGCATGCTGCAGTCCATTGGGTCGAAAAGAGTCAGACACGACTGGGCAACTGAACAAAAAAGGAAAAACTCAACTGAAAGAGGAAGATGAATATTCACACATATTTACTTAATTACTATTAATTTTGTTTGAAGCAAAATCATTCATTCATTTTAACAGTAGGAATGATAAATGTAAGGATAGAGGTGTATTTACTCTTATAACTGAGGGATGCCATTGGTCCTTTGTAAAAGTTCAAAATTAATGTCCATAGGGGAGACAATAAGTCAATTGTATTTTTATTTTCCTTTGAGCAAACATTGAGGTTCATGTTGTGAAATCTTCAAGAATTACTCTGAATAGTAAAAATTCTGGTTTAGCGATAATATCAAATGACATGAGCAAACATACATAAATTATTTAATAAAATATGTATCACATAATAGATACAAAATAAGTGATTTTTTTAATAACTACTTAAATTACTAAATATTTAAGAGTCATGCACAGGTATAAATAAGAAAGAACATTGGAAAAGGAAGGGCAAATAACTTTTCATGGGTTTATAAGCTAAAAGTTTGCTTTTCATTACCATTGCAATAGACTCATTAGCTCAAAACCCACCCTAACAACCATCCTAAATGTGTTGGACTGGAAATGGTATAGCTTCAAGTACACTCAAGAAACTAATGCACTGTAGATGCTGGCATCTTGGAATGCCAACATGGCCAAGATATCACCATAGCATGATAAAAAACTGGCAGACATTCTAGAATCTCATTAGGCATTCTACAGAAATGAAAAGATATGTTGTATCTAGTTTTATATTTTCAATGTGAAAGCCTCAGTTATCTTTTACCTGTGCTGCTTGATGTTAGAATTTGTACAGGACACAGTCCTATGGATTTTCACTGAGGAATTCAGTTTCACCCTTCTTAGCTAGTGGTGTGACTTTCACAGGAACATCATGTTGTCATCACAAATAATCCTCCTATAAGTCCAATACAAGTTCTGAGGTTGAAGTGACTTAAAGCAGTTTATCAAGACCATCCCCATGGAAAAGAAATGCAAAAAAGCAAAATGTCTGTCTGGGGAGGCCTTACAAATAGCTGTGAAAAGAAGAGAAACAAAAAGCAAAGGAGATAAGGAAAGATTTAAGCATCTGAATGCAGAGTTCCAAAGAACACCAAGGAGAGATAAGAAAGCTTTTCTCAATGATCAGTCCAAAGAAACAGAGGAAAACAACAGAAGGGAAAGACTAGAGATCTCTTCAAGAAAATTAGAAATACAAAGGGAACATTTCATGCAAAAAAGGGCACAATATAGGACAGAAATGGTATGGACCTAACAGGAGCAGAAGATATTAAGAAGAGGTGACAAGAATACACAGAAGAACTGTACAAAAAAGATCTTCATGATCAAGATAATCACGATGGTGTGATCACTCACTTAGAGCCAGATATCCTGGAATGTGAAGTCAAGTGGGCCTTAGGAAGCATCACTATGAACAAAGCTAGTGGAGGTAATGGGATTCCAGTTGAGCTATTTCAAATCCTGAAAGATGATGCTGTGAAAGTGTTGCACTCAATATGCCAGCAAATATGGAAAACTCAGCAGTGGCCTCAGGACTGGAAAAGGTCAGTTTTCATTCCAATCCCAAAGAAAGGCAATGCCAAAGAATGCTCAAACTACCGCACAATTGCACTCATCTCACACGCTAGTAAAGTAATGCTCAAAATTCTCCAAACCAGGCTTCAGCAATACGTGAACTGTGAACTTCCAGATGTTCATGCTGGTTTTAGAAAAGGCAGAGGAACCAGAGATCAAATTGTCAACATCTGCTGGATCATGGAAAAAGCAAGAGAGTTCCAGAAAAACATTGATTTCTGCTTTATTGACTATGCCAAAGCCTTTGACTGTGTGGATCACAATAAACTGTGGAAAATTTAGAAAGAGATAGGAATACCAGACCACCTGACCTGCCTCTTGAGAAACCTATATGCAGATCAGGAAGCAACAGTTAGAACTGGACATGGAACAACAGACTGGTTCCAAATAGGAAAAGGAGTATGTCAAGGCTGTATATTGTCACCCTGCTTATTTAACTTCTATTCAGAGTACATCATGAGAAATGCTGGGCTGGAAGAAGCACAAGCTGAAATCAAGATTGCTGGGAGAAATCTCAATAACCTCAGATGTGCAGATGACACCACCCTTACGGCAGAATGTGAAGAGGAACTAAAAAGCCTCTTGATGAAAGTGAAAGAGGAGAGTGAAAAAGTTGGCTTAAAGCTCAATATTCAGAAAACTAAGATCATGGCATCCGGCCCCACCACTTCATGGGAAATAGATGGGGAAACAGTGGGAACAGTGTCAGAATTTATTTTGGGGGGGCTCCAAAATCACTGCAGATGGTGATTGCAGCCATGAAATTAAAAGATGCTTACTCCTTGGAAGGAAAGTTATCACCAACCTAGACAGCATATTCAAAAGCAGAAACATTACTTTGCCAACAAAGGTCCATCTAGTCAAGGCTATGGTTTTTCCAGTGGTCATGTATGGATGTGGGAGTTGGACTGTGAAGAAAGCTGAGCACCGAAGAATTGATGCTTTTGAACTGTGGTGTTGGAGAAGACTCTGAGAGTCCCTTGGATTGCAAGGAGATTCAACCAGTCCATTCTAAAGGAGATTAGTCCTGGGTGTTCATTGGAAGGACTGATGCTAAAGCTGAAATTCCAATACTTTGGCCACCTTATGCAAAAAGTTGACTCATTGGAAAAGACTCTGATGCTGGGAGGGATTGGGGGCAGGAGGAGAAGGGGACGACAGAGGATGAGATGGCTGGATGGCATCACTGACTCGATGGACATGAGTTTGGGTGAATTCTGGAAGTTGGTGATGGACAGGGATGCCTGCTGTTCTGTAGTTCATGGGGTTGCAAGGAGTCGGACATGACTGAGTGACTGTACTGAGCTGAATTCCAAATGGACTGTATGCACAAAGAAACAAAACTTCAAAAAAAAAATTGTCTCACATATTGAAATTGTTGACAGAGTTTTTCAATTTTGCCAAGCATGCCCTATAGCTTTTCTCTGATGTACTGTTTCATTCATTTTTTTGGATAGTGCTTTTCCAAAATAATCATTATTAGATGTCTATTTATCCTTCAAGACTGTAATTATCCTGATTTTATTAATTGTTTTATTTCATACTTTTTTCTAATTCTAATATTTTTTCATTCCATCAAGATTTGTTTTGACTAATTATTAATATTTTGGGTCCTGCACATATCAATTAACTCTAAAATTTTTAATACAAAGGCTGTCTCATGATTTTTACGTTTTCCCATATGTTTATTTAATGCTAGAAAATCACATTGCTACTGAGTAGCTACTCAGTAAACATTTTCCTGAAAGGGAAGGAAAAAACTACTTTTTCTTATAGAATAAATATTTATTAATTTAAAGTACTTTTCCTCTTATTTAGCTCTTTAAATTATACCAGGCTGGAATACTACAATGGCTACCTTGAAACCTGACTTTTGGCCTCAACCTGACCTTGACTAACATCTAAAGCAGCTGTTCACATGGCTGCCTTTGATAAACTCCCAGTTCCTTACATATCATGCCTCACAATAGCTTCTTCCTACACCTGTCATCCTCCCTGGCTGTGCCAAGAATTTGTGACAAGATTCATCAACCAGTTTTCAAAATCTGTGATAAGTTATGACCTCAGATATTAGTCCACTTGCCTTTGATTAAATTGCCTCACTTACTTTAGCATTCTGCTGTTCTCCAAAATTCACAATTTCTAATTATGAACAAAACTTCCAATAATTTCCCTATGTTTGTTTCTAAAAGATCTGATATATTGATGGCAATATATGCACTAACTAGTCAACTTAAGTGAGATCTGGGATCATATGATGTTCAGCAACCAGAATGCTTTATTTAACATTCTTATGTTTTCCAAATCCTTAATCTGGTCTAAAGTTAGGTGCTTTATTCTTCCCACCTGCCTCACATAGCTTAAATATCCAATCTAATCACACTCTGCCAAGTATGCATATATATAACAGTTCTTCCATTAGAGTGTATTGATTTGACTGAACTATTTATCTTTTTGTAGAACTATTCACAGTAATGATAAGAGTTCATGCTCTGTATGTAAACTACTTTGGCCACTTATTTGCTTTTAAATTCCGTGTTTTAGTTTATTACATGTTAACTAGGAAATCCCTAATAATACCATATACCAGATAGTGTTGTTATACATATTAGAATGAATTTTATATGTGCATCCACTGGGAATGGAGGAGGTCAAAATGATAAACTGAGAGACTAGTTACAGAAGATTACCATAATCTAGACTAGATAGCGGAGAAGGCAATGGCAGCCCACTCCAGTACTCTTGCCTGGCAAATCCCGTGGACCGAGGAGCCTGGTAGGCTGCAGTCCATTGGGTCACTAAGAGTCGGACAAGACTAAGCAACTTCACTTTTACTTTTCACTTTCATGCATTGGAGAAGGAAATGGCAACCCACTCCAGTGTTCTTGCCTGGAGAATCCCAGGGACAGCAGAGCCTGATGGGCTGCCGTCTATGGGGTCGCACAGAGTCAGACACGACTGAAGCGACTTAGCAGCAGTGGCAGCAGACTAGATAGGTGTCAATAAGTGGGAATATATATAATATATAATATAAGTGGGAATACTAATGACAGTTATGAAAAGCAGTTGAAAACAGGCTATATATTGAATTTAGAACCAAGAAGATTTTCTAAGGGATCAGATAAGAAGATATGATAAAAATATAAAAGTAAGGATGGTACCCAGGTTTTGACCTGAGTATTTGGAGAATAGAAATTTTATGTACACAATTTTACTAATTGTGAATAATATTAAAAATGGATTTAATATCTTGACCAGAAACAAAAACTGTGTTATATAGATATAAATGATGGGAAGATGTTATCTTTATTTAGGTTTCATAGATCTTAAATCTAACTGGTAGAGAAATTTTTGAAAAGAGAAAATGATAGAGAAAGTCATAATTTAAGTAATGAGAAAGCATAAATATCAAGTTTATAGTGACAATTTTCATCAAAATATTTTGTGTTGCCTCTGACTTAATTTAGGAGCTCACTCTGCTAGAAATCATCAAGCATATGTAGAATTCTGCAGCCAAGAGAATTTAAAGAGACAGTTATGTACTCATGAAGATACATTAAAAAAAAAAGAGAGAGAGAAAATAAATAAACAGACTGAGTGTAATCTGGTCAAAAGTGAGAAGAAGGGAATAAATAGAATCACTGAATTCTAGAACCAGAGGAATTCCATCTCTCTTGTTCAGTTCCACCATTTAACAGGGAGATATTCTCACCATGGTTAAGTGACCTGCCCAAAGTCAGATAGCTGGTAAATAGTACAAGAAGATACTTAAATATTATGTTAACATCCATAACTAGGCATTCTATGCAATGAACTGTGTTAATATGCATAACTAAAATTAAGGAAGAGGAGGCAGGGTAGTGTGTAACAAGTTTTTTGGAAATATATCAATGGATTAAATTTTATCTGATTAATAGGCCCAAATTTCTGAAAAAAAGCCCTATTAGATTAAAAAATTTAAACCACATGACTAGGGGGCAGAGGAGAAGCTCATTATATGTAAACCTAACAATTTCATAGTTTTTTATGGAAACAATAAAATAATCAGCTAAATAAATATTTGTAAGATTCATGTTTTCAGACCTTAACTGTACAATTTACATATCTTATACTCAGATAAACTGAAAACTTTGAGGTAGAACTTCCAGTTTGTACTAAACCATATATTTTTTATTCTGGATTACTGTAGTTATTAATCTGCTACCTGTATGTGCATGTGTGTAATATTATTTATAAAAAGCCAGGATTAGCAAGTAACTTTCAAGCCAGAGTGTACTAGGTGTTTATTATCTCTTCGAATCCTTGTGATCACTCAATTCTCAATTAACATTCCACCGACTTTTACAGATAAAGAAACTAAAATAATTTAAGAATGTAAATTACATGATTTGCCCAAGGGTACATAATTTACCTAATTTATATAATTAGAAAGGCCACATAATTCTCTCTCTCTCCCCCCATCATGTTTAAACATATATGAAAGTAAAAGTGAAAGTCATTTAGTTGTGTCCAGTTCTTTGTGACCCCATGGGCCCTGCCAGGCTCCTCTGTCCATGGAATTCTCCAGGCCAGAATACTGGAGTGGGTAGCCAGTATTCTCCAGGGGATCTTCCCAACCCAGGGATCAAAAGCAGGTGTCCCACACTGCAGGCAAATTCTTTACCGACTGAGCCACTAGGGAAGTCTGTATACATATATACATGCATACATAGACACTGGAAAATGAAATGGCAACCCACTCCAGTGTTCTTGCCTGGAAAATCCCATGGATGAGGAACCTGGAGGGCTACAGTCCATGGGCTGGCAAAGAATCAGACATGACTAAGTGACCAACACTTTCACATAGACATATATATTGTTCATCTAGATAGGTAGATAATTTTCCATCTAAAAAATCTGATTTAATTTTCATTAATTAAAAAAAAGACCAAACTGTACGCCTTTGTCTTATAGTTCACATTAGTTAAGTGATTCTCAATTTCAGCTGTATATTAGCATCACCTTTTCTTAGCTCATTCTGGATACTATAGCATGGTACTGTAGACTGCTTGGCTTATAAATAACAGATATGTATTTCTCACATTTTTGGAGACTGAGAAGTCCAAGATCAAGGAGCCAGTATATTCAGTGTCTGGTCATAGCCTGTCTCCTGATTCACAGGTGGCTGTCTTCTCGCTGTGTTCTCAAAAGGTGGAAAGTGCAAGGGAATTTTCTGAGAATCTCTTTATAAGGGCACAATGTCCATTCATGAAGCTCTACTCTCATAATCTGAGTATCTTTCAAAGTCTGAACCTCTGAATACCATCACACTGGGGATTAGATTTCAACATATCAATTTTGTGGGGGGTAGGTCACAAATACACTGTCTGCAGCACATCAGATTAATTTTTAAAAACTGGATGTCTGGAGAATACCTTACTAATTAAAATCTTTTTATAGCATAGGACTTGAACATAATTAGTTTTTAAATCTCTCCAGTTAATTTTAATATTTACCCAATGTTGAGAACCACTCTTATAGATTAAGTGCATAGATTAGTTTACTAATTCACAAAATAACTTTTGAAATACAGCTTTAGAAGTTCTTTAAGGGGAAAGGGAAAAAAAAAGATCCTGTAAGTGTAAATAGTAAGATCATTGATGAAAATCAAACAAGCACGTTTTTTGTGTGGTTTCTTCATTTTGGCAAATATGATGTTGAAGGACCTGGGTACTGAGGGAGCAACATGGGAGCATGATTCAACAGTTGTCATTTTTAAGAGACGTGAAAGGGGTAAAAGAAGGAAGGACCATGAAACAGAGGCTTGGTAAAGGAGGCAAGATGCAAACAGATGTATGAGGTGTCAACCAGAAATTGGGTTTGGGTTAATTGTGGGTGTAGTAGTGGACATATATTCATATGAAACAGTATACTTCCTTATTAGTGGTGACTTTATAAAAATTAAAAGACTACTACTTATTAGTTATGTGATAGGATAGCAAATCTAATAATATATCACCTATATGGGCTTCCCAGATGGCTCAGTGGTAAAGAATCTGCCTATAGTGCAAGAGACACAGGAGAGATGGGTTTGATCCCATCAGGAAGATGCCCTGGAGAAGGAAATAGAAGCTCATTCCAGTATTCTTGCCTGCAAAATCCCATGGACAGAGGAGCCTGGCAGGCTACAGTCCATAGAGTTGCAGAGTCGGACATGACTAAGCACACATAGATTCATTATTCATTCATCACCTATACAGATACACTTTCCAACTTACTCCTGGATTATAAGTGAATGTAAATCATCTGTGAAATAAAACTATAAGCAGCATCTGAAAAGGGGATATTGTTTATACCGATGACAGTGAGATCATTGTTACACTGCTGGTGTCATTTCAACACAAGAGCTAAACTATTCCATGACAAGTACCTAAAACCTCTCAAATAAATGTGTGAAGAACTTTTCTTCCATATATAATTTATTGCAGTCCTTGCTAGAATAAATGGCCTATAAGAATACATGTTGATACATAGCTAATGGAAGTAATCCTGTTCAATTTTATTTGACAAAATATCCAGCTGACTCAGTAATTCAAATGCAAACTCCCCAACTCAGGAAAGCCTTGGTCATTCACTATATTCCCTGATGAACTTTAAGTTAAATACCATTGAATAAAAAACATGGAATACAGGAGTTTATGTACAGTCATTTGTTCTGTTGAGAGATAAAATACGAGTAATCTTGCCACAATAATAACATAAGTATGTACACTGCAAATTATTAACAATTTTTTTTCTGAAATGACTTAAAAATCAATGTAGAAACTGCTAAACTGGAATAATTAGGAAAATACTGTGAAAAATATTAAGAAATTTCGAGTTTTCAGATGTTTTTGCAGTCATACCAAATTATTATATGAAAATAATTACATCAGTGTCTTTATTAATTTTAATATTTTAAGATTGAAATATTCAATTTTCACTATTTTTCAAATTGAAACACACCTTCAAAAACCAGAATCAAAAAATGTTTTATATGTGTCAATATATAATAACATGTATACTGGAACTGAATAATTATATAGATGATTGGTAGGTGGTAGGAGCCAGGTTTCTCAAAGTTGAGCTTGGAAATTTTTATTGTAGGCAACCAGGGTGAGGTAACTAGAGTAATCCATCTACTTGAGTTAGAAACATCAGTATAAATTTACGTATATACTATAAATTTTTACTGTTACTATAGATATAGTAAATAGTATATATATATAGATTAATATGAACATATATCATTAACTGAAAGGGCCTGAAAAGAAAAACATGTCAGCAGTTACTACATGCAGTTCTCAAATTTTTGTTTCTAACATCATTCTCTAGAAAAAGGGGTAGGGAATATGCAAGATGAGCCCAAAGTATCTTATTGGAAGTACTCAAAGCAACAATAACAACAAAAATAACCTCACAACACATAATAGTACCTCAAAGAATAACAGTAACCAGTTAAAAGAACTACCTAGAGCCAAAGCTGATACAATTTGAACAAAATAAAGTAGTATTTGAAACTGAAAGTATACTATGAATGTCAATGATTTAATAGTGATAGGAATAAATGACCAAATGTGTTGTAAAGGAAAAGAGAAGAATTTCAAATAATTTGTGTAGATATTCTACCCTCAAGGAAAAAAAGATAACTCTGAAATGGCAACATACCCCAGTATTCTTGCATAGGAAATCTCACGGACAGAGTCTGAGCTTTGAAGGCTACAGTGCGTGGGGTCACAGAGTCGGACATGACTCAGTGACTCTGCACACACAGAGTGATTTTCCTCCAAAGAATACTAGACTGGACAGTAACTTAGTGTGGAGGAAGTTAACAAACACCTCATCCAGGTGAGAAAGGTCAACATTAACTATCAGAATTTATTTTGATAGAATATACACTTGATATGATGTGATGAAAATGACACTTTACCTCTGTGGTCTTCCATTACCTGTAAATCTAGTCTTATCATAATATATATATATATATATATCTCAGACTAATTCCAACAATGGGCTCTTTGACCTGAATATGTCAATTAATTTAATCTAACTAATTTACTTAATCTAACTAATATTTATAGGCTATTCCACTAACAGCAGAATAAACATTCTTCTCATGTTTGCTGCTGCTGCTAAGTCACTTCAGTCGTGTCCGACTCTGTGCGACCCCACAGACGGCAGCCCGGCAGGCTCCGCCGTCCCTGGGATTCTCGAGGCAAGAACACTGGAGTGGGTTGCTATTTTCTTCTCCAATGCATGAAAGTGAAAGGTGAAAGTGAAGTCGCTCAGTCGTGTCCCGTGTCCCACTCTGCGCTACCCCATGGACTGCAGCCTACCAGGCTTCTCTGTCCATGGGAGTTTCCAGGCAAGAGTACTGGAGTGGGGTGCCATTGCCTACTCCTTCTCATGTTTACATAGTATATTTATCAAGATAGAACACATTCTGGGATATAAACACATATTTTAAAAAATTGAAATGGAAATTTAAAATCGAAATTTAAAATATATGTTCTCAGACCACAAGTAAATTAACCTGGGAATTAATCACAGATAGCTTGCATATCCCAAAATATCTGCAGATTAAACAGCATACTTTAACACACATGTAAAGGAAACATCCTCAAAATATATTTTAAAAATATTCTGATTTGAATAAAAATGAAAATAGACTTAACCATAATTTCTGGGATGCAGTTTAAAGCAGTGCTTAGAGACATTTATAAATGCATATATAGAGAAGAATAAAGTTCTAAAATTAATAACCTGATTCTAATGCAGAAAATGGAAAAAGAAAAGCAAATTAATCTTAAAAGAAGCAAATAAAAAGAAACAATAAAAAACTGTTACAGAAAGCTGTGGAATTGAAAACGTGAAATGATAGCAAAAATCAATTAAATAAAAAACTAGTGGGATTTCTCTAATGGCCCAGTGGTTAAGGGTCTGTCGCCAATTCAGGGGACACAGATTTGATCCCTAGTCCAGGAACATGCTGCAGATCAACTAACCCCATGCACCAAACCTACTGAAGACCATGATTCATGCTCCACAAGAGAAGTCCCCTTAATGAGAAGCCTGAACACCACAGCTAGAGAGTAGCTCCCATCTGCCACAACTAGAGAAAGCCCACGTGCAACAGTGAAGACCCAGGCCAGCCAAAAATAAGTACATAAACAATGAAAAAGTTTTTTAAAAAAGCACAACTGGTTCTTTGAAAAATCAATATAACTGATAATTTTCTAGCCAGGTTGTTCTGTTGTCGTTAGTAGTAAGATATATATTTCATGTTTTCTGTTTCTGGCAAAAGCTCCCCAAACTGCTGAAAATGATAAAGATGCGCTTTCTTATGTTAATGAGGTGACTATTTGTATAGCATCTGAGGGTGTGGTTCCTTGCCAGGGGAACCGAACACAACAGGAGAGGGTTGTAGCTTTCAGTCCCACTTTTCAACTTCTGGGGAGGGGAGAGGAGAGAGAGGCCGGATGTTGAAAGGATTGCCAGTGGTCCATGATTTAATATAATAATTATATACATATATATATTTATATAATATATAATTATGTTACATTATTATATATATTACATTATATATAATATATATAATGTAATTATATAATAAATTATGATGCCTGTGTTTTGAAGCCTCCATGAAACCCCAGAGGGTGGGGTTTGAAGAGCTTCCCTGTGGATGAACATGTGAAGCGTGGGGAGAGTGGTGCTAGAAGAGAGCATGGAATTCTGGCACTGTCTCCACATGCTGTGTCCTATGTATCTCTTCCATCTGGCTGTTCCCAAGTTATATCTTTTTATTGTAAGTTAGTAATCTAGTAAGTAAAATGTTCTGAGTTCTCTGAGTTCTATTAATAGCAAATTAACTGAACTTAAGGAGGAGGTCATGGGAACCTCTCATTTACAGACATTTCTTCAGAAGCACTGGTAACAACATAGACTTGCCACTGGCATTTGAAATCCAAGGAAGGTGTTCACTGGTATTTGAAATCCAAGGAGCGGGGGGTGGGGGTGGGGGGCAGGTGTTGGTACGTCCAGCAGAAACAGCCAGTTGGTCAGAAACACAGAGCTTGTTACTAGCTTCTGAACTACGTTGCGGGAGGAAGGAGTGGGATGGGGTGGTGGTGGAAAAAGCCTTGTAGGACTGATCCCTCAACCTGTGAATGTAATTGCATCTCTGATTACGTACCATGAGAACTGAGCTGAATTGTCAGACACCCAGCTAGTGTCATAAGCATTGTGTATTGGTGTGGGAAAGCACTCCTACTTTATACACACATGGAATTTGAGTGCAGTAACCAAAATAGAGGCTAATACAGAAAGAAACAAAGAAAGAAAGAAGACATACATTACCAATATAAAGACATGAAAGAATTATTTCTACTGACCCCATGGACATTAAGAAGATCTTAAAAAAAAAAAATACTATGAACAACTCTGTCCCTACAAACAGCTAAAATGGAACAATTCTTTGAAGTATGTATCACTGTGGAAGAAATATGGATGATATATAAGAGTTTTGAGACTGAGTCAGGAAATATTAATCTGGTTATTATTGCTTAATCCAGGTAAGAAATGATGTGGTTATTTGTGGAAGGATAAGTAGAAATTAATAAACACACACACACAAAGAGAAATTAATAAACAAAAGAAGTGGATGTGGAGATTTGAAGAAGAGGGAATCATCTATTCCAATGAAGTTACACATTCACATTTCTGGTCTCTTCATTCTCTTTATCATACCATTTACTCCATACTCTTTGTTGTTGTTCACTTACTCAGTTGTGTCCAACTCTTTGCGACTCCATGGACTGAAGCACGCCAGGCTTCCCTGTCCTTCACTATATTTTCAGTTTGCTCAAACTCATGTCTATTGAGTCAATGATGCCATCCAACCATCTCATCCTCTGTCACCCCCTTCTACTCTTGCCCTCAATCTTTTCCAGCATCAGGGTCTTTTCCAGTGAGTAAGCTGTTCACATCAGGTGGCCAAAGGATTGGAGCTTCAGCTTCAGGATCAGTCCTTCCGATGAATCTTCAAGACTAACTTCCTTTGGCATTGACAGGTTTAATCTCCTTGCAGTCCAAGGGACTCTCAAGAGGGAGTCTTCTCCAACACCTCAGTTCAAAAGCATTAATTCTTCAGCACTCAGCTTTCTTTATAGTTCAACTCTCACATTCATACAAGACTACAGGAAAAACCATAGCTTTGACACTATGGACCTTGTTGACAAAGTGATGTCTCTGCTTTTCAAGATGCTGTCTAGGTTTGTTATATCTTTTCTTCCAAGGAGCATGTATCTTTTAATTTCATGGCTGTACTCACTATCCTCAGTGATTTTGGAGCCCAAGAAAATAAAGTCTATCACTGTTTCCATTGTTTCCCCATCTATTTGCCATAAAGTGATGGGACCAGATGCCATGATCTTCTTCTTCTTTTTTTTTTTTTGGTCTCCATTTTTTGAATGTTGAATTTTAAGCCAGCTTTTTCACTCTTTTCTTACCTTTTGTCAAGAGTCTCTTTAATTCCTCTTCGCTTTCTGCCGTAAAGGTTGTGTAATCTGCATATCTGAGGTTATTAGTATTTCTGCCTGCAATCTTGATTCCAGCTTGAGCTTCATCCAGCCCAGCAGTTCGCATGATGTATTCTGCATATAAGTTAAAGACCCAAGGTGACAATATACAGCCTTGATGCTCTCCTTTCTCAATTTGGAACCAGCGCATTGTCCCATGTGCGGTTCTAACTGTTGCTTTGTAATCCTTTGGTGAGTCAAGATTCAACGAGTATAATATGACTCTTTCTAAAGAAATATGACTAGCTCCTTCATAGTTGCCTTGCAGTTTACAATTCAAAAATATTCTAACATTTTAATGTTGGTTAATATAGTCAAATCTATGATTTTTGTGTCATCATGGTATTAAAAAGTGGTGATTCTCATTTTTTGGTGTATTCCTTTTAAATGTCAAAATGTACTATTTATCTTGATGCCTGCTAGGTGGTTTGCTATTACTTAAAAATGAAAAAATACTCTCATTCAAATCTGTTATGCTTTATGATCTCATTTTTTGTTAGTGGTGACATAAACTTCTGAAATTGCGGTTTTACTCATTCCTTGCCTTCACACTATATTAAATCAGTCACTAAGTATAGATTTTGGTTCCAAAGAATCATGATAATTGCCACCTCCTGAAATTTTCTGTAACTTCATTTCTTTATCCCAAGTCTTATTTGTATTGTTGACTAAAAATCTCTTTCTGGATATATTGATTCTCCAACCACAGTGGAAGTCACTGCATCCTGAACTTATTCAGTATTGACTGTAAGGTGAAGGAAGAAGCCATATGCAAAGGAAAGTGGTGGACTGCAGAAGCTGAAAAAGGCAAGAATATGAAATCTCCCTTATAACTTCCATAAAGGAACACAGTTCTTACAATACTTTGAATTTCACCCCAGTAGACCTCTGTCAAACTTTTGACCTACAGAACTGTAGGATGACAAATTTGTATCATCAGGGTATCTATTTTCACAGTGTTCTTTGATAATATTTAGGATGTGACACACAGATCCCCTTAGTTAAATTAAAGAGAATGTCAGAAATTTAAGGACATTTTTCCCTCAGCAAAGGGATAATTTTCCTAGCAAAAGGCAAAAATAGAGATGAGCTAAATCTAGGAAATATTTGTGAAGGAGCTTCTTATCTCAGTAAACACTGGGACATACGCAGGAGCACTGTGGAAAAGTCTAGAAAGTTTTATTCTTCAAAATGTCTTAGTTATTTTCATGGTAATTCTTTTCATATTTATGTTTCAAATTTCAGGAATAAGCCTATGGCAAGGTCCCTAAATGTTTGGTCCAAGGGTCCCAAGTATCATGTGTCTAAAATTAAGCAGAAAATTAACAAGTATGATAAAAGTGAATATACATTCACTATATTGTACATAAAATTATGAAAAATATATGTTAATGAGTTGTAAGGTCTAAATGTCATTTGCACTCATCAAATAAAAATCTTAGCTTCTGCTGGCTCAAATGATAGAATAAAGCAAAAATAACTGTGATGGCTATAAATGAGAAACAGATCCACAATTATTGGTCACTAAAATCTTAGACTTCCTAAAGACAGGTGACTTTGAACAATTTGGATAAACCTTTTTAGGTCGATAACATTTTGCTCTTTGCCTTCCAGGAAAATAAAGGTGTGGAATTACAAGAACAGTCAGAGAGTCAGATTATCAGAGCCTCTGGTTCTCCAGCAGGTAATGCAGTCAGCAGTAATGATGTCAGCATCTTGACCTGGAGCAGAAGACAATGTTCATCCACGTGTGTTAGTGTGAAGCACAACCAGGTGATCTGAAAGATTTTCCCCATTAAAGCTGTCCTGAAATGGCTCCACATTATGTACAGACCTTGGGAAAAATTCCCCTGGGCTAACTGGTGTTTTAATCTGTTGACAGCATTTTCATTTTCTCTTTCTAAAGAACCTCTGAAGGAGGTCCCATGGAGACAGAAAACAGGTCAAGAGGAAATTAAAAGTGAAAATCTTGCTTTCTCACAACTAGGATTAATCTGTTAATTAAGCCAACCCAGAAAAATGTAAGCAAATTTTAATTTGCAATCTGCTAAAAGCTTGCTATTAAATAAATTGATTAGTAGTAATCATAATCAAAAGCTCTGGATTAGTAGTTAATTTGTGGAATCAATTAATAGGAACATTTATCAAATAATTTTGTCTCCAAAGAATAACAGATTCATTGTCCTGTGTTCCTGCAGATAAGAGATTCAGAACTGTGGGGTATGTGGTGATTCCTGGGGATATGGCCTTGATGCAAGTTTGTTGTTTCTTGACTTGTTTCAAAAAATGTACTCTTGAATATTCTGATTTAATTTTTCCCTTTAATAAGCATAATATTAATGGATGATATGTAAAATTATCAGCCAGAATTATTTCATATTCATTTATTAATGTGTTCTGTCAGACTGTTATCCTGGATATTTGTAACTATTTCACTTAAGGCTGGATATGTATTTTTCCAGATTAATAAAATTAGAAGTGGCTCAAGGGTCAATTATCTGTACTCATCTCACACACTAGTAAAGTAGTGCTCAAAATTCTCCAAGCAAGGCTTCAGCAGTACATGAACCGTGAACTTCCAGATGTTCAAGCTGGTTTTAGGAAAGGCAGAGGAACCAGAGATCAAATTGCCAACATCCACTGGATCATGGAAAAAGCAAGAGAGTTCCAGAAAAACATTGATTTCTGCTTTATTGACTATGCCAAAGCCTTTAACTGTGTGGATGACAATAAATTGTGGAAAATTCTGAAAGAGATGGGAATACCAGACCACCTGACCTGCCTCTTGAGATATTTGTATGCAGGTCAGGAAGCAACAGTTAGAACTGGACATGGAACAACAGACTGGTTCCAAATAGGAAAAGGAGTACATCAAGGCTGTATACTGTCACCGTGCTTATTTAACTTAAGTGCAGAGTACATCATGAGAAACACTGGGCTGGATGAAGCACAAGCTGGAATCCAGATTGCCGGGAGAAATATCAATAACCTCAGATATGCAGATGACAGCACCCTTATGGCAGAAAGTGAAGAGGAACTAAAAAGCCTCTTGATGAAAGTGAAAGAGGAGAGTGAAAAAGTTGGCTTAAAGCTCAACATTCAGAAAACGAAGATCATGGCATCTGGTGCCATCACTTCATGGGAGATAGATGGGGAAACAGTGGAAACAGTGTCAGAATTTATTTTTGGGGGGCTCCAAAATCACTGCAGATGGTGACTGCAGCCATGAAATTAAAAGATGCTTACTCCTTGGAAGAAAAGTTATGACCAACCTAGACAGCATATTCAAAAGCAGAAACATTACTTTGCCAACAAAGGTCCATCTAGTCAAGGCTATGGTTTTTCCAGTGATCATGTATGAATGTGAGAGTTGACTGTGAAGAAAGCTGAGTGCCGAAGAATTGATGCTTTTGAACTGTTGTGTTGGAGAAGACTCTTGAGAGTCCCTTGGACTGCAAGGAGATCCAACCAGTCCATTCTGAAGGAGATCAGCCCTGGGATTTCTTTGGAAGGAATGATGCTAAGGCTGAAACTCCAGTACTTTGGCCACCTCATGCGAAGAGTTGACTCATTGGAAAAGACTCTGATGCTGGGAGGGATTGGGGGCAGGAGGAGAAGGGGATATCAGAGGATGAGATGGCTGGATGGCATCACTGACTCGACGGACTTGAGTTTGAATGAACTCCGGGAGTTGGTGATGGACAGGGAGGCCTGGCGTGCTGCAATTCATGGGGTCGCAGAGTCAGACACGAGTGAGTGACTGAACTGAGCTGAATCCCCAAATGAACTATCTCTCTAATTTAGAATTCAGTGTTTGCTTGAAGTTCCCCTCCTCACCTAGAATATAAGTTTCATTGCTGTTGTTCAGTTGCCAAGTGTGTCCGACTCTTTGCCACCCTATGGATGGCAGCACAGCAGGCTCCTGTTTTTTGCTGTCTCAGGGAGTTTGCTCACATTCGTGTCCATTGAATCAGTGATGCTAACAATCTTAATATACAGGATTTTTAAAATAAATATTGGGTGTGTTACTGAAGGACTGCTTTTCAAAGGAAGTTTCTTAAGGCAAAATTTTAAAATTATTTTAAAAATACATTTGGTAAATCAGTCATTTCCTTAAGTCAATTATCATCCAAACTTACATCATGGATATGATCATGCATTAAGAGAGCAGATAGAGCCCTATTACTTGATCTATGAGAAAAATATAACCAAATAAATAATTATCTGTTATTTTTAAACTTCAGAATAATTTGTTTATGCTCTTTTCTAAAAAGAAAATATATGATCTAAATATATTTTCTATGATTCATTTATTTTCTTCAAAGATAATTTGAAACAGTGCTTAGAAGACAGATCAGTTATACTTGATTATATTTGGGCCAACAATTTTTAAAAATTATACTTAATGTATTATAAAACAACATAAGGAATATGGTATTTCTTTTTAGTACAAAACTACTCTTTCATTTGGAATATAATTTTACAGAATGATATCTGAAAATTCTTATCACACTTTTAGCTTTCTCTATTGTGTACATAAAATATTCCACAGTATTGCCAAAATGCAATTGCTTATTAAGCCAGAAGGGAAGAGTTTAAAAAATAAAAAAACTGACCCTTTAATCATCATTAATTCATTCAGCATAAATAATTTTTAGTTTCATATTCAAACATGGTTATGGCTCAAAAATGACCAATCAGAGTTACAACTGAAAAGGGAGAGAAGGACTTGATCATTGAAAGTCAAGTTCTGCTCATTTTAAGAGAAAATGTATATAAACAAATCTGGAAAATTCAGCAGTGGAAACAAGATTTGAAAAGGTCAGTTTTCATTCCAATCCCAAAGAAGGGCAATGACAAAGATTGTTCAAACTACTGTACAGTTATACTCATTTCACATGCTAGCAAGGTTACATTCAAAATCCTTCAAGCTAAGCTTCAAGAGTACATGAACCAAGAACTTCCAGATGTAGGAACTGGGTTTAGAAAAGGCAGAGGAACCAGAGATCAAATTGCCAGTATTTGTTGGATCATAGAGAAAGCAAGGGAATTCCAGAAAAACATCTACTTCTGTTTCATTGACTACACTAAAGCCTTTGACTCTGTGGAATACAACACACTGTGGAAAATTCTTAAAGAGTTGGGAATACCAATATTCATTGGAAGGACTGATGCTGAAGTTGAAGGTCCAATACTTTGGCCACCTGATGCAAAGAGCCAACTCATTGGAAAAGACCCTGATGCTAGGAAAGATTGAGGGCAGGAAGAGAAGGGGATGACAGAGGTTTAGATGGTTTGATGGCATTACCAACTCAATGGATGTGAGTTTGAGCAAACTCCAGAAGAGGGTGACAGGCAGGGAAGACTGAAGTGCTACAGTTGATGAGGTCACAAGAGTTGGACATGACTGAGTGACTGAACAACAACAAAATATACAGATTTAAGAGTTGGACCATAAAGAACGCTGAGGGCCAAAGAATTAATGCTTTCAATCTGTGGTGTTGGAGAAGACTCCCGTGAGTCCCTTGGACTTCAAAGAGATCAAACCAGTCAATCCTAAATGAAATCAACCCTGAATATTGGTTGGAAAGACTGATGCTGAAGCTGAAGCTCCAATACTTTAGCCATCTGACACAAAGAGCCAATTTTTTTTTGGAAGAGACCCTAATATTGGCAAAGAATGAAGGCAGAATGAAAAGAGGGTGGCAGAGGATGAGGTGGTTAGATACACATGAATACACATGATTTTGAGCAAACTCTGGGCAACAGTGAAGGACAGAGGAGCCGGGTGTGCTGCCATCCATGAGGTCACACAGAGCTGGACACAACTTAGGGACTGAACAGCAACAACTTGCTGTACTTCTCTGTGAATTGATGATTTTTCATAGTGGCCTTCCTTGATTCCCTTCTCCTTATCTTCTGTATGTCTAAGCTTTGCTTTGGTGTTACTCTGTATTGAGGGAGATCACTGAGAAGATGATGACAGCTGGTTGACCCATGAGCTGGACCCAGGAAATCAGAGGATCTTCACTCTTCCCTATCCTTGAAATGTGCAGCTTCCTTGTGTCTCCCATTCCCAGGATCTGCCCCAAGAGGTATGGGCTTGGGATAGAAATATATTGTAGAGACCACCTGGATGGTATATGTGACTGAACTCAGTAAACACTTCTATATAAACACTTAAGATTGCTGCTTCTGCTAAGTTGCTTCAGTCGTGTCCGACTCTGTGCGACCCCATAGACGGCAGCCCACCAGGCTCCCCCGTCCCTGGGATTCTCCAGGCAAGAATACTGGAGTGGGTTGCCATTTCCTTCTCCAATGCATGCTAGGCAGATATAAAAATCCACTAATCCTTAAGCTTCCCCAAAAGAGCCTCATACGTAATTTTTCTTACTTATTAAATCTGCTGCCTATCAATCTGGAGTAGTCAGTCTCTTTCTCGTGTCTCTCTTGCCCTCCTTGACTTTGGAAGCTGGTTTCAGATTACTTCCTGGAAGTTCTCAAGGGGGTTTCACACTGAAACTAGAAGATGAAAAGAGTGGTTTAAAGTGATTAACATAACAATAACCATAAGCTGGAGGAATGAAAGAATAGACTGTCTAAAAATGATGAAAATAAACCAAAACTTATTTGAAGACACAGAAAAGCAACCAAACCATTTGGGTTAATAATTGTCTGGAATGCTGCAGTGTTCTCACTCTTGGTGTTCCATTTAAAAGGTCACAGAGAGACTTGGGATTTTAATAGAGTGTACATACAAGTTTCAAGTGTTTTCTACACAATGTTTTCTCCAGGGAAACTTATCTAAAACATTTCTTTTCATCCTGATCTTAAGTGTGCATTAAAGTGCATACTGACATAACTAATAAGCCACTCACTACTCACACAAATCTATTGCTTGGGCAGTCAGGATATCAGGTAGTATAAAATTGCTTTATGGGGGATTTATTGTACTAAAGATGAAAGTTTATGCAGTATTTCTAAAATTATTTATGAAAAATGAATTTACGTGTCACTTTGTGCCTGCCAAGATTTTCCAGCTCTTACAACCAAAGTGCAATCAAAATGACCCAGAAATGCCCAGAAAATGTTCATTAAAATTGATTTTTCTGTCCAGTTTCATTGCCAGTGAAAATGTATGAAATACATATATTTCATTTAGAGAGCCAGTTTTCTTCTTCTATAATACAATGTCCTTAATAATAAGTTTTTAAATAGGAGAATGTCTCTAAAATGGGACAAGGCAAAGGAATTCTAATTTTTCACAGAAATTAGGCAAACATCTTTTGTACAAATGGAGAGAAACATTTGAAGTTTCAGTTTGCGAGTTCTAATGTTTCAAGCATGTGGAGTATATTCCTATGCCCAATAATTGCATTATTTTTATTGAATTTAAAGATAGTAAAAAGTGAAGATGCAAGCAGAAAGGGCTCATTTTGAATTTATACTAGTTCTGCTTCTGTGGCTTTAAACCTTATCTTGCCACGTTTGTAGGCATACATAATGGCCTGCCTCAGTGAGAAACTATCTGGTTTCTCCCTGAGGAAATAAACTTCCCTGGTGGCTCAGCTGTTTAAGAGTTTGCCTCAATGCAGGAGACCCAGGTTTGATCCCTGGGTCGGGAAGATCCCGGAGAAGGAAATGGCAACCCACTCCAGGAGGGCTAGTTCAGGGCATCACAAAAGGGTCAGACACAACTGAGCAACTAAAAATTTCACTTTCAGGGAGAAAACATGACCCTACCCACTTGTGAAGGACTGTGACATTCTTGAACTCTTTTTGTAGTAAATGGCTCAGAGCCTGGTGCCCCTAGTCTGCTACTTACCAGCTCAGCCCAGAAATTCACATATGGGATGGTCAGAATCACAGATAAATGTGACATCTTTGTTTATATGCGAGGCTCCTCTGTCCATGGAATTTTCCAGGCCAGAATATCGGAGTGGGTAGCCATTCCCTTCTTCAGGGGATCTTCCCAACCCAGAGATCAAACCCAGGTCTCCTGTATTGCAGGCGGATTCTTTCCCTTCTGAGCCACCAAGGAAGCCCCATTCCATTTAACACCACCCATGAAATGACTTAGAAAGTGAAACTAACACATCTCACTACCTGATGCTTGACATTCTAGGAGATATTTGCAACAGTTAAATCATCTTTTTAATTGTAATTGGAGAAGGGAATGGTAAACCACTTCAATATTCTTGCCTTGAGAATCCTATGAACATTATGAAAGGCAAAAAGATAGGAAACTGAAAGATGAACTCCCCATGTCAGTAGGTGCCCAATATGCTATTGGTGAAAAGTGGAGAAAGAGCCCCAGAAAGAATGAAGAGGCTGAGCCAAAGAAGAAACAATATCCAGGTTTGGATGTGTCTGGTGGTAGAGGTAAAATAGGATGTGGTAAAGAACAATATTGCACAGGAACTTGGAAAGTTAGGACCATGATTCAAGGTAAATTCTAAGTGATAAAACAGGAGATGACAAGAGTGAACATCGACATTTTAGGAATCAGTGAACTAAAATGAGCACCTACTGACATGCATCACAGGCGGATTCTTGCCCTTCTGAACCACCAAGGAAGCCCCATTCCATTTAACACCACCCATGAAATGACTTAGAAAATGAAACTAACTAACACATCTCACATGATCAAAACCAGCCCCAAGAAAAAGAAATGCAAAAAGGCAAAAAGGTTGTCTGAGGAGTACTTACAAATAGCTGAGAAAAGAAGAGAATCTAAAGGCAAAGGAGAAAAGGAAAGATATACCCATCTGAATGCAGAGATCCGAAGAATAACAAGAAAAGATATGATAGCCTTCCTTAGTGAACAATGCAAAGAAAGAGAGGAAAACAATAGAATGGGAAAGACTAGCGATCTCTTCAAGAAACTTAGAGATACGAAGGGAACATTTCATGCAAAGATGGACACAATATAGGACTGAAATGGTATGGACCTAATAGAAGCAGAAGATATTATGAAGAGGTGGCAAGAATACACAGAAGAAATACAGAAAAGATCTTCATGACACAGATAACCATGACGGTGTGATCACTCACCTAGAGCAGACATCTTGGAGTGCAAAGGAAAATGGGCCTTTGGAAGCATCACTACAAACACACCTAGTGGAGGTGATGGAATTCCAGTTGAGCTATTTCAAATTCCAAAAGATGATGCTGTGAAAGTGCTGCACTCAGTATGCCAGAAAATTTGGAAAACTCAGCAGTGGCCACAGTACTGGAAAAGGTCAATTTTCATTCCAATCTTAAAGAAAGGCAATGTGAAAGAATGTTCAAACTACCACACAATTGCACTAGCTTGTAAAGTGCACTAGCATTTCACATGCTAGTAAAGTACTGCTCAAAATTCTCCAAGCTAGGCTTCAGAAGTAGTTAACTGAGAAGTTCCAGATGCACAAGTTGGTTTTAGGAAAGGCAGACGAACCAGAGACCAAATTGACAATATCCATTGGATCACAGGAAAAGCAAAGGAATTCCAGAAAAAAACATCTACTTCTGCTTCATTGAGTATGCCAAAGCCTTTGGCTGTGTGGATCACAACAAACTGTGGAAAATTCTTAGAGATAGGAATACCAGAATGCATTACTTGCCTCCTGAGAAACTTGTATGCAGGTCAAGAAGCAAGAGCTAGAACTGAACATGGAACAATGGACTGGTTCAAAATTGGGAAAGCAGGACATCAAGGCTGTATATTGTCACCTTGCTTATTTAACCTATATGCAGAGTACATCATGTGAAATGCTGGGCTGCATAAAGCACAAGCTGGAATCAAGATTGCTGGAAGAAATACCAATAACCTCAGATATGCAGATGACACCACCCTTATGGTAGAAAATTAAGAGGAACTAAAGAGTCTCTTGATAAAGGTAAAAGAGAAGAGCAAAAAAGCTGGCTTAAAATTCAACACTCAAAAAGCAAAGATCATGGCATCTGGTCCCATCACTTCATAGCAAATAGATGGAGAAACTATGGAAACTGAGAGACTTTATTTTCTTGGGCTCCAAAATCACTGCAGATGGTGACTGTAGCCATGAAATTAAAAGATGCTTGCTCCTTGGAAGAAAAACTATGACCAACCTAGATAGCATATTAAAAAGCAGAGACATTACATTCCCAACAAAGTTCTGTCTTGTCAAAGCTATGGTTTTTCCAGTAGTCATGTACGGATGTGAGAGTTGAACCATAAAGAAGGCTGAGCATGGAAGAATCGATGCTTCTTAACTGTGGTGTTGGAGAAGACTCTTGAGAGTCCCTTGGACTGCAAGGAGATCAAACCAGTCAACCCTAAAGGAAATCAACCTTGAATATTCACTGGAAGGACTGACACTGAAGCTTAAGATCCCATACTTTGGTCACCTGATGTGAAAGGCCACCTCATTGGAAAAGACCCTGATGCTGGGAAAGTTTCAATGGAGGAGGAGAAGGGGACAACAGAGGACGATAATTGGATGGCATCAACAACTCAGTGGACATGACTATAAGCAAGCTCGGGGAGATGGTGAAGGACCCAGTAGCCTGGTGTGCTGCAGTCCATGGGTCACAAAGAATCAGACACAACAGAGCGACTGAACAACAACAAAATGGTCTTTTTAGTTTGTTTCCTCACCTGCCTCCACCTCTGATATATTAAAGAATCTGACATCCAGGCTCCGACAAGATGATTATTTTTAGGGAGTAGTATGTCATCTTCCTGGTTAGTCAGCTCCCAAATAAAATCCCTTCATGACTTTCATGTTGCAGGGAGAAAGCCAACTGTGACTCCATGTTGGAAACTGTTTCTTTGACTGGCTTTTCATTTCTTTTATTATTATAATCATACTCAATGTGTTGCCTGGAAGACCCTGACCCTCTGCTTAACCTTTTATCAGCTCATGCAGAGATGGTTTGTCCACGCCCACCTGTGAATAGAGGAGATTAACACACTCCTTCCAAAGGCTGGCCATTCTCTTGGAGATGTTTTGCAAGACTGAAGACCCTTTCACTTTAGTTCCCCACTGCATCTCCCTCTCTATTCTGCTTTGTGACTTTAGTTCTTCATTGCTTCTTTCACTCAGATCTGTAAAAGAATCTGGCATTCAGACCCCAATAAGATCATTATTTTGAGGCCCTACTCTACCATATTTTTGATCTGCTAGCTCCCCAATTTAGCTTCCTTTCTGGACCCCACGTCTCTTGGATTCATTGGCCTATCGTGCAGCAAGCAGAGCGAGCTTAGACTCAGTAACAAAGATAGTCATAAATTTCATATATTAACTAAAGCTGGATGAAAAACTATGGTGGTAGAAGAAAAGAGAAAGACATTCCAATTGTCATATATGGGAGCTTAAATGTCACAGAGAAGGAAGGGCAAGAGGGAAAATGAGAATAGACATAAATTCAATCCACATAAATTAATAATATTATCATAAAATTACTGATTGCAAAATAAACAGCAATTTATTTTATACAATGTATAAATTCTTAGAAGTTATCCTAATCAGAGAGATTTAGCTTCCTTCTGATTTCCACTGCTATTTACCTACCTCAAACCAAACATAAGCATTACATTGTAACTATGCTAAATAATATTTGCTAGATGTAAAGAAAAATGCATATAAAATTGGTCTTATTATTGGATTCAACTATTTCTATATTTCATATAAACTGATATTCTTTAAATACAGTGGAACTGCCTCAAAAATGCTCTATAGGTGAGGGATATAATCTATAATGGCAGGAAGCAGAGAGAACACATAAGAATAGGAGGTGTTCATTTAACAAGAGAGTTTGGCATATTTGATGATGAGTTTAAAGGAAACAAGTTGCTTAAAGTCTTTGTCTCCAGAAATATAAAAGAATAACTTGCAATTGATTTATTATGAAATTCAGCTACAAAATGTAACGCCAGAATTCTGGGGGTTTTGTTTGTTTGTTTTTACTTACAAACTCAATAGTATTTCTCTATTGTATTCGCTCCAGGACAACCTGTTTCCAAACTGAAAACAGTAACTCACTGCTATAGTTCACCAGTATCTTCAGCTTCCTTCCACGGGCTGCTTGTTTAGAGATTCATCCATCCCCTGGCAGCTTGCTTCAGCCAAAAGCTTTCAAGATAGCGTGTCAGCCACAGAGCACAATAGGAAAAGCCAACATGGTGGTTTACAGAAGTAACAAGAGCAGCTATCTTCCTTGACAGATTGCTCTGTTTAATTATAGCTGTTAGGGACTGAGTCAGCTGCTTGAACAACAGGGAAAATCAGAGGGCCGTTAGATGGTCTGTTAATTTTCTGTCATGAGTAGCTGTATATCCATGACCTGCACTTGCAGTATGGTAGAACCCTTTTCAAATTACTGGCCTGATAACTCCTATGGTACTGTGTTTTTTAATCTCTGCACTAACTTAAGGGATAAGAAAATTGTGGTGATATTGGATACACATTTACAGCAGTTAAAATTCACCAGATGGAAAATTATTTTGTTTCAAAATTGAAAATATTTTTTAGAGAAAAAAAAAAGAATAGCAATTCAATGCATCATCTTCTTCTATTAAAACTATTACTCGCTCCCATGTGTAACAATAAAGGGTACATTTTATTCATTCCTTGTCCCATCTTTTTTCCTTGGAAGAAGTATCTTTAATAGATATTAAAATAAATGTTCTCTGCAAAAAAAGAAAAGGAAAACCTCTATTCTCTGTCTTTCAAGTGGGACCAAAAATTAATTTAAAAAGTATCCATTCCACGTCAGGAAAAATTCTGGAGCTGAAATGATATGTACTTGGTAGCCATGCAGACTCCTAGAGAATGGCAACCAATTTATTCAATCTTTATGAACATCCTGTAGTGGCATTTCAACAGCACTAACCCCAACCCTCACTCTAAGTACTTTCAAGTTCTCCACACAAATATGGGAAAGGAACTAAAACTGCTGTTGACAATTCATGTTGTCCTGAAATTTCTCAGGTTTTGAAATTCCCTGAGTATACCATTCTTAGTATCTTAATACCAGCAAAGGTCACTTTTATATAAGTTGCCTTTGAACTGAGAGCTCTGTTCACAGGTGCTAAGATTGGATAATTAGATTCACCAGAATTGAGAATTGAGTAGGGAGATATACATCAATTTAAGGGAACTTTCTAATCTATGTGTCTGCCTGTAGGTAAGAAAATACAATCCCTGTAATTAAACTCTATGTTCCCAGGAACAGGAAAGCATTTAAATAATAACTTGATAGGAGAAAAAGAGAAAATTAAGAGCAATAACACCACTGTGATGGTCTCATTATATCTGGGAGGAGAGTAAGAATTGAAAAGTGATCTAGGTTCCTAGAATTCAATCTGCGAATTAAGCAAAATAACATTTTATAATAAGTAAAATCATAGCCATTATGGCTAAGGCTTCCTAAAGTGTAATACATACATTTCACTGAAACTCATTGAAACTGGACTGACCATGCATTAAAACAATCTCAAGGAAATATTTCACACCTCAGTTTACAAATAGGTCTAATTTGTTATTTATATCCCATACTTAAATGATGAACTCCTCCTTACTGAAAATATCTCACAAATGAATTTTAATCACATTGCTTCCTTTTTTAAAAATATAGTCACAATCGAAATTATCTTCATAAATAGTTACCCGTCTATGAACTGAAAGTAATAAATAACCTAAACACTTTAATTCTAAACACCTGAAGAGGTATACATGTTGAACAAAGATATTTACACATGTCCTTAATTACTTTATGCAACTCCAAGCTGTGAAGTTATTAAAAACTAAAATTTATAATATTTTTAATGAAATCCAGGGTTAAATCAAGATAAGAATGAGGAGAGCTGAACTCAG
The DNA here is from genome assembly GCF_003369695.1 of Bos indicus x Bos taurus. Taxonomy (NCBI): domain Eukaryota; kingdom Metazoa; phylum Chordata; class Mammalia; order Artiodactyla; family Bovidae; genus Bos; species Bos indicus x Bos taurus. The sequence goes on along the minus strand of NC_040085.1, from coordinate 35,035,084 downwards.
ATACTCTGAAGCCTTATTGGTTTTCCCTCTCAGGAGAATAGCATGGAACTGGCTCAGGAAATCTGAGTAACTTCAGTAAAAGGCAGGCTGGTACAAATGCCAATTTTCAGAAATTTTCCTTCTCTAGTAAGTCCACTTTCTCAACTATGAAGTTTCTAATCTCCCAGGTGTTTCCTTCCCTGATGTTCCTATAAATATGCAGAATTTTATGAGGATTCATTCTGTCTTCTGGAGTTTTCTCCATGGTGTGTCCACTTCAACATTGTCTGGTTTAAGCATACCTCTCTGTATACTTAATAGGAAATAATGTGTATTCTGTTCTTTTACTGTTTTAAGTCTCCTCTAATAAACCTTGATCTCTTCAATTCATGCAAAGAAGGGCTCAATAAAGGACAGAAATGGTAGGAACCTAACAGAAGCAAAAGATCTTAAAAAGAGGTGGCAAGAATACACAGAAGATCTGTACAAAAAAGATCTTCACGACCCAGATAATCAAGATAGTGTGATGACTCACCTAGAAACAGAAATCCTGGAATGTGAAGTCAAGTGGGCTTTAGGAAGCATCACTATTAACAAAGCTAGTGGAGGTGATGGAATTCCAACCAAGTTATTTCAAATTCTAAAAGATGATGCTGTGAAAGTGCTACACTCAATATGCCAACAAATTTGGAAAACTCAGCGGTGGCCACAGTACTGGAAAAGATCAGTTTTCATTCCAATCCCAAAGAAAGGCAATGCTAAAGAATGCAAATTACCACACAAATGCACTCATCTCACATGCTAGTGAAATAATGCTCAAAATTCTCCAAGCCAGGCTTCAACAATACATGAACTGTGAGCTTCCAGATGTTCAAGCTGATTTTAGAAAATGCAAGGAACCAGAGATCAAATTGCCAACATCTGCTAGATCATCAAAAAAGCAAGACAGTTCCAGAAAAACATCTTTCTGCTTTATTGACTATGCCAAAGCCTTTGACTGTGTGGATCACAATAAACTGTGGAAAATTCTGAAAGAGATGGGAATACCAGACCACCTGACCTGCCTCTTGAGAAACCTATATGCAGGTCAGGAAGCAACAGTTAGAACTGGACATGGAACAACACACTGGTTCCAAATAGGAAAGGGAGTATGTCAAGGCTGTATATTGTCACCCTGCTTATTTAACTTATATGCAGAGTACATCATGAGAAACACTGGGCTGGGTGAAGCACAAGCTGGAATCAAGATTGCCGGGAGAAATATCAATAACCTCAGATACGCAGATGACACCACCCTTATGGCAAAAAGTAAAGAAGAACTAAAGAGCCTCTTGATGAAAGTGAAAGAAGAGAGTGAAAAAGTTGGCTTAAGGATCGACTTTCAGAAAACTAAGATCATGGCATTTGGTCCCATCATTTCATGGCAAATAGATGGGGAAACAGTGGAAACAGTGGCAGAATTTATTTTGGGGGGCCCCAAAATCGCTGTAGATAGTGACTGCAGCCATGAAATAAAAAGACTCTTACTTCTTGGTAGAAAAGTTATGACCAACCTAGATAGCATAGTAAAAAGCAGAGGCATTACTTTGCCTACAAAGGTCCATCTAGTCAAGGCTATGGTTTTCCAGTAGTCATGTGTGATGTGAGAGTTGGACTATAAAGAAAGCTGAGCACTGAAGAATTGATGCTTTTGAACTGTGATGTGGAGAAGACTCTTGAGAGTCCCTTGGATAGCAAGGAGATCCAACCAGTTCATCCTAAAGGAAATCAGTCCTGAATGTTCATTGGAAGGAATGATGCTGAAGCTGAAACTCCAATACTTTGTCCACTTGATGCGAAGAGCTGACTCATTTGAAAAGACCCTGATGCAGGGAAAGATTGAAGGCAAGAGGAGAAGGGGACAGCAGAGGATGAGATGGTGAGATGGCATCACTGACTCAATGGATATGAGTCTGAATAAACTCCGGCAGTTGGCGATGGACAGGGAGGCCTGGTGTGCTGCCGTCCATGGGGTCTCAAAGAGTTGGACACTACTCAGAGACTGAACTGAATTGAACTGAATAAACCCTGATTCACTTTTACAGATTTTATTTTCTTGGGCTCCAATATCTCTGTGGAAGGTAACTCCAGCCAGGAAACTGAAAGACACTTGTTCTTGGAAGGAAAGCTATGACAAACCTAGACAGCATATTAAAAAGTATGCCAACAAACCTCCACATAGTCATATCTATGGTTTTGCCAGTAGTCATGTATGGATGTGAGAGGTAGACCATAAAGAAGGCTGAATGCCAAAGAATTGATGCTTTTGAATTGTGGTGCTGAAGAAGACTCTTGAGAGCCCCTTGATGGCAAAAAGATCAAACCAATTAATCCTAAAGGAATATTCATTGGAAGGACTGATATTGAAATTGAAGTTTCAATACTTTGGCCACCTGATGTGAAGAGCTGACTCACTGGAAAAGATTTTGATGCTGGGAAAGATTAAGAGCAAGAGGAGAAGAGGCTGAGAGAGGTTAAGATGGTTGAATAGCATTACTGACTCAATGAACATGAGTTTGAGCAAACTCCAGGAGATACTGAAGGACAAGGAAGCCTGGCCTGTGCAGTCCATGGGGGGGTCACAAAATTTTGGACACAACTTAGTGACTAAAGAACAACAACCAGCATCATGATAGTTCTATGGTCAACCATAAATGGTCAAAAAATGGGCAGTGGCCCAATTCTTGGATATTCCTCCATTTCCTTGAGTAATTGGAATAATCTTCCCATTCATTAGCTTATGAAGTTACCCAGCCCATAAAAATTAACCATGCCATATTTCAGAGCTCTCTCACACTCTGTCTGTGGAGTGTGTTTCTCCCTAAATAAATTCACTTCTTACCTGTCACTTCATCTCTGAATTCTTTGGCAATGAAAGAAGAACCTCAAATTCACTGTGAACATTGATGCAATAAGAAAAGCATTTTACCTCTATGGCTTTCCACCTCAAATACCATAATCCCAGAGTAATCATGAAAATACATCAGATAAATCCTAATCTCTAATTGAAGAGACTGAATCAGCTATTAAAATGTAACTGATATGGAGCAGGGCCTTGCAGAGCTCCTGGGCACTAGTACCCTTCAAAATGGTCAAGTTTATCAAAGTCAAGAAAAGTTTAGAACTGTCACAGTCAGTAAGAGAATAATTGAACATGACAATGAAATGTAAGGTAATATTCTGGATGAGATATGGATTAAAAAAATGACTTTAGGTAAAAGCGAATAAAATATGAACAAACAATAGACTTGTAATAATGCCTTTTAACATAATAATTTGGAAAAACCTGTTGCAAGATCCTTCAAGGAAAAAAGAGAGAAACACAAATCACCAAAAGGGAAATTTAAAAATATTTAAAAGAAATTGAGAAGATATTTACAATTTTATGTCAATAACTTTGTCAATTTGGATGAAATTAATAAATTCTTCAAATGACACAACTGACCAAATCCTGAGACAAGAAGATATAGAAATTCTGAGTCTATTTGAAGAGACTGAATCAGCTATTAAAATGTTACTTGCAGAGCTCCTGGGCGCAAAGACTTTCTGTGTCCCCCATTTCTTTGATTACAGGAAGCAGCCTTCATTCAGCCTCCATTGGTTCCAAGGGGCACATTCAAGCAGTTGCTAATTAGGGGAGGGAAGGGATGTGCAATCAGGGAGAAACAGTCAAGTGAAACAATAATGCAGCCTTGGGGCAAGGCCTTGGATACACCAATATCTTTTGTAGATACTAAAAATCCCTCCAGGTGGGAGATGTTAATGATTAATGATGGTATGTGCCCACAATCATGTAGACCCCAGACCAGTTGAAACCTGAAGGTTGATGTTTCTGACTTCTACTTATCTCACCACATCAGAAGAATGTCCAGGAACTGATCATGCCATCTTTGAGTGATTACTATAAAACTTCTTACAATAGTCTTCAAGTTGGGACACATGTTTTGAGGGCATTAGCCTGCTGTGACCCCCTTTGACTGGCAAAGTAATAAAGCTATACTTTTCTACTTCTCCAAAACTCTGTTTCCAAGATTCAGTTCAGCACCAGTGTACAGAGAAGCTGGGCTTTCAGAATCATAACCTTCAGTGAAAATTCCATGCTCTTCAAATACCCTCATGGAAAGACAGAAGGGCAGACATGGCAAATAGTTGTGTCAGGCAGATGTTAAAATGTTTCCGTTGAAAAGTTTTTCATACATTAATGAGTGATTTAAATCAAAGCTTGGTACATTAGTAACTACTTACTCAGGTCTTAGTTTCAAGTACGAATATTTGAAAACATTTGTTCCAAAGGAATAAACAAATCATCTACTCAAATCATCACTGTTACTGCTACTGCTAAGTCATGTCAGTTGTGTCCGACTCTGTGCGGCAGCCCACCAGGCTCCTCTGTCCCTGGGATTATCCAGGCAAGAACACTGGAGTGGGTTGCCATTTCCTTCTCCAATGCATGAAAGTGGAAAGTGAAAGGGAAGTAGCTCAGTCGTGTCCAACTCCTAGTGATCCCATGGACTGCAGCCTACCAGGCTCCTCTATCCATGGGATTTTCCAGGCAAGAGTACTGGAGTGGGATGCCATTGCCTTCTCCAAATCATCACTATAGGTATAATTAGGAAGCTATCAAAAAATATAGTAAGAAGAAAATACTTGGCTAAATTTATTCCCTTAGCCTTTAATGAGACATGCAGAAGGTATCCCAGTACAAATCTGTAGAAAAATAATTATAATGGACTGAGGTAATCACCAGCATCCTTGTTTTGGGGGAGAATTTTTGTATCCGGGTCACCTCATCAGTTTTGACAATGTAAGAATTGTCTACCCTTATCAATATGTCTATACCTTGATTAGATAACTGCCCCTGGGAGACTTACATCACAGAACTTTTTTGCTTTAGCCCAATCCTTCAAAAAAGAAGGGCAACCACAGGAGAGTTTTCTGTGAAGGAAGTCCATTTACATGTCAGGTACTAAAACTGATAAATCCTATAAAAGTTCACAGCAGATAAAAGGAAATAAAAAGTACATGCTATAAATAAACTTACAATCTTGTGAGAGAAAAGATGCAAGAAAGTTCTGTAAGATAAGACCCCATCTAAGACCTCCTTATAGTTGTTCACTGGGCTTCCCCAGTGGCTCAGCAGTAAAGAATCTGCCTGCAATGCAGGAGTCTCAAAGCCATGGGTTCAATCCCTTGGTTGGGGTGATCCCCTGGAGGTGCGCGTGGCAAACTATTCCGGCATTCTTTCTGGGAAAATCTCATGGACAGGGTCTGGAGGGCTACAGTCCATGAAGGCAACTAATACACGCACACACATAGTTGACTTGTGTATTTCTGGAAGTTTTAATACAATTAACATAGGTTTCTAAGTTATATATTGAACATAATAACTCACTTACCAGAAGATTTTATTTTACTATTTTTTAAATTTTAATTGGAGGTTAATTACTTTACAATATTGTGGTGTTTTTTGCCATACATTCATGTGAATCAGCCATGGGTGTACATATGTTCCCCATCCTGACCCTCCCACCCACCTCCCTCCCCATCCCATCCCTCAGGGTCATCCCAGTGCACCAGCCCTGAGCACCCTGCCTCATGCATCAAACCTGGACTGGCGATCTATTTCACATATGATAATATATTTGTTTCAATAACATATAATATGTTTCAGTGTTATTCTCTCAAGTCATCCCACCCTCGCCTTCTCCCACAGAATCCAACAGTGTGTTCTTTACATCTGTGTCTCTTTTGCTGTCTTGCATATAGGGTCATCATTGCCATCTTTTTAAATTCCATATATATGAGTTAATATACTGTATTGGTATTTTTCTTTCTGACTTACTTCACTCTGTATAATAGGCTCCAGTTTCATCCACCTTATTAGAATTGATTCAAATACATTCTTTTTAATAGCTGTAATATACCATTCGGAGAAGGCAATGGCACCCCACTCCAGTACTCTTGCCTGGAAAATCCCATGGATGGAGGAGCCTGGTAGGCTGCAGTCCATGGGGTCTCTAAGAGTCGGACATGACTGAGCAATTTCACTTTCACTTTTCACTTTCATGCATTGGAGAAGGAAATGGCAACCCACTCCAGTGTTCTTGCCTGGAGAATCCCAGGGATGGCGGAGCCTGGTGCGCTGCCGTCTATGGGGTCGCACACGACTGAAGTGACTTAGCAGCAATATACCATTGTGTATGTACCACAACTTTCTTATCCATTCGTCTGCCGATGGACATCTAGGTTGCTTCCAAGTCCTGGCTATTGTAAACAGTGCTGCGATGAACACTGAGGTACACGTGTCTCTTTCAATTCTGGTTTCCTTGGTGTATATGCCCAGCAGTGGGATTGCTGGGTCATATGGCAGTTCTATTTCCAGAAGTATTTTTTTGATGGCCTTAATTTTTAAATGGGCTTCCTCAGGGCTTCAGCGGTAAAGAATTCTCCTGCAAAACAGGAGTCACAGCAGGAGCCATGTGTTCAATCCCTGGGTCAGAAAGGTCCCCTGGAGAAGAAAACAACCTACTCCAGAATTCTTGTTATTTATTGAACATATTTCCTAGGAAGCAGGAGTCACAGGAGGAGCCATGTGTTCAATCTCTGGGTCAGGAAGATCCCCTGGAGAAGAAACAATCCACTCCAGTATTCTTGTGTAGAAAATCCCATGGATAAAGGAGTCTGGAAGGCTATAGTCCATGGGGTCTCAAAGAGTCAGACATGACTTAGCAACTAAAGAAAACAACTTTTAAATATTACTAAGAAAACAGAAGCAAAAGAAAATTAGCATAACTTGAATAGATAATAATAATCACTTGTGTTTATTTTGTAAGAAAGATTCTTTTAAGTACTTTATAGATATTGATTCAGTTAACTTTGATAAAGTCATATTAAGTGTGTTTTATTATATTTATACCAGTTTTACAGATAAGTAAACCTAAGAAAGGGCTTCCCAGGTGGTGCTAGTGGTAAAGAACACACCTGCCAACGCAGGAGACATAAGAGATGCAGGTTCGATCCCTGGGTTGGGAAGATCCCCTGGAGGAGAGCATGACAACCCACTACAGTATTTTTGCCTGGAGAATCCCATGGACAAAGGAGCTTGGTGGGCTACAGTTTATAGGGTCCCACAGAGTCAGGCATGCCTGAAGCGACTTAGCATGCACACACGCACAAAGAAAAGTGAGGTTAAGTAATTTGACCAATTTCATATAATTACTGACAAGGAAAAAAATTAAGTCAGGCAGTTTGATTCAAGATCACAAGCTCTTTATCACTATTTTAAGCTTACATTTATGCTAAGTTAATGTACAAAAAAATCCAAGGATTTTCCTTATAAGAGAGCCATTTATATCTAGGGCTAGACATTACTAACAACCTTTCTTGTTGTAAAGAATAACTGAAAGAAATGAAAAGTGATAGTCTTAAAGAGATCAAGACATGCCAAGTTCTCTGCATCATATTCTATGCCAAGCAGGTGGCAGTCTAATCTGTTTCAGGAGAAATCTGGATATGAAATGTTTGAGAAGCATTGATTTTAGTAGAACAGTTCTGGAATGAGATCCTACAGAACGAAATAAAGGAAGGTGAGTAGGTCAGACAAGGTGACCTTTGTCCTATGCACTCAAGCCTTCACAAATTGTAGAATACCTCACCTAGAAGTCCTGTAATAAGCTCTTAAGAGAAATATTGGGGAGTTTTTGACCTTATCAATCATTTTCTAGATATATACTCTTTTCTGATACAATTTAAGCCAACATAGGACACTCAGTAGGTGGCTATGCTAACAAATGTTCCCAGACAAAAGTTTGACAGTGCTGAAAGGTCAGTGCATTTCTTTATACAAAATAACTCAAGACAAATGGAATGGCAAGTTGACTAGAAATGATTGTTAGAAACTCAAAGACAAAAAAATGGAACGATTTAAGTTATGAAAATAACAGCTAAAATCACCTGTTTTCTGCTTTACTATTATTATGTTGGTTCATCTTTGTTAAAAAATATTTCTAAAAGGTTCAAATACTAATCATTTTTAAAAAATTCTATAAGGATGGAGGTTTGTATCATGCTACTAAATTAAAGTTAGAAATAAGAAGTTCTTGAACTGTTCCACTAAATTATTTGCTTCACTTTCTCTCACACTAAGCCCATCAGAAATACCTTAATTTTAATTCTTCTAACCATGATCATTAAGGTTACGGTCATCAGTGAGTTTCTGAAGCTTTATTGTCTTGCTTTTATGCCACTTACATTGCTCTGTGATCTACAGGGACAGATACAATGGCTTTTCTAACTGGAAATGAAACATATTTGTTGAGAGTGCTCACAAAGTTAAAACTTCTCTGCTTTATTCCTAAAGGAACATTATTTTCCTCTGGGTTTATTATTAGATATATTTCCACCTGGTGATTTTGTATTACAAAGAACATTCAAAATATACATGCTGATTTACATTAATCTGTTAAGGGTTTTGTTTTTGTTTTTTTAATCCTCAGTAGCTAATTTGTAGAAGATTTCATGTTAAACTTTTACCAACATTGAGATATTTATATTGATATACAATTTTGATATTTTATATTCATCAGTTGTTTAGTTAAAAGAATAAAACTAGAAAATAAAGTCTCATCTACCTCATGGCAATTAAAATCTTAACATGCAGATAGATTTTAGCAGGTGAGCTTGAAATTTGTTCACAATAAGAATACTAAAAATATAAGAAGGAAAAAAAAATATCCGTGGTGACTGTTGGTTGAGACGATTGACAGGAGGACTGAGAGATTTACAGCCTAATTTTTATTTATTACATTGTAGTCTTCACAGTGTTCCTAAGTGCAAGGACTATATTTAGAAGAGTACCTTAACTCAAGCTAACTGGAGCAGCACTCATATGTAGATAGCAAGAACTGTAATGTTTCAAATATGAAAGTCACCTTTAGAGAACACTCTAGGCCACCCCCAATTTTAAACATAAAGAAACAATAGTGTAAAGAATGTAAGTAATATACAAAACATTAGACATCAATTAGCGAAGGAGCAAATACTTAACTCCTGGATTAGTATTGTCCTGTTTTTACAGTACTGAAGAACAAGAAAGAGGAAATAGAAGTATCAGTTTAACGGAAGGAAGACAACTACTATATATACTTTTTTCTCCTAACGTTTCATGTGCAAGTTGCTAAAGGCCACACAGGCCTTTGCTGATCTTGTTGTAGCTAGATGGAGTATAAGGGAGTACATGGAAGAAGTCTTAAGGAGACACCAGGAGCTTGGTCAAAAATTTTTTTTAAGCCATTAGTCTTTTACAGATTTTTGTTTGTTTCAGTTTAATCCTTTTTTCCCCTCTTCTTTTAGGAAGGGATAATAACATTCAGTTCTAGGAAAATTTTGTTTTTTATCCTTTCCTATCTGGTTGCCCATGGCCCAGTGTTTTGTTGCTTGCCTGTTTTTCTCATGGTCTTTGTGTGCTGCATGTTAGTCTGGTTACACCTTGATCTCAAACATTTTGAATGAATCAATATTACTATTGTTAGGTAGGTAGAATAGGAAAAAGGAGTCCAAAATGGCGGTGGCTAAAAGACAAGAAAGGGAAAAGCCCGCAAAAATAAAACAAAAGAAGGTCCGAGGACCGGAGTGAGGACCTCAGGTAAAACAAACAACACGCCTGGCTGGCCCAATTTACATAGGACAGGCCCAGGGAGAGAGAAACATATAAATAGAGGAGCCAAAGCTAGCTCTCTCTCTCTCTCTCTCTCTCTCTCTCTCTCTCTCTCTCTCTCTCTCCCCCACGCGCTGGGGCGCTCTTCTCATCGTGTCTTTGGATTGACGTGCCCTCACGCCTCGAAGATGGATTTTCCTGCTATCTTCTAAATAAAATAGAGCTGTAACACTGAGCTGTAACACTGACTTGTCTAAGAGCTATAACATGGTCCATTGGAGACCTGAGAGCTATAACACGGTCTATCCAAGACCTAAGAGCTGTGACACACCGAGGGGGCTTTAATGTCCGTCACTCCAAATCTTCGTTGTGACGAGACAAAGAACCGAGGAACATACACTCGCGTGACAACTATCCTTCACTTTTTCTATTTCCTTCCTCTTTTAAACTCCTTTGTTTCTTACTGCATTAGCTCAAGATATAGGAAATAGTTTATTGAACTTAGATCACATTTCAGTCTATAATCACTGTTGAGCTAAAATTATTCTCAGGCCCATCAATGTTAACTTCCTCTATGTCATGCCTTGAAATATATACTGGACTACTTGGCACCTGTTTTCACTCTTTTCCCCACAAATATACTTAAATATAAATAAATAGCTCTTTTCCTGTCAAGTCTTAACCATTATCCTATCTTGCTTTCTCTGAAAACTCACTCCAGTGAACCCTTACTAAGGTTCTTCAAACTTAAAGTGTCTCATCTGAGGACACATGTACACTCTGACCAAGACAGCCTTAATATTCCCCACAATTGATTAAAAACATAAAAAAGATTTTTTCTTGACAGCTGACATCGTTCAGTTGCTAAGTCATGTCTGACTCTTTGCAACCCCAAGGACTGCAGCTGTGCCAGGTGCCACGGTCCTTCACTATCTCCTAGAGTTTGCTTAAACTCAAGTCCATTGAATCAGTGATGCTATCCGAACACCTCATCTTATGTAGCCCCTTTCTCTTCCTGCCTTCAATCTTTCCCAGCATCAGGGTCTTTTCAAATGAGTCAGTTCTTGGCATCAGGTGGCCAAAGTATTGGAGTTTCAGCTTCAGCATCAGTCCTTCCAATGAATATTCAGGACTGATTTCCTTTAGAATTGACTGGCTTGATATTATTGCTGTCCAAGGGACTCTCAAGTCTTCTCCAATAAAACAGTTCAAAAGCATCAATTCTTTGGCGCTCAGCTTTCTTTATGGTCCAACTCTCACATACATACATGACTACTGGAAAAACCACAGTTTTGACTATACAGATCTGTATCAGCAAAGTAATGTCTCTGTTTTTTAATATGTTGTCTAGGTTTGTCATAGCTCTTCTTCCAAGGAGCAAGCGTCTGTTAATTTCATGGCTGCAGTCAGCATCCACAATGATTCTGGAGCCCAAGAAATAAAATCTGTCACTATTTCCATTTTTTCCCCACCTATTTGCCACGAAGTGATGTGACCAGATGCGATGATCTTCATTTTTTGAATGTAGAATTCTGAGCCAGATTTTTTACTCTCCTCCTTCACCCTCATCAAGAGGCTCTTTAGTTTGCCTTTATTTTCTACCATTAGAGTGGTAGATATTATATATCATCTGTATATCTGAGGTTGTTATTTCTCCCTTCAATCTTGATTCCAGCCTGGCATTTCACATGATGTACTCTGCATATAAGTTAAATAAGCAGGGTGACAACATATAGCCTTCCATACTCCTTTCTCAGTTTGGAAACAGTTTGTTGTTCCATGTCCAGTTCTAACTATTGCTTCTTGACCCACATATAGGTTTCTCAGGAGATAGGTTTGGTGGTCTGGTATTTCCATCTCTTTGAGAATTTCCCACAGTTTGTTGTGATCCACACAGTCAAAGGCTTTAGCATACTCAATGAAGCAGAAGTAGATATTTTTCTGGAATTCTTTCTTTCTCTATTATCCACAGATGTCAGCAATTTGATCTCTGGTTCCTCTGCCTTTTTTAAACCCAGTTTGTGCATGTTTAAGTACATGTTGGTTCATGTACTGGTGAAGTCTAGCTTGAAGGATTTTGACCATAACCTTACTAGCATTGAATGAGCACAGTTGCACAGTAGTTTGATCATTCTTTGGCATTGTCATTCTTTGGGATTGGAATGAAAACTGACCTTTTCCAGTCCTGTGGCCACTGCTGAATTTTCCAAATTTGCTGACATATTGAGTACAACATTTTAATAGCATCATCTTTTAGGATTTGAAATAGCTCAGCTGGAATTCCATCACGTCCATTTGCTTTAAGTAATGTTTCCTACAGCCCATTTGACTTCACATTCCAGGAAGTCCAGCTCTTAATGAATGACCATACCATCATAGCTATCTGAGTCATCAAGATATTTCTTGTATAGTTCTGTGTCTTCTTGCCATGTCTGCCAATCTCTTCTGCTTCTGTTAGACCCTAACTGGAATTATTAACAATGAATATTATGATTCATTTATCTGTATATTTCAGATTTATCATTTAATATAATCCTCAAAACTATCTTAGGAGTTAGATGCTATTGTTATCCACATCTTACATAATAGAGAATTGAAGCACAAATAGTTTTTATTATTTTCCCAGGGTCACAGAATTAACAAGGGGCAGAATCAAATTGAAATCTGGATATAATCTAACAAGCTCTTAACCATTTGCTTAATGGAGAAAACAGAACGTTAATTCTTGTTTCCAATATATTTTAACTGAAAAACAATATTCCTGTGTATTCACATATTTTTAAAATGTTATATTTTATTTCTTCAGGAAATTTTATATTGGAGAGGATGCATTTGGAACTCAACATTAAAGAAGTTATTGGTTACATTTCCTTAAGCCACCTAAAGCCAACAACTTCACAGGCAATAGAAAGGACTCCCAAGATTTCTCAGGGTGTATAAGTGATAGGCTTCACCCAAGGTAGTAAATATGGGTTAGCAGGGGAAAGAAAGCATAATAAACTTCTGGGGCCCAAGAGACTTCCATACACAGCTACAAAGGCTATGGTCTTAGTTTCACAGGGCACACTTTGCCTCAGGAGTATGAACCAGGAAGATGAATATAAGGAATCTTGGTTTTCGGAGAGCTTGAGCAAAATTTTCCAATGGGATTGTATATGTCCTGTTGGTATTACAGGGTCTTCCCAGGTGGCACTAGTGGTAAAGAACCCTCCTGTCAATGCAGGAGACATGAGAGACATTGGTTTGATCCCTGGGTCAGGAAGATTCCCTGGAGGAGGGCATTGCAACCCACTCCAGTATTCTTGCCTGGAGAATCCTATGGATCAAGGAGCCTGGCGGGCTACAGTCTATAGGGTCGCAAAGAGTCAGACATGACTGAAACAGCTTGGCATATATGCACACAGTATTAAAGCCAAGCCAGAATTTGTAACTGGCTAAACCGAGTCTAAGTCATCAATCTACATGTCTCTAAGTCTAAACAAGCTAGTCCTGGGAATTATCTAGTTTCAAACTTTAAACAGCACTTTATGAATTGTTAGACCGCCATGTTATCATTATCATGGACAAAATTACATACTATGGCAATCTGATAGTAAGTCTGTCCAGCTGTAAAACAGCTCTATCTTACACAGCAGCAAAATTTACATTCTATTGTAAATGTTTATCTTTAAAGTGGAGCAAATGTATTTTCAATAGCTGAAAATCATATTTGTTTAAGACATTAATGAGGAAAGTGATATCTAAGAGATACTAATGAGAAAAATATGCCATTCAAGTCAGAAATCTGAAATTTAAATGGCATCTGGAACACTATGAAAAAATTATCATGTGAACTATTTAGCTAAAAGATCTCCATGACTCAGTGAAGTAAATAGTTATATCAGAGAAAATCCGACCTGCTTTATGGATGATTGGAACTCACCTCTGAAGTTAGTTTTCATGGCTTTCCCTAACACAGTGTGCAAATAAGCAAAATGTGAAAAAAGTATATTGATAATAGAGCAGAAAGGAAAAAAAGTAAAGGAATTAGATGAACATACACATTTAAATCAGCTCAATCCCAGTAGTCTGAATAGCAATGTTTACTAAAAAGCAGCAATTTGGCATTTCTGATTTAATAATAGAATCCAGCACATAGGCATTGACATATTTGAAAATCAGGTAGTTGGAACTAAGAAAACAAGGGTTTTAAAGATTAAACTAATATTCCTTTTTTCATACTGCAGACAGAACAGTTCCAAATACTGTACATCAAATTAGATTTTTAAATAGATGGAATAATTTATTTTTCAGGCATTTTTTTGGAAACTATGAGCCTTGACAACACTTTCAGCTAATTCACTGTGAGCCTTTTTATGAACAGCCTTTTTTTTTGAGGGCTCTTGCATATATATTGGCTTAAATCACTCTTAAATCTTACTTTATCAGAGGATTATCTTTATTGATTGTTTTAAAAAAATAGACTTCAGCTTTAGTTTCACAGCAAAATTAACTGGAAAGTACAAAGAATTCCACATGTTCCCTTTTCCCATACATGCACAGCCTTCTCTATTATCAACATCCCACACCAGAACGGTACATTTGTTAACACTGATGAACCTGTATTGACACAAAATGATCACTCAAAGTCCATATTTTATACCAGAGCTTACATTTAGTGTGATACATTCTATAGGTTTGGACAAATTCATAGGACATATATCTGCCTTTACAGTATCATACCCAATAGTTTTACTATCCCCAAATTCTTCTGTGCTCTGCCTATTCATACCTCCCTTCTCCCAGCCCCTGGCGACTACTGATTTTGTTACTGTATCCATAGTTTTGCCTTTTTCAGTATGTCATATTGTGAGACTCCTATAGTACAGAGATAGAGCTAGGAATAAACATAGAGATAGCCCTTACAGATTCACTTTTTTCACTTAGTATTATGCATTTATAAGATTCCTTCATGTCTTTTTGTCTTGATAGCTCATTTCTTTTAGTGCTAAATACTATTCCATTCTCTAATGTACCACTGTTTATTTATCTGTTTCACGTATTGAAGCACATTTCAGTTGCCTCCAAGTTTTGGCAATTACTAATAAAGCTGTTACAGACAGCAGTTTACAGGCTTTTGTGTAGATATAAGCTTTCAAATTCTTTGAGTAAAAACCAGCGAGCACAATTGCTGGGTCTTATGCTAAGTTTTATAAGAAACTGCCATGATGCCTTCCAAAGTGACTATACTATTTTGCATTCCTACCAGCAATGAATAGGACTTCTTGTTGCTCCCCATCCTGACCATCATTTGGTGGTGTTAGCGTTCTGGATTTTAGTCATTCTAATCGGAGTGTAGCAGTATCTCATTGCTGTTTTAATTTTCAATTCCCTAATGACATGATATTGAACATTTTTCATATTCTTATATGAAACTGTATATCTTCTTTGATGAAGTCTCTTCAGGTATTTTGCCCATTTTTTAACAGTGTTGCTTGTTTTCTTATTGTTGAACTTTAAGAGTTCTTTGTGATTTTGGGTAATTAGATATGTCGTTGGCAAATATTTTCTCTGGCAATTCATTTTGTTTCATGAATTATATTTTCCCATATCTATTTTATTTGTGACCATGATTACTTTTTTTCTTAATCTATACTTTAAAAAGAGGTTTTTTTTTAACATAAATAAACACATAAAATATATACATTTCTGAGGATGTAACATATATTAGTTTTTGATTGTGTTTGCTTTAGTTTCCATTCCACATATGAAATGTGTTTTTACAATTACAGGTATTTTATACTCTGATTCTAATAGATGATCTGGCATAGAATAGTATCATGAGTATCATTTGAATTTAATAAGCAGATTTCATGTACATGTTTACTTGAACAAATTAGTGAAATTTTTGAGACTAAAACAAAAAATTTTACTACTTCAATACTTGAAATACTTTATATTTAAGTAAACAGGACAAAAATGACAAAATTAGGGATTAAATACGATCAAAAGTACTATGTAAAACATACCCAATTTTAAAATGTAATAGCATCATTCTCTCCTGGAATTTTTTTTTTCACTCAACTTTATCTTAGTACTTTTGCGAATTCCTACCATTGTCCTCAAACCTCTTAAAAATGAAATGTCCTTGTGTTTAGTCCTAGGTGTTCCTCTATTCTCAAGCTTCATTCATTTTCTTGATGAACTAATTCATTATCATAATGTTAAATGCCAACTATAGGCCAGTGATTACACCCATTTTTTTTCCAGCTCATACTTCATCCCCTTGCTTGACCTCATAAATTCAACTGCTTTCAAGACATCTCCAGTTGGATATTTAGTAGATAATTCAAATCATTTCGTATTGAACCAAACTCTTGATCTTTCTGGCCGAACCTTCTTCTCTAGCAACATTCATCATCTTATTTGACAGAATCTTCATTCTTTCAGTTTAAAGGCCAAAACTTTACTTCTTACACCTCAAATCCAGTCCAGTAGGAAGTTCTACTGACTCTGATTTAAAATATTATATGCAAAATGTAGCAATGCCTCATCGCCTCTATAGCTACCTATTCTTCTCTGAGCCACTGTCTTTATTCTTACTTGCCTATATTATTGAAATAGTCTTTCTATAGCTCCTGTTTTTGCTCTTCCCTTCCTGCTTTGACACAACAGCTAGAGTGATCATTTTCAAATGGAAGTCTATTTACCTCCCTCCTTTGCTCAAAATCTAGCAATATTTTCACTCAGAATAAAAGACAGTTTCTAATAATGGCCTGTAATGGCCTCAATTATTCTCTAATTTCATATTTTACTACTCTCCCTCCTGATTACTCTGCTTTAAACAAAAAGGCATCACTATCGTCCTTCCTTTTAATATATAAGGAATACTCCAGTCTTGCAGGAATCTGCAGATTGTTTTCTTCAACTGGATTCTTCTTCACTCAGTCACCCTTTCATCTACCTAAGTCTTAGTTCAAATGCTGCAATTCTAATAAGATTTATCCTGATTGCTCTGTTGAAAATTGGAAACTATTCCCCCTCCAACATTCCAAATGCTCAGTAATTCCTATTTTATACTATTCTTAATGTCTGCCTTATACCATTGGAATGCACACTCTACAAGAATATGAATATTTTGCTTTTTGTTCACTATTCCATCCTAGAGACCTAACTGAGTACTTGGATATATTAGTTGCTTAACAAATATTTGTTGAATTAATTAAATATGGAAGGTTTAAATGTAATGTATCTTTGCCTCTGGATTGACTTATATTTACAAATGTAAGTCTACTTAAACTGTATTTTGCTAATATCAATGTACCTCCACACAAAAGCGCTGAAATTATTTTGACTGTAATGAGCTAATTACCCACCTGTAATGACTCCGGTAGCTCAGATGATTAAAGAATCCATCTGCAATGCAGGAGACCCCAGTTCGATTCCTGGGTCAGGATTTTCCAGGGATTTCTCCCCTGGAAAAGGGATAGGCTACTGACTCCAGTATTCATGGAGTTCCCTAGTGGCTCAGATGGTAAAGAATCTGCCTGCAATGCAGGAGACCTGGGTTTGATCCCTGGGTTGGGAAGAGTCCCTGCAAGGAGGGCATGGCAACCCACTTCAGGATTCTTGCCTGGAGAATCCCCATGGACAGAGGAGCCTGGCGGGGCTACAGTCCATAGTGTCATAGTCGGACACAACTGAGTGACTGAGCACAGCACAATGACCCAGTCAGAAATCACTCAAATTGACTCAAAACTGGTTCTGTGTATAGCAGAGTCTAGGCTGATTGAATAAAGTAGCAAGTATGCATAAGATTAAAATATAGTCAAATGAAACCAAGTTAGCCGACAGTGAAGTCATTAATCTCTATAGCTTTATAAAATTACTGCAAATAAAATATGATACAGGCAGCATGATAGAATTGCATTGCAGAAATACAGCACTTTTTCATTCAAACATATATGTTAATACATTTCTATAGTCTTCCAAGACCTGTGAAAGAAAGACAGAAGAGATCTATCAGGAGTGTAACACTTTATAAAAAGAAAATAGTAAAGTGTGAGTGCTCATAAATCAGCTCGACTTTCCAAGATATGTCTTATGGCTTTTGTCTACAGACCAAAGTTAAAAGTGACTTATTACAAAATTGTGCGAGAGCAAGTTTTTAAAAATTTGCAGTTGTGAAGACCCATTCTAGTATGTTTTCCTTAATAACAGAACCTTAAAATTATTTTTTTTTATTTCTTGATTCCCTGGTGGCTCAGACAGTAAAAGCGTCTGTTTGCAATGTGGCAGACCTGGGTTAGATCCCTGGGTCGGGAAGATCCACTGGAGACAGAAATGGCAACCCACTCCAGCACTCTTGCCTGGAAAATTCCGTGGATGGAGGAAACTTATAGGCTACAGACCATGGCGTCGCAAAGTCAGACACAACTGAACGACTTCACTTTCACTTTTCTAATATTATTTATATATCTTCCAGCCATATTCCCCAGGGGATTAAGGAAAGTTATGACCAACCTAGACAGCATATTAAAAAGCAGTGACATTGCTTTGCCAGCAAAGATCCATCTAGTCAAGGCTATGGTTTGGATGGATGGATAGTATGGATATGAGAGTTGGACTATAAAGAAAGCTGAGCACAGAAGAATTGATGCTTTTGAACTGTGGTGTTGGAGAAGACTCTTGAGAGTCCCTTGGACTGAAAGGAGATCCAACCAGTCCATCCTAAAGGAGATTAGACCCAGGTGTTCATTGGAAGGACTGATGTTGAAGCTGAAACTCCAATCCTTTGGCCACCTGATGCGAAGAGCTGACTCATTTGAAAAGACCCTGATGTTGGGAAAGACTGAGGGCAGGAGGAGAAGGGAATGACAGAGTATGAGATGATTGGATGGCATCACCGACTCAATGGACATGGGTTTGGGTGGACTCCGAGAGTTGGTGATGAACAGGGAGGCCTGGGGTGCTCGGTTCATGGGGTGGCAAAGAGTAGGACATGACTGAGCAACTGAACTGAACTGAATCTGATAAATCTGTTCCCTTGACAGAGCCAGTATTGGTCATGAAAAACAATTCTGGCCATTTATAAAGGAGAGTAATTCTATTGGAATCCTCTGATAAATTTTTCTCACTCTAAAAGTAACTCTGGATTTTTTGCAGTAATAATTTGTTTTAATTTAAATAAAAATTGAATCAAAGCATACATATAAAACTTTCATAATTCATTATGGTAGACTGAATTTGCATAGACATCAAACTTGTTTCACTATCTGTATCAAATATTAGAACATTAATAGTGTCTAAGAAGTCATTCCTCTGCCTCGTTCCAGTTGCTATCACATATAAACCAGACTTCTAATACTATATATTAATGTTAATAGTGACTGAACTTTGTATAGGTAAGTTATACACATTTATTCCTTTGTAACTATATTTTTTTAAGTACCATTATATTTGTGAGATTCATCCATGTTGTTGAACATAATAATTTTGGATTTTTTTCATTCTTATAGTTCCATTTTACTACCATATGTTAACATAGCACGATTTTTTTTAACCAGTCTTTTGTTGATAGGTTTTTGGCTATTATGAATAATATTGCTAGCAATAATATTCAAATATGTCTTCTACAAAACATGCATGAATAATTGCCTCTTTTCTTCCTCTTTCTCCATGATTTAATCAAAATTTGGTATCTTTAATTCTCGTTTTGTCCATTTTGGTAGCTGTGTATGGAGGTTAATTTGATTATTTTCAAAAAAATTTAATATTGATCACTGTTTCATTTTTTTTTTTTTTTGGCCATTGGGGTATCCCTTTTTCAGTGGTGTCTACTTATATAGTTATTTAGGTATATACTCTTTATATATATATATATATATATATATTTCTTTGTATATTTATTCCATTTAAAATTAATTTATTAGAAATATATGTATATATATTTGCTACATATGCAGATTATTTAGATACATATGTAGCACCTATATATATATTTATTAAATTTTTTTGGCACTGTGGTTTTACTTTTTATTTGATTAAGAACTTTAAATGTCACAGAATTGGCCTGTAAGGCCTTTTTCTATTTTCTATAATTGTACTGTCTTTCACATTTGGATACACAAACTATATGGTATTGATTTTTGCATATAGCATAAAGTAGTGGCCCAAGTAAATATTCATGTAATCCAGCAAAATTATTGAAAAATACATATTCTACTTATAGTACAGTGTCCCCATTGTTATAAGTGACAATGTCAAGACACTATACCTGTATGTGCTTTTTTCTGGATTCATTATTCTATACCATTTGTTTCTTTACCTAGCCTTTAGTCAATACTACACAAATTTTTTAACTTTATAATGTATTTTATTCTCCAATTTTGTTTTTTGTTTTCAAGATGATTTCAGATATTCTAGGACAATTTGAATTTCTACATACATTTTTAATTCCTTTTTATATTTTACCAAAAAAGATCCCTGGATTTTTATTAACAGAATTTCATAAATTTGTATATTAACAATTGTTCCAATGTATAAATACATCACTCCAATACTCTCCAGAGGAAACTTTTTATAATAATTTATCAAGCCTAATGTTTGCTGTAGATGTTTGCAGATATTCATAATTAGATTAAAAGCCTTTCTGTTCATAGTTTATTGTGTTTTTAATCATAAATAGATATTCTCCATTTGATTTTTATGATATTCTGTTATTGCAATGAATGCAAAACTTGTATTCCAAAGTAATTATAATGTATTGTCAATTTTATACATCAATGTCTTTCATTTGCTAATAATTTGCTTTGATTTTTATATCAATATTTATCAGGGAGATTGATATATATATTTTGGTATCAAATTTATTCAAACCACATCAAATCAATCACAAGGAGTTTTCTCTTTCTGGAAAAATTTCTTTGATTTTGGTGTTATATTTTCTTTACATTTTTGGGTTCCAGAAGTAAAGATGTGACGACTTGGAACTAAGTTTATGGGAAGGTTTTTAAGCATGGATTCAACTTATATAAGAGATAGAAGACCTTGTGCAATGAATTTATCAATTTTAGTTAAAATTTAAAATTTATTGCCATGATGTTGTACATCCTTTGGATCAATAATGTTTTCCTGTGCAATTCTGTTTTTTTGGAAATTGGTACCTTTATTAGCCTTTTATTGGAACTTGGTGCCTTTGTTAGCCTGAGTCCTCAGACAAACAAACACTGAGACAGGATTCTATATTGAAACAGAATGACTTCTTATCATTTGATAAAATTTAGAATATAGACTTTTAATAGTAATGTACTGATGATAGCCTTATTTGAATTTATTTTGAAATTAAGATTAATATTCTTAGACACTTTCTTTCCTCCAGTGACCAAGCAAAACACTTATTTTCCCAGCCACTCATACTTACATGTTCTTGCAGATGCCAACTGCTGCAGAAGATAATACCTCACTCCATAACAAACAGCAAGCCTTCCTTCTCAGAATGCAGACAATTTATCATAAACACCAACCTTCCAAGACATCATCAAGAAGAAATCTACCAAGACTCTAACGCATCTATCATGAGTCAGTGACTAATGTGTTAACACACCCTCCTGTTATTTATATTCTAGTCCACTCTTCTTTAGAATGGTTTGATCTTTTTTACTTTGTATTGTTTCTGTTTGCTCCCCTATCTTGGCTAAATCTTTCCCTGTGTCTTTCAGAATTTCTGCTGTATTTTTTTTTTTTAATTCCCTTGATTCTCTACCTCTGAATGTCATTTCCATCTCTGAGCCTCAGATGACAATTGGCTTTCAGGAACAAATTTGCTTCATGCTTCCTCAAGTGTAAGTAGTGCATTCTTTCATATCTCATATACATCAAGATCTTGATTCCAATGTCATTCCAATTATATTGATGCCTCTCTCCCTGCTTCACTGAGACTCATTGTTCTACAATTACAGTCTCACTTTCATTTCTATCATTTACTTAGTTCTTTGCCACTGTTCATCATTATATAAAAATTTCCATCCTGGACTCACATTCTTTTCCTCTCATCACAATTTTTCTGCCATAATTTTAAATGTGTTCCAATTTCACACTAATGATCTGTCCAATTCAAATCTTTCATTTCCTTGACCATTTTATCATCAGTGAAATTGTCCTTTCTTACAGTCTGGCTCCTACCAATAGTCAAAACATCACCAGAAAAATCACTAATTGTAATATTGCATTCTCTGGAAATGATCTCTTGTTCTTCAAATTTTCAAAGCATTGCTTAAACTCTTCAAAGCCTCCTTCTTATTCAAGGAAGACTATAAAGTCCTAAAGAAATCCAGTTCTCTGAAAAATTACACTTGTCTAGCTTTCAGGTTGGAGAAGGCAATGGCACCCCACTCCAGTACTCTTGCCTGGAAAATCCCATGGATGGAGGAGCCTGGTAGGCTGCAGTCCATGCGGTCGCTAAGAGTCGGATACGACTGAGCGACTTCGCTTTCACTTTTCACTCTCATGCATTGGAGAAGGAAATGGCAACCCATTCCAGTGTTCTTGCCTGGAGAATCCCAGGGACGGGGGAGCCTGGTGGGCTGCCGTCTATGGGGTCGCACAGAGTCGGACACAACTGAAGCAACTTAGCAGCAGCAGCAGCTTTCAGGTCTTTTCTTTGGGTCTCAGTTCTCATACCTGGAAATTCTAGTCAATCATCAGGCTTAATTGATGCAAGGGCTCACTAATGTTATCAAGGACTCAGGTTATTTTCATTCCTTTGTGCCACCGTCCTTGGTATGGCTTCACCCTCACGTTGGTTGCAAGATGGTTGCAACTGTTTCAGGCATTGCATCCGGACACAAAAGGGAGAAGAACATCTCTACCTGCCTGCACTGTCTCTAAGGAATTCACTATCTTTTTATCTTTTATTTGGAGTATTGCAATAACCTACTGACTAGTTTATACCTATGTGTAATGTTGTCTTTTCCATTGAAGTAATGATAAATGAGCAGCCAGTGGAAGTTACAAACATGCAGATATTTCCATCTAACTCACTTGACTGTGGTCCTTAAATGTTTCCTCACCTTCCAAATTTTTAAAAGATATAAATATACCTGTAAAACATGCCTCCTGTCAAACTCCCTAGTCTCATCATAAAACAGTCTTCCTCTTCCTTACTATCCTCATAAGCCTTATTTGTTTGTCTGTAGTTTTGCGTATTTGCAGACAACCTTCTTTCTATCCTGGTGCTTATTTATAAGCTAAACTTTATTGCTGAAATATTCTTTTCTCCTTCCCCATAGTATTTTTTTTTAAACTGGCAACATTTTCACATCAGTTTTCAGGAACTTAGGATAGGTCAAGTATCTATATTGCATGCTCTGACTGTACCTTCAAACTTTCTTTTGAAGTATTTATCACAACTATAAGTGAATAAGTATTTGTATAATTCCCAAATGGGCTTCCCTGGTATCTCAGTGGTAACGAATCTACCTGCCAATGCAGGAAATGCAGGAGACACAGGTTTGACCCCTGGGTTGGGAAGGTCCCCTGGAGGAGGAAATGGCAACCACTCCATTATTCTTGCCTGGAAAGTCCCATGGGCAGAGGAGCCTGGCTGGATACAGCCCATAGGGTCTCAAAGAGTCAGATATGACTAAGCAGCTTAACAAGCATCCTTAAAAATACATATTTCACCCCATAAATTCTAAGCTTCTTGAAGGCAAATGCCATCTACCTTGTTCTGTGGCATTTTCAGAAAATAGCAGTTTATGGTACATAGTAGAACACAGAAACATGCAGAAAAACACACACACATACACACACATATGCTGAAAAGAGGTAACATAAAGATAATTTTTACTTTCTATAGTAATAAAAAGATAATTTTTATTTCTGTCATACACATTTCATGTTTACCACACTTCTCATACTCTTTCTACTTTGGAGCAGATAATTTGACTCCTATTTCACATAGAAATGAATGGGAAACAGGCAAGATTATTTGCTTTTATATCTCTTCTTTATTAGTTCCCCCTGTGGAGTTAGAAATCATATTTCTATAACACACAGTAACGATACCGTGTAATTTTCTCTGACCGCATTTAGCATTCATATGTAAACGGTAAAATGAAACTGGAGTCAATCAGGGGAAAAGTTTTCCTTTGTGAAATAATGCAAGTCCAGAAAGTTGAGAATATGTGATTAGCAAAACAGCATTTAGACTGATGGTATACTAGGGCTTTTGTAGATAGGGAAGAAGAACAATGTTTTGGTAGAAAGTAGGAAACCATGTACAAATGCAACTGGAATGAGAATGAGACTGAAATAATAAAATGAAGAGTTTTAGAAATAGATGTTAAGTATGGAAAAATTCTGAATGATATCATTCTACCACCGATGTTAAGGCTAGAGGGGAGTGGAGTTAATTGGCCAAATGGCTAGAATGCATTAAAATTTATTTATAATACATACAACATCATATTAAATATAATATATAAGTACATATTGAGTATATATAATTGAAAATATGTATGTGTGTGTGTGAGAGAGAGAGATGAACTTAGAACATGAAAAAAATCCAAGTTCTGAAAATAATATTGGAAATTGACCAATTTGACAACTTGGGAGTATGGGAACTTTATCCTATACTAAGGACAATATTTTCTCCTATAATACTAAAATTGTACGTAGAAAGAAAAAACTCTCTGGAAGCTTCTCTTTTACCATTATAAAATAAGAAATATGTCTTTTGGTGCGCTTGGGGGGCTGGCAATTGAGAATGCTACCTTAATGTTGCAATACTCTTCCTCTGCAATGACATACTTCTCTAGAACTCACCAAAAGAGTAAGTAGGTTTCTTTGTGTTCAGTAGCGCTCTCCTTTATCTAATTGTCCTTGTGCTGACCCTAGTGTGTTGTGATGTGAACTGTCAGCACAGCAGCAGAGGAAATTGGAAAGATACTTGGTATATAAAGACATCAAAGGAAAAGGTATGAGTTACATTCTATGTTAAATTAATATGGTATGGTTGGAAATACCTGCCTCATAACAGATTCCATTTAGTTACCATTTAGTCACATACATCAAAATGTCTGAAATTCTTTACAGAAGTACTTTTCAACTACAATACTAAAACACTAGAAGATTTGTAAATAGCAACAGGGTAAATGGAGGACCTGTCTTCCACTGGTAGGTCCTAAAGTGAATCGCACAGGGAAAATGAGTTCTACAGTGGGAAGCAGTGATTCAGCATACTGTCAGGATCCAATGAGACCCCAAAGTGAAGGAAAGTTTCAGAAAAGGAACTGAAGATACATAGTGCCTTTAATGACAAACTATGAGCTTCAGAAGTCAGAGTGAGTAGATCTGGGCTAACTGGAAATGAAGTTTGTCATTCATTGTTCAATTGCTAAGTCATATCCAACTCTTTTTGACCCCATAGACTGCAGCTGTGCTGGGCTTCCCTAGTTCACTATCTCCCAGAGTTTGCTCAAACTCTTGTCCATTGAATCGGTGATGCCATCCAACCATCCATCCTCTGTTACCCCCTTTTCCTCCTGCCTTCAATCTTTCCCAGGGTCTTTTCCAATGAAATTTACTAGGACTGAATTAGATAACATGTGAAATTGTATGGTGATATATGTCCCTGCAATATGAGTGATCCAGGACACTTGGGCATCTGATGAAAACAAAAATATACAGAAAAATAGAAACAACAGACTTACAGATCTCTAAGATAAATGTTGTTAATCAGTAAAAATGAGTAGTCCTAGTTTTCATAAAGAGTTCAGTTTCCCTATCACCTCTTGAAAAGGACTATTGTCCTTAAAATTTGGTTCAAGTATTTAGGTCAGTGAACTCCAATTAAATATTTTTATCTCATTTTTAAACTAATACCTGGAATGAGTTTGAAAAACAGACCCAAATTTTAAGTCCTATCACAGATTTCTCTCTCTCTTCCTCTCTCTCTCTCTCTCTCTCTCTCTCTCACACACACACACACACACACACACAAACAACTTTATCTTTACTAGTGTACACTCACTTTCTTAAGTGAAATAGCTAGGGTTATAATTGAAGAATAGAGTATCAGTAATGTTCTAATATGCTTCCCAGGTAGTAAAGAATCCACCTGGCAAGGCAGAAGCTTCAGGTTTGATCTCTGGGTCAGGAAGATCCCCTGGATGAAGAAAATGGCAACCCACTTCAGTATTCTTGCCTGAGAAATCCCATGGACAGAGGAGCCTGGCAGGCTACAGTCCAAGGAATCGCAAAAGAGTCAGAGAAGACTTAGCAACTGAACAAACAACAATGCTCTATTATGCTCATGGACAGCAGTTTAATTGTTGTGAAAGAGCCCATTGGATCTAGAAAACTAGAGTGCCTGCATTCAAATCCTGTTTTTGCAGCTAAATAGACACATAAATTGGTAACTATTTAGAACCTTTCAATGAGTTTATTCTCTTGTAAGAGAGGGACCGTAGTGTCAACATATT
Source organism: Bos indicus x Bos taurus (assembly GCF_003369695.1). Classification (NCBI taxonomy): domain Eukaryota; kingdom Metazoa; phylum Chordata; class Mammalia; order Artiodactyla; family Bovidae; genus Bos; species Bos indicus x Bos taurus. The sequence continues at coordinate 35,008,948 of NC_040085.1, read as the reverse complement.
AGTATTGTTGCTAGGACTAAATATAGAAAGCATTTAGTGCAGTGTCTTGAATATATTGACATTCAATACATATTAACACTTAGCTCTTCTTGTATACTGGGAAATATTGTGATCTTCTGTCATTGATATTTTCAATTACATGGAGGGAGGCTGTATAAAAATTATAGACACTAAAGAGTCAAGAAAGGTATTTAGCCTATTCTTAGTTTGATTTCTTCAATTACGGAAGGAGCTGAGATTGATGATATTTTTCAGCTCTAAGATTCTGTTATTCCATCACTAAGTTTTCATCTACTGACAAAGAGAGAACAATACTAGACAAATTACTGGAGTATTATTCAGTATTTAAATATACTGATTTAGATAAAAGCAAATTACTTGCAGATACAGATGTTTTTTCCAGGATCATTTGAATAACTATTTCAATGATCACTTTTCTAAAAGGAATAATAAACATCATAGTATTATATTAAGTTGTAAAACTTAGGAGAAAGTACAGAGTTTATTAATGCATTTATCAGACGTAAGAACACCTTGCTTTTACAACTTGCATGTTAAGCAAGTCCTGAGGTAAACCTTATGCTAGCCCAAATCTTCCATCATCTATTGAGGTGAAGTAGGTTAATATTTCTAGTATTATTTTGAATCCTTTCTCTTTAAGCTATGTACTAGTAACCAGTAATAAATCAGTTTTCATTTCCTTTCTATATATAATAGTTAAGTACTCACTTCCAATTTTTCTGTAAGATGAATATTATTGCCCTTAAGCTATGCCTCTGGCTTGATCTTTTAATGTTTTAAAAATATAATCTATCTTGACAATATTTTTACTTCCCTGGGAAGTATCTTAGGTACTCCTTTATTAAAAATTAATGAATAAAAGATATGTGTGTTTATATTCATACATATGGGCTTCCCTGGTGGCTCAGAGGGTAAAGCATCTGTACATATATATATAATTTTAAAGTGTATCACTGCTAAGTTTTATCTAACAAACAGATATCAAGGGACCTTGATATATATCTTTTAAAAATAAATCACTACTGTATAACACAATGAAATGAATTAGTTACATATAAATTTATACTATCTTTTCTATGGTAAATGAGTTTTTCAGTTCCACTACAGCAGTACTTCCCAAACTTTTATACTTTATGTCACATGAGGAAAATGACTAAGATTGCTTAACCCAGAACTGAACCACAAGAGTTGTCTACATGTCATTGAGCACTAAAATTCATTTTCTTTTGAGTATATTAAATAATTTCAAGCAAAAAAATTCATTTTCTTTTGAGTATATTAAATAATTTCAAGCAAAAAAATATTATTGGGATAGTTGAGTATGTGTCACAAACATAAACATAAACCTTTTATATTTGATTTTAGGCTTAAAATGATTATACTCAATGTTAACCGAGAATTTTAAGAGATTATTTTCAGAGTCTTATGGGTAACTATCTTCAAGAAACTCTGCATATGTAGATGATAAATTATAAACCAAGTTTTACCATCATCCAAAAACATATTAGTAAAAGTGATATTTAAAAAATCCACATTTTTCCTCATCCTTCAGTAAGAAAAAAAAATGTTAAAGACTGATAATATGATTAGACTTTGAGTGCAATTGAAGTATTTTATTATCAGGCATTTAAACATAATAATGCTGTCCTAATTTAAGGAACTGACATGAATTTGTGACATAATACCCTTTTAAGTATCTGCTTGCTTCTTTTCTCTCTGGTCTCCCTTCAATTTTATTGGCAATCAGTTGGACAGTTCACCATGACTTTCATATTTTTGGACCTGGAATCCCCTTTCTGGCAGCAGTTGACTTCTTGCTATGAGGAACAAGGGAGCATTTGCAGCTTGTTGAGTGAGATAAGTGACCAATTCTTAGAATCTCATTGGCTGTGCATCAAAGTAGTGGGTGCTGGTTTGCAGCTGTATGTATTTGCAGCCTACAGGTAATGTGTAGCAAATTCTGCTTGAGTTTCCCTCTGTGAAGGTCCTGATGAGGCTAGAAGAAACTGACTGAGGTCTTTGGTGATCCTTGAAGATAGGCAACTCTGTAATATGTCTGTGGCATCCTAGTGGGGAGCCTCTGATTTATAGTATGTATATTTATCCAACTTATGTACATTGTAAGTTAATTATGGAAGAGAATAAAAATTCTTTGAAATAAATCATTTTAGTTACATTTTATCCACAGTACACACACTTTCCAATTTTTTTTTTTTTTTTGGTCAATCAGAATAGAACATTCATAGAGTAGAAAAATTTCCCATTTTACCAATCTTCAACATTAATGATGTATTTGAGCCTTTACATGCTATATGCCATAGCATGCTATATGGCTGGATAGCATCACCAACTCAATGGACATGAACTTGGGCAAACTCTGAGAAACAATGAGAGAAACGGATGCTTGATATGCTGCAGTCCATGGGGTCACAAAGAGTCAGACATCACTTAGTGACTGAACACTGAACAGCAACAACATGCTATATGCTATGCCCTATTGCTAGTCACTGGAGTTAAAATGGTAACAGAGACAGTCATAGTGATGCATTTATTAATACAAGGTGTTATAGTTCTTTTATAGGATATGACCATTATATTATTATAAAGCTAACAGTTGTATAAAGGAATAAACTCGTATCTCACTGGATGGCAGTAGAACCAACTAAATAGACAATGTGTAAAGACAATATTTGAAATTACATGTATCACAGAACAAATATTTTATCTATCAAATGGAAAACAACTTTTTGATAAAAAATTTGTATAAGTGAATAAAACACTGCAAAGCAATTCAGTTCTGACACTGATCACCAAGGATTAATATCAGATGCCACAGGTTAAAGAGTAAGGGTCCTTAATCAAACTTACTAGTTTTGTACAGCAAATAACTATAAACAAAATGAAAAAAACAACATATAGAATTGGAAAAAAATATTTGCAAACAATGCAACTAACAAGGGATTAATCTCCAAAATATACAAACAGATCATGAAACTCAACAACAAACCACCACGCAACTCAATCAAAAAATGAGCAGAAGAACTAAGTAGTTCTCCTATTTGGAACAAATATGATCCAAAGGAGACATACAAATGGCCAACAAGCACATGAAAAGGTACTCAACATTGCTAATTATTAGAGAAATGCAAATCAAAACTACAATGAGATATCACTTCACAATGGTCAGATTGACCATCACTAAAAATTCTACAAATTATAAATGCTACACTGGGTTTAGAGAAAAGGGAACCCTCCTACACTGAGAGATTTTCCCTCATAGCTCAGTGGGTAAAGAATTTGCCTGAGGAGCAGGAGACCAGGGTTCAGTTCCTGGGTCAGGAAGATCCCCGGGAGAAGGAAATGGCAATCCACTCCAGTATTCTTGCCTGGAGAATCCCATGGACAGAGGAGCCTGGCAGGCTATAGTCCATGGGGGTCACAAGAGTTGGACACAACTTAGCGACTAAACCACCAAACCACCACCAACCATACTGTTAGTGGGAATGTAAGTTGCAACAGTCACTATGGGAAACGGTATGGAGTTTCCTCAAAACCTAAAAATAGAGTTGCCATATGATCCAGCAATCCCATTCCTGGGCATCTATCTGGACAAAACTATAATTCAAACAGATACAAGCACTCCAATGAACATAGCAGTACTATTCACAATAGCCAAGACATGGAAACAACCTAAATTTTTTTTTTTTTTTTGGTAGACAAATGGATAAAGATGTGGGGCATATATACAGTGAAATACTACTCAACCATAAAAAAAGAATGAAATGAGTCCATTTGCAGCAATATGGATGGGCTTAGAGATTATCATCCTAAGTGAAATAAGCCAGAAATAAAAATACAAATATCATATGATATCACTTACATGTGGGATCTAAAATATGATAAAAATGAATTTGTCTATGAAACAAACAGATTCACAGACATAGAGAACACACTTGTGGTTGCTAAAGTGGGAGGAATGGAATGGGAATTTGGAGTTCGCAGATCCAAGCTATTAAATATAGAATGGATAAACAACAAAGTCCTATTGTACAGCACAGGAAACTATATTCAATACTTTTTAATAAACTGTAATGGAAAATAATAGTTTTTTAAGTGTGTATATATATACAGATATACACACACACACAATTCTATGTATACATATGGGGCTTCCCTGATAACTCAGTTGATACAGAATCCACCTGCAATGCAGGAGACCCCAGTTCAACTCCTGGGTTGGGAAGATACCCTGGAGAAAGGATAGGCTACCCACTCCAGTACTCTTGGGCTTCCCTTGTGGCTCAACTGGTAAAGAATCCGCCTGCAATGTGGGAGACCTGGGTTCAATCCCTGGGTTGGGAAGATCCCCTGGAGAAGGGAAAGGCTACCCCCTCCAGTATTCTGGCCTGGAGAATTCATGGACTGTATAGTCCATGGGGTCACAAAGAGTCGGACACAACTGAGTGACTTTCACTTTCACTTTTATATATACATACATATATATATATACACACACACACACATACATACACACACATATATATACTGAGTCACTCTGTTATACAACAGAAATTAACACAGCATTGTAAATTAACTCTATTTCAAAAATAAAGCAAGGGTCCAAATGAGACTACCTCACTCCAGATGGTTCCCCAGGTCATCTGTACTTCTAAACAACTGGCTAAAAATCCTGGAGTTTCCCACAACCCTCTCAGGTTCTGTAATTCACTAGAACAACTCTAGGACCCTGGAAGTTGCTTTAGTTATCATTATAGTTTTATTATTTTAAATAATGCAAATCAGGATCAGCCAGTTGAAGAGACATGCAGAGTACATTTAAGAGGGTCCTGAATACACAGCACTCACGTTCTTTCCCTGTGCCAGCAGGGCATATTAGCCCCTTGGCACAGTGTTGTGTTCATCTCAGGCAGTATCACCAAGTTTCAATTCCTAAAGATTTTACTGAGGTTTCATTACCTAGGTATCACTCATTGAATCATTGATCACATGTTTGAACTCAATCTCTAGCCTATACTCTCCCTCATCAGAGGGAGGTATCACATAGATGGATATCACATAGCTGAAAGCCCAAATCATTTTTTTCATTTTTTTAAAACTTTTTATTTTATATTGAGGTATAGCCAACTAACAAACATGCTTTGATAGTTTCAGGTGAACAGCAAAGGAATTCAGCTATACATATACATGTATCTGTTCTCCCCTGAAGACCCATCCCATCCAAGCTGCCACATAACACTGAGCAGAGTTTCATGTGCTATTTAGTAGTTCCTTGCTGGTTATCCATTTTAAATATATCAGTGTATATATGTCCATCCCAAAGTCCCTAACTATCCCTTCTACCCATCATTCCCCCAGCAACCATAATTTGGTCTCTATTAGTTTGCTTCTGATTTGCAAGTATGTTCATTTGTATCATTTCTTTTTTAAATTTATGTATTTTTTATTGAAGGATAATTGATTTACAGAATTTTGCTCTTTTCTGTCAAACCTCAACATCATTTCTTTTTAGATTCCATGTGTAAGGTATGTCATATGATATTTTTCCTTCTCTGACTTACTTCACTTGGTATGACAATCTCTAGGTCCATCCATGTTGCTACAAAGGGAATTATTTCATTTTTTAATGGCTGAGAAATATCCCATTGTATTTATGTACCACGTCTTCTTTATCCATTCCTCTGTCAATGGACATTTAGGTTGCTTCCCTGTCTCAGCTACTGCAAACAGTGCTGCCGTGAACACTGGGGTGCATGTATCCTTTCAGATCATATTTTTCTTTGGATATATGCCCAGAAGTGGGATTGCAAGGTCATATGGTAGCTCTATTTTTAGTTTCTTAAGGAAATTCCATACTGTTCTCCATAGTGGATGTACCAATTTACATTCCCACCAACAGTATAAAATGATTCCCTTCTCTCCACACCTTCTCCAGCATTTATTGTTTCTGGATTTTTTGATGATAGCCATTTTGGTTGGTGTGAGGTGATATCTCATTGTGATTTTGATTTGCATTTATCCAATAATTAGCAATGTTGAACATCTTTTCATGTGCCTCTTGGCCATCTATATGTCTTCTCAGAGAAATGTCTATTTAGGTCTTCTGTCCATTTTATGATTAACTTGTTTGTTTTTATGTTGTTAAGCATCATGAGCTATTTGTAAATTTCAAGGACTAGTGCCTTGTCAGTCACATCATTAAAGACTTGTAATTGGAAAACAATAAGATGCTGATGAAAAAATTAAAGAAGACACAAAGAGATGGGAAGATATATCATGTTTGTGGATTGGAAGAATCAATATTGTCAAAATGACTATACTACTCAAAGCAATCTACAGATTTAATGCAATCCTTATCAAATTACCAATGGCATTTTTCACAGAACTAGACCAAAAAAATCCCCAAGTTTGTATGGAAACACAAAAGACTCTAAATAGACAAAACCTATTGGCTATTCATTTCTATTGGTTATTCTTTCTTTTCTTGAGAAAGAAAATCAGAGCTGGAGGAATCAGGCTCCCTGACCATAGGCTCCCTGACTGCAGACTATACCTCAAAGTTACAGTGATCAAAACAGTATGGCACTGGCACAAAAATAGAAATGTAGATCCATGGAACAAGACAGAACACTCAGAAATAAAGCTATGCACCTATCATCAATTACACTATAACAAAAAAGGAAAAACAACACAATGTTGTAAAGATAGTCTCTTCAACAAATGGTGCTAGAAAAACCTGGACAGCTATGTGAAAAAAATGAAATTAAATCATTCTTTAACACCATGCCAAAAAATAAGCTCAAAATGGCTTAAAAATGTGAGACTGGACACTATAATATCCCTAGCAGAAAACATAGGCAGAACACTCTCTGACATAAATCACAGCAATATCTTTTTCAATTCATCTCACAGAATAATGGAAATAAAAACAAAAATAAACAAATTGGGCCTATTAAACACAAAAGCTTTTTGCACAACAAAGAGAAACAATAAACAAAATAAAGGACAACCCATAGGTTGGGAGAAAATATTTGCAAATAATGAATCCAAACATTCTAATCACATGGTTGGTCTTTGTGGCATGATCTTCCCCAGTTCTGAGTTACCTCTTTGGCATAACTCTCAAAAGGCTCACCAAGAGTGACTTCAAAGTATAAACCATTGGGGAAACAGAGAGGTTTCATTCTGGTGCCTAAGCAGGAAACTGCCAACCTGATTTTGTTGGCCTGTTCCAATAATGTTAACATATCTGGGGCACAGCTGAAACTGGATTCATCACATGATTAAATTTTCAATAGTCAATATTTTCTTCAAGAAACGTCAGTCCTCTTTAAGCATAAATATAAGACTTGAATATGGATATGATAAGAATCACTACAGCTGCATATTCCAATGCTTTAGTGGTGATCCTAATCTTTCTGATTCTCCAAGAGAATATGATATATCTTTTGAAAGATCATTATGACCCAGCGATTTCCACTTGAGTTTTCCTCACTCCATGGTTTAGGGGGAAGAGGTAAGGGAAGGGAAGGGAAGAAGTAATGCACTGTTACTGAGTTATTATGTCAGTAACTACCACAGTTACTAGACCATCAGCAGGATGAGTTCAGAGTCTCATCTATGCCACTAGAACCAGTGTGAGACAAGCTTGGACCAAAACTACACTTATTACTTAAATTCCATAAGCCTCTTCTCTGATGAGAGTACCACTGTGACATTCAGAACCCCTCTAATCATCCCCTACATTTTGCTTATTTCTCTTCCATCAGTGCATAGTTATTTTGATAAAGACTACAACTCAGTTTGAAGATGAGTTATAGGAACATTTAGAGAATGAAATTATGATGCTATTAAGATCACATCTCAAGTGAAATTGCCCTCCCATTTATTCAAAGGGATCTTGATAACCTAAGAATTGATGATGTCCTATACTGCATCTTTTGTTCAAGTTGAAATCAGTAAAGCAACTACAGTGGCAGCATGTCCCATTTTTATTCTCAGACTGTAGAGGATGAACACTTCTTTCAAGCATGTTTATACTCACTTCTCCACTTTTCAAAGGTTTGTTAAAGAAAAATTTCTAGAGAACATATTTAAGTGGATAAGAGGGTACTTCTGATAAATTAAGTATAGCATTCCCATGAACATACTTTTGCAAATCCATTCTTTAACTAGCACTTCATAAACTTTCTTATACCATGATCACACAAATATTGTGCTCACTCAGTTGTGTCCAACTCTTTGTGACCTTTGGACTGTAGCCCGCCAGGCTCCTCTGTCCATGGGGTTTTTCAGACAAGGGTACTAAAGTTGGTTGCCATTTCCTTCTCCAGGGTATCTTCCCAATCCATAGCACAAATAGAAAATGATAATATTGTTTGTAACAGAGGGCCTCCAGTCTCCTCAAATCTCACTTTCATTCCCATCTCATGGTTTGAGAGGATCAATATCTTTGTATTAGTTGGATTTTTAATAGGAACAGATTTGTGTTTTACTCTAAAACAAAACCAAATAGTTTTATAATCTCAAATCCATTCATCATAGACCACCATAAGTTTAGATTTAACCAGTCAACAAAATAAATAATGACACCCATTCTTACCATCTAGGTTAATCCAGGTGAGAATAAACAAATTTAGTCTCAACTAGGATTTGTCCTATATTCTTTTGTCAAGTAAATTCAAAATTCATATTTGTAAATATTCTTTAGTATCTGTGATTTATTTACAAAAATCTTAATTTCCCTCTTCTTGAGTGAGTATACCTTGGAGTTTGTTCCTTGGGCATGCAAACATCTGATTCCAGTTACAGGTCAGGAGTTAATGGTAGGTAACAGTGGTGGGGCAGAAAAGAAGTTGACATTTTCTGGGAAGGTTTCTGACTTAGGTGTGGTTGTTACATGATCTTCCAGCAAGACAGAACTAGCATCTTCAGAGGTGTAGAAGGGTCAATTCTGTCACTAATGGGGGCTCAAGGACATCTGTGAATATGGTGTAACTGTAGTTGTCTCAATTCTTTTAAATGCCACAGTTCTTCCTAGTAGGTTCCAATGTTTCTTATTCATTTTCCATTTTTTTTTCACATAAGGAAACAGAAGATGAAAATTAAACTTCATGCATGGAAGATGCAAACCCTCTTCTAATTTTAGTTTCAGGAACTCTGAAACAAGTAAAGAGTTTTATTCAGGATATTAAAAAAAAAAAAATTCCATTGTTCTGTAACCCAGTAAGCTAAGACTAGAACCCTGAGTCTAGTAATTTTCTCATAAAACATTCCCAGGGCAGGTAGTAGTACAAACACTCCACCAAGTCCAACTTCATCCATCAAAATGACAAAGTAGAAAAGAAATATGGACAACAGTTCAGTGCAGTTCAGTCGCTCAGCTGTATCCAACTCTTTGCGACCCCATGGAATGCAGCACACCAGACTTCCCTGTCCATCACCAACTCCCAGAGTTTACTAAAAATCATGGCCATTGAGATGGTGATGCCAGCCAACCATCTCAACCTCTGTCATCCCCTTCTCCTATCACCTTCAATCTTCCCCTACATCAGGGTCTTTTCAAATGAGTCGGTTCTTCACATCATATGGCTGAAGTATTGGAGTTTCAGCTTCAGCATCGGGCTATTCAAGACTGATTTCCTTTAGGATGGACTATTTTGAACTCCTTGAAGTCCAAGGGACTCTCAGGAGTCTTCTCCAATACCACAGTTCAAAAAGTTTCAATTCTCTGGTGCTCAGCTTTCTTTATAGTCCAACTCTCACATCTACATGACTACTGGTAAAACCATAGCTTTGACTAGATGGACCTTTGTTGGTAAAGTAATGTTTCTGGTTTTTAATATGCTGTCTAGGTTGGTCATAACTTTTCTTCCAAGGAGTAATTGTCTTTTAATTTCATGGTTTCAGTCACCATCTTCAGTGATTTTAGAGCCCAAGAAAATAAAGTCTCTCACTGTTTCCATTTTTCCCAATTATTTGCCATGAAGTGATGGGACCAGATGCCATGATCTTAGTTTTCTGGATGTTGAGTTTTAAGCCAACTTTTTCACTCTCCTCTTCGACTTTCATAAAGATGCTCTTTAGTTCTTTACTTTCTGCCATAAGGGTGGTGTCATCTGCATGTCTGAAGTTATTGATATTTTTCCTGGAAATCTTGATTCCAGCTTGTGCTTCATCCAGTCCAGCATTTCTCATGATGTACACTGTATAGAAGTTAAAAGAGCAGGGTGACAATATACAGCTTTGATGTATTTTTCCTATTTGGAACCAGTCTGTTGTTCCATGTCCAGTTCTAACTGTTGATTCTTGACCTGCATATAGATTTTTTCAGGAGGCAGGTCAGGTGGTCTGGTATTCCCTTCTTGAAGAATTTTCCACAGTTTGTTTTGATCCACAGTCAAAGGCTTTGGCATAGTCAATAAAGCAGAAATAGATCTTTTTCTGGAACTCTCTTGCTTTTTCAATGATCCAACAGATGTTGGCAATTTGATCTCTAGTCCCTATGCCTTTTCTAAATCTAGTTTGAACATCTGGAAGTTCAAAGTTTATGTATTGCTGAAGCGTGGCCTGGAGAATTTTGACCATTACTTTGCTAGTGTGTGAGATGAGTGCAATTGTGCGGTAGTTTGAGCATTCTTTGGCTTTGCTTTTCTTTGGGATTGGAATGAAAACTGACTTTTTCCAGTTCTGCAGCCACCACTGAGTTTCCCAAATTTGCTGACATATTTATGCAGCACTTTCACAGCACCATCTTTTAGAATTTGAAATAGCTCAGCTGGAATTCCATCACCTCCACTAGTTTTGTTCATAGTAATGCTTCCTAAGGCCAACTGGACTTCACATCACAGGATGTATGACTCTAGGTGAGTGATCACATCATCCTAATTATCTGGATAGAATTTTTTTTTTTTTTTTTTTTTGGTATAGTTCTTCTGTGTATTACTGCCATCTCTTCTTAATATCTTCTGCTTCTGTTAGGTCCATACCATTTCTGTCCTTTATCAAGCCCATCTTTGCATGCAATATTCCCTTGGTATCTCTAATTTTCTTGAAGAAATCTCTAGTCTTTTCTGTTCTATTGTTTTCATTTAATTATTTTCATTCATCACTGAGGAAGGTTTTCTCATCTCCCTTTGCTATTCTTTGGAACTCTGCATTCAAAAGGTATATCTTTCCTTTTCTCCTTTGCCTTTAGATTCTCTTGTTTTCTAATCTCTTTATAAGGCCTCCTCAGACAACCATTTTTCCTTTTTGCATTTCTTTTTCTTGGGGATGGTCTTGTTCACTGCCTCCTGTAAAATGTCACAAACCTCCATCCATAGTTCTTCAGGCACCCTGTCTATCAGATAGAATCCCTTGAATCTATTTGTCACTTCTATTGTATAATTGTAAGGGGTTTGATTTAGGTCATACTTGAATGGTCTAGTGGTTTTCCCTACTTTCTTCAATTTAACTCTGATTTTGGCAATAAGGAGTTCATGATCTGAGCCACAGTCAGCTCCAGGTTTTGTTTTGCTACTGTATAGAGCTTCTCCATCTTTGGCTGCAAAGAATGTAATCAATCTGTTTTCGGTATTGACCATCTGGTGATGTCCATGTGTAGAGACTTCTCTTGTATTGTTGGAAGAGGATGTTTGCTATGACCAGTGTGTTCTCTTGGCAAGACACTATTAGCCTTTGCCCTGCTTCATTCTGTACTCCAAGGCCAAATTTGCCTGTTACTCCAGGTATCTCTTGACTTCTTCCCACTGCATTCCAGTCCCCTATAATGAAAAGGACATCTTTTTGGGGTGTTAGTTCTATAAGGTCTTGTAGGTCTTAATAGAACTGCTCAACTTCAGCTTCTTCAGCATTACTGATCAGGGCATAGACTTGGATTACCGTGATATTGAACGGCTTGCCTTGGAAACAAACAGAGATCATTCTGTCATTTTTGAGACTGCATTCAAGTACTGCATTTCAGACTCTTTTGTTGACTATGATGGCTACTCCATTTCTTCTAAGGGATTCTTGCCCTCATAGTAGATATAATAGTCATCTGAATTGAACTCACCCATTGTGATCCATTTTAGTTCACTGATTTCTAAAATGACGATGTTCACTCTTGCCACCTCCTGGTTGACTGCTTCCAATTTGCCTTGATTCTTGGACACAACATTACAGGTTCCTATGCAACATTGCTCTTTACAGCATCAGACTTTACTTCCATCACCAGTCACACCCACAACTGGGTGTTGTTTTTGCTTTGGCTCTGTCTCTTCATTCTTACTGGAGTTAATTTTCCACTGTTCTCCATTGGGCACCCACCGACCTGGGGAGTTCATCTTTAAGTGTCCTATCTTTTTGCCTTTTCATACTGCTCATGGGGTTCTCAAGGCAAGAATATTGAAGTGGTTTGCTGTTGCCTTCTCCAGTGGACCATGTTATGTTAGAACTCTCCACCATAACCCATCTGTCTTGGTTGGTCATACATGGCATAGTTCATAGTTTCATTGAGTTAGACAAGGCTGTGGTCCATGTGATCAGATTGGTTAGTGTTCTGTGATTGTGGTTTTCAGTCTGTCTGCCCTCTGATGGATAAGGATAAGAGGCTTATGGAAGCTTCCTGATAGGTGAGACTCCCTGAGGAAGAAACTGGTTCTTGTTCTGATGAGCAGGGCAATGCTCAGTAAATCTTTAATCCAATTCTGTTTATGGGCGGGGTTGTGTTCCCTCCCTATTATTTGACCTGAGGCCAAACTATTGGAGGTAATGAAAATAATGGGGACCTCCTTCAAAATGTCCCTTGCAGGCACTGCTACACTCAGTGCCCCCAACCCAACAACAGGCCTCTGCTGACACACGCCTCCACCAGAGACTCCTGGACCCTCACAGGCAAGTCTGGGTCAGTCTCTTGTGGGGTCATTGCTCCTTTCTCCTGGGTCCTGGTGCACACAAGGTTTTGTTTATGCCCTCCAAGAGTCTGTTTCCCCAGTCCTATGTAAGTTTTGGTGGCTCTATGGTGGGGTTAATGGTGACTTCCTCCAAGAGCATTATACCATACCCCGGTCTACTGCACCCAGAGCCCCTGCCTCTGCAGCAGTCCACTGCTGATCCGTACCTCTTCAGGAGACACTCAAACACAGTTCTGCCTGAGTCTCTGGGTCCTGGTGCACACAAGGTATGTTTGAACCCTCTAAGCGTCTCTGGCAGGTATGGGGTTTTATTCTAAACAGGATTTCACCCCTCCTACCATCTTTCTGGGGCTTCTCCTTTGCCCTTGGACGTGGGGTATCTCCTCAGTGTCACTCCAGCACCACGCAGCCACTTCTCCAGTGCTGACCAACTGATGTGAGGTGGCTTCAGCATATTACTGTTTCCCAAAACCATGCTATTCAACTGACAAGACAAGAGAGCCATGATTAAGATCTTGAGGAAGCAGGAAGGTGCTGCCAAAGCTGCAAACTCCCAAAACTTACTGCAGTTACCCTGAAACATATCAGAAAAATGGACACTTTGCATATAATCCATCACCCAAATCAGAGTACTACCTACAGATGAGTTAGGAAAGTGTAGTGTTGGCTTTTTAGCCTCTTCATTTTAAGAAGTTATGCTTGAACTGTGTTAGAATTATTTTGAAGCTAATCAATGTAAAATATAGATCACATCCATTAATATGGCTTAGATTGTTTTACATAGCTATTGTACAGTGAAGAAAATAATTATGTATTTGTATCTATGTGCATAGATATATCTGGAGTAGGAAATGGCAACCATCTCTATATTCTTGCCTGGAGAATCCCATGAACAGAGGAGACTGGCGGGCTGCAGTCCATGTGGTCCTAAAGAGTCAAACATGACTGGGTGAATGAGCACATATGCACACATAGATACATGTGTGTTTAAAAGTACTAAAGAATATAGCTCTTTGTTAATTCAGGTAATTAACAAGAAGAATGAAGATCAAGAAGGAGAGAAGCAGGGAAGCCGTTTTAAGAAGTAAAACAAAAAAACAGCAACAACAAAAAACTAATCAATCAACCATATTGACTATTTATTTATGCAAATAAATCCTATATATGCCTATTTATTGGAGAAGGAAATGGCAACTCACTCTAGTATTCTTGCCCAGGAAATCCCATGGACAGAGGAGCCTGGTGGGCTACAGTCCATGGAGTAGCAAGAGTCAGATATTGCTTAGCAACTAAACTACCACCATACCTGTTTATTTGCAAAAGGAAATAGAAACTATTGCATTATATCTTTATCTACTAATTTGTAAGGATATTCATTAAAAACATGATACAATAAAAAGGAGTATTCAGGAATATTTGTAGTATAATTTGATTTTGGAAAAAATCCATAAACAAGCTTCCCACATAAGTATGCTGCTGCTACTTCTGCTAAGTTGCTTCAGTCGTGTCTGACTCTGTGCAACCCCATAGATGGCAGCCCACCAGGCTCCCCCATCCCTGGGATTCTCCAGGCAAGAACACTGGAGTGGGTTTCAATTTCCTTCTCCAATGCATGAAAGTGAAGAGTGAAAGTGAAGTCGCTCAGTTGTGTCCGACTCTTCGAGACCCCATGGACTGCAGCCTACCAGGCTGCTCCGCCCATGGGATTTTCCAGGCAAGAGAACTGGAGTGGGGTGCCATTGCCTTCTCCCACATAAGTATATATGGTGTGAATATGTTTGTGTGATTAAAAGAAAGACATGGAAGGACATAAACTAAGCTTTTATTGTTAGGTGAATTGTGTGTTTTATTTTTAGTGTAATAATATACTAATTTTATAATTAAAAATTAAAATATATATAATTTGAAATTCAAAATTTTATGAAATTGTGTCTCTGCAATTGATTGAATCATGTAAATGAGATGAAATGAAAATTAATATTGCTTGACTATTTTGCAAATGAAGTTTCAATAGTGTGCATATTTTCACAAGAATGAGTCTTATTTGATCCACCAGAGAGTAAGAACAAACTGTATTGATAAATAGAAAGAAGCAAATAGAATAAAGGACAGAGAATTTTGATTAGGTAATGAATGAACATTCTCAGGGTAAGAGAGGCCAACAGTTTCTATTTATGCATATGAAATATGTTCAGCAAATGTCACAATTGGAAAAGAACCAAAATTATTTTGTAGGAAGCAATGGTGGCACGGAAAATCTTTTCTTTAACTATGTATTGTATCACATCTTCACTCTATTCAGTGTTACAAGTATTGATGAAAATGTTTCATTCTGAACTAATATGATCCTGCTGAGATTTCTGAATAAAGAAATAAGTAAAATGTTTATAACTGAAATACATCAAATCCTCTCTTCCATTATTTAGAGAAGATACCATTATAACAAGGAAGCCCATTGTATTTTAAATGCTTTTCCTGGCATAGTATGGACAAGATGTCAACTTATTCACCAGTATCCTTCTTCTCACCTCACCTCTTTGCTGCAGCTGTGTGAAGCTTAAAACTTTAGATATGCTATGGAAATAATATAGCATAGTGAATAATATCTCAACAGTAAAACTAGTATGTTCTTTGGAGATAGGAGCTGTCTTCACTTCTATGGCATTCCCTTAATAATTTATACAATATCAGAATCAGAAAGTAAAAGTTAAGCCCATTTTATAAGATATACTTGGGATTCTTTAAGTTTTAGAATAGCAGGCCATATGGTATTCTCTGGTTTGATTTAAAATGAGAAAACATATGTTTTATTTCACTTTATTATTCTTTTTTATACTTTTAATTTGATGCTGGCCTGTTAGGAATGTCTGAGATGCCTCAACATTTCTGAGGTAACTATATAATAACCAAAACATATTTACAGTCATAATAATGATAAATAGAAATACTATAAAACATTGTGTTCGGGAATAATAAAGACAGGCATATGTCTTACAAATTGTGGGAAAATACATAAACACTAAGGTTCCCTGGTAGCTCAGCTGGAAAAGAATCCACATGCCATGCAGGAGACTCCAATTCAGTTCCTGGGTCAGGAAGATCCACTAGAGAAGGAATAGGGTACACACTCCAGTATTCTTGGGCTACCCTGATGGCTCAGCTGGTAAAGAATCCGCCTGCAATGTGGGAGACCTAGGTTCAATCCCTGGGTTGGGAAGATTCCCTGGAGAAAGGAAAGGCTACCCACTCCAGTATTGTGGCCTGGAGAATTCCATAGACTAGTCCGTGGGGTCACAAAGAGTTGGACATGACTTAGTGACTTTCACTTTCACTACATAAACACACCATAGAATATTGCTTTTCAGCAAATAAAGTAAATAGTACAATCCTATAGAAAAATTTCTCCAAATATTTCAAGGCAGAAACTAAACTGTAATTTGTTCCAGCTCAGGATAAGTATCCTGAAGTATTTTTAAGGTGGGAAATAGCTGCTTAGGTATTGCAAAGAAGCAATACTTTTTGAGGCAAAAGTAGATTATGAGATTTTTTATTCAAATATGGTTAAAATTTGAATTCCTTCATCCTCTTCTAGTGTTTTGGAGTTTTATTTGCTTAGTGTACATTTTTAATCTATCTATCTATCATCACCTGTCTACATAGATTTGGAATCTTTTCTGTGTCTCTTACCTAATTTGAATATACAGGTAGAAAGAGAGAGCTAGAAAGACAATTTGAAACTATTTCATGTGTATTAGCAAATTAGCCATATGTAAGTAAATTAAGTTCATACCAGATATATGGAGAAAAATGAGAGCAATTTAAAGTAAGGAAATACTTTTGTCTAAAAATAGAAATTGTCCCCAAGGTATGTGCTGATATGTGTGGTTTGCCGGGGTGGGGGGCGGGGAGCTCTTTTTGTATGCTGTAAATAAAAGTTGGAACTGTCTTCTATCAGATGCAGTTCCTTCCTTGACAGAAAATATGAACTGTATAACCTCTAAACACAACCCCTGCATTAAAGTCTATGATTATAATTTCTATTCATATTAAGTTATCATAATTCAAAATTTCTTATAAGCCCAATGGGCTAAAACCTACATGGGAAATGAATGCATCCTGGTGCACTGCACAGAGAAATAGAGTGTTAGACCACCAAGAAATAGACCTCAGTCCTTCCCTTAGATCCTTAGTTTTTTCCTTCACCAAAATTCTATGAGTGTAGGGAAGCTTCTGAAGTATTCTGATACTTATTTTAAAATGCACACACACACAACATATAAAGTGTGTGTGTATGTGTGTGTGTGTGTGTATATATATATATATATATATATATATATATATATACACATACAGATAAATTTTAGATTAGCCTAGACAGAGTTGAGGTTCATTGCTTGGAGGACAGATAAGAAAACTCCAGCGTGAGTTGGAGGAATTAATACATTAGCAAGGATAAATGGCTGAAGTGATTTAAAAAATGTATGTGGAAAAATAAGAGATGTGGATCAAAGCAATAGGTCCAGGACAGCAGCAGAAGAGAGTAAGCTGATACTGAACAACCCTTTAGCTGAAGTGAGGTAGCACCTATTACCTAGACAAGACTGTCACTGTTCTCAGCAGGCAGGTGGACAGCCGGCAGGTGAAGACAAGGAAGGATGTGGAAGTTCACAAGGGGAGTTCATGAGGATGTGGAAGTTCATAAGAGGAGTAAACTGCTCCATCTCTTCCTAGGTAAAGCACTTCAAACTCTATATCTTGCCTTAATTAACTACGTTCCTACAATTACTATAACTTTCTCTCTAGTGCCCCATATTTGATCAGAAATTTGGATGCAATCTGAGAGTCCAGTGGTCAATAACTAGAAAAGCCATCAAGGGAAAAACTGAATGACTTATAATTAATTTTCTAATCAGATTGTCAGATATTTGCTTACAGGTAACAGGAAAGAGGAATAAAATATCTTGGTATCTTGCAGGAATAAGGAATGGAAACATATTTAAACTGATTATATTATAACTGCAAGCATAATCAATAATGTCTATATAACTGCTGACTACTCAGTAGTCATATAAATGACTACTGAGTCTGGACAATGTGCTAAGTACTATATTATGTATTTTACATGAAATGTTCCATTTATAATATCCACATATGAAAAACGTAATATTATTTTCTTTATTCTACAGATGAGAGAAATGAGGCTTTGAGAGCTTATAAATTGCAGAAACCAGTTTTTTTTTCATTTATATCAAATATTAAGTTCATATTTTGAATGGTTTTATGAGTTAATAGAGTCATAAAAATGTAATTAGCAAATTCCTAAAAATAAACCAGAAAAAACAAAACCTAATATTATACAAGACATACAGGAAAATCATGTTTTAATCACTGAAAGTAGGAGGGACATCAATTATTTGATGTGGGGATAATTTTAAAAGTTTTTAAGGGATAATACTTATTTTGTTTTAATTTTAATATTGCCCATGATACTGATATTTATATAGTCTATAGTCCTGCACACACACAAAAAATGTTTGATAAATGTGTTGGACAAAAGTTTAGCCTTACAATTGATA
Organism: Bos indicus x Bos taurus; assembly: GCF_003369695.1. Taxonomy (NCBI): domain Eukaryota; kingdom Metazoa; phylum Chordata; class Mammalia; order Artiodactyla; family Bovidae; genus Bos; species Bos indicus x Bos taurus. Next base: position 34,990,437 of record NC_040085.1, on the reverse strand, counting down.
GTTCACAATTCCTTTTGTGTCTACAACTCTTTCAAAAAGAGTATTTTCCAGAACATAAGATGATTAGACTAAGAGCTCTTAAGGACAGTGATATTGTTATATTTATGGTCTTTTTATGGTGAGATAAGTAAGCATATTACCTTTGGATATATTTCTTAACATTAAAATTGTCCAATTTTTAAAATACAGAAATATATAATATATATACTATGTTTATATATCTAATATTAGAAAATGTGTAGAATAATATAATTAACAATTGTATAACCTTTACCAAGGCTCAGTATTATTAACATTTTTTTGTTCTCTCTTCCCTTTTCCAATCTTTGCACACACACACACATCATATGCACTTTTTTGCTGAGTCATTTAAAAGTATATCTCAAATATCACGGCACTTCATCATTTCATACTTAAATGTGTATTTCCTGAAGAGAAGGGCATCATCCCTACTTGGTTACATTACATATTCCATACAATCAAATCACAAATAAGAAATTCAGCATTGATTTAACATTATCTTAACGGGAAACCATATCAAATTTCTCAGATTCTCCCAAATATATTCTTTATATCTATTTTTTTAACCGCCAGGTTTCAATCAAAATCCATGCATGACATTTGGTTTTAATTCTTGTTAGTACATTTTGACTTAAAAGAGTCAAAGCACAACTTTTTCTACATCTAAAACTATGATGACATAGACATTTTTAAAGAGTCTAGTTCAGGTATTTTGTAGAATATTCTACAGTCTGAATTTGATGGATTCCTAATAATTTGATTCAGATTAAATATTTTGGCAAGAATGCCATAGAGGTGATACCTTATACTTCATATTACATTCTACCAGGAGACACACAGTATTAGTCTGACTCATCTGATGATGCTAAATTGGTCTACTTGCTAAATTGGTGGTGTTCCACCAAAAGTAAGGTTCATTTTTGGTTCTACAATTAATTAGTGATCCATAGTGATAGTAAATGCATAGTGACTGCATTTACATAGTGATACATTTACATGAGATCATGTAAATGTACTTGGCCTTAATAGCTTTTATTGAATGGCTTAAAATTTATTGACTATAATTACCTATATCCTTAAGAGTATCAGTTATTACACTGGTGAATGTAAAATAGTGATTTTTGGAATTCCATATTCCCTGTGTTTTTGTTGGTTTTCTTCTGAAAAAAAGGATATCCAAACTTTGAGAATTATAATGAATTCATGAATTATTTTCTTAAGTGTTAAGCATCCATTACCATCATTTATTCCTTTGGATACTCTACTTGTACAGATTTGACCAGCGGGAACCCTTCAAGCCAGTTCGTCTGAACTTTTGGATATACCTCTGCCAATTTTTAAGCACTCTCTTGCTTTCTCTCACAAGATACATCCACCACGGACTCGCCTTGTTCTTTCCCTAACTCAGACCTGATAGCAGTCATTTCTCCAAGAAGATCTGGTTTCTTATTAGTAGGAAATTTTATTTAGGAAGAGCTAAGAGCTAGTTATGGCTATTGCTATAGTGGTGACTGCATTTAAATTTTGAAGTACCTTTGGTGAAGTAAGCTAGGATTTATATATATATTGATATAATCATATTGCTATAGTATCATATGTATATCAGATCAGATCAGTCGTGTCCGACTCTTTGTGACCCCATGAACTGCAGCACACCAGGCCTCCCTGTCCATCACCAACTCCCAGAGTTCACTCAGACTCATGCTTATTGAGTCAGTGATGCCATCCAGCCATCTCATCCTCTGTCGTCCCCTTCTCCTCTTGCCCCCAGTCCTTCCCAGCATCAGAGTCTTTTCCAATGAGTCAACTCTTCTAATGAGGTGGCCAAAGTACTGGAGTTTCAGCTTTAGCATCATTCCTTCCAAAGAAATCCCAGGGCTGATCTCCTTTAGAATGGACCGGTAGGATCTCCTTGCAGTCCGAGGGACTCTCAAGAGTCTTCTCCAACACCACAGTTCAAAAGCTCAATTCTTTGGCACTCAGCCTTCTTCACAGTCCAAATCTCACATCCATACATGACTACTGGAAAAACCATAGCCTTGACTAGATGAACCTTTGTTGGCAAAGTAATGTCTCTGCTTTTGAATATGCTGTCTAGGTTGGTCATAACTTTCCTTCCAAGGAGTAAGCATCTTTTAATTTCATGGTTGCAGTCACCATCTACAGTGATTTTGGAGCCCAGAACAATAAAGTCTGACACTGTTTCCACTGTTTCCCCATCTATTTCCCATGAAGTGATGGGACCGGATGCCATGATGTTCGTTTTCTGAATATTGAGCTTTAAGCCAACTTTTTCACTCTCCACTTTCACCTTCATCAAGAGGCTTTTGAGTTCCTCTTCACTTTCTGCCATAAGGGTGGTGTCATCTGCATATCTGAGGTTATTGATATTTCTCCCGGCAATCTTGATTCCAGCTTGTGCTTCTTCCAGCCCAGCGTTTCTCATGATGTACTCTGCATATAAGTTAAATAAACAGGGTGACAATATACAGCCTTGACGTACTCCTTTTCCTATTTGGAACCAGTCTGTTGTTCCATGTCCAGTTCTAACTGTTGCTTCCTGACCTGCACACAAATTTCTCAAGAGGCAGATCAGGTGGTCTGGTATTCCCATCTCTTTCAGAATTTTCCACAGTTTATCGTGATCCACACAGTCAAAGGCTTTGGCATAGTCAATAAAGCAGAAATAGATGTTTTTCTGGAACTCTCTTGCTTTTTCCATGATCCAGCGGATGTTGGCAATTTGATCTCAGGTTCCTCTGCCTTTTCTAAAACCAGCTTGAACATCAGGAAGTTCACAGTTCACATATTGCTGAAGCCTGGCTTGGAGAATTTTGAGCATTACTTTACTAGCGTGTGAAATGAGTGCAATTGTGCGGTAGTTTGAGCATTCTTTGGCATTACCTTTCTTTGGGATTGGAATGAAAACTGACCTTTTCCAGTCCTGTGGCCACTGCTGAGTTTTCCAAATTTGCTGGCATATTGAGTGCAGCACTTTCACCGCATCATCTTTCAGGATTTGGAATAGCTCAACTGGAATTCTATCACCTCCACTAGCTTTTTTCATAGTGATGCTTTCTAAGGCCCACTTGACTTCACATTCCAGGATGTCTGGCTCTAGGTCAGTGATCACACTGTCATGATTATCTGGGTCGTGAAGATCATATGAATATACAGATATCTAATAAGATATTTCAGAAAGACTAACTATAGATAGAGAAAGAGATGATCTTTGCTTTTTTGAGCCAATCTGAAAATCTGTTTCTTCAATATGTGAACAAAACCCCATTACATTAATGGATAGGACTGAAATGTTTGCTTGCTGCTGCTGCTGCTGCTACGTCACTTCAGTCATGTCCAACTTCTGTGCAACCCCATAGATGGCAGCCCACCAGGCTCCCCATCCCTGAGATCCTCCAGGCAAGAATAATGGAGTGGGTTGCCATTTCCTTCTCCAAAGCATGAAAGTGAAAAGTGAAAGTGAAGTCACTCAGTCATGTCCGACTCTTCGCAACCCCATGGACTGCAGCCCACCAGGCTCCTTCATCCATGGGATTTTCCAGGCAAGAGTACTGGAGTAGGTTGCCATTGCCTTCTCCAAATGTTTGCTTGAAACTCTACCATATAATTATATATCACTCTGACTCTGTCCCTGTGTGTTTCTCTCTTTTTCTTTTGTTTTATTTTGAAAATGTTTCTAGTTTTACCCCGGTTGTTACCTTTTTGTTTTATTGTCAACAAGGGTAACTTTGTTTTTCCTGGAAAAACAAAAGCTAGTGAATAGAAGCTCCATCTACTTTATAACTCTTGGTTAGTTCTGAGTCAGAGGGTATAAATTGAAAAATAAGTTGATTTCTCTTGAAAAAGAACCCTGTAACATCTCTGCAAGTAAGTATTCTCAATCCTTATCCAAATGTCCTTGCTGCAATTTTTCAAACTAACTGTATATACTGGGGAAGGGAGAAAACCCAGATCTTTTGAAGGTCATTACATACAATGTGCAAACTGACTTCTGTGCTAGATTATATAAAACACTATAGTGACCACCAAGTTAGACTGACAAAGTATGAAATACAGTTGATAAATATACCATTGTCAAAATTTGTCTGATAGAGAGTCCAGTGAATCTGAAGCTTCAATTTTTGGTTATTTTCCTAAGTTCTGAGTAAAGAATTAGTATAGATACATATTTCAACTAGAACCCTTAGTTTGGTTTCCTGACTTACAGGAAAAGCATTAGTAATAATCAAATGGCATCACCAACTCACTGGACATGAGTTTGAGCAAGCTCCAGGAGCTGGTAATGGACAGGGAAGCCTGGCACACTATAATCCATGGGGTCGCAAAGAGATGGATATGACTGAGCAACTCAACTGAACTGAACAATTAAATGGGAATGCCTTAAACTTAAACTTTTTCAAGGAAAAGAAACTGTATTCAATCAGGGTGATGTTGCAGAGAGTAGAACTGCATTCAATAGCTTGGATATAGATTACTGCACTGATTGTAGTTTCTTTACTGAAACAGATAAATGCAACTTCTGGCACTTTTATTGTGACTATTGATTGGAAAAATTACTCCTATCTGACTAAAGTGAGAAACATACATTCAATACCCCAGAGAAGTTTTTAAGTAGTTTGAAGAATGGGACTTTATCCACTTATGACATTAGTGGAAGCAAAAAGGAAAGTTTCTACAACTGATGTATTTTGGCTAGATGAAACAATTTTGGATATCTCACCAAGATGAAAGAATTTAGAACACATATATTTTCACAGCACCTGTTTCACTGTGACACTTTAATAAATAGTGTGAATTCTAAATGAGTAAATTAAAAAATAACACCAAAAATACAAATTAAATAATTAAAGTTATGAAAAGGGATGCAACCTCATAAATACTTGAAGAGAAAGTTCAGTTCAGCTCAATCACTCAGTCATTTCTGACTCTTTGCAAACCCATGGACTGTAGCACATCAGGCTTCCTTGTACATCACCAACTCCTGGAGTATACTCAAAACTCATGTCTATCAAGTCAGTGATGCCATCCAACCATCTCATCCTCTGTTGTCCCCTTCTCCTCCTGCCTTCAATCTTTCCCAAAATCAAAGTCTTTTCCAGTGAGCCAGTTCTTCAAATCAGGTGGTCAAATATTGGAGTTTCAGCATCAGCCCTTCCAAAGAATATTCAAGACTGGTTTCCTTTAGGATGGACTGGTTGGATCCCTTTGCAGTCCAAGGGACTCTCAAGAGTCTTCTCCAACACCACAGTTGAAAAGCATCAATTCCTCGGCACTTAGCGCTCTTTGTAGTCCAACTCTCACATCCATACATAACTACTGGAAAAACCATAGTTTTGACTAGATGGAGCTTTGTTGGCAAAGTAATGTCTCTGTTTTTAGTATGCTGTCTAGGTTGGTCATAACTTTTCTTCCATGGAGCAGTCGTCTTTTAATTTCATGGCTCGAGTCATTATCTGCAGTGATTTTGGAGCCCAAGAGAATAAAGTCTCTCATTGTTTCCATTCTTTCCCCATCTATTTGCCATGAAGTGATGGGACCAGATGTCATGATCTTCATTTTCTGAATGTTGAGTTTTAAGCCAACTTTTTCACTCTCTTCTTTCCCTTTCATCAAGAGGCTCTTTAGCTCCTCTTCTCCTTCGGCCATAAGGGTGATGTCATCTGCATATCTGAGGTTATTGATATTACTTCCAGCAATCTTGATTCCAGCTTGTGTTTCATCCAGCCCAGAATTTCACATGATGTACTTTATATATGTTAAATAAGCAGGGTGACAATATACAGCCTTGACGTACTTCTTTTCCTATTTGGAACCAGTCTGTTGTTTCATGTCCAGTTTTAACTGTTGATTCTTGACCTGCATACAGAATTCTCAGGGGGCAAGTAAGGTGCTCTGGTATTCCCATCTCTTTCAGAATTTTTCACAATTTCTTGTGATCCACACAGTCAAAAGCTTTGGCATAGTCAATAAAAAAGAAGTAGATGTTTTTATGGAACTCTTGATTTTTCAATGATCCAGTGGATGTTGGCAATTTGATCTCTAGTTCCTCTGCCTTTTCTAAACCTAGCTTGAACATCAGGAATATCACAGTTCGTGTATTGCTGAAGCCTGGCTTGGAGAATTTTGAGCATTACTTTACTCGCATGTGAGATGAGAGCAATCGTGCAGTAATTTGAACATTCTTTGGCATTGCCATTCTTTGGGATTGGAATGAAAACACTTTTTTCAGTCCTGTGGCCACTGCTGAGTTTTCCAAATTTGCTGGCATATTGAGTGCAGCACTTTCAAAGCATCATCTTTTAGGATTTGAAATAGCTCAGCTGGAATTCCATCACCTCCACTAGCTTTGTTCATAGTAATGCTTCCTAAGGCCCACTAAATTTCACATCACAGGATGGCTGGCTCTAGGTCAGTGATCACAGCAACATGGTTACCTGGTTCATGAAGGTGTTTTTTGTATAGTTCTTCTGTGTATTCTTATCACCTCTTTTTAATATCTCCTGCTTTTGTTAGGTCCAAACCATTTCTGTGCTTTATTGAGCCCATATTTGCACAAAATGTCTCTTGGTATCTCTAATTTTCTTGAAGAGATCTCTGGTCTTTCCCATTCTATCTTTTTCCTCTATTTCATTTCATTGATCACTGATCTCTCCTTGCTAATCTTTGGAACTCTGCCTTCAAATGGGTATATCTTTCCTTTTCTCCTTTCCTTTAGCTTCTCATCTTTTCACAACTGTTTGTAAGGCCTCCTCAGACAACCATTTTGCCTTTTTGCATTTCTTTTTCTTGGGGATGGTCTTGATCACTGCCTCTTGTATAATGTCACAAACCTCCATCCATAGTTCTTCAGGTACTTTGTCTATCAGATCTAATCCCTTGAATCTATCTGTCACTTCTACTGTATAATTGTAAGGGATTTGATTTAGGCCATACCTGAGCAGCCTGGTGGTTTTCCTTACTTTCTTCAATATAAGTCTGAATTTGTCAATAAGGAGTTCATGATCTGAGCCACAGTTAACTCCCAGTCTTGTTTTTGCTGACTCTATGGATCTTCATCTTTGGATGCAAAGTATATAATCAATCTGATTTCAATATTGATAATCTGGTGATGTCCACGTGTACAGTCTTCTCTTGTGTTGTTGAAGAGGGTGTTTGCTATGAACAGTGCGTTCTCTTGGCAAAACTCTGTTAGCCTTTGCTCTGCTTCATTTTGTACTCCAAGGTGAAATTTGCCTGTTACTCCAGGGTTTTCTTGACTTCCTACTTTGCATTCCAGTCTCCTATAATGAAAATGTCATCTTTTGAGGTGTTAGTTCTAGAAGGTCTTGTAGGTCTTCATAGAACTGTTCAACTTCAGTTTCTTTAGCATTACTGGTTGGGGCATAGATTTTGATTACTGTGATATTGAATGGTTTGCCTTGGAAACAAACAGAGATTGTTCTGTAATTTTTGAGACTTCATCCAAGTACTGCATTTCAGACTCTTTTGTTGACTATGATGTCTACTCCATTTCTTCTAAGGTATTCTTTCCCACAGTAGTAGATATTATGGTCATTTGAATTAAATTCATCCATTCCAGTCCATTTTAGTTTACTGATTCCTAAAATGTTGATGTTCACTCATGCCATCTTCTGTTTGACCACTTCCAATTTGCCTTACTTCATGGACCTAATATTCCAGGCTCCTATGCAATATTGTTCTTTACAGCATTGGACTTACTTCCATCACCAGTCACATCCACAACTGGGTGTTGTTTTTGCTTTGGCTCCATCTCTTCATTCTTTCTGGAGTTATTTTTCCACTGTTCTCCATTAGCATGTTCGGAGAAGGCAATGGCACCCCACTCCAGTACTCTTGCATTGGGCACATACTGAATTGGGGAGTTCATCTTTCAGTGCCCTATCACTGCCTTTTCATACTGTTCATGGGATTCTGAAGACAAGGATACTGAAGTAGTGTGCCATTCCCTTCTCCAGTGGACCCTATTTTGTCAGAACTCTCCACCATAACCCATCCATCTTGGGTGGCCCTACATGGCATGGCTCATAGTTTCCTTGAGTTAGACAAGGCTGTGGTCCATGTGATCAGTTTGGTTAATTTTCTGTGATTATGATTTTCAGTCTGTCTGCCCTCTGATGGATAAGTATAAGAGGCTTATGGAAGCTTCCTGATGGGAGAGACTGAAGAGAAATAAAACTAACAAATTACCACTGTTGACAGAAGCAATCTGCTTTGCAGCATCTATTAAAATCTCATACTATAATGAAAGCTAGTAGAGCCCAAAGGAAGTTGTAACACACAGTATAAATTAAGACATTTGTCCCCATGTTGAACAAGGAGCCTTCTGTTCAACCAACAACCATCATTCATTAAACAACAAAGTACATCACACTGCATGGGAAAGGTGGTGTTATTCATGAAGGATTCCCAAACCATGTGAACTGTCATTTCACATATAACCTTTTTAGAAAGGAAGTCCATTTGTATTATCTGCTTGACTAAATTAGACCAGACGATTGGAGAATAAGTTTGGTACATATCCAGAATCATAAAATAATCTTCTGAGCCCCAAACAAAAAATAGCAACTGTTTGCCAAAGAGTAACATCTGGGGTGTTTCATAGCACAAACCCCATAACAGTGAAAATGGGTACAACGTCCAATTTTCATCTGTTACATGTGCTAATTCTGAAAATACATGTGGCCTCATTTGCTACTGCAACTAAAAGTACTAGAGCATCTGTTCAGGTAAATCCCATATTCAGGGAAGTTAACTGTGCTCCTTGGAGCCAGATTTCATGTACTTTAAATACGTATGATTTCTGCTTTAGAGAGTGTTTTATCAAGAGCCTTTGAAAATTTGGCTTTGCTAAGAGATAATTCATAAGGATTATGTCCTCTGAATCATTCAATGCTAACAACATAAGGAAGGGCTATTCACAGAGATAGTCTGATTATCTATACATAAGTAAGTGTACCTTTATAACATTTTTCCATGTGAATGAAGACAATATGGGTAACTTCATATTTCCTAATTGTTCTTCCTTAGGCATTAGTAAAGAGCCCCTTGATGAAAGTGAAAGAGGAGAGTGAAAAAGTTGGCTTAAAACTTAACATTCAAAAAACTAAGATCATGGCATTCGGTCCCATTTACTTCATGGCAAATATATGGGGAAACAATGAAAAAAGTGACAGATTTTATTTTCTTGGGCTCCAAAATTACTGTGGATAATGACTGCAGCCATGAAATTAAAACATGCTTGCTCCTTGGAAGAAAAGCTATGACCAACCTAGACAGCTTATTAAAAAACAGAGATATTACTTTGCCAACACAGGTCTGTCTAGTCAAAGTTATGGTTTTTCCAGTAGTCATGTATGGATGTGAGAGTTGGACTATAAAGAAAGCTGAGCACCAAAGAATTGATGCTTTTGAACTGTGGTGTTGGAGAAGACTCTTGAGAGTCCCTTGGACTGCAAGGAGATCCAACCAGTCCATCCTAAAGGAAATCAGTCCTGAATATTCATTGGAAAGACTGATGCTGAAGCTGAAACTCCAATACTTTGGCCACCTGATGTGAAGAACTGACTCATTGGAAAAGATCCTGATGCTGGGAAAGATTGAAGGCAGGAGGAGAAGGGGACAACAGAGGATGAGATGGTTGGATGGCATTACTGACTCAATGGACATGAGTTTGAGCAAGCTTCAGGAGTTGGTGATGTACAGGGAAGCCTGGTATGCTGTAGTCCATGGGGTCACAAAAATTCAGACATGACTGAGTGATTGAACTGGACTGATACTGACTGAAAATTTCATTCTTGAACTTTGTTCTAAGTTACTGGGAAATGGTTTGTTCTTTTGAACCTTGTTTTTATGATTTGTTGTATGGATCTAGAGCAGTGCTCAGTCTAGGATTTATTATTTGTTACTTCTGAATCAAGACCTTCCTGGATACTCTGTTCAAAGTTCCATGAATTTATTGATTTTTCTTGTTTATCTGGTAGGAAAAGACACCTTCATAGCCTTGCCTGAACATCAGGAACTATTCTTCTATTTTTATTACATCATTATTTCCTTAACCTCAGATACTTTCCTCACAGACGTATGCTCACCAGTAATTTGCTGGACACTTTAGATTGACCCTCTCTGAGTCTCCTGGATTCTCTCTCTTTGATGGCCTCTCTATTACTGTGTCCTGTGAACACTAGCTTTCTAGATCTCTCCAGACCCTCAAATCTGTCCCCTCCACTTAGGGAATATACGAGGGCTCTACTTCAGTTTCCACTCCTTGAACCGTGGCTTGAAAAGTCTTTCAAAGTAGTAAGCTGGGCAGTAGTAGAGTACACCTTTTTTGTTTCCTATCTCCCTTTCCTTCATTGCTTGGTGTCCAGTGTTTTGAAAACCAGTCTCATTTTTTTTTTTCCTGTATTGTTTTTCTGTATTATTTTTGCTGTTTCAGGCAAAGTAAATCTAGTCCCTGTTACTCCATTTTGATCCAAAGAGGAATTTTATAGCCATGATTAGAGAGAGAAAACAAAAGAAATAATCTATTTGAGGCCATGAGCAGAGGATCCACAGATTTAATATCTTAATATTTGGGTCATTAAACATCTCCTGAGGTAAAATTGTAAACCTTCTTATTTTTTTTCTTGCATAATACATACAAGAGGCTGTGGCTGTTTCCAGAGATTGGGTTTTTGAAGGAAGGAGTACTTATGAGGCATTAACTATATTCCCAGTTCATCACAGGCTTAATGGCTAAGCCCATAAGGATTAAGAATGGGAAAACTGGGGACTGTTATTTCTACTTTTATTGTCTCTTTTATGTGGTGAGCCTTTCATCAGGATGGACTCCTTGTTAATCTCTGCAGCTCTGTCTCCTCCTGAAGACACAAGAGGTCATTATTTGATCGATGAATTTGGGTACCAGAACTCAAATCTGTTCTCTCCTGTTCTTTTCCTTTTAGCTTATTTTTGGAACATGATCATATATTTGAATCCTCTATGATGTCAGCTTCATAAGGACAGTCTCTCTGCTCTTATATTTTCCTGAGTTTTCACTACATGATGTATTATGCAAATCCCAGGAGCAAATCTTCTTAAAGGAAAACCAACCAATCAAAGAAACAAACTCTCTACCTGTATATTGCCTTGTTCCATTGATTTTTTTTCCCTCAATGCATTTTAAAAATTCATGTAAATACAGAAAAAATACTCTGGGCAGAAAAGTGTGTGAACAAGATAACTGGGTGAAACAGAAGGGGAAGGAGAACTTAACTCAGTCTTTTGCTACCCCTTGTGGCCTGGTGTGCTGCGATTCATGGGGTCGCAAAGAGTTGGACACGACTGAGTGACTGATCTGATCTGATCTGATCTGTCTTCCATGGTTTCTATTTCTAGGGTATTTCAAAATCTTCTGAGCCTCTAGGGCATAGAGATTGGAAGTAGTCCAAACAGAGAGTTAACCAAATTTTAGTCACATTTATAAAGTTAATTTTAATGCCTATTCTGAGATTTTTTTTTCTTAATTCAGAGGGCCTGGGAGACACAATGAGTACAGTCATTTTTTTATAGTAGGCATTAAGGAATTCTTCCAACTATTCATGGTTAACAAAAATAGCACCCCAAAATCTGAGATAAAGAGTACAGATGCAGACAATGCTTGGAAATCCAAACAGGGATGGACAGTGATAAAAGAGTAGTTTCCAAGACACTATGCTCATATTAAGAGATAAAAACTTAACTGCTGGCAAGAGTAAAGAAGGGCCCCCTGACAGGGTTATTCACCAAATCTCCCATTTCCTCCCTTTTCTTCCCCATACTCTTCATTTCAGTTCAGTTCAGTTGTTCAGTTCTGTCCAACTCTTTGCAACACCATGGACAGTAGCACGCCAGGCTTCCCTGTCCATCACCAACTACTGAAGCTTGCTCAAACTCATGTCCATTGAGTCAGTGATGCCATCCAACCATCTCATCCTCTCCTCCTGTCCCCTTCTACTCCCACCTTCAATCTTTCCCAGCCTCAGGGTCTTTTCAAATGAGTCAGTTCTTCGCATCAGGTGACCAAAGTATTGGAGTTTCAGCTTCCCCAGCAGTCCTTCCAATGAATATTCAGGACTGATTTCCTTTAGGATTGACTTGTTGGATGTCCTTGCAGTCCAAAGGAGTCTCAAGAGTCTTCTCCAAGACCACAGTTCAAAAGCATCAATTCTTCTGCACTCAGTTTAAGGCCATTCTCCTCAACAATTTGATTTAGGTCATGTGGCTGGTTCTGGCCAATGACACATTAATACGTAATAGAAGTGGTTTGACACTTTCTGGATAGGGCACTGAAAAATGTGCCTGTGATTTCATAGGTTTAATTTTCCACAACTATGTGACGGAGAAAGCTATTTATTCCATAATCACCCACCTAAAGGCGGTGGTTCTAATTCCCTGAGTGCTCTGTGGACTTAAGCAGCACCTGACCCATGTGGAATTCATAGTGTGTAGTTGAACAAGCTTTCATAATGTTGACCACTGATATTTTGGATTTGTTTGTTTTCACAGGATAAATTAGGCTATACTGACTAACACAGGCCTCAAACCTAGAGAGTCAGAGGGTACAGCACAGATACCTAGCAAGAACTACACTTCAGGAAAAAAAAAGATAAAGCTAATAAAACATATGTATAAGATCAAGATTGAACATATGGTATTATCCTAGGATTCTAGGACTTCCCTGGTAGCTCAGTTGGTAAAGAATTCACCTGAAATGAGGAGATTCTGGTTCAATTCCTGGGTTGGGAAGATCCCTGGAAAAGGAAAAGGCTACCCACTCCACTATTGTGGCCTGGAGAATTCCATGAATGGTATAGTCTATGGGATCACAAAGAGTTGGATGTGACTTTCACATTCTAGATGCAAGTTTTGTGTATTTTTCTTGTTTATACTCATAGTATTTTCATCAAAATATTATATTCATAAAAATATTATATTTCATCAAAATAGAATTTTCATAAAAATATTCCTACCCTTACTACATACAAACTGAGTTCTCAGTAAAATCTGGTCAAGAATATTGTCCTATAATAACTATAATACTATATTAATCATCAGAACATATGTTTTTAGAATGTGTGATTAAAAAGCAAGGAAACTCATTTTTATGATGAATTTTACAATAACTGTGGATTTGTTTTTCTGAAACTTTAATGTGCTTACCCTTTTTGAAAATTAAGAATATATATTCCTTCTATTGTAACTCACTTAAGTTAAACTTTTAAACAACTCATGACTATCTTCTTGTTGAATAAAGACCTGTAATTCTTCCTCCTCCAACTATCCTAGAAAACCAGGATTTCAGCACTATTTTTATTTACTTTTTTTAATTTGTAGGATACTGTTAGGGTAGGACACTAATTTTGTCAGTTTTCATTAATTTTTTTTATAAAAAAATGAGTTGAATCCTGGAATCTTAATGAACTCACTTTCATTAAAAATTGCTTAGAAAATTATAGTTCTATAATATTTAAGCTATACTCAATAGTCTCCTCCAGATTTATTCATTAAAAAATTTTTCAGTAGAAAAAATGTAGCATGGGTAAATCAAACTCTGTAATAATGAATCTCACAAAGTAGATAGTACTAAGGCATTAATTCGTATCTCTTAATTGCCTTAAAGAATACAGTAGTATTACATAGGAGGGGAAATTAGCCTAGGATTAAAGTAGCCAAAAGAAACAAAACTTTCTGAGCACACATTTCCTATCACTGTAAATACACTAAAGAGAAAATAAGGACTCAAATATTTAATCTTCTCTATCCTCACCTTCACCTAGGTATTCTCATCCCTTCTTAATTTCTAAATATTAATCTAAAAGAATCTTTCCTGAGTTCAGGGAACTGGTTCACACCATAGTATCTGAATTTCACTTTTTTTCTTCCCACTCTTGTTCACTAACATGAAATCTATGGTCTTTGTTACTATTAAAGCAATACTACTTATGTGAGACAGCTGCTGTGGACATATGGGCTAAGGGGGTTGATCCCCAGGATCAGAGATACAGAACAATGGCACAAGAAATCAATGCCAAGGTCTTGAAAGAGCTGTAATAATAGCACCCTACCTGCTACTGACATTGTAACCAGTAGGACTGGCAACACCACCAAACAGCCATCCTAGGTACTAATCATTCTGTGCTATCATAGACAAGTACTTCAGCTCATTCAAAAAAAAAAAAAAAAAGCTATGAAAAATTTAGACAGCCTATTGAAAAGCAGAGACATCACTTTGCTGACAAAGGTCCATATAATCAAAATTATGGTTTTTCCAGTAGTCATGTACGGATGTGAGAGTTGGACCATAAAGGAGTTCTGAGCACCAAAGAATTGATGCTTTTGCACTGTGGTGATGAGAAGTGTCTTGAGAGTCCCTTGGAAAGCAAGAAGATCAAACCAGTCTATCCTAAAGGAAATCAACCCAGACTATTCATTAGAAGGACTGATGCTGAAGATAAAGCTCCAATACTTTGGCCACGTAATGCAAAGAGCCGACTCATTGGAAAAGACCCTGATGCTTGAAAGACTGAAGAAAGAAGGAAAAGAGGGAAGAAGAGGATGAGATGGTTAGATAACATCACTGACTCACTAGAAATGAATTTGATTAAACTTTAGGAGATAGTGAAGGACAGGGAAGCTTGTGTGCTGCAATCCATGGGGTGGCAAAGAGTCAGACATGACTTAGTGACTGAACAACAAAAACAATGCATTAATACCATGGAATTCTTGCTATGGCACACAAGTATTGGCTTATTGAATAAAGTGAGCAAATAGTCTGAATGTCTGAATGATAGGCAATAATAACATTGTCCCTAAATTCCCTCTCTTTTTTGAAGATTATATTCTAATTCAGTAAAAGTTTCCATGTATTCTAAAATTTGTATCTATCAAAGAAAAATAGTACATCTTATAGTTTGTACTCTTTTAAATCTGTACTTTTGTATTTTAAAATACAAATAAAATCTTTGAGTGATTGTACTAAGTGATAGAATTGAAGTAAGCTTGATTTCTTTGTCTTGAAAATCACTGTGCTACCACTTTTTTAAATTGCTAAATTTAGCAAATTGTTGTACTACAGGAGTTAGAGATAAAAACTGTACCAGAATTAAGCTGGAATAATTTCAAATCATTAAAAATGTACTCTAGAAATGAATGCTGCTGCTGCTGCTGCTAAGTCACTTCAGTCGTGTCTGATTCTGTGCAACCCCATAGACAGCAGCCCACCAGGCTCCCCCGTCCCTGGGATTCTCCAGGCAAGAACACTGGAGTGGGTTGCCATTTCCTTCTCCAATGCATGAAAGTGAAAAGTGAAAGTGAAGTTGCTCAGTCGTGTCTGACTCTTCGCGACCCCATGGACTGCAGCCTACCAGGCTCCTCCACCCATGGGATTTTCCAGGCAAGAGTACTGGAGTGGGGTGCCATTGCCTTCTCCTCTAGAAATGAATATAGGTAGCTAAATCTGTACATGCCAGGGATTGAATATACCTATAGCTAAGAGTTCTCCATATTAACTTTCAAATTACATACAATGCTTCTTAATGGGTAACAAATGAAAGTATAAAACAAGTCTGAAATGAAATATAAAGCAACAATGAACAAATTGTTTGGAGTAAGAAATGAAAACCCACTCTAGTACTCTTACCTGGAAAATTCCATGGACAGAGCAGCCTGGTGGGCTACAGCCCAGGGGTCACAAAGAGTGGGACACTACTGAGCACACACACAAAAATATTGATAATAAAGTTAAATTTTAAGAATTTCAAAAGCTGATTTGATGTTACATATGCCTCTAACTGCGGGCTTCCCAGGTGGCACTAGTAATAGAGTCAGTGATAGAGACGCAAAAGATGCAGGTTCAATCCCTGGGCCAGGAAGATCCCCCGAAGGAGGGCATGGCAACTCACCATAGTACTCTTGCCTGGACAATCCCAGGGACAGAGGAGTCTGTCAGGCTACAGTCCGTAAGGTCGCAAAGTCGGACCCGACTGAAGTGACTTCACAATCACTCACATGCCACTAACTGCAGCAACCATCTTTTTACTTTGAATAATTTTTTTCCTGCT
This sequence comes from Bos indicus x Bos taurus, assembly GCF_003369695.1. Classification (NCBI taxonomy): domain Eukaryota; kingdom Metazoa; phylum Chordata; class Mammalia; order Artiodactyla; family Bovidae; genus Bos; species Bos indicus x Bos taurus. Next base: position 34,974,295 of record NC_040085.1, on the reverse strand, counting down.
TTTATATTGAAACAACAACAGCAAACATAAGCACCAATAGTTCTTTGACTTCTAAAGGTCCACATATTGCATCTTCAGCCACTTTGTAGTAATATAAGTGAGAATACTGGACAGCTGGATTATACATGCATGCGCACCCCATTTGGTTTTGCTGGTGGTCGACTTCAGGAGGGTGTCTGGTGATGGGGGGTGAAATCTAGCCTACCTTCTTCTTGCCAAGCTGTGAACGCAGACATATGACTGCACCTAACCAGAGGAGGTGGCACGTTGTACTAGTTACCATAAAGACATGTATTTTCTTAAGGTATATCCCAAGGGTGTACCAATTCTGCTTTGTTCAAATATTCCCTTTAGACTACTGAAATATTTGTAACTAAAAGAGATAATTTTAACCTTCACTTTTCTACATGTCAATTTTTTAGACAGAAATTCACCCAGTATTTAATTAAAAATTCTTTCAACATTTTGTTTCTTATGTAAATCTTGTAATAGATAAAGAATCAAATAACGCACAAGGTCTCTTGTCCATCCCTCCAATTCTATTTTTAAATCACTATTTTTGATGATTCTAATGAATAGTTTCATATCAATAATATTTCTTTATATTTTCACAACTCCCATTACACATTGTCTGCTAGTTGAGGATGTACTTTCTAACACATTCATATTTTGATAGTTTTTTTGTATAGTTCTTCTTTGTCTCTTGAGTATCTAACCTTCTCCCTACTGAGAGACATCTATCTGGCTTAGATAGATGGGTTTAGAGAACATGAATATTTGCTGCAGGAAAAAAAAAAAAAAAGCAAAGAGAAAGAATAAGGTAATAATCAGCTTCTTATCTGCCAAATAGGAGTATCTCAAAAGACTATCATCTTGAGATCCATGCAATTGTCTTTAAAAAGAAATTCTAAATTGATTTAACCTCACCCTTGTTCTATGCTCGCATTCTTTATTTCTTATGTCAACACAGAGTTTTCCAAATGTATAGAAAAACCATGCCTGTATCTAATAATGACTCAACAATAAATTGAAGGCAGAAAAAAGGAGAGCATGACACATTGGATTCTGGGAGCTAAAGGGAAAGTAACAGTGAGAAGGGGATAGGAAAGCAAGACTGTCAGACAACTATGCTTCCTGGAAAGGAGTTACATTAGAAATGTAGTGGGGACAGTTGGCACAGAATGGACTTTTACCCTTGGCTCCTGTAGTAGGGAAAATGACCCCTCAAAGATGTCCACATGCTCATCCCTGGAACCTGTGAAGATGTTACCTTACTATGCTGATGTGACTAAAATAAAGATTTTGAGATGGGGAGATTATCCTGGATTACCTTTGTAGACTCAATGTAATTACAAGGGACCTTATAAGTAGAGGCAGAAAAAAGAGAGCAAGAGATGTGAAAATGTTATTCTGTTGGTTTTGAAGATGGAGGAAGGAGCCAAGAACTAAACGATGCAGGTGGCCTCAAATGATGCAGGTGGCATGCCTTGAGCATGCCACAAAGGTAACAAGAGATTCTCCTATGAGCCTCCAGAACAAATGCAAACCTGCTTACACCCTTATTTTACTAACGTGAAACCTATTTCAGTCATCTGACCTCTAGAATTATAAAATAATAACCTCATGTTGTTTTAAACCACTAACTGCATGGTAATTTGTTACAGGAGCAATAGGATACCAATATTGTTCCCTTCAGAACTCGGGGAATGACTGCAGGGCCACCCTCCCACCATATCACTTTAACATTGCCATCTTATTCAGGCAAATGGAGTCTGAAATAAGGCTTTCCAAGCCCTCTGAATTTCATCTGTGGCACGGATGCAAAATAGATAAGTAATGAATTGGCTGTGAGGACTCCCAGAGGAGATATTCCACATCAGAGCCTGGGCATGGTGTGACAGTTAGCTGGAAGGATACACAATGTAGCTGCATCTCACAGCTTTCAGCCAGAGGGACCCAAAGTGAGGCCATATCAACCACAAAGAGGTATCAGACTCTGAACAAGCTGAGAGAAAAAACAGATTCTACGTTTAATCAGCCATAGAATCAGAACAGCAATCAGAGACTAGGTGGGAGTGAAAATGGAATAGTCCAAGACACAAAGATAGATTTTTTTTTTCTGTGCCTACGAGTTGTGATGCAGATGTGTTTATGACAAAAGCACAGCTACTTAAACTACATCTCTCTTTGTTCCTACTTCTCCTACTAGTTATATTGGCATTCATACGCTCTGCTCTAATTACCTCTGCCTCCTCAGAAAACTTATAATATTTCTTTTTCTATAAACCACAGACAATATCTTTTGATGCTCTACATTACTGGGTGAGAACCTTAGCACATTTTCATTCCCTTCACTTCTCCTCACATCCTCTCATCTCCTAAATTCTTTACTTTCATATCTTCTAGTAAACATAGTTTTCTGAAATTGATTCCAGAAACTTTAATAACATTATTCAGATAACTTGGATGATACAAATAAGATTTTTTTAGTACAGTGCCAAGCAAAAATGCAATTGCATTGCATTTTAATGTGACCCTAATTCTGAACTCTCAGATTATTCTACAGATAAAGTACATAGCATCAAGTTCAAGTGAACATCCATTTTCACAATCTATCAATTGCCTTCATTGTAAATTGAGGCTTTTCAGAATTCCCATTCTTTTCAAAGGTTGCTACTTACATATGGTTTTTGAATGTCTCTTTATTTTCTTTTAGGTTAAATCCATATGTACTTATTTTCATATTTTCTCTCTTGGTTTAATATCTTGTTTTGTTGGAAATAAATTCTCTATTGAATTCTTTAGTATACAAACATGCAATATAAATGTATATCACAAAAGAAAATGCCTTTATCTTTTCCTTACTTTTAATTTTTTTCATTTGGAACAGAATTCTAGATAGAAAATAATTTTTTTAAAGTAAAAGCATCAGTCCAATGTCCAATGCTACCGATAAGACATCTGATACTATTCTTACTCCAGTTCACTTGTATTTAAATTTTTGATTTGTTTGTTAGTGTTTTAGTTGACTTATTTTTAGTACTTTCAATTTCCTCACAGAAGCTTTTAAGTGTTCCCTTTAACTGTTTTTGTTGTTTGAATTTTGCTAATGCATATTCATTGCACAAGGAAATTTGACACTTTTAATTTGAAGATTTTTTTCCTTTAGAACCAGAAATGTTTCTTTCTATAATCTCTTTGACAACTTATATCGTCAAGTTTTTCTATCATCTTTCTAGAATTTCAATTAGTATGATTTTTTAAATCCTAGATTGATTCCTTGTATCTCTTTCCTCTATTCTGTTTCATTTTTTCCTACTTAGTTTAAGTTTCCTCAACTTCATTTTCCAATTTTCTATTGATTTATTACCTTATTTATAAAATATGTCACAAATAAGAATAGTTTATAAATCATAAGTATATAGCTTAATGAATTTTCACAAAATATACCTGTGCAGCTATCATGCCGGTTAATAAATAGAATACATTCCCGAACTCAGAAGTTCTGGTTATGTCTGCTTTCAGTCACTAATCCCTCATATGTAAACAGTACTATGATACTGTTATATTTGCTGGGCATGCAAATATAATTAGATATATGCAAATATTACTTAGATCTGATTCAGAAATTAATAAATTTGAGTACATATTCTTTTTGCCTTTTTTATTTCACTCAATGTTTGTGAATTGACCCATTTTATTATATATAGCTATAATTTATTAAACCCACTCCAGTGTTCTTGCCTGGAGAATCCCAGGGACGGGGGAGCCTGGTGGGCTGCCGTCTATGGGGTCGCACAGAGTTGGACACAACTGAAGTGACTTAGCAGCAGGAGCATAGTTTATTAATTTTCTGATAATAAACTACTTTGCTTAATACTGTGATCAGCACGTACATGTGAAGAAAGTACCTAAGGCCAAGGAAAGCACCATCCAAAATAACCCAGTGGAAATATTTCCAAACAGGATTATGAACAGTCCCTGTCCATATACTGCCCAGCATGTGACAGGTACTTCATACACATCTACTGAAAGAGATGCAAGTTTTAGATCAACAATATTGGACAGTTAAAATGAGCTATTTTTAGTAAGGGCAAATATAAAGAATAACTTACTGTGAAAATAAATAACCATCAATGAAACCACAGTTGTAGACAGAAGTCAAAATTCTCTTAACACCCCCCCCCCAAAATCTTCTAGAATATGAGAAACATAATTTTCTTACTCAAATTTGGAAAGTAAATTGGAATCTCCACTTGGAGATTCCACACTTCAAGTTATTTGAAAAATAACTTGACATCATTTAATAGGCTTGAGCTGTATATAGCCAATGACAGTGATACTGCTCTTGGGTATAAATCTCAGAGGAACTCTAGCTCCTCTAAGATGTGTCAATGTTAGAACACAAATTCAACTTAGGTCAATGTAGAATTGTTTCTAAAAGAACAAAATGAGAACAATTCAAAGATCTACTTTAGGTAAATAAATTAAAAATTACGATCTAATGAAATAATAAACTAATATATAGAAGCTAGGTGTATATGTACCCATTCGGATAATTCTCAAAAATATTCTATTAAATGAAATATATCATAGAAGGAAATTTCACACAATTCTTTGTAATAATGGCATTTTAGTACATTAAATAAACATACAACAATATGCATAGTAATGGATTCATTTATATGAAGCAAAATTTATAAAATGAAGTGGAAAAATGTATAGGCAGTATATGGCAGTGGTTTCTTCCACAGAAAAAGGAAATTGAATGCCTTGGGGAGGATGGTAAGCAAAAATTACGTCCTCAATTTTATCTGTAGTATTTTATTTCTATCACATAAAAACAAAAAATGGTAAAGAATACTGCAAACTGTTACTGTTTATGACATTTGGGTACATAGATATTTGTTATTTCCTATTTACTTTTTCTGAATTTAATTATAAAAAATTTTACAACTTAAAATTTAAAAAATAAAAATATATAGTGCTCAAATATCCTTTATGTTTTTTATCATTTATATTTTTAATAATCTTAACCATATAGAACCAACCTCAATATACAAGAATAAGAGATCTGTTTGAACGATGGTATATCATGCAAAGGTAAATAGCTTATAAATGATATTACAAGGAATCACTTAATACCGAAAGATTTTTAGGTGTATCATATAGCTGGTCACCCCTCCAAAATTTAACTAGCAGCAAGAGCACTGAGAATTTTTATTTTTACTCTTGTTTATGTTGTTGACAGCTACTCTGAAAAAGAGATGTGTGAGAAGTAGGCGTTAGAAGGTAGGTGTTGGAAGATTGAATCAAAGAACATTATATAGTTATTTCCACATATTTCCAGGAATGGAAAATCTGTCCTTGAGTTTGTAATGACTGTGTTCTTCTCACTGCCTGGAGAGATTATACATTTGTGTTTTCTAAAGCTCTTGATAGACTTTCAAGCTCTACTGTGAAACAGGAATAGGATTTTAAAATAGGAAGTAAGTACCCTGAAGAGAGACTAGAATGGAGGGAAATCCAGTTTAGGATTATTCTAACACATTGCTCCACTGTGAAGATAGAAGAGCTTACGAATGATCAGAGCAATGTCAAGATTAGTGGGGAATATAATAAATTGTCATCTAAGACTCAAGGTTCTCTGCCTGTGGCATCCAGGCAGATGTACCGTGACAGGTGATACACATGTAAACGTGATTTGACGCTGTCAGTGATTTAAATCCTAGACTGCTGATTACCTGGTTATTAGATGAATTGCTTCATTTTCAAGCCCACTATTTGAGACTCCACATGTCACTAATCATACTGCATAGGGAAGATTTACTAATTAAACTTCAGGATACTTGTAAATTCTGGGAAACCACTGTGTATCTCTCCATAAATTAGTTTTGGAGGGAGGGAAACTGCCTGCTGGAATACAAGCCCCTTCTTTGAAGAGTCATCTTTATACTTACTTGGAAAATTTTTTAAGTAAGTAAATTTAGTATTTTTTAATCTTACCTTTCACTGGCTGAAAATTTGTAATAATTACACATTTTATACTTTAAGAATTTTCTTCTGCTAGTCTGAGGATCAATTCATCTTTAATATCTTAATAGAATTGTGGTTCTGCTACTGGAAATGTGATATGATTCAATGCAGAAACTTCAAAATAGAAGATCATGTTAACTCTTGAGGATGCAAGTTTATCTAGCATATCAGTGGAAAGAGAGCCTTTTTTCTCACCAAATTTAATTTGGGGTACATTATAGGCTTTCAATAAATAAAGAACTCCATGAAAAAGACAACATTTGAACTGAATCAGGGATGGTTATGCCACAGCGTGGTTGGCATAGGTGACACTAGAACAAAGGCAAAGGGAAAGGAAAGCATGTTTATGAAATCAAAAGTTGCAATTATTCTGAACTCAATCAGGGATGAATTCTTATTTTCTTGTGCATAACAGGATTTTAAAGTCTTTCTAGTAGTTCTAAAAAATATTTAGGACATTAATAGACTCATCTTAAGCACGTACAGGCTTTCTAAATATATTTTCATATTCATCTAATTGGCAAATCACTTTACATTTGTCTAATTGAGTACTCTATGATTTTTTGCAAAGAATCATTAATGATTGTATTTGGGCAATGTTATTCATTTTATACATGAGGAAACTAGCATTAAAATGTAGCTAGAAAAGTATATGTTATTCTCTATATTTCATTTGATTCTTATTGTTGTGTAGAATTCCACTGAAGAACCATACGAGAATACCTTTATCCATTTTGGATAGTTTCATATGGATAGTTTCAAGTTTGGGGCAATTAAGATCACCACTGATATCAGCACGCTTACATTTGTTTGGTGGTATACAATACTACCTAAGAATTAATCAAGGGGTCTTAGAGTATTCATATTTTTAACTCTATGTTAAAAGTGCTACAATTAAAAATGTTTAAAAGGAAAATAAAAAAAAGACAGCTTTTTTAATTTCAAAACTGAGGCAGGAATTTATGTCAGGTATCAGTGTGTAAAAAAATTTAATAATAATTTAGAAAGTGACTTTTCTAAGTCACATGACTAGCAACTATCAAAGATAGAACTTGAAACTTTTATTTCAAGTCCAATAGTAAATTGGGTCCAATTCCTATTTAATCTATAAGCTATTCAAATGAATGCAAATCACATCAGGACATAAGGAAAATTGAAGTTACCTATTAACTCAGCATGGCACTGAGTCAGTTACAAGTATTTTTAACCTAAATGCAGATGTACATTGTTATGGGAAAATAACATTTAACTCTCAAATTAGTTTATCTTCATAATCATCTTTCCTAGGTTGGTAAGGATATTTAGAACAAGATAATGAATTGGTATATTTCCAAAAGCATTTCCCATTACTTATTGGCCACTGGAGAAAAATAAGGCTACTAGACGATCATAAAAGCTGACTCATTTTTGATAATTTCTATTTAAAGACACAAAGCTTACACAATCACGGGCTGAAAAGAAAAAGATATTTCATTTGTGACTGAATTACCAAATAATAGAATACCATAAAACCACATTTTAGGTAGGTTAATCAATGAAATACAGGTTGTCTTTTTTTTTTTTTAATCAGAGTACATCATTTCTATAGTATGATTTTTTTAAATTTTACAAGCAAGTTTGAATTTAAGAACCTGGAAAAAGATGTCAGTAGCTTGTACACTTAAAAGGCATACTTTAGTCTTTACTTACTCATTGTGCCCTTTGATCTTTGTAGAAGATAGGTTTTCTGGAGAGCTGGAAAACTTGCATCAGATGCATTGCTCAGGAAGAGCTAAGGCCTGACAATGCTCTCTCCTCTCATCCAGCCTCAGTGGGACCATTTGCCAAGATTTAGAGAGCCTGATGTCTGTAAACATTTCTATAAAAGGAAAATCAAGGAATTTAAATTGTTTGCATAGGCTTGGATAAAAATATTGGACTACATTCTCATCTTACTGGGCATAGTTAATAGATATCTATTATTCCTTCTTATCAAACTCTTATCCATTCAAACTATTTTCTGTTTAAATTTTGAAGTGCTTAGTTGTAAGTGTCTTAACTGTCTCCATAAAACATGGAGTTTTGAATATTTCCAATGTTTTGAATATTTCCAAATTCTCATTAATAGTTTTCCTTCAGTTATTGCTCCCAATTAACCTCTATAGTTTCTTTAATACAAAAACATTGCACTTTCTATTATTTGCATTTTTATCTCACTAATAACCTTTTTCATCTCCATCTTTTGATTGCAAATCTAATTATTTTGAGATTACTATCACCTAAATGTTGTGAAACCACTGTTATCAACAACTTCTTTTCATTAAAAAATTAAAATTTACCTTATCATTGTTCACTGCTCAGCATCCTGTTATATGCAGTGACCCTGAGTGGTTTTATAAACTTGTCTGTTATTTCAAAAGCCTTAGCCCATGATTCTCTAAATATATCCAGATGCACTAGATGAGTTTTGATTGAATCAAGCTGAAGAGTTTTATGTCCAGTAATATGCACCCAAAATTTAAGGTTTTATGTTTGAATAAGTCTGTTATCACATAATTGTGGCTCATATGGTGAAGAATCTGCCCACAGTGAGGGAGACCTGGGCTCAGTCCTTGGGTAGGGAAGATGCCCTGGAGGAGGAAATGCAACCCACTCCAGTATTCTTGCATGAAGAATCCCATGGACCAAGGATCCTGGTAGTAATTACAGTACATGGGGTCACAAAGAGTTGGATGTGACTGAGCAACTAACACTTAACTATAAATATACATATCAAAACAAAGCAGTAGTATTCTCATGTTTGTAAATACACATACACACAAAGTAAACATTTAAAGAATAATAGTAAACTTGCCCAGTTATTTTTCAGGAATTATTCTAAGCTCTTGGAAGTAAAGAGGATTATTTTATTTAATCTTTACAAAACTGTATGCCATAGGCACTATGATTTATCCCATTTTACAAAACAAACAAACAAACTCTTTGCTGTTAGCTGTGTTTGCCACCCGCCCCCCCTCAGTTACTTCTGTAAGTTTATCTCCTCCTACTCTGCTTTCCCCCTGCATTACATACTTCCTAGTTTTCCTCCATCCCTCCAACCCAAACTCTTTAGGCATGGTCCCACCTCAAGGTCACTGGATACTTCCTCCATTACCTCAAAATTTAAGCATCTGGGACAGAATCCATTTCACAAGTGTTTTTTTTTTTTTTTTTTTTTTTTTTTTAATTTTTTTTTTTTAATTTTATTTTATTTTTAAACTTTACATAATTGTATTAGTTTTGCCAAATATCAAAATGAATCCACCACAGGTATACATGTGTTCCCCATCCTGAACCCTCCTCACAAGTGTTTTTAATGACTTAATGTTCTTTTCAACCCAGAGTTTGAAAAAAGACATGTCACAATCAACATATTGTTTTTGAAATACTATAAAGGAGATCTCAGGCATACCTCCCTGCAAAAAGCAAGCGGATCATTTTCCACCACAAAAACTCATGACAAAGAAGAAACTCAAATTGAATACAGTCATCCCATTAAATAGAATTTTATCCCCTGACAATTTTCAGGGCTTGCCTGATAAAGCAAATTTAATTTTCCTATCTAGGGAATGGGTCACTTAGTGTTATTTTTTAATAAAACTGACAATAAAATTGATAAAAACCAATTATAGATCTACATATGACTTAGCCCTTTGATAAAAATAGGATAATTTTACAAATGTACCAACATGATAAATCAGAAAATCAATTGTATGTAATTTAATTTTATTTATTATATTACTGTACCTACATTTTTAGAAATATCATTTACATAATTTCTACATTATTTTTACAGAAAAGTTACAAATGAAGAAACCTCTGTCAAAATTTTGGAAGTTTTCTTTGTGCAATATTTAACTGTTCTCCTCAAGGATATTTGAAGAAAACAGTTTGGTTTAAGTAATAACTAATTTAGAAACAGCTTCATGATTTTTGTTGATTTTTTTTCTTTTCTTTAGTGAATTTTTCCTGTGATTGAACAGGCAATAGAGTTTAATTTATTTGTTATTATAAGGACTGGTGCCCAGCATAATTTTTTTTCCTTCTTTAGGCACTCTCTCATAATAGTAGACTCATAAGAATTTATATACAATTAAATGTGTAAAGTAATCTGTACTTCCTCCTGAAGTCTGTTCATTTGATCTTAGATAAAGCTATTTTATTATAAAAACATCTCCTGCATTTCTAGTGCTAGGTAAATAATTCAAAATCAACTAAGTCAATTTTAATTAGCCTCCAATTAATATAAATAAAATTTTTAAAAAGAAGTATACATTAAAAAATATATTAAGAATGTATGCTGATATTTTTAATAAAATGATCCAATCATTTCTATGACACTATTTTTTTCTTTGTAATAAAGATAATAAATACTGAATTGGAGTTACTTTTTAAATAGTAATATCAAAATGTGTTCATCAAATTTAGAACTGTCTTTTACAGATTTACTTAGAAAAGTGGAAATTCTATTCAAACACTGTCACTAAATCTTAAAATATTTCAGAAGTGTTCATTTGGATTTATCACCAGAGCCATAGAATTAAACACAAGAAACAAAATGAATATTCTACTTTAAAGTACAAATATAACTTTCATTGTTCCTTTCATATTTTCTCCTTTCTTCCTTCCATTTAACTTAGTTCAATTCAATCCATCCCATTTCCCCAAATTCTTCCAGCCTTAGCATTACACTATGGAGTCATATGAACTATATGATATAGAATGACAGAAGAAAGTTAATAAACATATGGTTGTTGCTGTTGTTTAGCTACTAAGTCATGTCCAACTCTTTTGAGACCATGGACTGTGGCCCACAAGGCTTTTCTGCCCATGAGATTACCCAGGCAAAAATACTGGACTGGGTTGCCATTTCCTTTTCCAGGGGATCTTCCTGACACAGGGATCAAACCTGGGTCTTCTGCAGTGACAGGCAGATTCTTTACCACTGAGTCCCCAAGGAAGCCCCAAACATATGGTAGTTACATAACAAATGTGGTTAGGGATAACATAGTTGTAAATAATAGTATAATTAAATTTCCAGTGTCAAAGGCTGCTTGTATAGTCTATACAAGGGGGAGTTAATGTAGTAAATGTATCATTGCTTTTATCTGAAATTGTTCTAAAAATTTTCATGTATTTTAAAAGCTAAATAAGAAAACATAAATCAAAGTACTCAGCAAACTATAAAATACAATTATCAAAGATAACAGAAATAAAAAGGCAGTACTTAAACTTCTATGTTGAAAGCTGTGATTGCACCACATGAAATGTTTTAGAAAATGTCATTTAAATGAGTAGTACTGCAGCATAGGAGACTGATTTCAAAAGAGAGAAATAACAAAACAAATGCTCCTGGATCAAGTACACAACAGTGTTCACGAGACTAGAAAGAAAGTTGGCATGTACTGTTTATAATGTATGAATGTTCTCAGTTCATTCAGTTCAGTCATTCAGTTGTGTCCGACTCTTTGCAACCCCATGAATTGCAGCACGCCAGGCCTCCCTGTCCATCACCATCTCCTGGAGTTCACCCAAACTCATGTCTTTTGAGTCAGTGATGCCATCCACCCATCTCATCCTCTGTCGTCCCCTTCTCCTCCTGCCCCCAATCCCTCCCAGCATCAGAGTCTTTTCCAATGAGTCAACTCTTCACATGAGGTGGCCAAAGTTCTGGAGTTTCAGCCTTAGCATCATTCCTTCCAAAGAATATCCAGGGCTGATCTCCTTTAGAATGGACTGGTTGGATCTCCTTGCAGTCCAAGGGACACTCAAGAGTCTTCTCCAACATCACAGTTCAAAATTATCAATTCTTCGGCGCTCAGCTTTCTTCACAGTCCAACTCTCACATCCATACATGACTACTGGAAAAACCATAGCCTTGACTAGATGGACCTTTGTTGGCAAAGTAATGTCTTTGCTTTTGAATATGCTATCTAGGTTGGTGATAACTTTCCTTCCAAGGAGTAAGCGTCTTTTAATTTCATGGCTGCAATTACCATCTGCAGTGATTTTGGAGCCCCAAAAAATAAAGTTTGACACTGTTTCCACTGTTTCCCCATCTATTTGCCATGAAGTGATGGGATCAGATGCCATGATCTTCGTTTTCTGAATGTTGAGCTTTAAGCCAACTTTTTCACTCTCCTCTTTCACTTTCATCAAGAGGCTTTTCAGTTCCTCTTCACTTTCTGCCATAAGGGTGGTGTCATCTGCATATCTGAAGTTATTGATATTTCTCCCAGAAATCTTGATTCCAGCTTGTGCTTCTCCCAGCCCAGGGTTTCTCATGATGTACTCTATGAATGTTCTAGATAAATCAATTTAGATCTTTGATATCTTGAACCAATGGAATTTTTTAAATAAATGGAAAAAGGCAAATGGTTGTCTGAGGAGGCCTTAGAAGTAGCTGACAAAAGTAGAGAAATGAAAGGCAAAAGAGAAACAGAAAGATACACCCATCTGAATGCTGAGTTCCAAGGAATAGCAGGGAGAGATAAGAATATCTTCCTAAGTGATCAATGCAAAGAACTAGAGGAAAACAACAGAGTGGGAAAGACTAGAGATCTTTTCAAGAAAATTAGAGACACCAAGTGAACATTTCATGCAAAGATGGGCACAATAAAGGACAGAAATGGTATGGACCTAAAAGAAGCAGAAGATATTAAGAAGAGGTGACAGGAATACACAGATGAACTATAAAAAAAATAGATCTTCATGACCCAGATAACCTCAATGGTGTGATCACTCACTTAGAGTCAGACATCTTGGAGTGTGAAGGCAAGTGGGAAGCATCACTACAAACAAAGACAGAAGAGGTGATGGAATTCCAGTTGAGCTATTTCAAATCCTAAAAGATGATGCTGTGAAAGTGTTGCATTCAATACACTAGCAAATTTGGAAAACTCAGCAGTGGTCACAGACTGGAAAAGGTCACTTTTCACCAATCCCAAAGAAAGACAATGCCATAGAATGTTCAAACTACTCTCAATTGCACTCATTTCACATACTAACGAAGTAATGCTCAAAATTCTCCAAGTTAGGCTTCAACAGTATGTTAGCTGAGAAAGTCCAATGTGCAAGCTATATTTAGAAAAGGAAGAAAAATCAGATCAAGTTGCCAATATCCAATGAATCATAGAATAAACAAGAGAATTCCAGAAAAAAACATCGACTTCTGCTTCATTGACTACGCTAAAGTCTTTTGTTGTATGGATAACAACAAACTGTGGAAAATTCTTCAAGAGATGGGAATACCAGACCCCCTTACCTGCCTCCTGAGAAACCTGTATGCAGGTCAAGAAGCAACAGTTAGAATTGGACATGAAACAATGGATTGGTTCAAAATTGGGAAAGGAATACTTCAAGGCTGTATATTGTCATCCTGCTTATTTAACTTCTCTGCAGAGTACATCATGTGAAATGCTGGGATGGATGAAACACAAACTGGAATCAAGACTGCCAGGAGGAATATCAATAACCTCAGTTTTGGAGATGATACCACCCTTATGGCAGAAAGTGGAGAGGCTCTTTAGTTCTCTGTATGCTTCTTGACCTGCATACAGGTTTCTCAGGAGGCGGGTAAGGGAGCCTCTGGAGAAGGCAATGGAACCCCACTCCAGTACTCTTGCCTGGAAAATCCAATGGATGGAGGAGCCTGGTAGGCTGTAGTCCATGGGGTCACTAAGAGTCGGACATGACTGAGCGACTTCCCTTTCACTTTTCACTTTCATGCATTGGAGAAGGAAATGGCAACCCACTCCAGTGTTCTTGCCTGGAGAATCCCAGGGACGGGGGAGCCTGGTAGACTTCCGTCTATGGGGTTGCACAGAGTCAGACACGACTGAAGTGACTTGGCAGCAGCAGCAGCAGCAAAGAGCCTCTTGGTGAAAGTGAAAGAAGAGAGTAAAAGAGCTAGCATAAAATTCAACACTCAGAAAACTAAGATCAGGGCATCTGGTCCCATTAGTTTATGGCAAATAGATGGGGAAACAATGGAAACAGTGACAGAATTTATTTTGGGGGCTCAAACATCACTTGAGATGGTGACTGCAGCCATAAAATTAAAAGACATTTGTTCCTTGGAAGAAAATCTATGACCAACCTAGAGAGTGTATTAAAAAGCAGGCACATTACAACAAAGGTCCGTCTAGTCAAAGCTATGGTTTTTCCAGTAGTCATGTATGGATGAGAAAGTTGGACCATAAAGAAAGCTGAGCACCAAAGTATTGATGCTTTTGAACTATGGTGTTGGAGAAGACTCTTGAGAGTCCTTTGGACAGCAAGGAGATCCAACCAGTCCATCCTAAAGGAAATCTGTCCTGAATATACATTGGAAGGACTGATGCTGAAGCTGAAATTCCAATACTTTGGCAAGCTGATGCGAAAAACTGACTCATTGGGAAAAACTCATGCTGAGAAAAATTCAAGGCAGGAATAGAAGGGACAGAGGACAAGATGTTTGGATGGCATCACCGACTCAATGGTCATATGTTTGAGCAAGCTCCAAGAGATAGTGAAGGACAGGGAAGCCTGGCGTGCTGCAGTCCATGGGGTCTCAAAGAGTCAGATATGACTGAGCAGCTGTACAACAATAATTTATTTTATATTTATTAACCTCATCTTGCTTATCCCTATCTTCATTTTAGAAATTCTTTACTCTTGAGAAGAAATGTTTTTCCCCCTCTAAAACTTTTTTGAGATTGTACCCAATTGTTACATTTTGAACTCCTGGACACTTACAGGCAAGTCTGGGTCAGTCTCTTGTGGGGTCACTGCTCCTTTCTCCTGTGTCCCGGTACACACAAGGTTTTGTTTGTGCCCTCCAAGATTCTGTATCCCCAGTCCTGAGTAAGTTCCATAATCAATTCCCAGTGTCCACCAAAGACAAATTCTCTGGGGGTTCTTAGTCCCTTTGGCAGATCGCCAGGCTGGGAATCTGTTATGGGTCCTAGAACTTTCTTAACGGTACAGCTATAATTGTTCTGCAGTTTGTGGGTCCTCTGCTCAGCGGCTCTATGGTGGGGTTAATGGCTATCTCCTTCAAGAGGGTTTATGCCATAGGCTGCATGACCCAGGTAGCCACACCCAGAGCCCCTGCCTCTGCAGTAGGCCACTGATGACCCATACCTCTGCAGGAGACTCAAACACAGGTCTGGTTCTGTCTCTGTGCGGTCTTTTGGTCCTGTGGCACACAAGGTTTTGTTTGGGCCCTCTGACCATCTCTGGCGGGTATTGGATTTGATTCTAATGCAATCTCGTCCCTCCTACCATCTTGCTAGGGCTTCTCCTTTGCCCTTGGATGGGAGATATCTTTTTTTGGTGGGATCCAACATTCTCCTGTTGATGGCTGTTCAGCCTCAAGATGTCATTTTGGAGTACTTGCAGGACAGAATGAGTGCACATCCTTCTACTCCACCACCTTAGCTTTCTCCCAACCAGTAATGCTGAAGAAGCTGAAATTGAATGGTTCTAAGAAGACCTACAAGACCTGCCAGAACTAACACCCCAAAAAATGTCCTTTTCATTATAGGGGACTGGAATGCAAAAGTAAGAAGTCAAGAAATATCTGGAGTAACAGGCAAATTTGGCCTTGGAGTACAAAATGAACCAGGGCAAAGGCTAATAGAGTTTTGCCAAGAGAACGCACTGATCATAGCAAACACTCTCTTCCAACAACATAAGAGAAGACTCTACACATGGACACCACCAGATGGTCAATACCAAAATCATATTGATTATATTCTTTGTAGCCAAAGATGGAGAAGCTCTATAGAGTCAACAAAAACAATACTGGGAGCTGACTATGGCTCAGATCATGAACCCCCTATTGCCAAATTCAGACTTAAATTGAAGAAAGTAGGGAAAACCACTGGACCATTCAGGTATGACCTAAATAAAACCCTTAACAATTATACAGTAGAAGTGAGAAATAGATTCAAGGGATTAGATCTGATAGACAGAGTGCCTGAAGAACTATGGATGGAGGTTCATGACATTGTACAGGAAGCGTGATCAAGACCATCCTCAAGAAAAAGACATGCAAAAAGGCAAAATGGTTGTCTGAGGAGGCCTTACAAATAGCTGAGAAAAGAGAAGCTAAAGGTATAGGAGAAAATGAAAGATATACCCATTTGAATGCAGAGTTCCAAAGAATAGCAAGGAGAGATAAGAAAGCCTTTCTCAGTGATCAATGCAAACAAATAGAGGAAAACAATAGAATGGAAAAGAAAATTAGAGATTTGAAGGGAACATTTCATGCAAAAATGGACACAAGAAAGAAATGGTATGGATGTAACAGAAGCAGGAGATATTAAGAAGAGGTAAAAAGAATACACAGAAGAACTATACCAAAAAAATTCTTCATGACCGAGACGACCACGATGGTGTGATCACTCACCTAGAGCCAGACATCCTGGAATGTGAAGTCAAGTAGGTCTTAGGAAGCATCACTACAAAACAAAGCTAGTGAAGGTGATGGAATTCCAGCTGAGCTATTTCAAATCCTAAAAAATGATGCTTTGAAGTGCTGCACTCAATACGCCAGCAAATTTGGCAAACTCAGCAGTAACCTCAGGACTGGAAAAGATCAGTTTTCAGCCAATCCCAAAGAAGGGCAATGCCAAAGAATGTTCAAAGTACCACACAATTGCACTCATCTCACATACTGGCAAAGCAATACTCAAAATTCTCCAAGCCAAGCTTCAACAGTATGTGAACCATTAACTTCCAGATGTTCAAGCTGGATTTAGAAAAGGCAGAAGAAAAAAAAAAAAAAAAAGAAAAAGCAGAGGAACCAGAGATCAAGTTGATAAGATTTGCTGAATCATAGAAAAAGCAAAAGAATTCAAGGAAAACATCTACTTATGCTTTATCGGTTATGCCAAAGCCTTTGACTGTGTAGATCACAATAAATTGTGTAAAATTCTTAAAGAGATGGGAAAACCATACCACCTTATTTGCCTTCTGAGGAATTTGTATATAGGTCAAGAATCAACAGATAGAAGTGGACACACAAAAAGAACTGGTTCCAGATTTGGAAAGGAGTATGTCAAGGTATATATTGTTACTTTGATTATTTAACTGGTATCAGAGGACATCATGTGAAATGCTGGGCTGGATGAAGCACAAACTGGAATCAAGATTGCTAAAAGAAATATCAATAACCTCAGATATGCAGATAACACCACACTTATGGCAGAAAGCAAAGAACTAAAGAGCATCTTGATGAAAGTGAAAGAGGAGAGTGAAAAAGTTGGCTTAAAACTCAACATTCAGAAAAGTAAGATCATGGCATCCAGTCCCATTACTTCATGGCAAATAGATGGGGAAACAATGGAAACAGTGACAGAATTTATTTTATTGGGCTCCAAAATCACTGCAGATGGTGATTGCAGCCATGAAATTAAAAGACACTTGCTCTTTGGAAGAAAAGCTATGACCAACCTAGACAGCATACTAAAAACAGAGACAATACTTTGCCAACAAAGGTCTGTCTAGTCGAAGCTATGGTTTTTCCAGTAGTCATGTATGGATGTGAGAGTTGGACTATAAAGAAAGCTGAGTGCTGAGTTTTTGATGCTTTTGAACTTGTTTTGGAGAATCCTCTTGAGAGTCCCTTGGGCTGCAAGGAAATTCAACCAGTCCATCCTAAGGAAATCAGTCCTGAATATTCATTGGAAGGACTGAGGCTGAAGCTGAAGCTCCAATACTTTGGCCACCTGATGTGAAGAACTGACTTATTGGATAAGACTGATTTGGGGAAAGATTGAAGGCAGGAGGAGAAGTGGACAATAGAGGATGAGATGGTTGGATGGCATCACTGACTCGATGGACATGAGTTTAAGCAAGCTCCAGGAGTTGGTGACGTATAGGGAAGCCTGGTGTGTTGCAGTCCATGGGGGTCGCAAAGAGTCAGACATAACTGAGTGACTGAACTGAACTGAAAGCTTTTTACAGTAGTTTTCTTTACTTTCAGTTTGGTAACTTTCATGCCCTTCCTTCTTCCATTTTGTTATTTATTTCAACACTTCACATATGATTAATTTTTCTGATTTGTTATCTAAACATCAGACAAATTTGAGAATGAGAAAATAATTTTGTTCCTGAGTTCTTAGACAAAATAGAAATCTATGAAGCCTTTCTCTAGCCTAATTGTGACAAGAACATTCTTTGTGTCACTTTTCCTGCTGAATAGACATGCAGTTTTAAATTCATTTTAGTGTAAGAAGTGAATAAAAGTTTCTAAGAAAAATGTATATGTTTAAGTTTCAACTTTTGGTTTTATCACCATTAGGAAAGTTTTCCAACTCTCTCAAAAGCTTCTCTGTGTTTCTGTAAGATTTTTTTTACAATTAGATTTTTTTGTAATGACTCTAGCATATTTTAAATTATCTCATTTATTTTCATTTTTATTAGTAGATTTTGAGCTTCTTTAATATGGAAATTGTTTTATTAATCTTTTCATTCACAGTGTTGACATGGTGTTCTGCTGATGCTTAGTAAATGTTGAGAAAATTAAAAACTGACATCTCTGAAAAGGAAAAATTAATAGTTCATGCATTGCTGTTGTAAATTAGATTAATACTAAGAATTAAACTGAAAAGAGCTTACAAGGTGATATTTATTTTATTTTACGGTAACAAAATTTAAATTAGTTATGCTAATTTGCAAATTCTGTATCAATCTATGTGCTTCCTTAATCCTGCCATTGTCTATCTAATAAGATGGATGTGTACCAACATGCCAATAAGTATAACATATTCTTAGTTAAAGCCTAAAACACTAATTTTAGGCAAATAGATCATCATTCTACAGCAGACACAAAAATCAAATGGATATTTCTTCACAAAGTGAAGCACCTGTTATTAGTGCAGCACCTATGTTATTATATATCAGCTTAACATCCCAAGAACATAGTACAAAAATGTGCTTTTTTTTCCCCTTAACATGAGGTAAGGTGCCAATTTCAAAGAAAAAACAAAATCTAATAAAAAGGTTCTTATGAGCACTATAGAGCCTATTCTGCTATTCCATAAACACCATATAATTTAGAAATATATAAACATCATATTTCCAGTGGTCACAAGGCATTTGAGTAACAGAGCACTTTAGGGCAAATTTGGCAGAATGAAAGATAATATATACAGCCTATCATTACCACAGAAATGATTATAAGTAAGGTGCTTATCTATATATAAAATCATATTTAGGAAAATCACATAGAAAATTGTGGTCTGTAAAGAGGTGATGTCACACTAAAAACTAATGAAACTATGATTATTATAAAACACAGGGGTAAGCTTCCGACTATTTCCCAAATATCAAAATAATTAAATGGGAAGTAGGAAGCTATTTCATCTATTTTCTAAATATAAAAGAAAAATAAAATGGGAAGTAGGAAACTATTTTATCTGTTTCCCAAATACCAAATAAATAAATAAATAAATAAAATGTGAAGTAAGAAACTATTTCCTTTATTTAGCAAATGTCCATGAAATAACTAGTTCTGATTTCTTAATTCTGATTGCTAGTCCTTATTGCTAAGTCCTGAAAGATACTAACAAATATGAAATAATTCTTACCTTTAAAGGTAAGTTTTGTTTCCTCTGTGAACAAAGATGCTTTCAATACAAGATAGCAAATAACAAATTTTAGGGAGGAAATGCAACAGCCCAGTATAGTCTGTGTTCCTCCCCTTTTTATGTGGTGGCAATAGACTTGGATGTCATAAATTCTGATTACTGAAAGTCTTCATTAGTAATCTGATTTACTTCTAGTCCAGGAATCCCGGGCTTGACCATTGCTCAGTCCGACTCTTTGTGACCCCACGGACTGTAGACCATTAGGCTCCTCTGTCCATGGGGATTTTCCAGGCAAGAATACTGGAGTGGGTTGCCATGCCTTCCTCCAGGGGATCTTCCCAACCCAGGTCTCCCACATTACTGTCTGAGCCACCAGAGAAGCCTGGCTGGACCAGTACATGGAATCATTGCAAAGATTTCTCTCTACTGTTGGTTATTGGTCTAGTAGGGCATGTGAGCTAGCATGGCATAATTAGACAAAAGGGAAGGGATGAGGAAGAGGTGTTCTCACTTTCCCTACTGCCAGAGGTGCACTGGGTAACCTAGAATCCTATGGCAATGACAGAATTTCTGTAGTCAGACAAAGAAATAAGCTGAGGAAATGGGAAGCAGACAGAGCAACTGACAGAATCTGGGCCTTTGATACTCTTGCTGATAGCCACTAAATCAACAAACCAAGTCTTCCCTATGTGTTATATGAAACAATGCATTATGTTGTTTTTAGCAACTTGAGTTTTCTTGTACTTGCAGTCAGAAACATCCTAATGAATAAATAGAATTTGTTCATTTCTGGCATCATATTGTGTGATTATTTTCCCTAAGTATTATTAATATATAATGACCACAGTAACTTGTCTTGCTATAAAATAACTGAGAAATAGTATGAACTTATGAACAACTTAAAATAAAACCCCCATTGTTTCACTCTATCCATATAAAAATATAAGGAGACAATGGAAAAATTTATTCCAAAAGGAAAAAAACAATCAAAATTATTCTGTGAGAGTACTCAAATCTCATTGGAAAAACTACATGTGTGTATTCAGAAAAACAGGTGTCCTTTTCCATAATCTGAGGGTATTTTCACTAACGGCAAAATCAATGGTAACGGAGAGAAATGCACATGTAATCTACATGTGCTATGAAAGAAGTCCTTCCCCCTGCATCAGTGTTTGTTAGATTAGATATGGAAGATCTGTATCATCCAGGAAATGGATGAGTGGCCCTCTATCTTGGGGCTGAGTTTGTGAGAGCCAGAATCTGGAACCCAAGATAAGACTTCTTAACAGTGTGTTATAATTCCTTGTTATTATTTAGTTGCTAAGTGGTGCCTGACTCTTTTGTGACCCCATGAACTGTGGCCCTCCAGGCTCCTCTGTCATGGGATTTCCCAGGCAAAAATACTGGAGTGAGTTGCTATTTCCTTTCAAGGGGATCTTCCCAACCCAGGGACTAAACCCACATCTCCTGCGCTGGAAGGCAGATTCTTTACCACTGTGCCACCTGGGAAGCCCAATTCCTTAGGAAATCAATCTATTCAGAAAATAGGTTGCAGTGTTTGCAGAGCAACACCATTTTAGATGAAGGCCAGACTAATGATGGGCAGAAATATGGAAATATGTATTTACTAAAAAGGTAAATCTCTTCTCACAAAAAACAAACTAACAAAATACTCAGCAGAAGAAGAAAGATGCTTTCTGGAAATAATACACCTCAATAAATATCAATAATATGAATAGGGAATAAGAAATATTTCATTCAAGTTAGGGACATAAAACTATATTATTACAAGAAATTTTACCCATTAAACTATGACAGGGTATAACAATAAGATAAATATCTATGAGAAAGTATGACAGAATCATCAATATAATTATATTTTAGTTATACTGAAGAGAATCACTTATAAATGAAACCAAAGTTTAACTAGCTTGTCAATTACTTAGAAATATCAATTGATTTTCAATCACTGATACTTTCAATTACTGATTACTGATAATCAGTAATTTCAATTACTGATACTAATATATCACTAAAAAAAAGTTATAAAATAGATCTGTTAGTTACTATAATAATAAATGATGCACTTGATGTAAATAAATAAGTCTGATCAAGGATCTAAATGAAAAAGTTAAGCTTTATAGAGAGGTATTATAGAAAATTTGGATAAATGCAAAGATGTTTCTGGATGTTAAGATTGAAATTACATTAATCTCAATATAAATTATATGTCAAATTCATTTGCAACCAAGCTGATTGTTGATTTTTTGTAACTTAACAATTAACTACTTATGAACACTCATAACAAAAGCAACAATTTAGAAATACTTACAAAAATACTGTTGATAAAAATTGTTTTGCCAACATAAGGTTCATACCAGATGGGCTCCAATGTGTTGGCCATGTTTTAGTTCTTATGCTCAGTGATGTTTAGTTAATAATTATATTATACATTATGTCTGTTATTTATACTGTACTATACATTATTTTCGGAGAAGGCAATGGCACCCCACTCCAGTACTCTTGCCTGGAAAATCCCATGGACGGAGGAGCCTGGTGGGCTGCAGTCCATGGGGTCGCTAAGAGTCAGACACGACTGAGTGACTTCACTTTCCCTTTTCACTTTCATGCATTGAAGAAGGAAATGGCAACCCACTCCAGTGTTCTTTCCTGGAGAATCCCAGGGACAGGGGAGCCTGGTGGGCTGCCGTCTATGGGGTCGCACAGAGTTGGACACGACTGATGCAACCTAGCAGTATACATTATTTTGTATGTGTATATTTAAGCACTGAAAAAATGCTATCTCAGCAAGTGGACAAATGACATGGTTAGATAAAACCTAAGAAAAGACAGACATCTGGTTCAGCTCAGTTCAGTAACTCAGTCGTGTCCGACTCTTTGCGACCCCATGAATTGCAGCACGCCAGGCCTCCCTGTCCATCACCAACTCCTGGAGTTCACTTAGACTCACGTCCATAGAGTCGGTGATGCCATCCAGCCATCTCATCCTCTGTCGTCCCCTTCTCCTCCTGCCCCCAATCCCTCCCAGCATCAGAGTCTTTTCCAATGAGTCAACTCTTCACATGAAGTGGCCAAAGTACTGGAGTTTCAGCTTCAGTATCATTCCTTCCAAAGAACACCCAGGGCTGATCTCCTTTAGAATGGACTGGTTGGATCTCCTTGCAGTCCAAGGGACTCTCAAGAGTCTTCTCCAAGACCACAGTTCAAAAGCATCAATTCTTCTGTGCTCAGCTTTCTTCATAGTCCAACTCTCACATCCATACATGACCACTGGAAAAACCATAGCCTTGACTAGACGGACCTTGGTTGACATCTGGTAAACATACACAATGAAGATCAATCTTGCTAGTGATTAAATTCATGTAAATTAAAACATTAAGGCAATCTGCCATTACCTCATTGAATCTTCAAAAGTAACAGTGGAATGTTAGAGGCAAGGAGTTAGTGAGAGGATGGCTGATAGTTTACAAAAATGGGTCCAACCTTTCTGAGAAATTATCTTTCAATATGTCTTATGAGTTTTAAAAATGCCCATTATCTTCCAAGGTAGTGACACTCTTTAATGAGTCTACTCTTTAGGGGAGAATAAAAACACATACTACACCAACACTAACAGGTTAGAGATACAGTCAGGTATTTATTGACCAGCATGTCAGAACTGGGTGTTTTCTGTTCCAATTCCTTCTGAGATTAAAATAATAGATGCTGGTTTCAAAGAGAAATATTAGATCCTTAAATATATTTAAAGGACTGTTGCTGGAGCTTCCTGAAGCTCCATTACTTCAGCCACCTAATGCAAAGAGCTGATTTATTGGAAAAGATACTGATGCTGGGAAATACTGAAGGCACAAGAAGAATGGGGTGAGACAGTTAGAAAGCATCACTGACTCAATGGATATGAATTTGAGTAAACTCAGGGAGATATTGGAGGACAGAGGAGCCTGCCTGCTATAGTTCATGGGGTCACAAAGAGTCGGACAGACTTAGCGAGTGAACTACAACAGCAGTTGTATATTCAAACAGACTGTTTTAGAAAAAGAGGTTGTAAATCTTTAGCTGACGTCCTGCTTTCACTCAAAAAGTGGCTTGGAGGGGCTGAAAAAAGAGGACTTGGAGATCAAAAGATGGCAGATAGCACCTAAAAGGGGTTCTCAGGTGGCTTAGTGGTAAGAATCTGCTTGCCATTGTGGAGATGTGGGAGACTTGGGTTCGATCCCTGGGGTCAGGAAAATCCCTGGAGAAGAAAATGGCAACCCACTCCAGTATTCTTGCCTGGAAGATTCCATGGACAGAGGAATCTGGCAGGCTACAGTCCATGTGGTCACAAAGAGTCAGACATGACTGTGTGAAATTTACACAACAGAACAGCACCTAAAATGTCATTTTTCAGCATCTGCTAAGTTCAAAGGACACTAATGTCAATCACCTTGACACATGCATCAAGAGAAGGTGGGATGATTTGGGAGAATGGCATTGAAACATGTATAATATCATATATGAAACAAGTCGCCAGTCCAGGTTCGATGCACGATACTGGATGCTTGGGGCTGGTGCACTGGAATGACCCAGAGAGATGGTATGGGGAGGGAGGTGGGAGGGTTCAGGATGGGGAACACATGTATACCTGTGGCGGATTCATTTCGATATATGGCAAAACCAATACAATATTGTAAAGTTAAAAAATAAAATAAAATAAAATTTAAAAAAAAATGAAAAAAAAAGGAAAAACAATCCTGCTTCCACACTCCTTCCCCCACATACTTTCCATCTTTAAGCAGTGACAATTCTAAATACTAAAGAAAACCTTGAAAATCAGTCATGTCCTTCTACTAACTACAATTGTCATAGGCCATGTAGCATCCAATAATTCCACCTGGAGGGATGAGAGAGGCCTCCACTCTAAATCAAGAGGAAACTTTAAATTACTAAAGTAGATATGTTAATTATTTAACTGAATTATTTGTGTTCTGACTTGAAATATGACTTTTCATTACTGAAGAGTGGTTCAAGTCATCATGGACTTGTCACAGGGAAAGAACTATTTACTCAAATTCCAAAGGAAAATCAAAGACTAAAATAATGTTACATCATTATATCATATTTTAATGTGATAATATTAGAACCTTTAGATTATAATCATTATTAATATGGGAAAATATTAAATATTGGACAGAAAAATTTTAATAAATTATACTTTGTCATATGAATATAATACCAACTTCACCATCTGTAGAGGATTTAGAATTCTGTTAATTCCTTAAGTTTTAAACACATCCTTTTTTATATAATACTATTATTTGATAATACTGAGCAAAGTTGAAAGGCTATAATATAAATTCAGATAGAAAATAAGAGGTTTTCTGTGATAGCATTCTCAAAAGATATTCAAAATTAAAATGAAGTTAAGTGGTAAATGCATTAATCAACCCTGCTTTAAACATTTTAAATACTTTTGACTTCTAAATGGTAGGTAGGATGAACTAAAGTAAAATAACATGGAAAAGAAAAAGAAGAGATTGAGACCAACATCATATTATAGAAAATTATTATTTATAAAAATTTAGAGGGCAATTTACCAAAGCTTACTTAATAAGAAAAACCAAACAAACATATCTATTTTCTAAGGGAAGCAACCATAAATCTGTTCATCAAGAAAAATCATCATTTTAATATCCCACAATGTCAAAGAAATACACATTGAAGGGAAGAAGATAAATGTTGATGGCTGATAATAGAAACCTCAGATATGCAGATGACACCACCCTTATGGCAGAAAGTGAAGAGGAACTCAAAAGCCTCTTGATGAAAGTAAAAGTGGAGAGTGGAAAAGTTGGCTTAAAGCTCAACATTCAGAAAACGAAGATCATGGCATCCGGTCCCATCACTTCATGGGAAATAGATGGGGAAACAGTGGCAACAGTGTCAGACTTTATTTTTTTGGGCTCCAAAATCACTGTAGATGGTGACTCCAGTCATGAAATTAAAAGACGCTTACTCCTTGGAAGGAAAGTTATGACCAACCTAGACAGCATATTCAAAAGCAGAGACATTACTTTGCCAACAAAGGTCTGTCTAGTCAAGGCTATGGTTTTTCCAATGGTCATGTATGGATGTGAGGGTTGGACTGTGAAGAAGGCTGAGCACTGAAGAATTGATGCTTTTGAACTGTGGTGTTGGAGAAGACTCTTGAGAGTCCTTCAGACTGCAAGGAGATCCAACCAGTCCATTCTAAAGGAGATCAGCCCTGGGTGTTCTTTGGAAGGAATGATTCTGAAGCTGAAACTCCAGTACTTTGGCCACCTCATGTGAAGAGTTGACTCATTGGAAAAGACTCTGATGCTGGGAGGGATTGGGGGCAGGAGGAGAAGGGGACGACAGAGGATGAGATGGCTGGATGGCATCACTGACTCGACGGACGTGAGTCTGAGTGAACTCCGGGAGTTGGTGATGGACAGGGAGGCCTGGCATGCTGCGATTCATGGGGTCGCAAAGAGTCGGACATGACTGAGTGACTGAACTGAACTGACTGAACTGATAATAGAAACAGTCCTCTAGGATGCTTACTTTCAAAATAATTAACAGAAGAGCATAAGTGAATAAAAGATATTAGCAGTAACTCAATTAGAGCAAAACATAGTTAAATGAAAAATTTAACAAAACATTATCAAAGCATCAGTAATAAATATAGAAACTATTAAGTAATTTCAGTCAAAGCTAAATTTATTCAGAAACACGTAAGCAAATGAGAAAAATACACTGGACTCTAATTATCTCAGAACTCAACCCTTCTATACAATGCTATTTATAAAAAAACAATACAGTTTTAATTGTAGGTGAATTCTTGATTATTGTGAAATGTCAGCAGTGGAAATATCTATAGCATTTATACTGGAAAAGCAATGCTCCAAGCACACGAGCATTTCTCAATGCTGCAGCCCTCTGCAGTATTACTTGGGCAAGCTTAGACTTGCATGTCCACAGGTCAGAAAGTCATCAATGGCATAATTAAGGGAAGCTCAGCATTTCCAGGTTTATACCACAAAGACAAATTGAGCTCTATAACTAAGCCACACAAACTTTAACAAAAATGCTTCAGTATTATCCAATTTGTGGCATTCTACAGACTCAACCATCTATGTTAGTACACATCATAAAAGACAAATGATTCCAAAAGTGAATAAAAGAGAGGTAGGCAAGTGGTTGTTTCGGAATACTGTGGGAAAGAAAGCTCAGTGATGGAGTTTTTAGGATTTCTTCATGCTCTGGCTTGGTATGATTTCTTATTTCTGAATCGACTCTTTTATTACTTAGTATGAATAAGTGGAATGACATAATTATTTACAAGTGTTGCTGACAGAACTCTCTTTGTATGCAAATTCTATTTGTTAAAGCAGCAACCCTCAGAGTCATCTATTTTCAAGATGGCAGTGAGCAGAATGAAATTTCTGAACTTAATGACAATGTCAGTGTAGCTTATGAAACCATAACAATGTAAGAAGAGACATCTGGTGTGCACCATGCATGTAATGTATGGTTAGCTTCAGTGATTCTTCCAAGTTCCCCTCGCGCTGTAATATACATGTGGCAGGGTGCCACTCAAACTAAGTAGAATCATTCAACTGTCTTGAACATAAAGTAAAGAATACAATGCTTGACTAGGCAGGCTAGTTGCACATGAATTTTGATGCAGATGCCCTGTAAAAATGTTTCTGATAACTTGCAGTAGAGAACATCTGAAGGAATCAATAAAGAAAGGTTTATTTCTACAGAACATACAACTGTGTTTATGATGCAATCATTTCAAACCTAAGCACAGATTTTATGTTACATTCTATCAGTACACTGAGACTGACAGCTGCAAGGGGCATGGTAACTGATACAACCAAAATTAGATGGGAGGCAGCATATGTGTGTGTATGTGTATAGAGGGACATAAATCTGAATTACATCTGTCTGTATACATATTTGCATGTATGCTTTGAAATAACATCACCTTATTTATACTGTCTCCAAAGAGGGAAGAAGCACATGGCCCGATTGTGATAAAATTCTACCATTTAAAAAAATATTACTTGATTTTAACCTGTAGTTTTTCCTGTCTCATAGTTTGTTGTTGTTGTTGTTGTTGTTTTTTTTTCTAATTAGTGGAATCATGGATGAGAATCTTTGAGACAACAGTAAGCTTGAATTTTTATCAATTCCTCCCTCGCTAATCTGTATTCTTCTCCAGAGCAAAGACACAACACTTTCCTCCTGTTAGGTCAACACTTAACTGATCAGAGAACTTTCCATTACTATTGAAATCTAAGGCAAAAATTATAATGTTGAGAGTTCTGGAAAGAGAATGGCCTATAAAATCATCATTCTTTGTGAATAAAGTTTGCACTGCCCAACAAGAATGAATCTGGCCTCACAGGCCACTCAGAGCCTAAGGAAGGACTAAGAAAAGGGGCTAGGTCCTTGCTCCTCCTGTGGAAAGTTCTAGAGGACTGGGGAGCAGTATGACTTTTTCCTGATACCTTCAGGGAAGACTAGCAAACTGCCTATGGATTCCTTTCATTTTGAGTCATCAACATAACTGACTCAATAAATACTGTTGGCATAATTAACTATCCTTTGGAGGGAAATTATTGGATTCACCTCTCACATAATGTATGAAAATAAATTCAATATTAATAAAAATTTTCGGAAAAAAGTAGGAGACTATGTGAAAAATAATTGAGTTATACAACGGTTGATATGCTTTGAATAAGGAAAACAACATCTAGAACAACTTGTACAATTAACTCATTTTTGTCATATACTGACCCCTAAGTTCACTATCTTTATAAAAGTCTTAATATGATTGTATTGATGAGTAGGAAAATATATAGGATTCAGACTAGACTATTAACATGGGTTATTTAATGTGGGAGGAGGAAAAATGAAAGAAAAAGAAAGAAAGAAAAAAGACTACTTGAAGAAAAATTACCTCGTATCTGTTATATACTCTCATATACTATATTTAAAATCTGAAATTGTGTCTGCATATTGATATATAAATGAATTATTTAAAGTGGTTATCCTAAATGAAATATTAAGGGACCCTCAAGAGTCTTCTCCAAAATGATAGGATACTGAAAGAGGAACTGCCCAGGTCGGTAGGTGCCTAATATGCTACAGGAGATCAGGGGAGAAATAACTCCAGAAAGAATGATGGATAGAGTTGAAGCAAAAACAATACCCAGTTGTGGATGTGACTGGTGATAGAAGCAAGGTCCAATGCTGTAAAGAGCAATATTGCATAGGAACCTGGAATGTTAGGTCCATGAAACAAGGCAAATTGGAAGTGGTCAAACAGGAGATGGAAAGAGTGAATGTTGACATTCTAGGTATCAGAGAACTAAAATGGACTGGAAAGGGTGAATTTAACTCAGATGACCATTATATCTACTACTGTGGGCAGGAATCCCTTAGAAGAAATGGAGTAGCCATCATGGTCAACAAAAGAGTCCGAAATGCAGTACTTGGATGCAATATCAAAAATGACAGAACGATCTCTGTTCATTTCCAAGGCAAGACATTCAATATCACGGTGATCCAAGCCTGTGCCCCAACCAATAATGCTGAAGAAGCTGAATTTGAATGGTTCTATGAAGACCTACAAGACCTTTTAGAACTAACACCCAAAAAAGATGTCCTTTTCATTATAGGGGACTGGAATGCAAAAGTAGGAAGTCAAGAAACACCTGGAGTATCAGGAAAATTTGGCCTTGGGGTACAAAATGAAGCAGGGCAAAGGCTAATAGAGTTTCACTAAGAGAACACACTAGTTATAGCAAACATCCTCTTTCAACAACACAAGAGAAGATTCTACACATGCACATCACCAGATGCTCAACACCAAAATCAGACTGATTATATTCTTTGCAGCCAAAGATGGAGAAAATCTATACAGTCAGCAAAAAAAGACTGGGAGCTGAATATGACTCAGATTATGAACTTCTTAATGTCAAATTCAGACTTAAATTGAAGAAAGTAGGGTAAACCACCAGATCATTCAGGTATGACCTAAATCAAATCCCTTATGATTATTCAATGGAGGAGAGAAATAGATTTAAGGGACTAGATCTGATAGACAGAGTACCTGATGAACTATGGATGGAGGTTCGTGACACTGTAGAGGAGACAGGGATCAAGACCGTCCCTATGGAAAAGAAATGCAAAAAAGCCAAATGGCTGTCGGAGGAGGCCTTACAAATAACTGTGAAAAGAAGAGAGGCAAAAAGCAAAGGAGAAAAGGAAAGATATTCCCATTTGAATGCAGAGTTCCAAAGAATAGCAAGGAGAGATAAGAATACCTTCCTCATCAATCAACGCAAAGAAATAGAGGAAAACAATAGAACAGGGAAGACTAGAGATCTCTTCAAGAAAATTAGAGGTACCAAGGGAACATTTCATGCAAAGATGGGCTCGATAAAGGACAGAAAATGGTATGGACTTAACAGAAGCAGAAGATATTAGAAGAGGTGACAATACACAGAAGAACTGAACAAAAAAGATCTTCACGACCCTGATAATCACAATGGTGTGTTCACTCCCCTAGAGCCAGACATACTGGAATGTGAAGTCAAGTGGGCCTTAGGAAGTATCACTATGAACAAAGCTAGTAGAGGTGATGGAATTCCAGCTGAGTTATTTCAAATTCTGAAAGATGATGCTGTGAAAATGCTATGCTCAACATGAAAGCAAATTTGGGAAACTCAGCAATGGCCACAGGACTGGAAAAAGTCAGTTTTCATTCGAATCGCAAAGAATGTTCTAACTACTGCACAGTTGCAGTCATCTCACATGATAGTAAAGTAATACTCAAAATTCTCCAAGCCAGGCTTCAGCAATACATGAACCATGAACTTCCAGATGTTCAAGCTGGTTTCAGAAAAGGCAGAGGAACCAGAGATCAAATTGCCAACATCTGCTGGATCATCAAAAAAGCAAGAGAGTTCCAGAAAAACATCTACTTCTGCTTCTTTGACTATGCCAAACCCTTTAACTGTGTGGATCACAATAAACTGTGGAAAATTCTTCAAGAGATGGGAATACCAGACCACCTGATCTGCCTCTTGAGAAAGCTATATGCAGGTCAGGAAGCAACAGTTAGAAATGGACATGGAACAACAGACTGGTTCCAAATAGGAAAAGGAGTACATCAAGGTTGCATATTGTCACCATGCTGATTTAACTTACACGCAGAGTACATCATGAGAAATGCTGGGCTGGAAGAAGCACAAGCTGGAATCCAGATTGCCGCGAGAAATATCAATGACATCAGATATGCAGATGACACCACCCTTATGGAAGAAAGTGAAGAGGAACTAAAAAGCCTCTTGATGAAGAGGAGAGTGAAAAATTGACTTAAAAAAATTGACAGTTTCTTAAAAAAGAAACACTGTATTTGAAAAATTGCAGAGAAGTTCAATGATTTATCAAAGTCTGAGAACCAGAAATGAAAGACTGCCCAGTTTTCATTTAGGGGGTTCCCAGGTGGCACTAGTGGTAAAAAAAAGAAAAAAAAATTGACTTAAAGCTCAACATTCAGAAAACAAAGATCATGGCATCTGGTCCCATCACTTCATGACAAATAGATGGGAAACAGTGGAAACAGTATCAGACTATTTTTTGGGGCTCCAAGATCACTGAAGATGGTGATTGCAGCCAGGAAATTAAAAGACACTTACTCCTTGGAAGGAAAGTTATGACCAACCTAGACAGCACATTAAAAAGCAGAGATATTACTTTGCCAACAAAGGTCCATCTAGTCAAGGCTATGGTTTTTCCAGTGGTCATGTATGGATGTGAGAGTTGGACTGTGAAGAAAGCTGAGCACCGAAGAATTGATGCTTTTGAACTGTGGTCTTGGAGAAGACTCTTGTGAGTCCCTTGGACTGCAAGGAGATCCAACCAGTCCATCCCAGAGGAGACCAGTCCTGGGTGTTCATTGGAAGGACTGATGCTGAGGCTAAAACTCCAATACTTTGGCCACCTCATGTGAAGAGTTGACTCATTGGAAAAGACCCTGATGCTGGGAGGGATTAGGGGCAGGAGGAGAAGGAGACGACAGAGGATGAGATGGCTGGATGCCACCACCGACTTGATGCACATGAGTTTGAGTGAACTCTGGGAGTTGGTGATGGACAGGGAGGCCTGGCGTGCTGCGATTCATGGGGTCACAAAGAGTGGGACACCACTGAGCGACTGAAATGAACTGAACTGAACTGAACAGTCTTCTCCAACACCACAGTTCTTGAGAGTCCCTTAACATTTCATTTAGATAACCATTTTAGGTAATTCATTTCCATATCAGTATACATATATTCATTGGAAGGACTGATGCTGTGGTGAAGTCCAATACTTTGGCCACCTGATGTGAAGAGCAGACTTATTGGAAAAGACCCTGATGCTTGGAAAGATTGAGGGCAAGAAGAGAAGAGGGTGACAGAGGATGAGAAGGTGGCATCACCAACTCAAGGGACATGAGTTTGAGCAAACTCCCAGAGATGGTGAAGGATAGGAAAGCCTGGTGTGCCTCAGTCTATGGGTCGCAAAAAGTCAGACATGACTGAGTGACTGTACAGCAAAATGAAATATTACAGTGCACTTCTGATTTTTTTAATTACCAAGAAGAAATATGCATTACTAAGATTACTAAGGAAAATATTCATCAAGTCACAACATTGAAAAAAACAGGACCTCTGTAGTTATTCATATTGATGAATACACAAGGTAACATCCAAAATCTTTTCAAGGTACATTATAGGTATTAATTTCAGAGCAGAAAATCTTGACAGAGTAACTCCAACACAAGCATCATGAAGAGAATATTGCAAGGACAAAAGAGCTATAATGATAAAAGCATGAAAAGAGTCAGAAAGATGTTAGTAATACATTTTATTGCCACATTTGTACCTCTTAATGTGGGTAGCGTATTGTAGCTCTTTGAAAGTCTCCTCCACCATCTCCAGCTGTTTTAGCAGTGCCAATACTGGTGGATATAAAAAGAAATTTGCCTCTCCATCCTTAAGTTTACCTCCACATTTCACAATAATTATTTTGAAAATGCTCACTCAAGAATCACTTGCTTTCTTGTCTCTGAACAATCACTTATATGGTGATAATTTTAGGTGTAATTAAGATGAACTTTCAGAAATGTGTATGTTTTTTCCTAAAACACGATGCTAGCTGGCTTCCATGTTTTATTTAAATTAGTGAAGCAACAAAATATTCCAGTACTTATTTTGAAAGAAAGCTGTCTCTTTTTTTATTTTTGCAGAAGTTTGCAATAATTTTAAATAAAGGCAAGCATGACTCTAATAATTTCCAAGTCTAAGCACAAAAGAACGTTGTTTATGCTTCAACTAAACTCTAGAGTTGTAAGAGTGAATAATATAGGTTGTTGCAATATATTGAATATAATCCCCCCAAATAAACTGAATCACTATGCTATACACCATGAATGCTGTATTGTAAATCAACCATATTTCAACTTAAAAAGAAAAAGAACGAATAAGATAGATGTGCCTTTGACTTTAGAGGTTTATCACAATAAAAATAAAGAAAGTTATGATCACAAAAGTGATAATTCCTATGAAGTTGAAAAAAAAAGTGCTGTAATGAAATGTAATAAGATATATGGGAATGGACTTCATTTAACTGGGGTCCTCATTTACTTCATTTAGAAGTAATGATTGCCCATTAGAGTAATATCAAATATATCAGGGTAGAGTATATCAAAGTGATAAAATTACTTAGTAATATCATTAATAAAACTTGCATTAAGATTAAATAATAGTGTAAACACCAAACTGCAATTCAAGCTCCTTAACCTCTTGCCTCGGAAAATTAAAGTGTTTGTAGTTAAGAATTGGAGAAGGCAATGGCAACCCACTCCAGTCCATGGGGTCGCAAAGAGTCGGATAAGACTGAGTGACTTCACTTTCACTTTTCACTTTCATGCATTGGAGGAGGAAATGGCAACCCACTCCAGTGTTCTTGCCTGGAAAATCCCAGGGACGGGGGAGCCTGGTGGGCTGCCGTCTATGGGGTCGCACAGAGTCGAACACGACTGAAGCGACAGTAGCAGCAGTCAAGAATATGACTAATTTCACTATTAAATATGATATTATTTATGAATCTCAAAGCAAAATATTATCACAAAAATGTAATTGACAACAATTTGTCAAATTACATTTGATATCTAAAAGCCAGTTCTTTTAGTTATTTGTATAAGCTTGAACTGTTAAATACAAAGAAAAAGTATTTAAAAGTTTAGACACCTTTCTAAAGTTAACCTCATTTTATAATAATATTCATACACAAAGCACTTTTTTTCTTGAATTAAATGATATGTTGCTTTCTGATCTGGCTTAATTCAAATGCTAAAGAATAGAAAACATTTTCAATTATTTGGCTTAAAATATATTTATTTTAGCCATGACTAAGTAGGGTCTAATTTATTCATAAGAGGAACCCAATAATTTTCAAATTCATGTTAAAAAGTTAAAATACATTAATAATTTACCAACAAAAAAATCAAAAAAGTATTTCGTAAATTCATGACAGAAAAACATACATATGAATCAAATATATTTAAAGTATATTTGAGAGGGAAAAATATTTCAGAGGATGACAGTATATTTCTACTATCTATCACAAATAATTAAATAACTTGCAACATAATGCTATTTTATTCATGAAGTAAATTTTCCATTTAAATAGTTAATTGTGGAATAAAAATAAAAAGATACCTATCCATTCATATATATGTGTATAGAATCCCAGGGACGGGAGCCTGGTGGGCCGCCCTCTAGAGTCGGACACGACTAACGTGACTTAGCAGCAGCATCATATACACATATATGTTGTGCAGTCACTAAATCATGTCTTACTCCCTGGGACCCTGCATGGACTGCCAACATTCTCTGTCCTCCACTATCTCCCAGATCTTACTCAGATTCGTGTCC
Organism: Bos indicus x Bos taurus; assembly: GCF_003369695.1. NCBI lineage: Eukaryota > Metazoa > Chordata > Mammalia > Artiodactyla > Bovidae > Bos > Bos indicus x Bos taurus. Next base: position 34,939,644 of record NC_040085.1, on the reverse strand, counting down.
ATTGAGTCAGTGATGCTATTAACCAGCTCATCCTCAGCTGCACCCTTCTCCTTTTGCCTTCAATCTTTCCCAGCATCCGAGTCTTTTGTAATGGGTCACCTCTTCCATGAGATTTTCCAAGCAAGAATACTGGAGTGGGTTGCCATTTCCTTCTGCAGGGCATCTTCCTGATGCAGGGATCAAAACCTGTGTCTCCTGCTTGGCAGGTGGGTTCTTTACCACTGAGCCACCAGGGAGGCCCCCATACACATGTATATATATATAGCATACACATATATATATATGTATATATAGTATATACACAATGTATATATATAATATAAATATACAGTATACACAAACACATAGATATATACACATATACATAAACACACATGTAGTTCTTAGTTCAAGAATTAAAAATCTAAATATTGACAGGAGCACAGAGATAGTTTTCTTAAACTGCTTTCAGAAGTGTGATTTAGTCTAGCTTTAGCAAATGTTTAAAAATCCTTAAAGGTATTCATTTGCTTCACTCCTGTAATACCATTTGTGCAAATGAATCCCAAGAAAATAACATAAGATCATAACTGAAATTATGTATAGAAAAACAAAACAACATATGCCCAAATTAAATAAATCATCCTGCTGTGAATACTTTTTACTTATTAAAAATTATTTTGGTCATTAATATTCATTGACATAAAAAGACCTTCATGACCTGCCTCTCCATATATATACAAGAATGATCTGTAGTTATACAGGCTAACTATGGTTATCCCTGCACTGGGAACTTAAAGCTATTTTTCACTATTTTTAAATTATTTATCTGTATCTTTTAATTTTTGATAAAATGAACAAGTATTAATTTTATAACAAGGAAACTGTTCTTAACTATACAAAAATAATTGACAATTTTTGATGGAAGATAATCATGATGGTGTGATCACTCACCCAGAGCCAGATATCCTGGAATGTGAAGTCAAGTGGGCCTTAGAAAGCATCACTATGAACAAAGCTAGTGGAAGTGATGGAGTTCCAGTTGAGCTATTTCAAATCCTGAAAGATGATGCTGTGAAAGTGCTGTACTCAATATGCCAGCAAATTTGGAAAACTCAGCAGTGGCCACAGGACTGGAAAAGGTCAGGTTTCATTCCAATCCCAAAGAAAGGCAATGCCAAAGAATGCTCAAACTACCGCACAATTGCACTCATATCACATGCTAGTAAAGTAATACTCAAAAATCTCCAAGCCACGCTTCAGCAATATGTGAACTGTGAACTTCCAGATGTTCAAGTTGGTTTTAGAAAAGGCAGAGGAACCAGAGATCAAATTGCCAACATCCGCTGGATCATCAAAAAACCAAGAGAGTTCTAGAAAAATATCTATTTCTGCTTTATTGTCTATGCCAAAGCTTTTGACTGTGTGGATCACAACAAATGGTAGAAAATTCTGAAAGAGATGGGAATACCAGACCACCTTACCTGCCTCTTGAGAAACCTAGATGCAGGTCAGGAAGCAACAGTTAGAAATGGACATGGAACAACAGACTGGTTCCAAATAGGAAAAGGAAGGACTACGTCAAAGATGTATATTGTCACCCTGCTTATTTAACTTCTATGCAGAGTACATCATGAGAAACGCTGGGCTGGAAGAAGCACAAGCTGGAATCAAGATTGCCGGGAGAAATATCAATAACCTCAGATATGCAGATGACACCACCCTTATGGCAGAAAGTGAAGACGAACAAAAAGCCTCTTGATGAAAGTGAAAGAGGAGAGTGAAAAAGTTGACTTAAAGCTCAACATTCAGAAAACGAAGATCATGGCATCTGGTCCCATCACTTCACGGGAAATAGATGGGGAAACAGTGGAAACAGTGTCAGACTTTATTTTCTGGGGCTCCAAAATCACTGCAGATGGTGATTGCAGCCATGAAATTAAAAGACACTTACTCCTTGGACAGCTGTACTTTCTGCTTAATTTTGCTTTGGGTCTAAATCAACCCTAAAAAATTAAAGTCTATTAAAAAGAAAAAAAAAATAAAAGAAAGTTATGACCAACCTAAATAGCATATTCAAAAGCAGAGACATTACTTTGCCAACAAAGGTCCGTCTAGTCAAGGCTATGGTTTTTTCAGTAGTCATGTATGGATGTGAGAGTTGGACTGTGAAGAAAGCTGAGCACTGAAGAATTGATAATTTTGAAGTATGGTATTGGAGAAGACTCTTGAGAGTCCCTTGGACTGCAAGGAGATCCAACCAGTCCATTCTAAAGGAGATCAGTCTTGGATGTTCTTTGGAAGTAATGATGCTAAAGCTAAAACTCCAGTACTTTGGCCACCTCATGCAGAGTAGACTCATTGGAAAACACTCTGATGCTGGGAGGGATTGGGGGCAGGAGGAGAAGGGGACGACAGAGGATGAGATGGCTGGATGGCATCACCGAATTGATGGATATGAGTTTGAGTGAACTCTGGGAGTTGGTGATGGACAGAGAGGCCTAGCGTGCTGCAATTCATGGGGTTGCAAAGGGTCGGACACGACTGAGCGACTGAACTGGACTGAATTGATGGTAGTAAAGACCACTATCTTCCTCTCAGATATATTCATAGAGTTATATCGTTTCATTACTTTACAATGATAAAAATATTTGTCATTAAATTGATAATAGCAGTTATTTAAAAGCCTGGAAAATAAGCTAAACACAAAGAATCTTCTATATTAACATTTTTCTTTGGGAAAGGGAAAGGGTGTGGTGTTTGCTTTCCAAAATTTTAAACAAAAGACTTTCCTACTTTTTATATATTTTTGGTCAGTTGCTTTTCCTCTCTAATTCCCAAGGGAAATATTTTCTTATATTATCACTTGTGGATTTTCTAGCCCCTTGACTTCCTTTCAAATGTTTAAGCAATTGTTCAAAATAATCAAGAATTTCCTCAGAAAACTTTGCTAAAGGACACTGGCTGTAATCATTCTTTCTGAGAATAACCTCATATTTCATTCTTTCTCTTCTTCTCTTGATCCTTAGATACAGAGTTCAGAGAGACAGTCTTAACCCTTAGTCTACTCCTTAGTTTATCAGTTTGGTGGATTTACTCTTCACATTTTATTATTTTTTCAATTTAAATATTTTCATTAACTTCTGCTCCTCCCATTTACATTCACTGTATTTGTTAAAGCCTTTAATATGTATGTATTTTTCAAAAAAAAGTATAAAATAGAATTTTATGCATATTTTTTTCTTTTTCTGATATTGTTACTAATTATATCACACATATAAAACAGGCCAATATAACAACTATATAATTGTGTCCATGAAATATATGGTCTAAATATGTTGCAAAATTTATAGAAGTATAATGACTAATCAACTAATCTGTTATCATTCTGAGTATTCTTGACATAATTATTTCAATTATTGCTCCTTTAAGCATAAAGAAATAAACCTATAGAGAATCTGAATCATGGAATTAAGCATTTTAATTTTACATGTGTGTATAAAATTAGGCATCCAGACATTAGACCAGCACAACCTTGTCCAAAACACATGGAATATTTAAAAACATTCATGACATAAGAAGCTATAGCTTCTGATCTTGAAATACCGGGGTGTGAAAGATTTAATGCAACTCCCTTCAATGAAAGCTGATTGAAGACCCAGTACACACACATATTAAGATTATATTCTCAAGCTGTTTTTAAAAATCTGGCTCCATTTATCCTAATGAATGAATGAAAAAGTGAATCATAAAGAAAATCTCAACATATTTTTTAAATATGTCATACACACTATTCTCTGACTACAGTGACACCAAATTTAATATCAATAATAGAAAGATAAATAAAGATAAGTGTAGCTTTGGAAATTTAACCAATAATATTTAAATAGCACATATTTTAAATATTTTAGTTTAAGAAAAATTGAAATATTATATATCAATATTTCTTCAAAAGTAAAAATCCTGCTTGCAAGGCTTCCCTGGTGACTCAGACAGTAAAGAATCTGCCTGTAATGCAGAAGACTAGGGTTTGATTCCTGTGTCAGGAAGATCCCCTGGAGAAGGGAATGACAATCTACTCATGTATTCTTGCCTAGAGGTTTCCATGGACAGAAGAACCTGGCAGGCTGCATGCAGTCCATGGGGTAGCAAAGAGTCAGATGTGACTGAGGGACTAACACTTTCACATTTTTTTTCTTTGCATTCTTACATTAGAAAATAAAAATACTGATAATCAATTATTTGAGTGTATAAATAAAGAAATAAGGAAAAAGTTGAACCATTACATGCTTTAAGAAAGGTTGAGTGGCTTTGAGTGGAAACATTAACTAATGGAGCAGAAATTAATGGATTAAAAAATGTTATAACTGAGGTGATCAAAATATAGTTTTTTCCTTAAATACTAGTAATAAAGTCCAATATCTGGTGAATTATTGAAGGCACAAATAAATCAAGTTGAAAAATTTATCAAAGATGAAAACTATATAGTGGGTAATACGTAAGCCTTCGTTCCAATACATTTGTTGCTGTTTAGTCGCTAAGTTGTGTCTGACTCTTTCATGACCCTGTTGACTTTAGCTTTCCAGGCTTCTCTGTCTATAGGATTTCACAGGCAAGAATACCGGAGTGGGTTGCCATTTCCTTCTTAGGGGATCTTCCTGACCCAGGGATTGAACCTGGGTCTCCTGCATTTACAGACAGATTCTTTACCACTGAGCCACCAGGGAAGCTCTAATACATTTAAAAATACATAAAAATCCTACAAAGAATTGTAAATCATAAATAATCACAGAAGCGTTAATTAACTGAGTAGTTAAGAATATCAACTCAATTTGCTTTGAAGGTGAATTCTAGCAAAATAGCAGAGAAGAAATATTCTGATCTTACACAAACTCTTCCAGATAAGAAAGATAAATAGGAAATCCATCTCAGTCTTTCTGGTTTAAAAATAATCTTGATTGAAAAAGCAAACAAAACTATTAACTAGTTTCACAGGTGAAGAAAGATGGAAAACTTTTAATACATGTTAGTCACCCCAATCCAGGATTACTTTCAGAAAACAATTAAACCATTAAAAAGTTTGTTACTGATTATATGAGAAGCTTGAGAATGTGTTCACATTATTTTGATGAAATTAGAAAACATATTTGATAAATTTTACCATTCATTCTTAAAAATAAGTAGACAAGTGAAAACTTAGGAAACAGTAATAAAAGGTGACATTCTTAGTCTGATAAAAAGTAGCTACCCAAACCTACAACAGTTACTACCATTAATAAATAATATCAGAAATTTTTCTCTAAAACGAAAGAAATTGACTACGAAAAAGTCAATATCTGACATACATTTTAATGCTTTTGAACTGTTGTGTTGGAGAAGACTCTTGAGTGTCCCTTGGAATGCAAGGAGATCAAATCAGTCAATCCTAAAGGAAATCAGTCCTGAATATTCATTGGAAGGACGGATGCTGAAGCTGAAGCTCCAATACTTTGGCCACCTGATGTGAAGAACTGACTCATTTAGAAAAGACCCTGATACTGGGAAAGATTGAAGGCAGGAGGAGAAAGGGACGAGAGAGGATGAGATGGTTCGATGGCATCATCGATTTGATGGGCATGAGTTTGAGCAAGCTCCGGCAGTTGGTGATGGACAGGAAAGCCTCGCGTGCTGTAGTCCATGGGGTCACAAAGAGTTGGACACAATTGAGTGACTGACCTGAATTGACATACATTTTATCAAACGTGCACTGGTGGACCTAGCCAAGTAAGAGCTTTAGGAAAAGTAAAGGCATAAAAGTTTGGAAAGGAAGTAACAAAACTGTCACATTCACAGATTAAGTCATCTTCTAAATAGAAAACCACAAAGGGATGATAGATTTTATTAGAAATTTTAGTAATTTTATAAATTATTGAATGTAAGTTCAATATATCTATTTTACATTTCTAAAATTAACAAAGGTATTTTTAAAACATAATTAAGAATATACTATTTAAAATATCAATGAAATTTTCGTACTATTTTTAGACATGTTTCTCAATTAATAGTCCTGTTCAATTTCCTTTAGAAATTATTGACTCCAATATCTGCTTCTTCTAAACTAAAACCCGGGCTTCCCTGACAACTCAGCTGGTAAAGAACCTGCCTGCCATGCAGGAGACCCCAGTTTGATTCCTGGGTTGGGAAGATCTGCTGGAGAAGGGATAGGCTACCCACTCCAGTATTCTGGCCTGGAGAATTCCATGGACTGTATAGTCCATTGGGTCACAAAGAGCTGGACACGACTGAGTGACTTTAAGTTCACTTCACTTCAAACTAAAACCCAGATGGAACATAGTATATGACATGTCCCCTCCCAGCAGGATAATTATGTCACCTTTTCCCCATGATCAAATCCACTTGTGAAAGTCCCCCCATGAATTTCAATTCACCTCTGTGGAAGTTATAATTTCAGCAATCTTTTTCCTAAAATGTTAAATAGGATGATAAAACTTTCTGACAGTCAGGAACTCTTGTTTTATAAAATTCTCACAGTCCCCTTCTGGGGCCCAAGCCAACTAGCAGAACACTGTTGAGAGAGAATCATTTGCTGAGGAGCACATTCCAATGTAGGCCCCTTTCACCTCAATCCATTCCAAGTGTCTCAGACTATCAATCCCAATTTCAGAGCTCATAGTTACCCTCAAGAATATTCAGCCTGCACTTTGTGGTTCTCTTCTGAACCCAGATTTTATGATATCCTAGTTTGACAACCCTGTCTTGACAGTCAAGATTAAAAATAAAAAAGAACTAGAGAGCTCCCATATGGGTGGTTCTTGCCTCATGTTACCACAGATGTCAGTTCAGTTCCAGAATCAAGGAGAGCTCACATCTCATTTTTAAAGGGTGTTTAAATGTGCTACAGTCTCCCATGGAGCATGATTGGAGAAGTCTCATAAAAAAATTCTAGTGAATTCAAGCTCACTCTAGCTCAATGTTTAAATAGCTGTCCTGACCAATCACACCAAAACTCAGTGTGTGGACACCATATAAAAAGCTATCTTATGATATATCTCTTTTGGATGAATGACTCATTCTCCTCAATCAGATTCATACTTTGCCCTTGGTTCTATGTTAAGAATTCCAATGCAATGACTTCACCATTTTTTCTGCTGTTTTCCTTTCCTCCAGACCTCTGTATAACTGTCTTCTGATTCTGAACACAGCTATTCTCTTGAATAAAGCCTTGTGTCTTTGTTTCAAAAATACACTCTTGATTTTTCTTTTGGAATGCTGCTCCACTTCTGACTTTATCCCCTATAAACCTCCAAATCACCAGTGACCCTGAGGTCCATTCAACTGGTCTTTTTGTCTCTGAGACAAATCCTAAATAGAGAAGAACATTACTGCCAGAGTGAAGAGATGTAACAACTCATCAGGAAGAAGAGTAGTGGAAAAGAGAATGAACGTTTGATGTTTATTTTTTGTCTTTCAAAGTAAATTGAGGTTTAACCCTGATAAGCAAAGAGAATAACAAGGGTTTGAAAGAGGAGAGTTACTGAATGAGACATTTCATAAACCAAGTCAATCTGAAATGATGCAGAATATGAATTAGAAGAGAGTTGAAGGAACATGAAATCAGAAAGATTATACTTACCAAAGAAATGCTTCTGCTTATGAGGGAAATATTAAACTTACTAAATGATGAACAAGGAATTAGGAAGTTTGTAACTTTTCCATATCTATGTTAGAGAAATGCTATAGTGAATAATGTGTTTCTGTGGACTACGCAAGCCATTGTCTGAAAAAATACAGACAGATGGTGCCTGATATTTCCACTAATTAAAAATATGTGAAAATAATGTGAAAATGAACTTTAAGGTTTGTGATAATTTCAAATATTTAAAATAACACAGGAGTGTTATTTAGTGTATGCTCTCCTATGGAACCAAGTGATTTTTTTTTTTTTTTTTTTTTTACTGTCGAGACAACGATTACATGAATGTCAACCAAAACACCCTTGGTATCCAAATAAAGGTAAATAGAGATGCATCATTAGAGAAAAAGGGGGAAACAATACTGTCATGCCAGCTAATAGCTGAAAGAGATTCCTGTCACAAAGGAGGTAAGTCAGGAATTACTGCCTTCACTCATTCACCAAGAAGTAGTCAGGCTCTAAAATTATGTTCTAAAACACAGTTTTTCCTTTCACAGAAGAGATAGAAGCAAGAAATCTATTACAAAAAAAAAAAAAAAATAGAATAGCTATTCCAACAATGTCTAAAATCCCTCTAAGCAAACATATTTTCATAACCATATCTGTATACGTATGTACGTACATAAACATTATGTGTAGGTGTATACATTTTATATGTGTAATTCTGAGAAGTCTTCTCAGTCTCAATCCAGCTAACCAAAATATTTATGTGAGGATATGGTCAACAAATATATCTTTAAAAGTCAATTTTTATGACACCAAGAATGAGCCCAATGTAAACTGTGTACTTCGGGAAATTATGATGTGGCAGTGTGGGTACATCTGTGGTAACAAATGTAGTAATACCACTCCGGGAGGGGGGAGGTTGATAATGGAGGAGGCTGTGGTAGAAAAGGCAGAGGAACCAGAGATCAAATTGCAACATCTGTTGGCTCATGGAAAAAGCAAGAGAGTTCCAGAAACACATCTACTTCTGCTTTATTGACTATGGCAAAGTTTGACTGTGTGGACTACAACAAATTCTGGAAAATTCTTAGAGATGGGAATACCAGACCATTTGACCTAACTCTTGAGAAATCTGTATGCAGGTCAGGAAGCAACAATTAGAACTGGACATGGAACAACAGACTGGTTTCAAATTGGGAAAGGAGTACGTCAAGGCTGTCACCCTGCTTATTTAACTTATATGCAGAGTACATCATGAGAAATGCTGGGCTGGAAGAAGCACAAGCTGGAATCAAGATTGGCGGGAGAAATATCAATAACCTCAGATAGGCAGATGACACCACCCTTACTCTTATGGCAGACAGAGAAGAAGAACTAAAGAGCCTTTTAATGAAAGTGAAAGAGGAGAGTGAAAAAGTTGACTTAAAACTCAACATTCAGAAAACTAAGATCATGGTCCCATTACTTCATGGCAAATAGATGCAGAAACAGTGGAAACAGTGGCTTATTTTATTTGGGGGGGCTCCAAAATCACTGCAGATGGTAACTGCAGCCATGAAATTTAAAGACACTTGCTCCTTGGAGGAATGTTATGACCAACCTAGACAGCATATGAAAAAGCAGAAACATATGCCAACAAAGTTTCGCCTAGTCAAAGCTATGGTTTCTCCAGTAGTCATGTATGGATGTGAGAGCTGGACTATAAAGAAAGCTGAGCCCTGAAGCACTGATGCATTTGAACTGTAGTGTTGGAAAAGACTCTTGAGAGTTCCTTGGACTACAAGGAGATCCAACCAGTTCATCCTAAAGGAAATCAGTCCTGAATATTCATTGGAAGGACTGATGCTGAAACTCTAATACTTTGGTCACCTGATGCAAATAACTGACTCATTTGAAAAGACCCTGATGCTGGGAAAGATTGAAGACAGGAGGAGAAGGGGATGACAGAGGATGAGATGGTTGGATGGCATTACCAAATCAATGGACATGAGTTTGAGTAAACTCCGGGAGTTGGTGATGGACAGAGAGGCCTGGCGTGCTGCAGTCCATGGGGTCGCAAAGAGTTGGACACAACTGAATGACTGAGTTGAACTGATGGTAGAAAATTCTTTATGGGAAATCTCTGTACTTTCTCCCAAATTTTACTGTGAACCTTAAACTACTCCAAAAAATAATGTCTTAATAAAAAAAAAAATAGAAAGTCAGTATTTCTCAGGATATCATGTATATCAGCTATTCAGTAACCAATAGATCATTTGCTTCATCATTCATTTAAACATATTGAATGTCTGCTTTTATTTAAGCACTGTATTAGGTATCTGGATTACAGAAATCAATGGAAATTGTCCCTTTACTTGCTGACCTTACAGTCGATTTTATAAAGTAATTCTCTGTTCAGTGAAACACTGATGTCATGTCTTTGAGTAAATGTATTGAAAGAGAAAACACAGCAGATTGTTTATGAATTTTGAAGTCAGACCGCCTGGATCTAAACTCCACCAGCATGATCAACTGACTTTATACTCTTTTTATATTTTTGTTTCTCAGTAAAATATGAATGTAATATTAATATTTCTTCAGCTTGATTATTTAATTATACAGTCTAGGTAAAACTCTTAGAATAATACCTCATGCATTCTAATGGAAAATGTTTATTATAACTATTAGTAAGAAGTACGGTATTCTGTTTTATTTACATTTTTGCCCAACTGTCTAACCAGCAATGATAAAGTAAATAGATATCTTTCTACTGATGAATAACCATATTATGATTAATAATTTTTAAAAAACTTTAATAGCATACTTCTGATGAATATCCCAAGTGGTCATCAGATATACTCTAATTTGTAGTTCCATAACCATCTGCTTTGATGTTTATTACTTAATACTAAGTAAAATGTGCTCAAGATCCAAGACAGAATATTACACATCTGCATCTGCTTGTTTACACACACAAAAGCAAAATACGTTCGATTGGCAGCATATGTTAGAGTGAACACCAATCTGTTATGGTAATAATTTCATTGTTGGCTGTATTGCAGAGGCCTGGTCTATAATATATTTTATTAAGATGGATGTGCTTTAGTTTGTTCAAGCAGTCACAGTAAAATATTTGGCTAATGTTTTTATTGCATACCATCTGTGTGGGCAGTCAGGTTGTCTAATAACACATGAAATGTCACAGTTTTAAATAGGCATCTAATTGAGATTTAATCAGATGGATATTTTACATTAATTAAATGCCAGGTTATTAATGAATATATATTTTTATATATAACTATGTAAAAATGAAACATGTTTAGCTCAAAATTCTATGCATTATGCACAGAATGTAGACATTCCCATAAATACATGTACACAGAACAGTATGGAAGAATCCTGATGCATTTAAACAGCATTAAAATAAGTATCACCCTGCTATTTAAGAAATAGCAATCACGATGTGTTTGGAAATGATTCTCTCTAATATTTGGATCTCTTTGACCCCTCTTTGTACCATCATAAAGCAGCTCATTATTTTTTTTTCTCCATAGCTGGGAAGAAATTTAAATGTACCCACTCCCACTGAGATAAATAATCAGTTCCATATATGCAAAACCCAGAAGCAGTGCTATCAAAATGATTGTAAGAAACACAGAAGAACAAAATTGGGCAGATGTTTTGAAAACAAAACAACTTGCTGAAATTTAGCTTCTCTCAGGAAAATTCAGATAAATGAATAAGCTTCACTCTCCATGTGTCCTCCCTTATCATTTTCTTATCCCCTGGCAAAACCATTTTGTTCAGTCCAGCTATATTTCACTGATGGCCCCCATCTCAAGTTTATCAAAAAACAGTTGTGTATGTTCATTCTCCCTTTCCCATGAAAGATATTTCCTTCCTTGAAACTACAAAGAAAATTTTGTTCAGAAGAGGAGACAGTTCTTACATGTCATTCTCTTATCAACAAAATTCACTCCTCTCCCTCTTTGCTAGTTTTTTCCCTTCAGAAGAAATCAAGGCACAGAATTAAGAATTGGATATGTTTCAGACAGAATCAGGCACAGGACTTTCCCTAGAGTGGACTCAGATTGCAAGTGTCTCAGGGCACTCATCTTTTAGTCAACACTAAGTAAAGGCAACTTTGGATTTTCACATTTAGCATCTCAAGGCCATGGTCATTGCTGAAGCTATGAATAAGACAACGATGTTATATACAGCTGAGTATTTGTCCAACTTAATGTCTGCTTGACCCTTGAGAAACAGAGATATTATTTTCTATCTTCAGTGACCAACACATTAAATAACGATTATTTGAATATGCTAATGTTTAAATACTCCATATTATTTCAGACCTTAAGACTGATTTCCCTTTCCACCTATTTGTAATGAGGTGATAAAATTAGCTATTAGACAAATGCATCAAAAAAACCACAGTATATATAAATTAGTTTATGGTATTCTGTTTCTAAGCAGTAATCCATCTAGACCAGGAAATTTATAAGGTTTAAGAATTTTCAAGCATCCCCAATTTCATGCAAAAACTGGCTAATTTGTGAATTAATTTCAATGTTTTTGAGTCTCTATTTTTATCATTCAATAGCACATAGGATAACGATAGTATCAAGCTTGCCACCCAGTATAGTTTTATTTAAATAAAAACTACTTATTTTAGTGTGAGCTTTTAGTTCTATTATTCTGCATTCTGTTTGAGTTGGAGGCGGGGATGGGTGTGTGTTTGTATAGTTAAATACAGCTGACAATGACTTTTATGATCTTAAATGTGTCATCTAACCTCCAATAATTTAAAAGTATTTTATACTTGCAAACTTACTATTTGTACTCTATTTTTCTATTAACATCTAAAACTATAGGTAAGACAAGAAAAGGGGCTTCCTTTCTTGTCTTGGGCTTCCCTGGTGGCTCAGACGGTGAAGTGTCTGCCTGCAATGCAGGAGACCCGGGTTCAATTCCTGGGTCAGGAAGATCCCCTGGAGAAGGAAATGGCAATCCACTCCAGCACTCTTGCCTGGAAAATCCCATGGACGGAGGAGCCTGATAGGCTACAGTCCATGGGCTCGAAAAGAGTCGGACACAACTGAGTGACTTCACTTCTTCACTTTCTTGTCTTAGTGGCCTAGTGGTAAGAACTTGCCTGTCAATGCAGGAGATGCAGGAGACACAGGTTTGATCCCTGGGTAAGGAAGATCCCCTGGAGAAGTAAATGGCAACCTACTCCAGTATTCTTGCCTGGGAAATTGCATGGATAGAGGAGCCTGAAGGGCTACAGTCCTTAGGATCAAAGAGCCCAACACAAGTGAAGAAGCTTAGCTTGCAACAATAAAACATGGCTTATGGTGAAGCATTGCCATTGACACTTTGACGTCTAGACATAGGGGATTCCCAGGTGGTGCAAGAGGTAAAGAACTAGCCTGCCAATGCAGGAGATGTAAGACACACGGGATTGATCCCTGGGTCAGGAAGATCCCCTGGAGGAGGGCATGGCAACCCAATCTTGCCATGAGTGTTCTTGCCTGGAGAATCCCATGGACAGAGGAGCCTGGTGGGCCACAGTCCATAGGGTCGCAAAGAGTCAGACACAACTGAAGTGACTTAGCACACACACATGCATCTAGATGTATGGCTCGTTTTTAACTCCTGTCTCTAAGGAGTACACATGATAGAAAGAATCACACAAAATAAAAATATTTCATAATCTTTGGTAGAAGAGTAATGTCAATAATACTTTTTTAAATTCTTGATAAATTAATTCTTTAAAAAAAGCTTAGTAAAGCTAACTTTTGCTTATAAAATTAAGTTTCCTTTTTCAAAATATAAAAAGATATATAATCCATTCATTTTTGTGTATCCCACCAGCTTAGAAATGAAAGAATTAACTCTCAGAACGTGTTTGAAGGGTGTCTTCTAGATGTCTGGTGCACTGGCAGGCTCTTCATACCCTGACACTCCAGCTTTTGTTCCAAGAGGTAATGCACTTTGACTAATAATTTTACACGCTTGAGTTCTTCCAAAACTGTTGCGGTAATTCCATCTGGTCCTGGAAATTGATTTATATCAATTTTTCAGATTTTCTTGTGATTTTATTACTTTTTAACTAATTATTTTCTCATGCTATTTTTTCTGTCCTTGATATCTACTTATTGAATGGCAATACTGAAAACAGAAAACAATGTCATCAAAATAATAATTTTTAAAACATAATTTATCATAGCAGCAGGAAAATTTTCAAATATATAAAATATTAGTATGTTTGTAAACTTTGGAACTTTTCAAGTGGAAATAGAAAATGCATTCATATTTTCAGGGAAGAAGAGAATCCCTTCCCCTCCCAATACAGACAAGAGTGTACACAAATACACATAGATTTAAGGCAGTTCTCTATAGATGGTATATAACAGAGATTATTAAAAGAAACTTGAATCAATAACTCTCCAACTTTTAAGCAGTTTTCCACTACTTATCAGTACTTCTCAACAAAGTACACATCAGATCACTTACGTATCAGGGGCAGTTAATTATTATTAAAATTAAAGTTAAAAATAATTTTAATTGTTGGACCATTTGGATCTGGAGTTATTTGGGCCCTAAATAATCTTGTTGATTCTTCCTTTAAAAATTTCCCTTTAAGTTCCTAACTCTATGATTATTCAAATGTGGCATGTAAAGTAAGGTTATAAATTAATAAAAGTATGCTTTACATAAAAAGGTAGGAATTAAGTAAAAACATTTAAAGTTTCAAGACTCTGACATAGAGAGCATTTATGTTAGACTAATCATTTCAAAAATGTTCCAAGTAGGTTATTTTCATTTCAGTATCATTAAATTTAAGACATGTATTTCATTTCACCAGCTCACTAATTCTATTTATTATGAGTTATTTGAGTTCCATTTTACACGTAAGAGAACTAAGGTTGATACATGATCAGCATCACTCACAGAGATCCAGAGTCTAGATCTGAACCCAGAACTGAACATGCTTTGCATCAAGCTACATTGCCTCCCTCTATTAATCTTACCCTTCCTTTGTAACCATTTACTACGCTAGAGGCCCCTTATCTCCGGAAATGCATGGAACATGTGGATTGGGAGGCAGCGAGAGAGAAATTAGGAAAGTTAGAACAAACACCTTTGCTTTTGCATTGGGTGGATGTGAACGGGGATTAGGGGGACAGTCTAAGTATCCTGGAAAAAACACTAAAAGGCCTCTGTCAGAAAGTGGTTCTTCAGGAAGGGAGACAAATCAGTAAGGAGGATGCACATGCAATCTCATCAACCCTTTAACTTTTCAATATGTTTTGGACATTTTATTTCATGCATCATTTTCAATCTTGTGTTTCTGGTGATCAGATTCCCTCCACAGATTAGAGCCAAGCAACACTGAAAGATTGACGACTTGCCTCTAGAAAATTTATTTCAGTTATAGGATCTCCTTGAAATGTTGAACAAGAGGCTATCATACAGAGGCTGGTTATATTATTCAAGTCATCAGCTGTGAAATTAGTGTATTTAGTTTAAATCACTCAGTTTTCCTCAGAGGCTCTCTCTTTCATTCATGGAGATGTCTGTAAATCATGAATACGATATCACAAGTCCCTTACAGATCTAAATTAATTGGGTCTATTGGACCAGTGTAACATACATAAGAACATTATTTCAGAGGGGAAAAAAAAAAAAGTAAGTAAAGACATCAGGCTGGGATTACTAATTTGTTAGATAATTAAGGAAAATGTTCTGTTGCTGAGTCATTGCTCCTCCTCTTGTATGTTCCATTTCAGTGAACCACAAAGCCATTCATCCCACAGAAAAAAAAAAAAAAAAAAAAAAAACCTGTGAATCTGCTGTGACTCTGATCACATTTCTCCCACGGCTTGTCTTCCTACACTTCAATATTAAGTCCAGTAGTTTAAATTTCTGAATATTCCTCAAATCTTCATCATTTCCCACTTTGTCCAACTACTGTTGATTTAGTCTCTTTCTTGCTTTGCTTTCTGCTGTGGCATGCTGTTTCATCTTCAGGTACAATATAAACTATCTTCTACAGTCTAGCTCGTGAACTTTTAAATTATTGATAACATCAAATTTAAAATATTTCCATTGTTTCTTATGACTTCTTGTTTCTAAACATTTCTCATAAAATATAGGATGATCTGGCACCATAGTATCATACCTTTGAATTCTGCTGTTTTCCACTTCCTCTCAACATCTGCCACACTTCATGTTAGGCATATAGAACATGCTATTTCATGAACCTGTGACATGTCAAGTCTTCCTGTTAACTGGTGATAGAGAAAAGACTATAAAACAAAACACTACCTTTCCCTTATTTTTTAATTGAAATATAGTTGGCATATAATATTATGTTAGTTTCAGGTATACTACATACGATTTGATATTTGCTTACCTTATGAAATGATTACCATGATGAGTATACGAACCATCTGTCCCCATGCAAAATGCAAAGTCATTACAATATTGTTGACCACATTCCTTATGCTGTACAGCACATTCCTGTGACTTGTTTATTACAAAACTGGAAGCTGTGCCTCTTAATCTCCTTCATCTACTTCAGCCACCCCTTCAGTCCTTCCCTGCTGGCAACTACCCAATTGTTCTCTGTATCCATGAATCTGTTTTCATTTGTTTTGTTTGCTCTGATTTTTAGATTCCACGTATGAGTTAGATCATGTGCTATTTCTTTCTCTAGACAAAGAGAGATGCTTATTTTTCATTTGGCATAGTACTTCTAGATCCATCAATGTTGTCACAAATGGCAGAAATTTTTTATAGCTGAGCACTATTCCACTGTATATGCATACCACAACTTCTTTATTCATTTGTCTACTGGCAGGCACTTGAATGCTTCCATACTTTGGCTGTTGTAACTAATGCTGCAGTAAACATTGGGATGTATATGTCTTTTTAAATTAGTGTTTTTGTTTTCTTTGGGTAAACACTCAGAAGTGAAACTGTTGAATCATATAGCAGTTCTATTTTAAATTTTTCAAGGAAACTCCATACAGTTTTCCTTAGTGGCTACACCAATTTACATTACTTGATACTATTCATTATATGACTACTAGATGTATATATGTATAAATATATAAATACACATATACATAAATACATATTTCCATCTCAAATATTTTCCCCTATGCATATATAGTTGCCACTATAAAGATGAGGAGACTACAAGTCAGAGAGGTTAACTAATTATCTGAGCCTAAACTCTATCCATTAAATAGCCAAATATCAAAAAAGTAAGTATTTAAACCTACATTTTCTTACCCCAAAGTTACTACTACTTCCAGAATTTAATATTTTACCTAGCATTTTATTTCTTACAATATTTCATACAAATTGTTCTCTCTTGCATATTATATTTTTCTCATTCTAGGGTTTCCTGAATTATTAATTCTGCCCAACTTTGTCTGGAATCAGTTCAACCTTTTTCACTGCCTGGCTTTATCTTAGGCATTTTGGGCCCTGATGGCCAGTGTGATCCTCATGCAAGTGGAAAGCTGCCATTTCTCATTAGCCCCTGCTCTTTATCACAAAACCAGCTCCAAGGTTAAGCAGTGTACAGAGTGAAGGCTGAGGTTTGTCCTTGCTTCTTGCATTTGATGGAACATTTATGAACACGAACTAAAACTAGACATTCACTATTATTTTACTATTCTAAACTACAGGAAGAGTATAATTTAATACAACCACTAAAGTCATATATTTCAGGTATACATACCATTATGATAAAGTCACACTGCATTAGTTCATCAGCTTTTAATTAGGAAGAAAAGGATACTCCTTCATCTTTACAGGGTAAATCAGATTTGTTATAAATGCATTTGCAAGCCTGATACAATAAGCGTGTTACAGTTAAGCAGTCTGTTAAACCGAGTGTAACAAAATATGGTAGGTAACCTTAAGAAATCAGGCATTGCCTCAAGAAGGATGTTGATGGTGAAACAGGAAAAAGCACTAAATCTGAGGTTACTCCTTTAAATGCATGCAGAGGCCATTTTATGATTTATCAATCATAAAAGGCTGCTCTGGGTCTACAATAGGGAGCAGTAGAGACTGTAGTGAAGTGAGGAGCGTGTGTCCTTACAGGTGTGGCAGCCGCAGCTTCCTAGCACATGTTGCTGCTGCTGCTGCTGCTAAGTCACTTCAGTCGTGTTTGACTCTGTGCGACCCCATAGACGGCAGCCCATCAGGCTCCCCCATCCCTGGGATTCTCCAAGCAAGAACACTGGAGTGGGTTGCCATTTCCTTCTCCAATGCATGCAAGTGAAAAGTGAAAGTGAAGTCAGTTGCTCAGTCGTGTCTGACTCTTAGCGACCCCATGGACTGCAGCCTACCAGGCTCCTCCGTCCATGGGATTTTCCAGGCAAGAGTACTGGAGTGGGCTGCCATTGCCTTCTCCAAGCACATGTTGCTAGCACTGTGAAAACTTGAAGTTTTGTAGGAGAAACCAGAAATTCGTGTTTCTCTTAAGTCTCCCAATTTTTGAATGTTGTAAGTGGATCCAATTTCTTTCAGAAAAATAGAGACCAAATCTGACATTTGTGATCTTTGTACCAGAGTAGAGTTTAAAGTTGTCAAAACTGAAGAATATAGCCAGTTTCCTTTCAAAAGTCCACAAATATTCATGAGCATAGTAGCCAAGATTTATATATCATATATAAGCTTGAAGTAAATCACAAGGCATTGAGTCACCTCTGATTTTCCTCATTGTAAAAATTAGTGCAATAGGAGCTATGAAGTTTTGATTATATGCATGGTAAGAATAAGGGGATACATTTTTTAAATAGAGGAAATATTTGACAATTCTTTAAGATGATTTAAACATCTGAAAGTTAGAATTTAAACACATATTAAACAGCAACCACGGCAATGTGACTAGCAGAAAACAAAAGCCAAAGATAAAAGATTCTAATATAAGAACCTCAGCTATCTATATAAGATATAAAACCTACACTGTATATGAAACCTTTATATCTAAGAACCTATGCCTTTAAAGCAATGTTTTACATTATATGAAAAATAATCTGAAATGATATTTACCAACTGTTTACAGTTCTGTATGCAGCATTTGCTGTGTGCACTTTAATTATTTTTCTTATCTGCATTTACTATTTTTTTTCTAGCTACATCAAAAAGATTTTCAAATTCTTAAATTGCTTTTTCTATTTTTATTCTAATTAATAAATGATTGAAACTGTAGCAAGTGCTTCCAAACTCTGAAAATGAAAGAGGCAAAACCTAACCATTTGTGAGAAAATTTTTATTTTAAATAGAGTGAATCATGCAAACTGAAAGTTATGTCATATCATGAAAGACAATTCATAAATACTAAGGCAGAATTTTGCATTCCAGCATAAAAGGGAGCTGAATTAAAGTTATGTATATGCAAGACAATTTATCAGTGCTTTATCTCAGGTTACCAGAGGCCACAGTAAAAATGGTAAGAATAATTGCATAGAAAATATCTGAAGAGCCAGACTCTCAGCCAGAGCTCAGCCATGGGAAATTTTACAATTAAAGGCTAGAAGGAAAAATACCACTGGAATGATTATGACATAATAGAACAAGTGTTTCCTTGGCTTCTTATGGGGCAAGAGCCGTACCTGGATACTCCTTTTTAGCACATTTTGAGAGCTCTTTCATAGTTCAGGCCTGTGATTGAAAGGTGAAGTGGATACGCCTTCTTTACTAGTGTGGAATTCTAATGAGCCCGGTGACTCTGGGAATCATTGGGAAAAGCTTAGCTGTTCCACTTTTTTTCCCATGGATTCTAAATATGCTTTCTAATGAAGAAAGACAGTGAGTTCAGCATGCTCAAAACCTAGGCATTTATGTACCTGACAGATTTCAAAGCACAGAGGTACCCATAAAGATACTAGAACAAATATGATATCAAGGCAGCACTGAGAATGTTCAAGTGGACCATCTACACTTGAGTGCATCATGAATCTTCAAAAAAGATTCAGAAGTAACTAGCAATTTTTCTATGTAATCCAAGGAAATGTAATTGCATTTTTTTTGTATGTTTGTTTGCTTACTTGGACGAGATTTATTGCCAAGCACAACATAGAATTTTAGGTATTAGATGGGGTGGGTGACATAGGCTATTTAAACTAACCACCCCTAAATCTCTTGTTCCTAACCTCTGTTAACTAGGTTTGTGCAAATTTAGTGGCCCAGTGGTAGAGAATCCGCCTGCCAACGCAGGAGACATGGGTTCGATCCCTAGTCCAGGAAGATCCCACATGCCACGGGTCAATTAAGCCAGTGTGCCACAACTATTAAGCCTGTGCTCTAGAGCCCATGGACTGTAACTACTGAACTCACAGGCTGCAACTACGGAAGCCCAGGTGCCCTAGAGCCCAGGGTCCACAATAAGAGAAGCCCCCGCGGTGAGAAACCCACACACTGCAGCTAGAGAGTGGCCCCACTCGCCCGCAACTAGAGAAAAGCCTGAGCAGCTACAAAGACCCAGCACAGCCAAATAAATAAATAAAATTATTTTTTAAAAAGAATGAAGGGAGTAAGAAATAGAAGAGTTTATAAACTTTAAACAAGTACTAGGAAAAAGCATTGCAAACTTAAAGTTATATGACCTTACAAGCTAATGAGAAGGAATTTTTAAAGCTTTATAAAATAAATAATATTAGATAACATTGTGTGTTCATTTTGCATCTGGTATTGAAAACATTTCACTTAATTTATACAGTTTATGGCTAATAAAACCCTAATTATATTGGAACAGTTTATTCTTTTTTTTTTTTTTTTTAAGATTTAGCAGTCACAGTCAGACTGTGACCCAAGGTCACAAAATAAATACACAGCACAGCCAAGGGAGGCTGTTCTCCCTCCAGAACATGGACTCTTTTCACAACAGTATGGTAAAGAATTGTAGGGGAAGGTTTGACTATAAAGAAAACATTGATAACATATATTCAGCTTCATAACAGATATTCAAAATGGAATTCTATTTAGTAAATTTTTTTAAATATTCACTTTTTTAACAGAGACTTTTATACAAATTATAACAGTGACAATACATTAGAAATCAGATATGATATTTTTAACTAGAGATTGATTGGTCTTGAATCCCATCTGAAGATGTTTTACCCATTAATCCACAACAGAAATACAAAAAAATATGATTACTTAGTAACGGTTCTGTATATCTGCTTGTGCCCAAGGAAACCATAAGAAAGTTTTGGGAAAGAGAGTATTCAGCATACCTCGTGTAGAGTCCAGAACTGGACTGAAGATTTGGATGTTTTGAATGCCATCAGTCTCTGGATTGGTCTCTGTTTACTGAGCAGTTATATGGGCTGTCCTATTAATGAGTAGATGTTCCTGAGCCATTTATTTTCACCCATTTTGAACTCAAACTGTAGATAGTGTTTTATTTCTTTCTACACACGTACATCAGTGTTAAGACCCAAAATATGAGTCTACTCTTACACATATGTTCTTTTTGACGTTAGGATTTTATATTTTGCTTTCTTTTTTGCCGCATTACTTCAGTTACATGAGAGAAGGAAGCAAGATATTGGGACAAGAGCACCTTTTTTATATTGAGTAGGAACTTTTGCTATTTTTTTCACCGAGCCTCTTTTCTATCACACAAATATCTTTTTCTTTCCTCCTGAAGCTCAAATCTCTGTCCTTCTCTGTTCATTAATTCATTATCTACTGAATAACACTGGAGGGAGCAATGTGTTGCTCCTCATGGTGCTTTTCAATAAATCATGAAAGTAACCAGATAACTGGGGCTGGCTCACACCCCAGAGGAGTGAAGAGCTGAGAATTTGTGGAAATCACTGGATTGTTTTTGGAAAGGATTTTTTTTTTTATTGGTTCAGTGCTGCAGCTTTGGGCTCCCTTATTTCCCATCATGGGGTTCCACAAGCTTTTAGATTTAAGTTTTATTGAGGAACACAACTGGGGACTTCTCAGGGATACACACTGATCTTTTCAACTGCATGGTTTGTGAAATTGGTGAGGAAGAAATGCCAGGAGAGCTTTCAGAAGCCACAGCATCAGCTGAAAACAAAGCCAACAGACTTGTCTGAATCAAAGGAGTCATGCTTTTGACTGATAATAACCATAGACTGAATTTATTCATAGCACTACAACTAAGAAGAGGTGTTTATGTTGACTGGGCTCTGTTTGCAATTGTTTGGCAAGAACCTGTCTGACTGTTGGTGGGCATTTCGACACTAATCACATTCTGCTCATTTAAAAGATGACATCATGGTTTGTACATACTTAATCAGAATATATTCTACTACATTAAACTAGATATATAAAAGAAGTTTTCACCACACTTTTTCATCTCTAGAATTTTACTAGAAATCAAACAAGTAAACAAATTGATAAGAAATTAGATTAAAAAGAAGCATCTGTATTTGCAAATTCCTCATTCTGTGCTCAACATTTACTCACCTTTTCATGTTTTATTTATCATGAGATAAAAGAAAAAACTCAGTAGGAAATTTTGAGGATAAAGTTAGAGGAGTTGCTAATATACATCTTTGTTTTGAAATAAGACTACACTCAAAACTTACTGAGGGAAATGATAGCTGCTCATTTTTGTTCTGAGAAATAAGGAGCAATTGAAGACACATGTATAATTTTATTTTGCTACTTATCTTAGCATTGTACAGACCTTAAAGTCATGGTTTGCTTCCTAAAACTTAAAAATAATTTGATGAGTTAAATAAAAGATCTATTTTTCTTGTCTTGGTTTTTGGTTGAATTAAAATAGCAACCAATACTTAGGTTCCCATGTTAGATCAAATTATGTAACTTCAGATAGTTCCTTCTGGGATCATCAACACCACCATCGCCATCAGCTTCTAATCCTCACCCCTGTAACTTGCACCTTTAATTTCCATAGAAAGAAATCTCAACAAAAATAGAAGTCACAAGTCAGTATAACCTAGGGAATTTAAAACACTTTCTGAACGTACAACATATTGAAACGTTGCCCTGAGAATTCTGCTCTTGTTTCTGAATCAAAGCCCAATGTACTCGTATTTTTAAAAAGCTTTGATTTTTCTCAGTCTCGGCAATTATTTTCCTAAGTCGATGTGGATGGGGAACATATGGGGAAGAGGAAGATATAGGTATGACTCTTCTGTTACAGTTCTAAGGTCATTGGAGATTATACAATGATTAAAAACATGGGCTTTTAAGAATGTTGATTTGTGTTTGAATTCAGCTTTGTTGTATACCATGAATAAATTACTGACATTTCAAGTTTTAAGTTTCCATAATTGAAATGGGGTGAAATCCATCTATCTGTATGATTTATGTTAGGATTAAGACTAATTCATACCAAGGACCTAGCACAGATCTTAGCATCTAGCAAATGTTCAATAAACTATAGCTAACATTATTATTCTTTTAGCATCCTTTTAGAATGTTATTAATTCACTAATTTCAGCTAACAATCTGAAATATAAAGACACTTGTCTTTTTAAATAGGAGCTTTAAAATTATTTATTATTTATATATGTATATATTTTAGAAATAACTGAAACAGTGATTTCTTTATTCTTAAAATGTCTGCTTCCTTGTCATAGAGCAATTTACAAGAACAGAAGTAAGATAATTCTGCCTTTTCTCCAAGCATTTATTACATTTGTCCTTTTCAACATTTAGTCATAAAGGTGATTTATGTGAGTTGAAAGTTAAAAGCGTTAACTTAATTTCTCAAAATTAAACAATCACTCAAATCTATGCAAATTGAAATGACCCAATGTGATGGAAGATGTAAAATGCTAACTACAAATGACATTAAGGAGGCTATTATTTTAATAAATTAAATACTGATGCTATCAGCTCTGTTAACAAAAGACACTTAAGAATAGATTCTTTCACACTTTGTTTATCTAATCCTAGATAAAATGTGGCAAGTAACTAGCCCAATTTCAGCTCTTACCACATGGCTTCAAATGGCACCAATTTAAGAAAAGAGACCCTATAAAAAAAGTAACAAATGTTACAATCATCTGCATATTCCTGTCTTTTGAAATATATGATGTTTAAATGTACTTTGTCTGGTTTTCATATGTTTATCTCATGTATATAACACAAAAGCTTTATGTAACAATACCATAAGAACATTGTATTAGAAACAGTTTTATTCATTTTAGTAGCTTATCCTGATACTCCTTCTAGAAAAACAGCCATTTTGAGGGCTAATGTTAAAAAAAACATATTGGATATGAACATACGAGAAGCTCAAAGCAAACTCCATGTCATGTTTGTCAGGAACTGAGAGGTGCAGCCAGAATTCTTGGAGCTCAGGGTAGATGGAAGTGTGCGGTTCCTCAGTGACAGATGTCATTAACATTCAAACTTGTGGTAGGTGATAAAAACATGACACTCTGTAAGATCTGGGCTATTTGTACCAGAATTAGTTTAGATTTCTTCGAATATTGTCACCTAGGATAGTTGAATATTTTTCTTTTCAGAGTCATGAAGAAATTCATGGTGAGAAAATACCCCCCAAATAAATTTAAATTATACATATTTACTTGCTTCTCCATTTTCAAGGAAATTCTATAGCAATTAATCAGTAGATTTTTCAGAGTTGTCAATAGCCTGAGAGAAACTGAGGAATGTTAACAGCTCTCCTGTGTTTGGGATGAACTGTCACATACTGTTCTATAGAGGCTTACTCTTATTATCAGAATTTTCTAGTTTCTTGAACATAATTTTACATAGCTTGGCCCAATGCAGAAGTTAACCAGGCTGGAAAATGAAATCATATCTGAGAATATACAAATGCACAGACACATTTCTATAGTAGTTAGGATAATTGTTTTAGTGTGTTTCTTCCTAATTCCTATCATCTACCTCAGTGAATGAGCATGTCAAATAAGATCTAAACATTTTCCATCAAACAGTTAGCAATACCTAAAAACAAAGGTGTCAACAATTATTTAGTGTACATATTTAGGAAAAACCACTGATGCTCACAAGACATTACCAAAGTGATCATAAGAACAAATGTTAAAATTCTTGTTTTAAAAAGTAAAAAAATATTTCTTTACAGGGTCAACAAAATTGCAACAAAAATTAAAATAAAACATAACTTAGGGAAGTGTTATAGAAAAAAATCAAAATATATACATCATAATTTTCATAAACATCATTCCAAATTCAACCATCATATGAAAGACTAATTGCCTAAAAGACACAGGCATGTGAGAGATTTTTCAGTTTATTGTCAAAATAATGTAACAGTCCCACACATTCTTTTAAAAGAAAACAGTACTTACAGGAAGACATGAGTTGAAGAAAACAAAGTTATAACTGACTATATATATCTTAACTGAGGAGCTGATGTCCTCTGCATATAAGTTAAATAAGTAGGGTGACAATATACAGCCTTGACATACTCCTTTTCCTATTTGGAACCAGTCTGTTGTTCCATGTCCAGTTCTAACTGTTGCTTCCTGACCTGCATACAAACTAAAAGATACTTACTCCTTGGAAGGAAAGTTATGACCAACCTAGATAGCATATTCAAAAGCAGAGACATTACTTTGCCAACAAAGGTTCGTCTAGTCAAGGCTATGGTTTTTCCTGTGGTCATGTATGGATGTGAGAGTTGGACTGTGAAGAAGGCTAAGCACTGAAGAATTGATGCTTTTGAACTGTGGTGTTGGAGAAGACTCTTGACAGTCCCTTGGACTGCAAGGAGATCCAACCAGTCCATTCTGAAGGAGATCAGCCCTGGGATTTCTTTGGAAGGAATGATGCTAAAGCTGAAACTCCAGTACTTTGGCCACCTCATGCGAAGAGTTGACTCATTGGAAAAGACTCTGATGCTGGGAGGGATTGGGGGCAGGAGGAGAAGGGGACGACAGAGGATGAGATGGCTGGATGGCATCACTGACTCGATGGACGTGAGTTTGGGTGAACTCCTGGAGTTGGTGATGGACAGGGAGGCCTGGCGTGCTGCAATCATGGGGTCTCAGAGAGTCAGACACGACTGAGCAACTGAACTGAACTGAACTGAGGAGCTGATGCATATTTTTAAATGTTTTTCATATTCAAGTTTTTAATTGCATCTTTTAAATTTTTTATTGCAAGATATTTGCTTTACAATACTGTTTTGGTTTCTGCCATACATCAACATGAATCAGTCTTAGGTATACATATGTCCCCTCCCTCTTGAACCTCCCTCCCAACTCCACCACATCCCACCCCTCTAGGTTGTCACAGAGCTCCCTGTGTCACACAGAAAATTCCCACTTGCTATCTATTTTATACATGGTAAAGTATTTGTTTCCATGCTAGTCTCTCAGTTTGTCCCACCCTCTCCACCTCATGCAAAGAGTTGACTCGTTGGAAAAGATTGATGCTGGGAGGGATTGGGGGCAGGAAGAGAAGGGGACGACAGATGATGAGATGGCTGGATGGCATCACTGACTAGATGGACATTAGTTTGAGTGAACTCCAGGAGTTGGTGATGGACAGGGAGGCCTGGTGTGCTGCCATTCATGGGGTTGCAAACAGTCGAACACGACTGAGTGACTGAACTGAACTGAACTCCCTCCCACACTGTTTAAGTTTTAAAATAATTAAGATCAGTAACAGATTACTTTTCACATTTAAATTAACTGAAACAGCAATGTAAGTTAACATCAGTTCAGTTCAGTTCATTTCAGTCACTCAGTCGTGTCCAACTCTTTGAGACCCCGTGAATCGCAACACACCAGGCCTCCCTGTGCATCACCAACTCCCGGAGTTCACTCAAACTCATGTCCATCAAGTCAGTGATGTCATCCAGCCATCTCATCCTCTGTCGTCCCCTTCTCCTCCTGCCCCCAGTCCCTCCCAGCATCAGAGTCTTTTCCAATGAGTCAACTCTTTGCATGAGGTGGCCAAAGTATTGGAGTTTCAGCTTCAGCATCAGTCCTTTCAATGAACACCCAGGGCTGATCTCCTTTAGGATGGACTGGTTGGATCTCCTTGCAATCCAAGGGACTCTCAAGAGTCTTCTCCAACACCACAGTTCAAAAGCATCAATTCTTTGGCACTCAGCTTTCTTCATAGTCCAACTCTCAACCATAAGATAAAATGCTTTAAATTATTCAAGGAGATATTTGGTGAGATAGGAGCAGTGGGGAGGGAAGGAAGGAAGGAAGAAGAAAGAAAAAATGAAAGTTATCTCCTAAACAGTTATGTTTGATTAAGAAAGAAAAATAAGTATCAGGCAAAGGGAATATTAGCCTTAGGTTTTATAAGATGATCAAAGAAGAGAATAAACCTTGAATTTTGAAAAATTACCTTTTAACCTTTTCTGTGTATTAAAAAATAAGTATACAAAATAAATCTTATTTTATAACTTTCTTAAATATAGAAATCACAAATTTTAAAATATTTGTATCCTACTTTCTCAGTCTCACCTGATTGCTAATGATTAATATTAAAATCATGTATTTTTCTCTTGTTTCCTCATAATTTTCTATTGTTTCCATGAAACAAAACCATAGACACACATAAACCAGTTGTGCTCTTTTTGTTAATAGCCCATATATTATACCAGATTTGATCCTGACAGGCTATTTATTGTTGGCTTTACTCCAAGAATGGAAATTTTACAACACTGTGAAAAAATTATATATTGGGAAAGGAACACTAAAGCAAAGAAAAAAATAGAAAATAATTATATTGCAATTGCATTATCCTTTAAAATATGCATGGGACATGCTTTGCTAAAGTCAAAACAACTCATGATACCAGAAATTTGTTGGAATTTATATTTTGAACCTTGTTATTTACTCCAAATGTTTTTCAGACAAAAATATAAATTAAAGTTGACCTAGAAAAAATTAAAAAACACTGATAAGATATATTTATTTCATTTTCTTTATATGATGGGAAATTATTCTACTGTTAAGCGCACCTAAGCATAAGGTTCTAGTGATCATGCTAATGATGGTATTACAAGTACAGGTGACAAAATCGTTGTTGGTGTTATGATGAAGTGGGTGTTCAGTTAATTGCTCCTCTCAAAAGCCTGGCTTTATCAGTGAGCAAGAGATTCATGGCCATTTGCAGAACTAAAGAGGGGTTACTTAGAAAGAAAACCAGTTTAATGGGGCAAACAATGGAAAAGTCTTTTAGTTCAGTTCAGTTCAGTCGCTCAGTTCTGTCCAGCTGTTTGTGACCCCATGGACTGCAGCACATCAGGCTTCTCAGTCTATCACCAACTCTTGGAGCTTCCTCAAACTCATGCCCTTTAAGTTGGTGATGCCATCCAACCATCTCATCCTCTGTTGTCCCCTTTTCCTCCCGCCTTCAATCCTTCACAGCATCAGGGTCTTTTCCAGTGAGTCAGTTCTTCATATCAGGTGGCCAAAGTATTGGAGCTTCAGCTTCAGAATTAGTCCTTCCAAAGAATATTCAGGACTGATTTCCTTAGGATTGACTGGTTGGATCTCCTTGCAGTCCAAGGGACTCTCAAGAGTCTTTTACAACACCACAGTTCAAAAGCATCAATTCTTCTGTGCTCAGCTTTCTTCATAGTCCAACTCTCACATCCATACATGACCACTGGAAAAACCATAGCCTTGACTAGATGGACCATTGTTGGCAAAGTAATGTCTCTGCTTTTTAATATGCTGTCTAGGTCGGTCATAACTTTTATTCCAAGGAGCAAGAGTCTTTTAATTTCATGGCTGCAGTCACCATCTGCAGTGATTTTGGAGCCCAAAAAAATAGTCTCTCACTGTTTCCATTGTTTCCCCATCTATTTGCCATGAAGTGATAGGACCAGACGCCATGATCTTAGTTTTCTGAATGTTGAGTTTTAAACCAACATTTTTACTCTCCTCTTTCACTTTCATCAAGAGGCTCTTTTGTTCTTCTTCTCTTTCTGCCATAAGGGTGATGTCATCTGCATATCTGATGTTACTGATATTTCTCCTGGCAATCTTGATTCCAGCTTGCACTTCATCTAGCCTGGCATTTCACATGATGTACTCTTCATATAAGTTAAATATGCAAAAGTCTTTTAAAGACTTCTTAAATGACTATTGTAGTGATAGTTTATTCCTTAGAATCAGACCTGTGATTATCATGAGATGTCCAACTCGAGTTTGATGAAAATGGCAATAATAATGCTTTGTCTCCAATATCTTCAAACAATTGCAATGAATACATACTGCATACATATGTACAGATATAACATAGCTTAGATCCATATATGTTTAGTGCCTAGTCACATCTAACTCTTTGCAATTCCATGGACTGCAAACTTCCAGGCACCTCTGTCCATGAGGATTTTCCAGGCAAGAATACTGGAGTGGGTTGACAGGCCCTCCTCTAGGGGATCTTCCCAACCCAGGGATTGAACCCAGGTCTCCCTTATAGTAGGAGGATTCTTTACCAGCTGAGCTACCACGGAAGTTCTACTAAATATATTTCTTTAGAGTTCTAGTATTTAAGGTTTACATTCATCCCACTATTTCACTTATCAATTTAGCAAAATATAATATATGAATAAATGAATGTGTTAGTTGATCAGTTGTGTCCAGCTCACTGGGACCCCATGAACCATAGCCACCACACTCCTCTGTCCATGGGATTTCCCAGGCAAGGACACTGGAGTGGGTTGCATTTCTTCCTCCAGCGGATATTCCTGACCCAGGAATGGAATCTTCATCTCCTGCATTGGCAGGCAGATTCTTTACCACTGAGCCACCTGGGAAGTGCTTTCATATAGACAAGCTACTTATTAACAGTGTGTTAATTTAGACATTATTGAGAATGTTATATAATTTGAAAATATATTATATTCATAAGCTCAATAGTCTCTAAAGCTCTTGATTTATAAAAACTTATAATTCTAGCCCCACTTTGAGTAGGTGCAAAGCTGTATCTTATACTTAATTGTTGGGCATTTAAACCCTGGTTCCATACTCTGAGACCTTATATCCTAATTTTCTCCCCATGCCATCCTTAGCCACATTGTTTGCTTACGCATAAAGCACTCACATCAAATTCTCTCCTTTTTTGTGTATGTAAGGATATAACTTTTTTATCTTTTGTTTACTTCATAGCTATAATACACTTCTTTATATAGTCTGACTAATAGGTTGAACTTCTATATATTGTCTCTAGCTTCACTCTGAAACTATTATACATTATATTTCTGTTTTGTAATGTTAGATATCACTGAGCAGTTCATATCAGCACAGGGTACCATTTGCCAAGTAGTGACATTATTATTCTACTGTATCATAAATTTTCAGCTTATCTGTTCTTATTTGGAAGAAGGGGAGATTAAAAAGTGATATCCTTAATAATTTTCTTGAAATAAATTTTTTTCTTCATATTATTCTCTTTTTTCTATTATATGCATGGATTATTTAAGCTGATTTTTAAGCTACCAATGACTATATAAGTCCTTAAAGATGTTTTTTTCAAAGACTGGCTATAAAGTGGGACACTATTTCTACTTCTTCTTTGATATAACAGAAGACAAACATATGAATCCTTCACATGTTAATAATTTTAGCAGTTATTATTATAAGGAAAGAAAATAGAAATAGCAATATAATAAACAGGAGAACTTAACAAAACTAATATACCGAAAATGTTATGATCCTGGTCTCTGACCTCTATTTTCTCACTTCCTTCTGCCATCTCTAATTTATATTTATTTATACATGTAGCAGGAGAAGGAAATGGCAACCCACTCCAGTGTTCTTGCCTGGAGAATCTCAGGGACGGGGAAGCCTGGTGGGCTGCCATCTATGGGGTCGCACAGAGTCGGACACGACTGAAGCGACTTAGCAGCAGCAGCAAACATGTAGCATTAATAATCTCCCATTCCTCATTTATTCTATGAAATTCCTTCTTTAAAACCTAAAGCCCCAGTATCAAAATTTATTTAAAACAGCAGTTTATTGCTCATCTTAGTTGTATAATTTGCAATTTTATTTATTTATTTTTTTTTTGAATTGTTACTGGGAATTTATTATTTTTTTAATTTAATTTTATTTTTTAACTTTACAATATTGTATTGGTTTTGCCATATATCGAAATGAATCCACCACAGGTATACACGTGTTCCCCATCCTGAACCCTCCTCTCTCCTCCCTCCCCATACCATCCCTCTGGGTCGTCCCAGTGCACCAGCCCCAAGCATCCAGTATCGTGCATCAAACCTGGACTGGCGACTCGTTTCATATATGATATTATACATATTTCAATGCCATTCTCCCAAATCATCCCACCCTCTCCCTCTCCCACAGAGTCCAAAAGACTGTTCTATACATCAGTGTCTCTTTTGCTGTCCCGTATACAGGGTTATTGTTACCATCTTTCTAAATTCCATTATATGCGTTAGTATACTGTATTGGTGTTTTTCTTTCTGGCTTACTTCACTCTGTATAATAGAAATTCAAAATTAAATCCAAAATTTTATATTAAGAGTTACCATCTCTTGACACTTCAACAAAAATTCTCGTTGATAGATAGACTGAAAGTTGATAGACTGAAAGATAAACAAGTCTACATGGACCATGTCCCTGCTAGCAAAAACATTTCTTAAAAAGTCAGTAGGATAGTAGGCAAGTCATTTCAAACCACATGATCAAATTTTGGAGTAAGATAAAGCCAGTACCAGAAATTTCCAGGAGAGAGAAGTAAACCTATCATAAACTCTTCCAAAACTCTGATCCACAATATAGTGATATGATCAACTCCCTATAGTAACATTTCTGCAGTCTCAAAAATTGTCAAAAGTTAGTGTTCACCTGTGGTGGGCATCAAGATTTTAGCCAGTTTGTCCCTAGTCAAGGGGCTCTTAAAAAGTCCTAGATCATATCTGGGTACTATATCCAAATATTTTTTATTCTATTTTAATTTCATCATAGCAATTGCTTCTTCCTTTCATACTCCTGAATTATACTTGTTCAAAAAAATCTTTGTCTAGATTTTACTTTACCTCCTTCCTACTCTATCCTCAGCATTCCCAAATCAGGCTGAGAAGACCTGATGTCCTATCTTTTTCAGGAGGATTGTTTTGCTATTCTTCACTTAGTCTCAAACTTCAATCTCCACTATTGTTTACTAGTTTACTTTCTAGTTATTGTTGCATTTCCTGACATGAGTTGATTGATAAATTGGGTCCCTGTGTATTGTTCTTGCTTGACTCTGAAACCAAGACCACCTTGGGTTCAAGATCTGAAACTGTCACTTAGAACTAGACATCACCATCATTATGATATATGAGTAATAATCATGACAATAATAATAACTAAATTATACTGTGTCTGCTATGTGCCAGTCACTGTGCTGGGTTCTTTGGATGCCTTAGCTCATTTAATCCTCATAAATGAGTGAGATGTATGTTATTGTGCTCATTGTTGTGAGAAAGCTGAGTTTCAGAGAGTAAGTAGTTTAAATAAGCTCATACAGCTAATAATGCTGGAAAACATGATTTGAATACAGTAATTTCTGACTCCAGATCTCAATCATATCACTTTTTATCATTGTTTTGATTGAGTCTTTGCCTTATGTGATTTTTTTCACGCCTACTCATTAATCCTAACCCATCACTTGACAGTCTTGGTTCTAACCATATGCTGTACATCACATGTCTTATTTATCAACTAGAGTTACACTCGTAGCTTTTTCAGTTCTGATGACCATTAGGGGTCAATGAAATAGCAAAAGCAAAATCATTATCTTGATTTGTTTTTAAAGTGATTCCTTTAATCCTGACTACTGTTTCTGGGGGATAAATTTAGTGAAGCTATGGTATAAACTCCAGGCCATGTTTTCAAATTATAGGCTCTTTCTACCAAGAATAGCTTCCTCAATTTTCTATACTATTCTTAAAATTATAAGCAGCCAAAACCTAAAACAATGTTCTTAATCTTAGATCTTCATCTGGCTCTTGTCCATGTAATTAGTCTGCATTCACATTCCCCCCATTCTCCCTCATTTTCTTCTTTCCCTACTCCATCCAGAACTAGCCCCTGCCCTCTCTTTTTCAAATCAAAATATCTTTAAGGAGTTTTTCTCATCACTATGTCAGCAGAAGCTCTATCAATCTGTATACACCCAGATGGCTAAGGGATATTTTTAGATCATTTCAATCATCTGCTTTTTGCATCCCCAATGACTGACTTTATAAGAAGATTAAATTTTATGAATTGATTTTGTTAGATAAGAAGTTATTATAATTACATTTTTTCTTTCAACTGGTTCTTATAACTATGGCTGCTTTATTAATAGAATAGAATGATTTACTTCTGTATAGTTTATTCATGAAAGCAGGTTAAGGAAGACAAGGGGAATTGTAATTGTTGTCTATTGCAAAATGGAATGATGCTAATATGGCCAAAATACAATCAGTTTTATGAGGCATGAGTTCAATTCCACTGAATCAATTCCACATGCAAGGGCACAGGTGTAAGTAATCAGTAGTATCTACCTTTTAATAGGACTCATAGTCAAGACTCTAATCTCAGGCTTTATGACTTAAAATATGCAAATAGAATGGTTTTAGCTCACACTTTACGTGATAAAATGACTAATTCAAGGATATGTCATCAGATAAAAGATCAAAGGTAAAGAACATAATTTCCAAATTAACCAAATTTCTAACATAATAGAGATTGTTATGAGGCAACACATTTTATTTTTTGATAGTGAGAGTATAGATGAATCAAAAATCATTTAAAATAAAAGATATAAGACTATTCAATACTATGCAACACCAGGAAGTAAAGTACCTAACAAAAAGGCACAGGCAAAAGTTAATTTTATGTAATCAATATCCAATAAGGATCATTTAATAAGATGCATTACAATTTGATAAATCATTTAAACATGTTAATACCCTCTGTCTCTGACTGTCCTGTCAAAATTTAAATGTCTTAAATTTTTTCTGCTAATGTTTATGGAATAAAACTATAAGCCAAATCTGAAGAGAAATAGCAGAATATATTTAAAAATCAAGTTTCTATCTGGTGTCTCACAGCTCGGCTTTTGTTGCAAGGTGATTTTTTAAAGTTTATGTTACATGGAGATGCCATTGAGTAAGGATCCATAAACACACATAGACTATGTCACATTATGCATTTATGCTGCAAACATTCATTTGAGAAAGCAAGAAAGAAACATAACTGTGTTCACTTGTTACAGAATCAACTACTATAATAGATACAGCATTGTGTCCATTGAGTCAAAACAAACAAAAATGCTCTTCTAAACATTGAATGAGGATATAGTAGAGAAGTCATATATTTAGAAATAATTATTTTTAGAAATCTTTAAAAACTTATTGTAATATGGCAAACCAGAAAGATACTGCTAGATCAGCTATAAATCTAGAATTCTTGCCTTACTCATGATTCTTTAATCATCTCTCATGTCTTATGTATTTAACTTTTAAACACACACAAATAGTTATGTACTTATGTATATAAGTATATGTGTGTGTGTAATACATACACTGCATTATTTTATTGTTCTTATTTTCATAAATAAGGAGGCTTAACATAGGAATTATTACAATATACAAGGAGAGAAGACGATCTGCTAATCCTATGAGTTAGCATATTCTAATTTAGAAAATAAATGTGAAAAAATTTAAAACAATATTTAAAAAATTAAAGATGGTTGCACAGCTTTGAAATGTACAGATTATCAAAAATTTCAAGACACTTTATATTTATCCTTCTTGATGCGAAACAAGGATGGATACAATTTTTTCTCCTTTAATAAAATAAAACAGCTATTCTTTACTTGAATACAGCAAACACCAGCTTTAAAAAAAAGCCTTTTATAAACTTCAAAACTGTAGGATATTTGCTTAATAAACTAATGTAGTTTATACTCCTAATAAAATCAAATTCAAATTTAATAGTAAAATGTCCAACATTTGCCATACCGCAAGGCATATGGGATCTTAGATCCCCAACCAGGGATCAACCAGCACCCCCTGCATTAGAAACACATAGTCTTAACCACTGGCCTCCCAGTCAACCTTATTTTTAAACAAATAATATAAAAATAATATTTAGAAATGACAGATGTTGATATTTTAATTGTGAAAGATAAATTATGTTTAAATATGTTATATACCATTTATGGTGGCAAAAATTGAAAAATTTTATGGAGAAAGACAGCTTCTTCAATAAATGGTGTTGGGAAAACTGGACAACTACATGTTAAATTATCAAACTAGAATATTCTCTCATACCATGCAGAAAAATAAATGCAAAATAGAATAAAGACTTATATATAAGACTTGAAACTGTAAAACTTCTAGAAATAAAACACATGGAGTACACTCTTTGACAGTGGTCTTATTAATATTTTTTTTGGATATGTATCCACAGGCAAAGGAAACAAATGTAAAAATAAAAAATTGGGACTGCATCAAACTAAAAAGCATTTGCACAACAAAGGAAACTATCAACAAAATGGAAAGGCCACTTACTGAATGGAGGAGAGAGTCATTCAATCATGTCTGACTCTTTGCAACCCCATGAACTGTACCAGACTCCTCTGTCCATGGAATTCTCCAGGCAAGAATACTGGAGTGCGTATCCATTCCCTTTGCAAACAATATATCTGATAAAGGGTTAATATCTAAATATACAAAGAGCTCATACAACTTTATATTAAATAAACAATCCAATTAAAATATGGGAGAGGACCTGAATATCTAAGCTTGCAAAGAAGACATACAATGCAATAGGCACATGAAAAGATATTCAAGATCACTTATCATAAGGAAAAAGCAAATCAAAGCCATAATGGGATATCACTTCACACCTGTCAGAACGCTGCTACTGCTGCTGCTGCTGCTAAGTCGCTTCAGTCATGTCCGACTCTGTGCTACCCCATAGATGGCAGCCCACCAGGCTCCCCCATCCCTGGGATTCTCCAGGCAAGAACACTGGAGTGGGTTGCCATTTCCTTCTCCAATGCATTAAAGTGAAAAGTGAAAGTGAAGTCGCTCAGTCGTGTCTGACTCTTCGCGACCCTATGGACTGCAGCCCAACAGGCACCTCCGTCCATGGGATTTTCCAGCAAGAGTACTGTAGTGGGGTGCCATTGCCTTCTCTGACCTGTCAGAATAGCTGTCTTCAAAAAGACAATAAATGCGTGTTGTCAAGGATGTGGAGAAGGGGACCACTTGTGCAGTGTTGGTAGAAATATAAATTGGTGCAGCTACTAAGGAAAATAGTATGTAAATTTCTCAAAAAATTAAACATAGAACTACACATGATTCAGCAATTCCACTCCTGAGTACTTATCCAAGGAAAACAAAAACACTAATAAGACAACATATAAGCACTCAAGAGTTTCCCAGTTGGTACCAGTGGTAAAGAACCCAGCTGCCAATGCAAGAGACATAAGAGATGTGGGTTCAGTCACTGGGTCAGGAAGATCCCCTGGAGGAAGCCATGGTACCCCACTCCAGCATTCTTGTCTGGAGAATCCCATGGACAGAGGAGCCTGGTGGGCTACAGTCCATAGGGTTGCAAAGAGTCAGACACATCTGAAGCAACTTAGCATGCATGCATATGCACCCAATGTTTATTTGCAGCATTGTTTGCAATAGCTAAGATATGGCAGCAACCTAAGTATCAATCAATAAATGAATGGATAAAGAATATGATATATGTATGTGTATATGTATGTGTGTGTGTGTGTATACACATACACACACACACACACACAAAGGAATATTCAGTTCAGTTCAGTTCAGTCGCTCAGTCGTGTCCGACTCTTTGCAACCCCATGAATCAAGCACGCCAGGCCTCCCTGTCCATCACCAACTCCCAGAGTTCACTCAGACTCACGTCCATCGAGTCAGTGATGCCATCCAGCCATCTCATCCTCTGTCGTCCCCTTCTCCTCCTGCCCCCAATCCCTCCCAGAATCAGAGTCTTTTCCAATGAGTCAACTCTTCACATGAGGTGGCCAAAGTACTGGAGTTTCAGCTTTAGCATCATTCCTTCCAAAGAAATCTGAAAGGAATATTACTCAGCCATAAAAAGAATAAAATTTTGCCATTTGCAACAACATGTATGGACCAAGATGGTATCACACTAAGTGAAATGGGAGAAAGTACATATGATTCCATTTATATATGGAATGTAGAAAACAAAACAAATGAACAAACATAAAAAAGCAGAAACTGAGTTATAGATACAGAGAACAAAAATGGTATCAGATTTGTGGTTACCAGAGATGAAGGAAAGAGGGAGAATTGAATGAAAGCAGTCAAAAGGTAAAAACTTTCAGGTATAAGATAAATAACTACTAGGGATGTAACATATAACGTGATAAATATAATTTACACTGCAGTATATGTTATACATGGAGGCTGTTAAGAGTAAATTCTAACAGTTATGATCACAAGGAAAACTTTTTTTCTCTGTGTATCTAAATGAGATGATGGATGTTCACTAAACTTACTCTGATAACCATTTCATGATGTATCTAAATCAAATTATAAGGCTATACAACTTAAACTTCTATAACATTGTATGTCAATTATGTCACAGTAAAACTAGAAGGAAAAAAAGAAAAGTAAATTTTAAAAGATCTTTTATAAAAAAGAAAGAAAATTGAACAACTTTGGAGGAAACAATTTGGCATTGTAAATTAAGAGTATTAAAACCATTTGTTCTTTTTACCCAGTAATTCCAATCCTTAAAAAAAATAGTCTAAGAAAATAAATGTAACCACTTGCCCAAATTCAATGCACAGAGAGGCTCAATTTCATAAAAATGGATAATTAGAAAGCATAAAGCTCTAAATGTCAAACATTTAGGTAAATGCTAAAGGAGGTGAAGTGTTTCCTTCTTTTATTTTGTGATTACAAAACATATCAAGCAAGAATCATAAAACATATCAAGCAAGAACACGGGAAAGATTCTAACCCTTAATCCTTGGTGAGTGAAGCCACCGTGGTCCTTCCCTGTGTCCACATGATCCGAAAAAATGAGTGTTTCCATTGGTGGCCCAATTTCCTCTTTATTGAACTTGATTCTCAGGACCTTGAATGAACCTCCCAAAAGGAATAGGCATCTGTATTAACTAAGGATGGAATCCACAATCACTGTCTCACCCATATCCCCATCTACTACCTCTGTCCTAACTCCTATTAGAATCTAAGGAAACTGAATAAAGAGGACACTTTCCCTGCTTCCAAATCTCAATACACTTGGCCTATTCTTGTTCTTCCACAGGATGAAAATCAATTTAGTTTCCTCAATGAACTTAGACATATAAAAGAGATCTGCCCAAGAGCTGCGACTACTGTGCTACAACTTCTGAGGCCTGTGCACCCTGGGGCCCATGCTCCGCAACAGGAGGGGTCACTGCAGTTACAGGCCCATGCACCAGAGCTGGAGAGTGGTCCGCACTCTCTGCAACTAAGAGAGGGCCCACATGCAGCAAAGAAGATCCAGGGCAGCCACAAATAAATGATTCTTCTTTTTTTTAAAGTGGTCTGCTTAATGCCCAACTATACTAATGAGATTCTTGGTTTTATTCTCAAATGGCAACTCTCCATTCAGTGGTCTCAAATTTATGGACCTAAAAGAGTAAAGAAAGATCATAATTCATTTGACAAATTTATTTTTGTGGGTGAGAGATGTCAAGCACCATTTTAGAAACTGAAAATACAATGCCGAACCAAAAAGTTGTTTACTCAAGGAGTTTATTTTAATGCATGTAGAGGTACTTAACAACTACATGCAATGCCCAACTTTGAAAGGGGATTTTTTATTTCCCTTGTAATGAGCCTAGAATTGAGAAAAATAACTACATTTAATTTCACAAATGGGTCTTCTATATAAAATTCTAAAATGGCCTAAGAATAAAACATTAAAAATAAAAATTTATACACAATTTTTATAATCCTATTAAAATCATAGAAATATTTCCTAGTTTAAAATGATATCTAGTATTTCCTGTGCCAAGTTCCAAATAAAATAGTTTTAAAGACAAAGAAGAAACTATATATGTATGTATGTGTATGCATATATCTATATAAACATGGTAGTTACCTTATAGCTGTATTCCATTGTTTTTACTATAACAGCAAGAACAATGGAATACAATGAAAAATTATAATCTAACTATTGGCTACTAGTCAACCTAAAATGCAATCTTTCTGAAAAAAGAAATGTAAAAGATTGTGTTCCTTTCTCTGTTGTTTAAACTTTAGTTCAGGGAACCAGCCATACAACAACCAGAAAACTAGAGAGTAAACTTAAGAATGTCACATCTTATATAAAAAAGGTTTTTGAAGTGGTCCATCAATTTACAATTTCTACAGACATTTATAGATTGTTTTTCCAGGAGAACAAACACCACATGTAGGAGGCAGGTAATGCCGGATTTGGGTTGGGAGACAGCTGAAGAGAAGGGCAGTTACTATTGCTAGCAAAAAGTTACCTGGCATTTCTTGTTCACATAAATTAAGCACTCAGTATAGGATAAAAACAGGAAGAGCCCTGGTAGCATTCATGCTAATAACTTTCAATTTTTTTTTTTTTATATCCTTCCAGTTTAGTGTCCTAGAATCAGGAATGGAAGTTAAACAATAGCCCATTTCAACTCATTTCGGTAAAGTTATACTAGATGAATGCCTTTTAGGTAGGGAGTATTTGATAGAACTTTGTAATATCGCTTGACACTTTGATTTTAGTTTTAGTTTTAATAAAGATTTTATCTAACTTAAACATGTAAGATAAGAATGGCAAATCACCAATTGGCAAAATCCTGGCCTAGATAAATCTCCTTTCATCATAGATTAATTAAGTAAAAGAAAAATCTAAGATTTTATTGTTAAAAACTCACTAAAGGACATGAAAAATGGAATGGTTTCCTAAAGTCTCAATGGAAGATTTTAACTGAGATAAAACAGTTAACTAAAAGAACAACTTTTCAAAAACTCTTTGAAATTCTTAACTTAGAGACATGGGATTCATGAAAGATAATCAAAGTCATAACAAAAGGTGAGCTGAGATTTAAATATCAATATATATGACAAATATGTATTTCAAATCAAAAAATGATTTAAGAAAATTAAATCCTAAGTGCAGAATTCACCTTTTAGTAAAGTATATTACTGGCATAGAAGAGTTGAGAAATTCTTCTCAAAATTCAAAGTGAAGGAATAGAGAAATGAAAAAAAAAATTTTTGAAGGAGATATATAAGTGAAATTTAAAATTTAACAATTTTGCATAAATACAGGCAACCAGAAATAAGAATGACAGAGAAGTAAGTTTCTAAAATATCCAAAGCAAGAGATCTGAATCTATGTATAAAGAGTGTATTATAATTGCTAGAGGGGAAAAAACCAAACAAGTAAAAACATATCAATTACAAAGATGAAAGCAAACTCTTTAAGCACCTGCTTAAAGTGAATAAAATAAAGCAGGATGGCCTAATTTTCATCTGTAAGATTACTTTTTTATAAAGCAATAGGGGAAGGAATTTAGGGCGTAGGAATTGCTATTCTAAAAACACTCCTGCTAAACTTTAATCCATTAATAACAACTATTTCATTTGCTTTAAATAATGAGTATAACTTTTGCTTCCGGGTATGATGGAGTAGTTTGTGGTACACTGACGCTCCTTTTGAGAGCAACTAAAATGAGTAAATATAAACATACAAATGTGTGTCTTTATAGGCTTTACAGAGCTAATGAATCAACCTGGAATAAAGGAAATGAGATTTCCCACAGGAGAGAACTATGAAGAGATGAACTGACATTCTGCAGCTTTTCTCCCTTGAGGTGTTTTCTGATTCTGGCCACTAGGCAAGAGTTGGACAATCTGGATTTTACCTGGGCAAAGCTCTTTTTGGGAAGCAGAGCCAGAATAGAGTTTTTTAGTTCACTCTGGGGGCCATACAGGTTTGAGAAGTGACAAAGAGAGGAATGAGAATTTAGCCTAATGTGAATTGAGGAATGAGAGCTGAGCCATCACTAAACCTGCCTCCTTCTCAACATTTATTGGAAAGTAGAGGTACATGGGGAGTGAATGTAACTACGTAGCCTCTGGAAAGCAAAGCAGTGAGTCTGATAGTCCCATCAGACTGAGACAAAGATTAGGGTTAAGAATATTTCATGTAAGGAACCTCTGGTGAAACCAGATGGAAGTCCTTCAAGGTCTAGCCCATACATGAAGTCAAGTCAAACAGAATAGTGTGGGTACTATATGAGCAGCAGGGTCAGAGCAGCATTCACAATGGTTCATGTTTCTTGGATTGAAATAGCTAACATCTTCTGTAGTCTACTAATATTTTACTTGCAGTGTAAAAGAAAAAAAAATATTTATATAGGCATCAGTCAGTTTAGTCGCTCAGTCATGTTTGACTCTTTGCGACCCCATGAACTGCAGCATGCCAGGCCTCCCTGTCCATCACCAACTCCCAGGGTCTACCCAAACCCATGTCCATTGAGTCGGTGATGCCATCCAACCATCTCATCCTCTGTTGTCCCCTTCTCCTCCTGCCCTTTCCCAGTATCAGCATCTTTTCCAATGAGCCAGCTCTTTTCATCAGGTGGCCAAAAATTGGGAGTTGCAGCTTCAACATCAGTCCCTCCAATGAACACCCAGGACTGATCTCCTTTAGGATTGACTGGTTGGACCTCCTTGCAGTCCAAGGGACTCTGAAGAGTCTTCTCCAACACCACAGTTCAAAAGCATCAATTCTTCTGCACTCAGCTTTCTTTATAGTCCAACTCTCACATCCATACATGAACACTGGAAAAACCATAGCCTTGACTAGATGGACCTTTGTTGACAAAGTAATGTCTCTGCTTTTTAATATGCTGTCTAGGTTGGTCATAACTTTCCTTACAAGGAGTAAGTGTCTTTTAATTTCATGGCTGCAATCACCATCTGCAGTGATTTTGGAGTCCAGAAAAAAAAAGTCAGCCACTGTTTCCACTGTTCCCCATCTATTTGCAATGAAGTGA
The DNA here is from genome assembly GCF_003369695.1 of Bos indicus x Bos taurus. Lineage (NCBI taxonomy): Eukaryota > Metazoa > Chordata > Mammalia > Artiodactyla > Bovidae > Bos > Bos indicus x Bos taurus. Next base: position 34,898,015 of record NC_040085.1, on the reverse strand, counting down.
TGGGACCGGATGCTATGATCTTAGTTTTCTGAATGTTGAACTTTAAGTCAACTTTTTCACTCTTCTTTTTTACTTTCATCAAGAGGCTCTTTAGTTCTTCACTTTCTGCCATAAGGGTGGTGTCATCTGCATAGCTGAGGTTATTGATATTTCTCCTGGCAATCTTGATTCCAGCTTGTGCTTACTCCAGCCCAGCGTTTCTCATGATATACTCTGTATATAAGTTAAAATATAAGTAGGGTGACAATATACAGCCTTGACATACTCCTTTTCGTATTTGGAACCAGTCTGTTGTTTCATGTCCAGTTCTAACTGTTGCTTCCTGATCTGCATACCGATTTCTCAAGAGGCAGGTCAGGTGGTATGGTATTCCCATCTCTCAGAATTTTCCAGTTTGCTGTGATCCACACAAAGGCTTTGGCATAGTCAATAAAGCAGAATAGATGTTTTTTTGGAACTCTCTTGCTTTTTCCATGATCCAGCGGATGTTGGCAATTTGATCTCTGGTTCCTCTGCCTTTTCTAAAACCAGCTTGAACATCTGGAAGTTCACGGTTCACGAATTGCTGAAGCCTGGCTTGAAGAATTTTGAGCATTACTTTACTAGCGTGTGAGATGAGTGCAATTGTGTGGTAGTTTGAGCATTCTTTGGCATTGCCTTTCTTTGGGGTTGGAATGAAAACTGACCTTCTCTAGTCCTGTGGCCACTGCTGAGTTTTCCAAATTTGCTGGCATATTGAGTGCAGCACTTTCACAGCATCATCTTTCAGGATTTGGAATAGCTCCACTGGAATTCCATCACCTCCACTAGCTTTGTTCGTAGTGATGCTTCCTAAGACCCACTTGACTTCACATTCCAGGATGTCTGGCTCTAGGTCAGTGATCACACCATCGTGATTATCCAGATCGTGAAGATCTTTTTTGTACAGTTCTTCTGTATATTCTTGTCACCACTTCTTAATATATTCTGCTTCTGTTAGGTCCCTACTATTTCTGTCCTTTATCGAGCCCATCTTTGCATGAAATGTTCCCTTGGTATCTCTAATTTTCTTGAAGAGATCTCTAGTCTTTCCCATTCTAATGTTTTCCTCTATTTCTTTGCATTGATTGCACTGTTACCCAAAAACTCAATTTGCTTCTTGGTGGGCATTGAGCCAATGACACAACCAAGTCAAAGAGTGTAAGAAGGAAAGATTTGTTACTTGCAGCAAATAAAGAGAACAGTAGAGATCTCTCCCAATGCAATATCTCCCTGAAGAGCAAAATTGGGGAAGTTTTCTGCTAAGAGTACATGAAGGGGCTTGAGTAGAGTAGAATTCAGCATAGAATTGGAACAAAGGTCAACAGAGTCCAAGCTTTAGTTAACTGAAGTCAGGACAGTCATAAAAGTTCAATATCATTATTCTTTAGGTTCTGACCAGTCTGGGGTCTCAGCATGTTATTACTATCCTCCACCTGGGTGGGGGCCTTAGTTCCTGCAGTACTCAAAAGTATGTATCGTATTGTTATATGTCTTGAGAAGAAACTCAGACTGTTTTATTACTGAACTATTGTTTCATGATTGCTTTTTCTTTGTTCTTGCCTTCCTTTGTTCCCTTAAGATCATTAATCACTGGGTCCTCTTCAAGGAAAAACACCATGGCTAGACTTAGATCACAAAATAACCTAGACTAAAGTGGCTTCTCTTATGTCAAGAAAGCCATGCCTGGTTCTCTTTCTCCAGGGATCCCCTACACTATCTGCTTATAGCATTTGTTTGGTTTCTGCAAACTGAGAACTTGAATCACCACAAATGTAATCATGCATGATGACTGTGAATGAAGAAAAGGGAAATTCCCAGACTTTTCAGAAAATACTGGCCTATGCTCTGAACTGACATTAACTCCTTAGAACATGAAATATGTTCTTTAGTTTGCCATTCAAGTGGGTACTAGTGGGTACAGTTTATTAATGAAGTTTTTTGGCTTAGGTTCACCTCATGGTAGGCTCAGAGAGATTCCAAATGCAACTATGGCTATTTTCTCAGTTCTAGAATGCACAGTTACCACATATCTATTTAAAAACTAGAATAACCATCTTGCTGGTTCTCTGGCTTATTGATTGTTATCATTGCTGTTTAATGTCTGTTATATCTGACTCTTTGCAACCCTATGGACTATAACCCACCAAGCTTCTCTGTCCATGGAATTTCCCAGACAAGAATACTGGAGTGAGTTGCCATTTCCTTCTCCAGAGGATATTCCCAATCCAGGGATTGAACCTGTGTCTCCCGCTAGGCAGGTGATTCTTTAGCACTGAGGCACCTAGGAAGTCCCTGGCTTATAGAACAGGAGATCTTATGGTAGAATTCGCCAGTGGAAAAGTCACTGTGACTATTTTTCTTCATAAAAATAGTGAACCCACACCAAAACTAACCCTTTAGAAAATTGGTCAAGTTTGCCACCACCCAAGTCTCAAAGGAGAAAAGGAGGGCGAGTCCTGCCACAGCACCTTTAACCGTGAAGAAGGCAGCTGAGTACTGCGGAATGACAGTGGATTCACGATGTGACGCTATTTCAGGTTCCTTTGCCATATACAGTTTCTTTATTGGAGTAAGTCAACATAGCCCTGATACCTGGTATGCAGCTGTTAATTATGCAAACGTGCACACACACACACACACACATATGATCTCTTAGTAAATAGCCAGAATAAGCTTGCTTTCATCTAACAAAGGTAATGATACATGTCTATATATATATATGTATATATTTATTATCTTTCCTCAGACCTATATAAATTCTTTTTTTTAATTTTATTTTATTTTTAAACGTTACAATATTGTATTAGTTTTGCCAAACATAGAAATGAATCCACCACAGACCTATATAAATTCTTGTCTAGCTTTGTCATAATTTATTCTGAAAAAATTTTGCACATCATTCTGATTCACTTCATTGATATCCCTATTCTGATGTACAAGGTAAGTGAGGAATTGAATTTTTTATTTTATTTTTTTTGCCTTTTAGTAGAAAATCTCAACTGTTTCACATTCATAGCATAGACTTTTATATCTATAGACTCTCTTACATTTGCATTATGTACTATGTCAACTCTGTACTTACTTTTTTTAATTTTTTCTGAGATTGAACATAATATTTCTTTATTTTCCTTCCACCTAAGAATCAACTAATGCTTTCTGAGAAAAATATTATAATTAGCTGATGTTTTTCCTAATTACCTTTACAGCAGAATATATACAACAATTTAAAAACTTTCCAATTAAGTGTTTAAAATGTCAGCTGCTCTACAAAAAAAAATAGTCTATTTGTCAAAAACAACATTGTTTTCTTCTTAAACCACTTTTATTAGTAAAATAGATGCTATCTTTTGACCATATGTTATCACTATATAACAAATACTAGTCATAGTCTGAGATGACCATTTTCCTATTCTGTGTTTACAGTAAAAAGGTATTTATTTACAAATAGTTCAAATCACTTAAAGCACACAGCTATTTACTGTTGTGATTCGGTATGTGGCAATACACCAGGTTAAAGTACTTTTTACTTGTTTAAAGAAATTAAGTATATGAAATAATAGAAGAATAAGCAATATGTATCTGATATGTCTAAAAGGATATATCTAATATTAAACATGAGGACAAAAATATGACAGTGCTGTTGTTCAGTCATATCCAACTCTTTGTGATCCCATGGACTGCAGCATGCCAGGCTTCCCTGTTGTTCACTATCTGCTGGAGTTTGCTCAAATTCATGTCCATTGAGTCCATGATGCTATCCTATCATCTCATCCTCTGCCACTATCTTCTCCTTTTGCCCTCAATCTTTTCCAACATCAGGGTCCTCTCCAATGTGTTGGTTCTTTGCATTAGCTGGCCAAAGTATTGGAGCTTCAATTTCAGCATCAATCCTTCCAATGAATAGTCAGGGTTGATTTCCTTTAGGATAGACTAGTTTGATCTCCATGCTGTCCAAGAGACTCTCAAGAGTCTTCTCCAGTACCACAGTTTAAAAGCATTAATTCTTTCACCCTCATCCTTCTTTATGGTCCAACTCTCAGAACTATACATGACTACTGGAAAAGCCATAGCTTGGACTATATGGACCTTTGTTGACAAAGGGATGCCTCTGCTCCTTAATACGCTGTCTAGGTTTGTCATAGCCTTTCTTCCAAGGAGCTAGTGTTTTCTAATTTCATGACAGTGTAAGTCACAACAAAAAAGATGCTGAAGCAAACTTAGCTGGTCATTGTCCTTTGGCAAGAACATCTGAAACATTTAATTAGTGATGGAAAGTTTATGGTGAGTCAAGGGAATGTCTTTTCCTTCTAATAAAAGACAACTTAAACACCAATAACTTCAAATGAGTTGTTGTTTCTTAGAAAATATATCAGTACTGAAAGCATTCATAAACACATTCTTTCAAGAGATATTACAAAGTATTATAAGTGTCATTATCTTCCTTCTTCATTTGGTGTCTCTCTATTTTGGGTTTATGCATAGCTTAGACCTTCGCAAGGTCTTTTTAAGTACCTAGTAGAGTGGGCCAACAGCTTTGCTTCTTAGTTGGAGTTACAGACTCTCACCCACTTTCCCCAACATATGTTTCCCTAAATTCCACACGGTTTCTCAGGTCCTTCAAGTCTTCACTTCTTTCCCATTAATTCCAGCTTTCTGCTGCCCTCTCCTGGCCATATAAGCATTTATGGATCTGGAGTTTTATATTAGAGGGAAGTAAAACAGTGACTCTAAAAAATTAATTTGAACCAAAATCTTCTGCAAGTTCACATTTAAGCATTTATTTAAATTACATTTTAATTGAAAGAGATCAATTTAAGAAGAAATTTTGATTGCCTTTTAACTAAAGTCAAAATCTAGCTATGAGGAACCCTTATGGTAAATCCTGTGCTCAATCCTTTCTAGAGCAGAATGTACACAATGTAATGAGTTACAGATATTATTATAGTCTTACACACTATCTACTAGGGAGAAAGAAAACCACATTTGTTAGAAAAGTTCTCAAAAAGCACTTCTGTCTTGAGACCCTTGGAAAAGTAAGATTATTAATCCCAGAGAATCAGGGATCAACGAAAAGAAAAAGGAAATGTATTAAGGTCAAATAAAGGGAGACAGTGGGAGGTCATTATACCCAGAAAACTATTACAATCATAAAATTATTGGTGCAAGGAATCTTTTGTGGATAGCAGTGAAGCAGCTGCTGCTTATTTCCACAGGCTGGGAGAGAGCAGGGTGGTGTCAGTGGACAACATAGCCATGTTAACCATAGTTAGTTTTATAGAAATTACAAGACCTCAAGATTCTTGAAGATTGAGACAAGTTTAAATGGGTTTCTGAATTTCAAGAGATATCAGCTGACGATTCATTTACTTATAATTGTCATAGTATGGATGTCACTAAATTCCTTTACCTGTGTTTTGTTATACACTTCTGCCACTGGTAGTGTATACAGGCAGTGGAAGAAATGATTTCACCTCACACTCATGTTCTAAAGAAGTATACTCATGAGATGGTCTTAGTTCCCTAATGATGGGTAGGGCTTTGGGAAACAGATTTCTGTAAAACGTTGATAATGCAATTTGTAAATGTTACAAACCACTGCCAAAGCTTCTATTTTTAATGGGTGAGCATAAAATGAAGTGAGGAGATTGAACTAAGGAGTAAAAACATGGGATTATATCAAATCTTGATATAAGTAAGGTATCTGTCTATTTTATAACCATTTTATATTCATATTCAGAAAACTTTTCCCTTTGCAGGTTTATTTGATTTCTATCCTTATCTCCATATTTAATTTTCATAAAAGATTTATATGTATTTATAGTGTCCATTCCTCCCTTTCCTACTCTCTCTTCAAACCATTGCAATTCTTCACTCCCAATTAAAATAAAGTTTAACTGCGTGTTAATGACTACCATGTGGGTAAATCCAATGGGATTTTTTAAATTAATAATTCTTTTATTTTAGAATTGAGGTTGTAACATGCAAATCTCAATTTTTTTTCTACCTCCTCTCACTTCTTTTTCTACTTTGTCAATTCATTTTCACTTACCTTATGTTTAGATTAAGGGCCCTACTTCACAGGTCTACAAACTATGGCCCATGAGTTAAATCCAGCTTTCTATTGTGAATAGTTCTGCAATGAACGTTAGGGTATATGTGTCTTCTTGAATGATGATTTTCTCAAGGTGTATGCCAAAAGGACACACACACCTCCAATGTTTATTACAGCACTATCTATGATGGCCAGGACATGCTGTTCTTTGTTGTTGAGTCACTAAGTCATGTCTGACTCTTTGTGATGCCATGGACTATAGCATGCAGGCTTCCTGTCCTCCGCAATTTCTTGGGGTTTGCTCCAGCCTGGACATTGAAACAAACTAAACATCCAATGACAGATGGGTGGATAAAGAAGATGTGGTCATATATACAAGAGAATATTACTTTTTATTGCCATAAAAAGGAACAGAATTGGGTCATTTGTAGAGATGTATATGGAACTAGAGTCTGTCATTCATAGTGAAGTAAGTCAGAAAAACAAATACTGTATATAAATACATATATGTGGAATCTAGAAAATGATACAGATGAACCTATTTCCAAGTCAGGAATGAGATGCATATGTAGAAAATGGATATGTGGACACAGGAGGAAAGGGAGGGTGGGATGAACTGGGAGATTAGAATTGACATATGTACATTACCATGTGGAAAACAGATAGTGGGAACCTACTCTAAAGCACAGTAAGCCCAGTTCTGTGCTCTTTGGATGACCTAGATGAGTGGGATGGAGGTGGGAGGAAGGGAGGTTAAAGAAGGAGGGGATATATGTATATTTATAGCTGATTCACTTCACTGCACAACATAAAATAACACAACATTGTAAAGTATTTATATTCCAATTTAAAAAAAATCCAGCTTTCTTCCTGATTTTCTAAATAAAGCTTTATGAAATCACAGCCATGCTCATTCAGTATTGTCTATGAACACTTTTGCACAACAATGGCAAAGTGTATAGTTTTCACAGAGAACACAGAGCTTACTAAATCTCAAGTACTTCCTGTATCGGTGGCCTGTCACAGAAAAAAAAAATATTGACCTCAGTTCTAGGTAATTGATCTTAGGTCATTTTCTGATCATTTTTTATGAGTCACATTGACTCCCCTGCCCTGACGCCATAAACAGGATGACTTTCAAATTTATATCTTCAATCTAGACAATACCTCACAATTGCAAACCTTATATTCAGCTACATATTCGTTGTTCTAATGAAATGTCTCACAAATATCTCATACTGAGATTCAAAATTGAATTTGTAAGCTTATACACACACATAATCCTGTATTCATTAGATCCCTTTCTTCGTGAAAATCACCACCATTGATTCAATTGCTTTAATTAGAAGACTGACATTCATAACACCTTCCTCTCTCCACCCCATGCCTAAGGTAACCAGAATGAAGTCTAATCAGCTCTACTTTAATATTCTCAAAGCTATCTAATTGTACTCATATTTATTAACTCCATCTTCATAGAAGCACCCCACATCTCTCACCTGGACAATTGCAATAACCTCCTAATTAGCCTCCTACATCATCTAGTTATATTTCTACTACTTTATCTTCCCTGTATATAACAAAGAGATTTTTTGTTCAAAATGTAAGGCTAAGTCTTAACTGCATTCTATAAGATGTGATTATAGTTAACATATTTGCTAACACATTTATAACATGCTGACCCACATGCATTCCAATTTGATCTTTTTTTTGGCTCCACTCTGGAGGAATATATATGACTTATATTACTTAGCTATTTAAGAAATCTCTAAAATAATTACTCACCGATAATTTTAAACTACTTTTAAACTACTACCTAAATGGTCTAGTGATAAAAAAGTACACATTGAGTTGTAAGTTCCAAGTATAGCTTCCATCCCATTCATGGAAGAATGCTTTATTTATAAAGCCAAAATAACACTGCAAACTAGTCTAACAGGCATTATAAATTCCCCAAATTAAACCCCTCTGGATTAACCTTAGTAACCCTACTCTTTCAGACCTGTATTTTTGTAATAAGATATTGTATATCCAATGCAACTGTAAAGGACTTAAAAATGCTTCCCCAGATTTCTCTCCACGGTATCAGGATAGAGTTTAAAGTAAACTAAATCTCAGTATTTATCAGTTAAGCCACCTCCAAATTTCCCCTAGATTTTGGCATATAACTTTATCTGTGTCAACCTGTTTCTGAACTCCCACATCATTTTCAGAAAATGGCAGGTTCTAAATCATACATAGATCTGGGTAAGTCTCCGCAATAATGCCATAAAAGCATGCCATTCTATGTCTAAAATGCAAAGTGAGCAATTTGTCAGTTATATAATAAGCATAAACATTTATCCACTGTGACCTACTATGCAGCACCATCTAACACCATTTCTCTTATATCTTTCCCTTTGAATTTATCCTCAATCTCACCAATCCCCTAGAAACATGCATGAAAATTGAAAATTTAAAAGGTATGAGTCTATTCCTATGCCATCAGCAATCAAGTCACCTGTCTCTCCAGTTGCCTGAATTAAAACACTTGCCTGATGCTTGGAAAATCTGTAGCAGCTACAGAAAAGGGGGCTGAGACCAATTAAGCCTATTGTATCAATACTAGATCTGAGCCTCTACATTAGTTTAACTAATTAAGTATTCATTCACATATAGTGTAAGTTATGTGTATATATTACTTACACTATATATAATATATAATTATAATATATATAAATATATATAAATTATATATAATTATATATATATTACTTATAGTGTAAGTTATATGTATATATTCATTCACATATATGTGTAAGTATTCATTCACATATAGTAAGTAAGTTTCATCCAATCCCAAAGAAGGGCAATTCCAAAGAACATTCAAAGTACTGCACAGTTGCACTCATTTCACATGCTAGCAAAGTAATGCTCAAAATCCTTCAAGCTAGGCTTCAGTAGTATGTGAACTAAGAACTTGCAGACATACAAGTTGGATTTAGAAAAGGTAGAGGAACCAAAGATCAAATTGCCAACATCTGTTGCATCATAGAAAAAAGAAGGGAATTCCAGAAAAACATCTATTTCTGCTTCATTTTCTACACTCAAACCTCTGACTGTGTAGATCACAACAAACTGGAAAATTCTTCAAGAGATGGGAATACCAATCCACCTTACCCACCTCCTGAGAAACCTGTATGCAGGTCAAGAAGCAACATTTAGAATTGGACATGAAATAACAGACTGATCCTAAATTGGGAAAGGAGTACACCAAGGCTGTATATTGTCACTGCGCTTATTTGACTTCTATGCAGAGTACATCATGCAAAATGCCTGACTGGATGAAGTACAAGCTGGAATCAAGATTGCCAGGAGACATACCAATAACCTCAGATGTGCAGATGACACCACCCTTATAGCAGAAAGTGAAGAGGAACTAAAGAGCCTCTTGAAGATCAAAGAGGAGAGTGAAAAAGCTGGCTCAAAACTCAACATTCAAAAAATGAAGACCATGGCATTGAGTCCCATTTCTTCATGGCAAATAGATGGGGAAACAATGGAAACAGTGACAGATTTTATTTTCTTGGGCTCCAAAATCACTGCAGCCATAAAATTAAAAGATGCTTGTTCCTTGGAAGAAAACTATGACAAACCTAGACAGCATATTAAAAAGAAGTAACATTACTTTGCCAACAAATGTCCGTACAGTCAAAACTATGGTTTTTCCAGTAGTCATGTGTATTTGTGAGAGTTGGGCCATAAAAAGGCTGAGCACCGAATAACTGATGCTTTTGAACTGTGGTGTTGGAGAAGACTCTTGAGGGTCCCTTGGACTGCAAGGAGATCCAACCAGTCCATCCTAAAGGAAATCAACCCTGAATATTCATTGGGTGGACTGATGCTGAAGCTCCGATACTTTGGCCACATGATGTGAAGAGCCGATTCATTGGAAAAGATCCTGATGCTGGGAAAGATTGAAGGCAGGAGAAGGGGATGACAGAGGACTAGATGGTTGGATGGCATTACTGACTCAATGGACATGAGTTTGAGCAACCTCCAGGAGATAGTGTATAACAGGGAAGCCTGGAATGCTGCAGTCCATGGATCGTAAAGAGTCGGACATGACTTAGAGGCTGAACAGTAACAACAACAAGGTTGATTTCTAGTATGTTCCAAACACTTTTCTAAATTGGAGAATAGAGCAATGAAAAGGAAAACAGCAAAAGAGAAAAAAATTGCCTATTTCATTATGACACTGTGAAGAGATTGAAGAGACAAAACAAGGACTCGGAGAAAATGCTTGCAAAATAAATGTTTGATAATGTACCCGTATCCAAATATAAAAAGCACTCAGAATTTGACAATAAGAAAGCAATAATCCAGTATCTTTCAGAGCACATAAATTCATTTTAATGAAGTCCAGTTTATCAGTTTTTTTTTTCTTTCATGAACCATGTTTTTTATATTGTATCTGAAATCTCATCAATCAACCCAAGATGTCCTAGAAGTTTCACGGTCTTGATTTTATATTTGGATCTACAATCTGTTTTGAGTTAATTTTTATGAAAGGTATATCTGCATCTAGGTTCAGTTTTTATAAATGGATATTCATTTGTCCCAATGCTATATGTTGAAAAGGTTTTCTTTTCTAGATTTTCAAGGAAATTTCAATATCCTTGAGTTGATTTTACATGGTGTTATGGTCCAAAATGTGATCTGTCATGGCGAATCTTCTAAGTGAGCTTAATACTATTGTATTATGCTCTTATTTGAGGAAGTATCCTATAAATGATAGTGCTACTAATGCTTTTTATATCCTTACTAATTTTCTTCTTGCTTGGTCTATCAGTTACTGATAGAAGAGCATTGGAGTCTCCAACTGTAACAGTGGATTTGTGTTCTCCTTTCAGTTCTGTCAATTTACTTTCATATATTTTGAGGTATGGTTATTATATTTATGTACATGAAAGGTTATTTCTTTTTTGAGAACTGACCCCTTTATTTAAGGCTCCTCTTTAGCTCTGATAATATTCCTTGCTCTAAAGTCTACTTTGCTTGAAATTAATATAGCTACTCCAACTTTCTTTTGATTAGTGCTAGCATGACATCTCTTTCTTTATCACTTTACTTTTAATTTATTTATGTTTTAAAGTTAAAATTGCATTTCTTTTGGACATTCAATTGAGATCTTGTCTTTTCTTTTTTTTTTTACTCTGATAGTCTCTCTTTCAATTGGTATATTTTTAGCAATCCCATTTTAAATGACTACTGATATATATTTTGATTAATTATGTACCATATTTGTAGCTGATTTCTGTTTGTTCTACCTGTTTTTTCTTTCTTTATCCCTCTCTTTTTCTACCCTCTCTAATTTTAACTGAGTATTTTATATGATCCCATTTTATTCCTTTGATTATATCATTTATGCATCCTTTTGCCAATAATTAGTGGTTTCCTTAGACCTTACAGTATATACTTCAATCTAAATTGATCTTCAATAAACAGTATACCACTTCAGATGTTGTACAGTTTATGGCAAAATTTTCATGATTTCTCTCATTTATCAATTCTAACATTGTTTATATTCGTTTCACTTGTCCATGTGCTATAATCACCCAATAAATCCTCATTATCATATTAAACAGCTAACTTTTGGACATTTTTTAGACAAAAAAAGGGAAAAGGAAAGGTTTTATTCTACTTTCATCTATTCCTTGTCTAATTCATTCCCTCCCTTTCTAAATACAAATTTCTGACCTATATCATTTTCCTTCTGTCTAAATAACTTCTTTTAACATTCTTTTCAGGGAAAGTCTGTTGGGCATGACTTCCTACCACTTTTGTTTATCTGAAAAAAATATATATTTCCCTTTAACATGTGAAATAATTTCACCCAGTATAAAATTGGTGTTTAAAAACTATTTAAATAAGTTATTCATTCTCTTCTTGCTTGCATTGTTTCTCATGAGAAATATGCTCTAAGTCTTTTTCTTGTTCATTAATTGGCAATATTCTATACCACTCCTTTCTGGTTTCTTTTAAGAATGACATGCTTAGGTGTGGATTCTTAGGTATTTAACACATTTGGTCTACTATGACCTTCCTGGATCTGTGGTTTTACATCCTTCATTACTTTTAGAAAGTTTTATGTCATTATTAATTTGAATATTTTTTCTGCTTCAGTTTCTATTGTTTTTCTGTCATTCTGATATTGTGTTTGTTACATATTTTGAAATTGATCTATAATTCTTTGGTATTCTTTTTTCATTCTCTTTCCTCTTTATATTTCAGTTTGAAAATTTGCTATGGACCTCTCTTTAAGCTCATGAATTCTTTTGTAATCTATGTCAAGTCTACTAATTACCCATAAGATGTTTTTTTCATTTCTCTTGCAGTGTTTTCCGATTTCCAACATGTCATTTTTAACATTTCTTAGACCTTCCATCTCTATGCTCACATTACCCAGTTTTCTTGCATATTGTACAATCTTTCCATTAGAGCCCATTTGTTGACATTTTAAAATGTTTCTCCAGTTGTGTACTTTTCTCCCCTTTGTTATCTATTTCCATCTGTGACTGCAGCATTCTCAATCTATTTCCTTGAAGCCCAGGTAGTTCTTTACTATGTTCCCTGTGTCACCTGTTAAGACAAAAAGGCTAGAGGAGAGAGTAAAATGGGAATGAGTCCCTTCCTCCTGCTGAGATAAGGCTCTAGCAGCCTTTTCTGCTGGACATTAGTCTTTGGTTAAGCAGAAGTCTCCAGGATATTTAACAATGGTATCTGTTTCCATCTCTGAGATATTTCTTGAATCTTCACCATGAAAATCTGTTGAGGCTTTTTCAATAAAACCTATGAGAGTATACTGTGTTCATGCACACTAAGTCACTTCAGTCATGTCCAACTCCTTCAACCTATGGACTGTAGCCCTCCAGACTTCCTTGACCATGGGACTCTCCTAGGCAAGAATACCAGAGTTGGTTGCCGTGCCCTCCTCCAGGGGATCTTCCAGACCCAGGGATGAAATCTGCATCTCTTATGTTTCCTACATTGACAGGCGGATTCTTTACTACTAGCACCACCTGGGAAACCCTGTGAGACTGTAGGGGCCACCCCAAAACTGAAGCCTATGGAAGTTTCTCACTACCATTATAGCCTACATTAGGCCTCAAGCACATCATTAAAATTGCCATTTCAGTTCAGTTCAATTCAGTCGCTCATGTCTGACTCTTTGTGACCCCACGGACTGCAGCATGCCAGGCTTCCCTGTCCATCTCCAATTCCTGGAGCTTACTCAAACTCATGTTCATCAAGTCTGTGATGCCATCCAACAATCTCATCCTCTGTCGTCCCCTTCTCCTCCTGCCTTCAATCTTTCCTCGCATCAGGGACTTTTCAAATGAGTCAGTTCTTTGTATCAGGAGGCCAAAGTATTGGAGTTTCATCTTCAGCAGCAGTCTTTCCAATGAATACTCAGGACTGATTTCCTCTAGGATGACTGGTTTGATCTCCTTGCAGTCCAAGGGACCCTCAAGAGTCTTCTCAAACATCACAGTTCAAAAACAACAATTCTTGGGTTCTCAGCTTTCTTTATAGTCCAACTCTCACATCAGTACATGACTACTGGAAAAACCATAGCTTTGACTAGACAGAACTTTGTTCGCAGAGTAATGTCTCTGCTTTTTTTTTTTAATTTATTTAAATTTATTTAATTGGAGGCTAATTACAATATTGTATTGGTTTTGCCATACATCAACATGAATCTGCCACGGGTGTATCCTGTCTAAATTGGTCATAGCTTTTCTTCCAAGGAGCAAGCGTCTTTTAATTTCATGGCTGCAGTCACCATCTGCAGTGATTTTGGAGCCCAAAAATAAAGTCTCTCACTATTTCCCCATCTATTTGCCAAGGAGTGATTGGCTTCTTAGTATGCCATCTTAGTTTTCTGAATGTTGAGTTTTAAGATGACTTTTTCACTCTCCTCTTTCACTTTCATCAAGAGGCGCTTTAGTTCTTCTTCACTTTCTGCCATAAGGGTGGTCATCTGCATAACTGAAGTTATTGATATTTCTTTCAGCAATCTTGATTCCAGCTTGTGCTTCATCCAGTCCAGCATTTTGCATGATGTATTCTGCATATAAGTTAAATAAGCAGGGTGACAATATACAGCCTTGACATACTCCTTTCCCAGTTTGGAACCGGTCTGTTGTTCCATGACCAGTTCTAACTGTTGCTTCTTGACTTGCATACAGATTTCTCATGAGGCAGGTCATATGCTCTGGTATTCCCATCTCTTTAAGAATTTTCCACACTTTGTTGTGATGCACACAGTCAAAGGCTTTAGTATAGTCAATAAAGCAGAAGTAGATGTTTTTCTGGAACTCTCTTGCTTTTTCGATGATCCAGCAGATTTTGGCAATTTGATCTCTGGTTCCTCTGCCTTTTCCAAATCCAGCTTGAACATCTGGAAGTTTTGGTGCACATTCTGTTGAATCCTGGCTTAGAGAATTTTGAGCATTGCTTTGCTAGCATGTGAGATGAGTACAACTGTGTGGTAGTTTGAACATTTTTGGCATTGCCATTCTTTGGGATAGGAATGAAAACTGACCTTTTACAGTTCTATGGCCAGTGCTGAGTTTTCCAAATTTGCTGGCATATTGAGTGCAACACTTTCACAGCATTATCTTTTAGGATTTGAAATAGCTCAACTGGAATTCCATCACCTCCACTAGCTTTGTTTGTAGTGATGCTTCCTAAGGCCCACTTGACTTCACCTTCCAGGATGTCTGGCTCTAGGAGAGTCACACCATTGTGGTTATCTGGGTCATGAAGATCTTTTTTATATAGTTCTTCTGTGTATTCTTGCCACCTCTTCTTAATATCTTCTGCTTCTCTTAGGTCCGTACCATTTCTGTCCTTTATTGTGCCCATCTTTGCCTGAAATGTTCCCTTGGTATCTCTATATTTCTTGAGAGATCTCTGGTCTTCACCATTCTATTATTCTTTATTTCTTTGCATTGATCACTGAGGAAGGCTTTCTTATCTCTCCTTGCTATTCTTTGGAACTCTGCATTCAAATGGGTATATCTTTCCTTTTCTTCTTTGCCTTTCTCTTCTCTTCTTTTCTCAGTTATTTGTAAGGTCTCCTTGAACAACCATTTGGCCTTTTTGCATTTATTTTTCTTGGTGATTGTCTTGATCACTGCCTCTTGTACAATGTCACAAACCTCCATCCATAGTTCTCAGGCACTCTGTCTATCAGATCTAATCCCTTGAATCTGTTTGTCACTTCCATTGTATAATTGTAAGGGATTTGATTTAGGTCGTACCTGAATGATCTGGTGGTATTCCCTAGTTTCTTCAATTTAAGCCTGAATTTGTCAATGAGGAGTTCATGATCTGAGCCACAGTCAGCTCCCAGTCTTGTTTTTGTTGACTGTATATAGCTTCTCCATGTTTGGCTGCAAAGAATATAATCAATCTGATTTTGGTATTGACCATCTGTTGATGTCCATGTGTAGTCTTCTCTTGTGTTGTTGGAAGAGAGTGTTTGCTATGACCTTTGTGGTTTCTTAGCAAAACTGTTAGCCTTTGCCTGTTTCGTCTTGTCCTCCAAAGTCAAATGTTCCTGTTACTCCAAGTATCTCTTGGATTTATGTCACCAGTGGCATCTGCTCTAGGTAAGCAGATCCTGACTGACTTTCTGGATATGTCTGTCTCTCCAGATTTGGGGTGATAGTCTTACTTGTCCACTAAATTCTCTTATGGTCCAAAAAATATTGCTTTTCAGCTGTCCAAGTTTTTCATATTTTAAGGATGGCAATGAAGACTTCCAAGTTTTTTAAATATCAGAACTGGAATTAGAATTTGTACTATTTTTAACTAACTAAAATGTGTCTAAATATTAAGTAGCTCTTTAGTGATAGATTTTATGGATGTTTTTTACTTGGTAATATACATGTTTAAATACAGTCCCAATTTTCTTCACTGAGTATATAAAAGCATTAATAATATTGAGGCAAATAGCACACATTTATCAAAATATTATAATATGACAGTATCTCTGGGAGTGTATTTGGAGCAAATTAAAACATAAAAATAATAATATGCATTTTCAAAGCAAGATGTTTTAACTTTTGATCCCTTACATAAAAATAAAGGATTTTACACCTTAATTTCTCTCTACTTTTTGATTAAAAGAGACTATTATGAATGTGTTCTTAGAGTTTGTTTCTACCTTTTACCAATTACTTCCCAGTTAAAATGTTAATCAGTTTTTTCCATAGATGTTGTTTCTTTTTAAACTTTTTTTCCAGAAAATAAAAGTGAGGTCAAAGTTACTGCACATACCCACCCAATACACAATGCGAAATATAGAAGTATAGAGCAGAAAGTGGAAATCTTATAAATTATTCTATATACATTTTGAAGTCTAATGCTCATCTTGGCTTCTGTCAATGACCCTTTTTCTTTCCCATTGCCTTTGGAGATTTTTTTTTATATGATCATGCCATTTTGAATACCTGATTCCATATTTTACTAGCTATTTAAGACTCTCTTTACTAAATTAATGACTCTATTTATTATTTCCCACTAGTGATAATATGACTATCAACACTCCCTAACTTTTAATTCATTATAGGGCTTCTTTCAAACCAGAGTGGAAAATTAAGAACAGCCATCTGTTTTGGCATTGTGTCATAAGCAGAGTGAACCTTCTAAGTATGCATTATACTGTCATGTGGCCTATAATCCAACAAGTTTGCTCAAAGGGATGTTAGTGAAGGCTGCTCAGTCATGTCAGACTCTTTGCAACCCCACGGACTATACTGTCTATGGAATTCTCCAGGCCAGAATGCTGAAGTGGATAGCCGTTCCCTTCTCCAGGAGGTCTTCCCAACCTAGGGATCAAACCCAGGTCTTCCGCATTGCAGGTGGGTTCTTTACCAGCTGAGCCACAAGAGAAGCCCAAGAATACTAGAGTGGGTAGCCTATCCATTTTCCAGCAGATCTTCCCAACCCTGGAATCCATCTGGGTCTCCTGCGTTTACTGGCAGATTCTTTACCAACTGAGCTATCAGGGAAGTCCCAAAGGGATGTTAGGTTTCATGTTATGAAATATATAATTTCTATGTCTACCATTTACAAAATAAGGCAATAACCTTAGATAAGTCAGATAAAACATTTTATTTTAAATCTTAGAGAGGTAAGTGAGTCTGCTGAATCAAGCACTATTGTTCCATTTGTTACTGACTCAGCTAAGTAGCAAGATTGGATTTTGTGAAAGTGAAGATTGCTTAAAATTTCGAATCTTAGCAGCCATTTAACATGAGGTAGTTTTAAAGATATATATGTAACAACACACTTTACTGGTATTATATTTGTCCCAATAATTGCTTTAAGGTGAAAATTTTACCATTTATTCTTTCATCTAATAAACACTGATCATCTAGTAAGTACCAGGTAAAATAAATTGAGGATACGATACTTGTCAAAATCAACATAACCTCTTCCCTCAAATTTTATAGTCTAGGTTGAAAACACATAAAAAGGAAATAAGCAATTAAATTAGTCTAAATGATTTTAGAGGATAGATAAGAGCTCATCTACATATGACTTTCATTTTATAAACTATTCCTAATGATAAAGACTATGTAGAAAAAAAAAGTCACAGAAAACCGTATGGAAATCTTTTCATCTGCAAAAGTGAAGATATATGTACTATATTACACTAAAATACAAAACATATATTAGCAAGCCAATATAGATTAAAATATGTTATCATCTCACTAGATCTTATTTAATTACATAGAAATGTTTTAAAGTAGCAAAATAAAATAATTACATAAATACATAACCTAGACATATGAACATAGTTTCTGTTCTGAATTCTGTTAGCTAATGCAAAATGGAAGCCAAAATTAGTAATATAATTTAAATCGTTAGGAGGCAAAAACTAACAAATGCTACCTAAAAAGATTATTATATTTTAGGACTAAAAATAATGCATCATATACTTTTAGAGGACAAGTGTTTGGGGGAAGAAACACTGCACTGAGTTTTATATGCTTAATGTTTAAACTATATTTACTGCACATTGGTAAGTGATGTAAATAAACTTTAAAGTAGAAAAATATTTGAGACATTTTGTACATTCATAGATACTAAAATTAACCGATACAGAATGTGACAAACTGATAGAAAGAAGTAAATATTGGGCCATAACTGAGAAAGACAGACATGTTGGTTGTTTGAGGCTATTCCATGGAAGTGAATTTTAAACAGAAATTCAAATAAGAATAAAATTCTCACTGGGATAAGTGATGTAACATATTAAAGAGTTTGTACATTACTGGAAACTAACAAAAAAATTAAAGCAAAAGGGAGAGTCATAGGAGATGAAGCCAGAGAAGTACAGGGACTTCATATTAGGCAAGGCAATCTAGGGCATGGCAAGAAGTTAAGAATTTTTTCTGAATCATAAATAATTAAATTAGTTTAAGTAAAAGTATGACTTTTATGAATCTTATTCATATATTCTGACAAATAAAAGAAGAATGATGGTCATGGGGAGGTAGTGAGGAGAAGAGTGGATGAAAGGAAGTCAGATAGTCCTGAGGAGAGATGGTGGCTACTTGAAGTTGAGTGGTGTCAGTGAGGACTGAAAATAATTTTAAGAATTTTAAATGTATGTAAGGGAATTCTAATGTTTCTGGCTTTAATAACTAGATAGAAGTTAGTTCCATTAATTGAACTACGGGAAAGTGTAAGTTTGGAGGTGGGAGAAGGGAGACTCAAGAGTTTCAATCTAGGTCAGATCAGATAAGATCAGATCAGTCACTCAGTCATGTCCGATTCTTTGCAACCCCATGAATCGCAGCACACCAGGCCTCCCTGTCCATCACCAACTCCTGGAGTTCACTCAGACTCACGTCCATCGAGTCAGTGATGCCATCCAGCCATCTCATCCTCTGTTGTCCCCTTCTCCACTTGCCCCCAATCCCTCCCAGCATCAGAGTCTTTTCCAGTGAGTCAACTCTTCGCATGAGGTGGCCAAAGTACTGGAGTTTCAGCTTTAGCATCATTCCTTCCAAAGAAATCCCAGGGCTGATCTCCTTCAGAATGAACTGGTTGGGTCTCCTTGCAGTCCAAGGGATTCTCAAGAGTCTTCTCCAACACCATAGTTCAAAAGCATCAATTCTCTGGCGCTCAGCCTTCTTCACAGTCCAACTCTCACATCCATACATGACCACAGGAAAAACCATAGCCTTGACTAGACGAACCTTTGTTGGCAAAGTAATGTCTCTGCTTTTGAATATGCTATCTAGGTTGGTCATAACTTTCCTTCCAAGGAGTAAGCGTCTTTTAATTTCATGGCTGCAGTCACCATCTGCAGTGATTTTGGAGCCCAGAAAAATAAAGTCTGACACTGTTTCCCCATCTATTTCCCATGAAGTGATGGGACCGGATGCCATGATCTTCGTTTTCTGAATGTTGAGCTTTAAGCCAACTTTTTCACTCTCCACTTTCACTTTCATCAAGAGGCTTTTGAGTTCCTCTTCACTTTCTGCCATAAGGGTGGTGTCATCTGCAATCTAGGTATTTTAAGTTTAAAATGCTTTTGAAAGATCTGAGAGTTTAAGGAGGCAATTGTACGTAAGGTCTACAGTTTGAGGGAGACACCAAAGCTGAAGAGATTAAGGTGAAGTAATTAGCATGTCATTACTACATACAGACTTGGGAATGGATGATAATACCTAGAGAGAGTTAAAGTAGAAAAGAGGATCCACAAATAAACCTTGACATACTCCATGCAGAGGTCACATGGGATTGGAAAAGAGAAGAGATTGAAAAAAAGTAGTTGAGAGCTAAGAAGAAAATTAGAGTGAAGGGTATTACAGAGAGAAAAGTATTTCATGCACAAAAAGAGCGGACAAATATGTCAAATGTTCTTTAGTTATTGAGTAAGATAGGATCAAAAGTACACACTGGATTTAGTAACATGGAAGCTTTTCAACTTTGTATTCCTCAATGGAAGAATAAAGCTTTAATAGAGAATATAATGGGTTGAAATGATGATGGAGATAGAGGTTCTTAAGAAGGTATTTGTTCATAACTCTCTAAAATGTCTTTCTCTCTAAAGGGAATGGAGGAGACATTATATGAATGAGGATAAAGAATCAATGAAGTTTTTGTTTTAAAGATTTTTTAAAAGATATTCCTACTTCTTGTAACAAGGGCTCCATGAAGGCTATTATACAAATGTCACCCTTAAACATTATTTTAAGGGATAGATTTAACATAAAGAGATTGTAATTGAAATTCTTATATGACAAAATTTGTAAAATATTGAGCTCCACTATCTCAAAGTGAACTATTTCCATCCTTATAGATTGACTAAATCCATTACAAAATGAGGTTTCAAGGGTATCAGACTTCTGTTTATAAGAAGATTAATTCATTCAGTCAGCAAGTATTTATTGAGCATCTACTCTGTGTGAGCACTGTTATGGACACAGGCAAATATGCCATCAAGTAACTGAACAAACAAGAAAGATATGCTTATCACCTTAAAAAGTTATACATTTTAGTGTCTGAGTAGGCCTGAAGGGAGGTATATAGTTATGCTCAACCAGTCTACTTTCCTAAATCACTGCTGCTGCTGCTGCTACTGCTGCTAAGTCGCTTCAGTTGTGTCTGACTCTATGTGACCCCATAGACAGCAGCCCACCAGGCTCCCCCATCCCTGGGATTCTCCAGGCAAGAACACTGGAGTGGGTTTCCATTTCCTTCTCCAATGCATGAAAGTGAAAAGTGAAAGTGAAGTCGCTCAGTCATGTCCAACTCTTAGTGACCCCATGGACTGTAGCCCACCAGGCTCCTCCATCCATGGGATTTTCCAGGCAAGAGTACTGGTAGCCTTCTTCTAAATCACTAACACTCATAAATCCTTCAGTACTGTAAAAAGTCATAAATCTACAATAATAAAAGTCTATGATTGTTATGCAATATTGATTAACAGAATGGAACATTTAGGCAATAACCAATAAAACATGATCAGTGAAGCAGTGTATGTAGGCTACAACCAATAAACAAAATATTTACAACTTTGCCAAGTACTAAGAAACAAAAATATGAAAAGAGGAAACAATTTATGGATGAGGACTTCCATGGAAGAAGCTATTTAAGTAATATGTTTAGGAATCTGTTCTTAAAATGTCCTTTTGCTTTACCTAGTTAGGAAATTACAATGTTATTTCCTTTTGATCAAATTAGAACTTCACAAATAATTGAAAGAGCATATGTTATACATACATACATGTACATATATACACCCAAAGGGAAGAGGGAACATCCATTACTTCCCAGCCATATGAGTAAAAAGAATAAAAGACAGTTACACTCAATTTAGTACATATTAACATTGAGTTGTGGTCATTCACAGATCAAGCCTAACTTAAAGATGTTCTGATTAGTGTTGATAGAAGCACCATGCATAGACTGGTATCAGCTATACAACTCATAACTCAAATTTAGAAGCAAACTTTCAAAATTATATTTCAAAGATGTGGGCATGTCTGAAGAATAATCTGTTCCAGTACTCAATGAATATAAACATCCCTGAATTAATATAATAACAGGATGTTTTGTGGCTTCTCAGGCAGTGCAGTGGTAAAGAATCTGTCTGTCAGTGCAGGAGATGCAAGAGTTGCAGATTCAGTCCCTGGGTTGGGGAGATCCCATGGGGAAGGAAATGGCAACCTACCCCATTATTCTTGCCTGGCAAATTCCATGGACAGAGAAGCCTACTGAGCTAGAGTCCATGGGATCTCAAAGTGTCCAACATGACTGAGCAACTGAGCACAGCACAGCACAGGATGTGATATGGGACTACAACAAAGTAAAAAGCTTCTGTACAGCAGAGGAAATCATCAACAAAACTAAAAGACACCCTACTGAATGAGAGAACATATTTGCAAATGATATATTGACTAAGTGGTTAGTATTCAAAATATGTTACAAACACATACAATTCAACAGCAGAAAAACAGTCCAATAAAATTAAAAAAAAGCGGGGGGTGCAGAGGAGCTGAACAGACAGTTTTCCAAAGAAGAGATACAGATAGCCAATAGGTACACACAAAAAAATGTTCAACATAATTAGTTGTTGGGAAAATATAAATCAAAACCAGAATAACACTTCACATCTGTTAGAATGGTTATTATCCAAAAAGGCAGGAAATAACAAGCATTGGCAAAGATGTGGAGAAAAGGGAACCTTCACACACTGTTGGTGGGAATGTAAATTGGTACAGTGACTGGATAAACATTGGAAACTCTTCCAAAAATCAGGAGTAGAACTATCAGCTGGTCCACCAATGTCACTTCTAGGTATTTATCCAAAGAATATGAAAAACAATAATTCAGAAAGTTATATACATCCGTATCTTCATCGTTGCATTATTTACGATAGCTAAGATATGGAAACAACCCGTGTCCATGAACAGATGCTATTATACACAGACACACACATATGTATACACATCAGTTCAGTTCAGTTCAATTGCTCAGTCATGTCCAACTAGGCCACCCCATGGACTGCAGCACGCCAGGCCTCCCTGTCCATCACCAACTCCCGGAGTTTACTCAAACTCATGTCCATTGAGTTGGTGATGCCATCCAATCATCTCATCCTCTGTTGTCCCCTTCTCCTCCTGCCTTCAATCTTTCTCAGCATCAGGGTCTTTTCAAATGAGTCAGTTCTTTACATCAGGTGGCCAAAGTATTGGAGTTTCAGCTTCAGCATCAGTCCTTCCAATGAATATTCAGGACTGATTTCCTTTAGAAGGGACATACATACATATAACAGAATACTACTTGACCATAAAATGATTAAATCTTCCCATTTGCAACAACATGGAAGGAACTTGAGAAGTACTGTGCTAAATGAAAGAAGTCAGAAAAAGAAATACTATATTATTTCACTCTTCTATGGAATATAAAAATAAAACAAGCAAAATTTAAAAAGAAATTAACAAACTAAACAGAAATAAACACATAGATACAGAACTTAAAAATATTTTACTTGAACAGATAATGACCTAAAATAAACCACCAATGTAACAAAATACAAATAATTTAAAAAGTAAGTAAGTAAGCCATCAAAATTAAAAATCATTGAGTCATAACCACATATCAGAAACTGTGATATCTTACTTAAATTAGTATAAGTCTAGCGTGCCAGGCACACTCCTGAGTTTTTTATATATTGCTATAGAATCACTATGAACAAAGCTAGTGGAGGTGATGGAATTCCAGTTGAGCTATTTCAAATCCTGAAAGGTGATGCTGTGAAAGTGCTGCACTCAATATGCCAGCAAATGTGGAAACTCCACAGTAGCGACAGGACTGGAAAAGGTCAGTTTTCATTCCAATCCCAAAGGAAGGCTATGCCAAAGAATGCTCAAACTACCGCACAATTGCATTTACCTCACACGCTAGAAAAGTAATGTTCAAATTTCTCCAAGCCAGGCTTCAACTGTATGTGCACCAAGAACTTCCAGATGTTCAAGCTGGATTTAGAAAAGGCAGAAGAACCAGAGATCAAATTCCCAACATCCGTTGGATCATCAAGAAAGCAAGAGAGTTCCAGAAAAAAACATCTACTTCTGCTTTATTGACTATGCCAAAGCCTTTGACTGTGTAAATCACAGCAAACTGGAAAATTCTTCAAGAGATGGGAATACCATACCACTTGACCTGCCTTTTGAGAAATCTATACGCAGGTCAGGAAGCAACAGTTAAAAATAGATATGGAACAACAGACAGGTTCAAATTGGGAAAGAAGTATGTCAAGGCTGTATATTGTCACCCTGCTTATTTAACTTATATGCAGAATACACCATGCAAAATGCTGGGCTGGATGAAGCACAAACTGGAATCAAGATTGCTAGGAGAAATATCAATAACCTCAGATATGCTGATGACACCACCCTTATGCCAGAAAGCAAAGAACTAAAGAGCCTCTTGATGAAAGTGAAAGAGGGGAGTGAAAAAGTTAGCTTAAAATTCAACATTCAGAAAACTAAGATCATGGTATTCAGTCCCAACTCTTCATGGCAAATAGATGGGGAAACAGTGGAAACTGTAACATTTATATGTTACTTTGATAAAAAATAAGGGAAAAGGTATAGAAATTTACAGCATATTTAATGAAAAATAAGCACTTAGAGAATTAAATACAATAGAAATTTAAAAATGATAATATTCATTACAGGATAGAAGTGATAAAAGCTTGAAAATCTCCAAAAAGATAGATTTTTGAAAACTTTAAGATAAATAATAAGAAACAAATGATTATATCACAAAGTTCATCACATAAATTCCAGAACAAGCAAAATAAGTAAAAGGTAAGAGAATATAGATGTCAAAGTAGATAAGATCATTCTGAACCAGTTTTCTTCACAGACTCATCTATTGGAAGCCTTCACCCTTCCACACACAAGCCTGTAAGTCAATCTCATCACTTGTTTGGTTTTGTTCATTTAATTTCTGAAGATCTTCATGCTCTTGGACATCTGGATCTTCTCCTGTGCCCTTTTATTATGCCTGGAAATTTAACTCTGGTTACCTTAGGTCTCAGTTTTGATGTTTCTCTCTGGAAAATTTCACTGGTATCTTCCTACTTTTCTTCTGGGCCGGGGTTTCTCTTGGCACTCTCCCCTATTTGAGCAGTTGTTAAGCTGTCTTTTTTATTCTAATTTATATCCCAATCTCTGCCTGTTATCCTCACAAAGGCAGGAATGTGTTCATATTCTATGCCATGGCTGTGAAAACAAAACACATTTTGTTTTCCTTTAATAAATGAATATTCTAGTTATAACTGTGGAGTAAACTTCTCCTAGAATCTGAGATGATAGACAAAAACAAAGTTATTCTAACGTAGTCTACTTTGCTTCCTGTTCCAGTTGTGAGAAGATCAAAGATTATTTTGCATACTTCCATAGTGTTGTCAGATGGTCTGATATCTTGCTTGAAATCTAACATCCACTATGATGCTTAATTATCATAATATTACTACCACGATCCTAATTTTCTCAATTTCTTATATGGATGTTGCCATAATCATATAGCATTCCTCTACTACAAACTTATTTTTCCATAATACAAAACAATTTGTTTAAAGCTTAACTTTTATGAATCCTTTCAGAAATTTTTAACTTTCATCATGTTTGCCTCAATAGGTTCTCTGTGCTATGTAAATAAAAAAGTAGGCTATAATACTATTGAAAGTTAATTATATATGTGATATCTGGCCAGTGTTTATCAACTGCATGTATGTTTATAGGTGTCTTTTACAGAACTACTAAAGGGTATATTTCCTGTATCATCCTTTAATTTAAATCAGTAGTTCATGACCATTTCAGTCAGTTCAATCGCTCAGTCGTGTCTGACACTTTGTGACCCCGTGAACTGCAGCATGTCAGGCTTCCCTCTCCATCACCAATTCCCAGAGTTTACTCAACTTCATGTCCATTGACTCGGTGATGCCATCTAACCATCTCATCCTCTGTTGTCCCCTTCTTCCACCTTCAGTCTTTCCCAGCATCAGAGTCTTTACAAATGAGCTAGTTCTTCACATCAGGTGGCCAAAGTATTGGAGTTTCAGCTTCAGCATCAGTCCTTCCAATGAATATTCAGGACTGATTTCCTTTAGGATGGACTGGTTGGATCTCTTTGCTGTCCAAGGGACTCTCAAGAGTCTTCTCCAACACCACAGTTCAAAAGCATCAGTTCTTCGGCACTCAACTTTCTTTATAGTCCAACTCTCACATCCATACATGACTACTGGAAAAACCATAGCTTTGACTAGAAGGACCTTTGTTGGCAAAGTAATGTCTCTGCTTTTTAATATGCTCTCTAGGTTGGTCATAACTTTCCTCCAAGGAGAAAGCATCTTCTAATTTCATGGCTTCTGTTACCATCTGCAGTGATTTGAGAGCCCAAAAAAATAAAATCTGTCACTGTTTCCCCATCTATTTGCCATGAAGTTGTGGGACCAGATGCCATGATCTCAGTTTTCCCAATGTTGAGTTTTAAGCCAACTTTTTCACTCTCCTCTTACACCTTCATCAAGAGGCTCTTTAGTTCTTCACTGTCTGCCATAAGGGTGCTGTCATCTGCATATCTGAGGTTATTGATACTCTCCCAGAAATCTTGATTCCAGTTTGTGCTTCATCCAGTCCATCATTTTGCATGATGTATTCTGCATACAGCTGGGTGACAATATACAGCCTTGACATACTCCTTTCCCAATTTGGAACCAGTCAGTTTTTCGATGTCTAGTTCTAACTGTTGCTTCTTTATCTGCATACAGATTTCTCATTTAAAATAACAGTTTGTTTTCTGATTTTAAAAGTATAATATTCATGCATAATTACCAAGAAAAAATATCAGAAGTGACAATATCACCTACCAATGAATTACATTTAGAAGCTTATTCTTCAACTCTAAAGTAAAATAATTTAAGAATTTTTCTCATAATTTATACCCAGTTTTTTTGTTAATTATTCAGAAACTATACCAAAAACCCTAAAAATAGGAAATTTATTATAATTTTTCTTTTAGCTGATAATAATTAATATTTTTGTGTGTGTTAATTTTTTTGAACAAAAAAAATAAGTAACAAGCAAAATGTACTTTTGCACCTTTGTCAAAGTTTTTTTGTCTAGTAAATTAGATTTAAATTCAGATGAAGTTCTTAGAATGTTTGCTTGCCACCTGGAAATGGTCTCCCTATGGATACTGCAGACACAGAGAGATTAATACCATGATAAAGTGCTCTGAGAATCTCAGAAAACATTCTTGGATGGAAACAAACAAACAAAAAGAGATAAATAGTACCATTTTGAAAAAAAAGAAAGAAGCCGTATTGAAAAACACATTTATATCTGAGCAAGTAAAATATACCCCAATTATCTAGCATTCTTGAGAATCACTATTTCAACAGTTGAAAGAAAACTCAAACGTGAAATTCAGTGACTATTTTTCATCAATATATTTTTAAAATAATTACCATATTCATTTATCTCAACAGTCTGGAAATTTGTTGCTCACAGTTCAAAGTGTTTCCTAACATGAACATAATATTTAAAAGAATAGTTCAGAAATTGAATATATTTGCAACATTATCATTTTTAAGATCATTTCTATCAGAAGACACAAGAATTTACACCATTTAGTCATGATATTAGTTTTCTATTGATTTGTAATGTTGATATACTAGATTTACATACTAGGAGTATTAGATTCTAAATAATTTATGTTTTAAATATATCCAGGTAACAGATTTGTTTCCAGGATAAGACACACATTCAAAATATTTTAAGATGGTTTTCATCAATTATTACTAATTTTTACTGAAAATAAATCTATGTCACTTCTTTCTGCCTATTAAATGCATGGGTCACAGTTAACATTGTGATGTTTTCTGAATTTAAATAAAAATATATTAAATAATTTTGTAAGCTCTTTCTTTAGGAAATTCTGACTAAAATAAACCATATAAAACCTTATATATTTTTAGATTATCAGAGCCTATCACAATTATCTATTACTGCTATATTTTATAAATTAAAAAAAAAAAAAAAGAAAAATCTAGATTTCTGGAACTTCCCTGGTGGTCCAATGGTTAAGTCTACCACACTGACAATGCAGAGATAGCAGGTTCCATCCCTGGTCAGAGAACTAAGATCCCACATGCTACAAGGTGCAGCCAAAATAAAAAAGCAAAGAGAAATTCAAATTCTTAAATATGCTTCTAGCCCTGTGTATTTATCTGAAAGGCAGTGCAAAATACAAATTGAGTCTTTTAAATGAATCACTTGGGAAAGTAGCAAGGACTAACTCCAAGTAATATGAGATCAAATTCGGACAAGAAAAAGAGTTTGCTAGTTTATGTTTTAAAAACTTCTTTTTAGAAAAACCTGTTAGATAGGGGAGCAAGTAAGTGACATGTCGGAAGTAGAACAGAGAGCAGAGTCAGAGAACAGTCAGAGGCATGTGGTGAACTGTGACTTCAACATATTGTGGATTGATATGAAAGGATGCTGGCATCACACCCTGCATCCGCTGCCCTGACAGGATGCAACATTTTCAAAATGCTTGAAGTACCCACTACAACACTTAATGTCAGTGAGGAACGCTGAATTGTTGGAAAACTTCCTTTTCTTATTACTGTGGGACTTTCTCAAGATTTTGATTATTACACTATCTTTGAGTTTAAAAGAATCTCAAACTTCAAAATACATGTCCACTTATTAGGTAGGAAATTAGGCATGAGCAATGAGGGGTGCCCTAGCTGAAAAGGATGCAAGCTAATCTCTGAACCCCATCCCAATACACCCAGGAGAACTCACAGATATGCTACAGAATAACCACAGAGGCTTTTCCAACTCCTACACATGTGCCCTAAGGACACAGTGGATAAACTAACCACAGAGGTTTTCTCAAATAACCTTAGGCAGCTAGAAGCTCATTAAATATTCTAAAGTTTATAAATATTCTACACATATATACATCTAATTAAAACAGACTGAATTATGGGAAGACATACACAATAGAACCTGTTGTCATATAACTTGCAATTGTGGATCAGCCTTGAGCACATACCCATTTGCATTCCTTTTCTCGATTGGTGGTGGGTAAAAGCCCTATTTTGCACAGGGCACAATCAAAAGGAGGAGATGGGAAGCATAAAAAGGGAGAAGCCAGGAGGGATTAACACAACAATGACTCCTTTAGAGTCCCCTGCTCCCATGTCTTGGGAGTGTCTATCCAACAAAAGATCTGTCTTCTTTAACTGAACTGAGCTGTAACTTGTCTGTTGTTTTAAACCCTGTAGTCTGTTGTTCCAAATTTTTATTGCAATGAGATAAGAATAAGGGAAAAGAAATAAACCAACCTGACACACTTATATCTTATATATATAGATGATATATCATATATCAAGTCATAATTAGCCTACGGTTAATATAGTATTTTTTCATTTCCAAAGTTACTGTTTGCTTATTTATTTCCACACATTTTGCTTTCCTCAAGGTTTATAATGCTTTCAAAAGTGTTCGGTATTCATATATATGAAAGCAAAGTAACTTAAGGGCTGAAATTCCAACACTAGCTGGCTCAGCCATCTTTTTGCATATTCACACATGCAGTCTTCCAATGAGCTATATTCAGGATGACATTCACTACCAGATAGATTTCTAATACTATTTTGCTCTTTAGCCAATTGTTTTGTTAATACTGATATTCATTTCATTCAGTCACTGGCTCAGCCATCTTTTTGCATATTCACACATGCAGTCTTCCAATGAGCTATATTCAGGATGACATTCACTACCAGATAGATTTCTAATACTATTTTGCTCTTTAGCCAATTGTTTTGTTAATACTGATATTCATTTCATTCAGTCACGCAGTCGTGTCTGACTCTCTGCAACCCCATGGACTGCAGCACGTCAGGATTCCCTCTCCATCAACAGCTCCTGGAACTTACTCAAACTCATGTCATTTGAGTCAGTGATGCCATCCTACCAACTTATCCCCTGTAGTCCCCTTCTCCTCCTGCCTTCAGCCTTTCCCAGCATCAGGGTCTTTTCAAACAAGTCAATTCTTTGCATCAGGTGGCCAAAGTATTGGGCTTTCAGCTTTAGTATCAGCCCTTCCAATGAATAGTCAGGACAGATTTCCTTTAGGATAGATTGGTTTGATCTCCTTGCAGTCCAAGGGACTCTCAAGAATCTTCTCCAATACCATAGTTCAAAAGGATCAATATTATGGAGCTCAACTTTATTTAAAGGTTCAACTCTCACATCCATACATGACTACTGGAAAAACCATAGCTTTGACTAGATGGACCTTTGTTGGCAAAGTAATGTGTCTGCTTTCTAATATGCTGTCTAGGTTGGTCATAGCTTTTCTTCCAAGGAGCAAGCATCTTTTCATTTCATGGTTGCAGTCACCTTCTGCAGTGATTTTGGAGCCCCCCCAAAAAATAAAATCTCTCACTGTTTCCACTGTTTCCCAAACTGTTGGCCATGAAGTGATGGGACCAGAGGCCATGATTTTAGTTTTCTGAATGTTGAGTTTTAAACCAAGTTTTTCACTCTCCTCTTTCACTTTCATCAAGAGGCTTTTTAGTTCTTCTTCACTTTCTGTCATAAGGATGGTATCATCTGCATATCTGAGGTTATTGATATTTCTCCCGGCAAGCTTCATCCAAGACAGCATTTTGCATGATGTATTCTGCATAAAAGTTAAATAAGCACGGTGACAATATAGAGCCTTGACATACTCCATTCCCAAATTAGAACCAGTCAGTTGTTCCATGTCCAGTTCTAACTGTTGCTTCTTGACTGCACACAGAATTCTCTGGAGGCAGGTTAAGTTGCTCTGGTATTCCCATCTCTGTAAGAATTTTCGACAGTTTGTTGTGATCCGGAGTCAAAGGCTTTGGCATAGTCAATAAAGTAGAAGTAGATGTTTTTCTGGAATTCTCTTGCTTTTTTGATGATCCAACAGATGGCAATTTGATCTCTGGTTCCTCTGCCTTTTCTAAAACCAGCTTGAACATCTGGAAGTGCATGTACTGTTTAAGCCTGGCTTGGAGAATTTTGAGCGTGTGAGATGAATGCAATTCTGCAGTAGTTTGAGCATTCTTTGGCATTGCCTTTCTTTGGGATTGGAATGAAGACTGACCTTTTCCAGTCCTGTGGCCACTGCTAAGTTTTCCAAATTTGCTGGCATATTGAGTGCAACACTTTCATACCATCATCTTTTAGGATTTGAAAGAGCTCAACTGGAATTCCATCACCTCCACTAGCTTTGTTCATAGTGATGCTTCCTAAGGCCCACATGACTTCACATTCCAGGATGTCCGGCTCTAGGTGAGTGGAAGTGATCACACCTTCATGATTATCTGGGTCTTGAAGATCTTTTTTGTATAGTTCTTCTGTGTATTCTTGCCATCTCTTCTTAAAATCTTCTGCTTCAGTTAGATCCATACCATTTCTGTCCTTTATTGAGCTCATCTTTGCATGAAATGTTCCCTTGGTATCTCTAATTTTCTTGAAGAGATCTCTAGTCTTTCCCATTCTGTTGTTTTCCTCTATTTCTTTGCATTGATCGCTGAGGAAGGCTTTCTTATCTCTCCTTGCTATTCTTTGGAACTCTGCATTCAAATGGGAATATCTTTCCTTTTCTCCTTTGCTTTTTGCTTCTCTTCTTTTCAGTTATTTGTAAGGCCTCCTCAGACAGCCACTTTGCTTTTTTGCATTTCTTTTTCTTGGGGATGCTCTTGGTTACTGCCTCCTGTACAATGTCACGAACCTCCATCCATAGTTCATCAGGCACTCTGTCTATCAGATCTAGTCCCTTAAATCTATTTATCACTTCCACTGTATAGTCATAATGAATTTGATTTAGGTCATACCTGAATGGTCTAGTGGTTTTCCCTACTTTCTTCAATTTAAGTCTGAATTTGGCAATAAGGAGTTTATGATCTGAGCCACAGTCCACTCCCACTTGATTTCACATTCCACGATGTCTGGCTCTAGGTAAGTGATCACACCATCATGGTTATCTGGGTCATGAAGATCTTTTTTATATTGTTCTTCTGTGTATTCTCTCCATCTCTTCTTAATATCTTCTGCTTGTGTTAGGTCCATACCATTTCTGTCCTTTATTGTGCCCATCTTTGCATGAAATGTTCCCTTGGTATCTCTAATTTTCTTGAAGAGACCTCTAGTCTTTCCCCTCCATTATCGTCCTCTATTTCTTTGCATTGATCACTGAGGAAGGTTTCATATCTCTCCTTGCTATTCATTGGAATTTTGCATTCAAATGGGTATATCTTTCCTTTTCTTCTTTTCCTTTAATTTCTCTTTTTTTCTCAGCTTTTTTAAGGCCTCTTCAGACAGCCATTTGGATGTTTTGTATTTTTCTTGGGGATGGTATTGATTACCACCTCCTGAACAATGTCATGAGCCTCCATCCATAGTTCTTCATGCATTCTGTGTATCAGATCTAATCACTTGAATCTATTTTTCACTTCCATTGTATAATTCAAGAGATATGATTTAGGTCATACCTGAATGGTCTAGTGGTGTTCCCTTATTTCTTCAATTTAAATCTGAATTTGGCAATAAGGAGTTCATGATTTGAGCCACAGTCAGCTCCCGATCTTATTTTTGCTGATTGTATAGACCTTCTCCCTCTTTGGCTACAAAGAATATAATCAATCTGATTTTGGTATGGACCACCTGGTGATATCCATGTGTAGAGTCTTCTCTTGCATTGTTGGAAGAGGATGTTTGCTGTGACCAGTTCGTTCTCTTGACAAAACTCTGTTAGACTTTGCCCTGTTTCGTTTTGTACTCCAAGGCCAAATTTGCCTGTTATTCCAGGTATCTCTTCACTTCCTACTTTTGCATTCCAGTCTTCTATAATGAAAATGACATCTTTTTTGGGTGTTACTAGAAGGTTTTTTAGGTGTTCATAGAACCGTTCAACTTCAGCTTCTTCAGCATTACAGGTCGGGGCATAGACTTGGATTACTATGAGATTGAATGGTTTGCCTTGGAAATGAACAGAGATCATTCTGTCGTTTTTGAGATTGCATCCAAGACTGCATTTCGGACTCTTTTGCTGACTATGAGGGCTACTCCATTTCTTCTAAGGGAATCTTGTCCACAATAGATATAATGGTCATCTGAGTTAAATTCACCCATTCCAGTCCGTTTTAGTTCACTGATTCCTAAAATGTTGAAGTTCACCCTTACCATCTCCTTTTTGACCACTTCCAATTTGCCTTGTTTCATGGGCCTAACATTCCAGATTCCTATGCAATATTGTTCTTTACAGCATCAGACTTTATGTCCATCACCAGTCATATCCATGATTGGGTGTTGTTTCGCTTTGCCTCCATCTCTTCATTCTTTCTGGAGTTATTTCTCCAGTAGCATATTGGGCCCCTACTAACCTGGGGAGTTCATCCTTCAGTGTCCTATCTTTTTGCTTTTTCATACTGTTCATGGGGTTCTGAAGGCAAGAATACTGAAGTGGTTTGCCTTTCCCTTCTCCAGTGGACCACTTTTTGTCAGACCTCTCCACCATGACCCGTCCATTTTGAATGGCCCTACATGGCATGGCTCATAGTTTCATTGAGTTAGAAAAGGCTGTGGTCCATGTGATCAGTTTGGTTAGTTTTCTGTGATTCTCCTTTTCATTCTGTCTGCCCTCTGTTGGATAAGGTTAAGAGACTTACAGAAGCTTCCTGATGGGAGAGACTGACTGAGTGGGAAACTGGGTCTTGTTTTAATGGGCAGGGCCATGCTCAGTAAATATTTAATCCAATTTTATTTTGATGGGTGGGGCTGTGTTCCCTCTTTGGTCATATCAAAACATAAGTGCCTTACACAACAGTGTAAATCAATTATACTTCAATAAATTTAAAACAAACAAACAAACACAAATGCCTTTAACAAAAGGCAATTGATGAATTTGGGCAACCTCCAGGAGTTGGTGATGAACAGGGAAGCCTCACATGCTGCAATCCATGAGGTCAGACATAAATAAGCAACTGAACTGAATAGTTTATACTGTCAAGGTTAATCCTTTATTTAATAAGGATATCAGGAATATGAATGTGCTGGTTGATCCTAGTTCTTTTCTACTATGAATTGCAAGTCATGAGTAGACCAAATGTTGAGGCCTAACATATGAATAAATATAAAGTCATGTTTCCATATTACAGATATTTGTGTTTCCTCCTCATAATGCTGCATCTCAAACCAAGCAAAACAGAATGCTCTCTTATTATTTACTTTGAATCTAAAAAGGAGAATGTCCTTTGTTCTCATAATGTAGTGAGTTCTCTGTAGTTGCGACTTAGGGTCTTCCTCTGCTGCTGCCCCAGCTCCCCCTGTGCATTGTCATTGCCCCTTAAATCATCCCAAAGGAATGTCCTATTTCACCTGCCAATGGAGTTTCTTAAGAAATAAGTAATAGCCTCATCAGGGATGTTTCTCCTGATACTGCAAAAAGGTCTCACTCTCTGTGATATAAGAATAGGCTGGGTTGTGAGTGCGGGCAGAAAAAAAATGACTATCTTTTCAACTCTGAGCCCAAATTGTTCATATGTTCCTCAAACCACAGTACGTGAATCCAAAATTTCAAGAATATTCTCATAAAGTAAGTTTTTCTGTCTCTTCTCTCAATTACTTATAACATGCAAGCAACTCTCAAAAGTAAAACTGAACAACAAAAGCCACCCGTGAATAAAAATCAACAGCAAAACCACTCACTAAGGAAATAAACTCTCTCCATTCAAGCACACACAAAAATGTATTTCTCCCATTTTCTCACTTCACCTCACAAACAAATGAAGCAAACTTCCTTAAACATATAACTCCAGTACATGTACACCTACAATATATATTACCTCTGGTATAATTCCTGATTAACAGTGTTCCTAGACACTGGCTAAATCCAAAGTCCATTAAGGTGATTTGCCTAAAATGAAGGACCTTGCTCCTAATATAAACTGAAATCTCTACCTCAAAAGACAAGTGAAAATACAACTTTTAAATTATTATTTTTCCTACCTTTTGTATAAAAAATAATAGGTTACAGTCTCAACCAGAGTGCCCCATTGCATATGAAATCCAAATGCCCCTGTGAAACTTTAAACAACTTTATTGGCTATGACTACTCCTGGTTAAACTCTAGGAGAAGCCTGCCAAACAAATGTTTACCCTTGGATTAGTAAAACACTAGTTCAAATCATGTGTTATAAATTGTTGTACAACATAGCTAACTACTTTCCCCCCACCCCAGGAGGATTTCACTAAAGAAATTAAATGGCATGCATCAAATATTTAAGCATGTGTCAAGCACTGTGATTCCCTAGTGGCTCAGACGGTAACGCATCTGTCCACAGTGCAGGAGACCTGGGTTCGATCCCCGGGTCAGGCAGATCCCCTGGAGAAGGAAATGGCAACCCACTCCACTCTTGCCTAGAAAATTCCATGGATGGAGGAGCCTGGTGGGCTACTGTCCACTGGGTCACAGAGAGTTGGACACAACTGAGTAACTTCAATTTCACTTTCAAGCACTGTGTTAATGGCTTTATATTATTATGAAAACTCTTTAGCATGATGAAAATGAGGATTTGCAGAAACTGAAATGCAGAGGGTATGAGAAACTGGAGGGAGAGGGAAATGGCAACCCACTCCAGTATTCTTGCTTGGAGAATCCTGTGGACAGAGGAGACTGGTGGGCTGCCATCTATGGGGTCATACAGAGTGGGACAGGACTGAAGCGACTTAGCATGCATGCATGCATGCTTTGGAGAAGGAAATGGCAACCCACTCCAGTGTTCTTGCCTGGAGAATCCCAGGGACAGAGGAGCCTGGTGGGCTGCCGTCTATGGGGTCATACAGAGTCGGACACAATGGAAGCGACGCAGCAGCAGCAGCAGCATGAGAAACTGGAAGTTCTTAACCAAGAAGGAGAAAAAACACACGTAGAATTACCAATGAAACCAACAGAAAAACAACATGAATGTGAACTCGTGATTGTTGCCTCTAATTCATCTGCACCAACAGCAATCTTGGTAAGCCTAACATAGGCTAATGCCCTTTTGTGATTGCTTTTAACTTAATAAACTCCAAACCATCTCCCTTCCTTGAAGCACCATCTCACAGACACTCATCTTGAAAAACTGCTTCCAGTTTGTCTCAGAGCTCTCTGATGCACTGCTGTCTTTCTGAGTCATTTTTCCCTCCATGTTTTAGGTAAGTTTTATCACTGTTTTCTACTTTACATTTTTCCACAATGTCTAATTTGCCATCAATCATATCCAGTGTATGTTTTATCTCATCCATTGTAGTTCTCCTCTTTAAACCTTTTGTTTCTCTACTTAACATTTTTGATCATTCCTCAAACTTCCTGAATATATAAAACACAGTCAAACTCTTTCAAAGACCTTTTCTACTAGTGCTATCATCATTATCAAAGTCAGTTGACAGATTTTTTCCACGTGAAGGTTATCATTTCTTTGATTTTTGCATGGCTGGAACTTTTTATTGGATCCTAGACATTATAATAGACATGAATTTGAGCAAACTCTGGGAGATAGTGGAGGACAGAGGAGCCTGGCAGGTTACAGTCCATGTAGACTGTCAGACACGACTTAGAGACCCAACCCCAACAACAATAATACATTTTAAATTTTGCTTTGTTAGATATTGAACATTTTTGTATTTCTATAAATATTTTTTAGCTTTATTCTGGAAAATAGATACTTGGAAACACTGTAATCTTTGGGTGCTTGCTTTTAAACTTTTTTGGATGGTAATATAATAGCATTTATTCAAGGTTTTTTTTTTTTTTTTCCCTCTCACTACTGAGTACACTACAATATGCCCCATGAATTATGAAGTTCTCCACTTTCACGAATGGAAAATGTACTATTTCTAGCCATGTGTGAGCTCTGGGGACTATCCATCGAATTCTTTCTGCCAATTCTTTTCCATATTTGGACAGTTTCTTCCTATGTGGTTCCCGAGCGGTGCTCAACTAAACATTTATGGGGTATTTGAATCTCTGGAGTTTTGTCTCTATTCCTTTCTCTTCTTTACAGTACTCTGAAAGAAATTCTAACTGGCCTTCACAGACACCAAGTTCTATCGTTTGTACTTAAGGAGATTAATCAGGCTCTATCTTGCTTCCTTTCTCTGTTCCAACATCTGGTATCTACTACAGGCAGTAAACTGGAGTAATTGTTGGGTTCACCTCATTTGGTTTCCATCTCTGAGAGACCATTGTTCTCTGTTGCCTATTTTCAAAGTCTTGAGAATCATTGTTTCATCTATTTTTATTGTTTTTTAAATTGTTTCAGCTAGTGTTATAGATTGAAAAGTGAAAGTGTAAATGTTGCTCAGCCATGTCTGACTCTTTGCGACCCCATGGACTATAGCCTGCCAGGCTCTTCTGTCCATGGGATTTTCTAAGCAAGAATACTGGAGTGGTTTGCCATTCCCTACCCCAGGATCTTCCCAACCCAGGGATCAAAGTGGGTCTGATTGTCTCCTGCAATGTGGCAGAATATCCCTTCAAATTCACATGTCAAGGTCCTAAGGCTTAATGTGGCTATATTAGGACATGGGATCTCTAAGGAAATATTTAAGTTTGAATGAGGTCCTGAGAGTGGGGCCTTGAGCCAATAGGATTAGTGTCCTTATAAGAAGAGACATCAAAGTGCTTTCTCTCTTCCTCTTTGTTCACCCCACAGGAGCACAGAGGAGATACGATATGAGGACACAGCAAGAAGGTAACCATTTGCAAGCCAGAAAGAACTACCTCACCAGAAACCAAATCTGCTGGCCCCTTGATCTTGAACTTCTGGTCTCCAGAAGCTTGAGGAAATAAATTTCTATTGTTTACACCCTTCAGTTTGTGGTATTTTGTTACAGCAACCCAAATGGATTAATACAAGTCTCATTCCAGTCAGTCTATCTTGGCTAAAAGCAGAAGCTACAGGTAAGTAGTTCTAACTGCTCCCAGGCACAAAATGCATAGGCCATAGTGATACAGAGAACACGGAGGTGAAAGCACAGAACTTGTATCAGCAAGGCCCAGTAATATTAGCACTAATAACATTCATCAAGCATCTAATCATGCATTAAGCACAGTGTTAAAAGCTTTACTTTTAATATATAATTCCTTTCTCTTCAAAAATCTAGAGAAGTCTAGAACTTCTACTCAAAATAACATTAACTCTCCCTAGACGTCTAAACCTCCATAGGCAGTGGTGGGAGGATTTGTGTGACGCAGTTACCTGGAAGGATCCTTATGCTTGATTTATCTCTCATTTTTGACACCCATTCTGCTTTGATATATACAAACTAGTTTCATTAAGTATCCAATTTCACCAAAGAGTTACAATTTATAACAAGTCAAGCCAATGCCATAGCTAAAATTAATATATTTGGAATTAGCAGCTTAGCAAGTAGAACAGTAACAAATTAAATACACCAGAGTAGTGATTTAGAAAACCAGAAGTCAGATCAGTAGAAAATATTGAAACTACAGTAAAGAGAAAAAGTATGAAAAAATATAGAAAAAGTCATAAGAGACTTGAAGGACATAGTAAACATTCTATATGTATGTACATGGATGGAGAGGTGGAAGAGAGTAAATTAAAAGAATTATGTGAAGAGAAAATGTCTGAAAATGTTCCCAAAATCATCAACGACATCAAGCCACAGATTCAATAAGCTTTGAAAATCCCAAAAGACAAAGAAAACCACTCTAACATGTATCATAGAAAAACTGCTAAAAACCAAAAGCTAATGGAAAATGTTAAAGCACCAAGAAAAAAAATGGGTATCTTATCTTCAAAGGAGCAGCAATAAGAAAGAAATTTTCTCAATAGAAATTATGGCAGGCAAAGGTTAATGGAATGACACTTTACAATGCAGAAAGAAAATAACGGCCATTCTAAAAAGCCCATGATCAATGAAAACAATCTTCCAAACTACAGGTAAGATAAATATGTTTTCAGACCAACAGAATGTAAAAGAACATTTTTTTTTTTTTTGCCAGAAAACTTGTACTTAAAAACAAACAAAAACATGCTAAAGTGAGTTCTGCAGGAAGGCAGGAAGAAAAATAATCCAGTTGGAAACAAAGAAATGAAGGAATGATTGAAGAGCATGTTGATAGGAGAGTAAACATGGAAAAAATATCATTAGGTATATATTGGTCACATTTATTTATATTAGGGACATCTCTTCTGGAATGAGCACACGCACATCAAATTTTTATTTCAACATCCCTTATTTCAATCGACTATACATCTCAGACTTAATGTGTACACAGTAGAAACCATGGTCTTCCTTACAAAAGTACTGCTCTTCCATAACTGTCAGTATCCTGGTATATGGTAACTTCCTCTTTCCAACTATTCAGGTAAAATAGCTTGGAGTCAACTTTTACTCCTGTAATTTTTCTTTCATACATATTTATCTCCAAACTTTCAATAGGAAGGCTATCTTTACACTACTTTCAGAATCAAATGACAGCACCTCCACTATCATCAGTCTGGTCCATCTTTTACTTGGATTATCTTAATAGCATCCTAAATGACATCCCTGCTTCTCCTTTCCCTCCACATATAGTTTATTCTCAAAACACAGCTACAGACATCTTATCCCAAACCCAAATCAGATCTTGTCATTGCTAAAAAGTTCCAGCAAGTTTCCATGGCATGTGAAGTAGAAGAAGTTTTTCAGTAACATACAAGGTTCCCCTAAATATGCTTATTCTCTTGCTATCTATCTGGCTGTATTTTAAAATATGTCTGTCTTTTGCTAACCACTCCAACCACAACATTCTCTCTGCTTTTTTCTCAAAACTCCAAGACCATGCCTGCCTTTGCAATGTTCTTTGCTAGAATGTTCTTCCCCCAGATATATGCACAGCTACTTACTTCAACTCCTACATCTCCTTTAAATCTATTCTCGGATACCTTCTTATTGGTCAAGTCTCCAGACCAAATCATTTTCAAATGTAACCTCACTCAGCACTCCCATTCTTCACTGTCTAAGAATCCATGTATTCTACTTGCTTAGTTCTTATTTGTTTTCCCCAAATGAAACCTGAGTTCCATGTAGGCAGGTATTTGACAAATATCTTATTATAACTAGTATATCCATACATGGAAATAGAACCAGGGAAAGTTAGCCTCACAACCATATTTGTTCAACGAAAAGAAAGCCTTTAGCAATACTTGAAAGTATTATTTTTATAATACACATTTCACAGATGTAGAAAGCAAGGTAAATAATTTTGTCAGGTTCACTAGTGAAGAACTGAAATCGGAAGTAATATCCAAAATAATACAGCTCATATTGCTTTACTTTGGACTGTATATCTCCCCTCTTGGAGAAGGAAATGGCAACCCACTCCAGTACTCTTGTCTGGAAAATTCGATGGTTGGAGGAGCCTGATGGGCTACATTCATGGGGTCGCAAAGAGTCAGAGGCGACTGAGCAACTTCACTTTCACTTTCATGTGTCTTCCCAAACCTCACTTCAAACTTCTGATAAAGAGGATTTAATCAGACCTTGTTTTCCAATTGAGGAGAATCTGAGCTAATATCCACATACAGGGAGTTTTTAAGACAGCAGTGTAGTACCCATATAAATATTTTTTAGTACACTTAATCCCAGAGAGCTTTTCTCTTAGACTATCTAAGCTGAAATTAGTGTCTATTCATTGGGCCCATTTAAGAAAAGAGGCAATAAAAGATCTTTGAGGGACTTCCTGGCCTTAAGTTGAATTAATCAGAACACTCACTGGGATTTTTGAACTTGAGATGTAGTTAATGGAGTCTAAAATTT
Organism: Bos indicus x Bos taurus; assembly: GCF_003369695.1. Lineage (NCBI taxonomy): Eukaryota > Metazoa > Chordata > Mammalia > Artiodactyla > Bovidae > Bos > Bos indicus x Bos taurus. The sequence goes on along the minus strand of NC_040085.1, from coordinate 34,857,497 downwards.
TAAGGGATATATCTTGAAAGATACAGTAGTCAGCTTACTCACAAGAGAAGCAAAGATGGTCTTCGGAAAGAAAGCTAAAGATGAAGCAAAACCAGGGGAGCCGAGTGAAAAGAATGAGAGTCTTTTAATCCTGTTTCCAGTGCACTGTTTTCCTTATTGATTGTTAGCAAAATGTCATAAAGACTTTTCCCATAATATGACATAAACATTTTAAAGGTTCTTTACTTTTAAAGACTGTGTTGATTTGAAATCTATTTTTTTCCATTGTGTAAGAAAAGTATAATTTTGTATACATGTGAAAGTCAATTGCCGAAATATACTTGTGCTCAGTCTCTCAGCAGCGTCTGACTCTTTGTGACCCTTTGGACTGTAGTCTTCCAGGCTCCTCTGTCCATGGGATTTTTCAAGCAAAAATACTGGAGTGGGTTGCCATTTCCTTCTCCAGGGGATCTTACTGATCCAGGGATTGAACTCACATCTCCTGCGTCTTCTGCATTGCAGGCCAATTCTTTAACTGCTGAGTCATCAGGGAAGCCCAACTGCCAAAATATCATTAATTAAATTGTTTCTATTTTAACAATATGACTTGAGATGATATCTTAATCAAAACAATTTCTACAATACAATGAGTTTTAGACATTTTAATATGATATGCTTTCTAGATGAGAGCTGAAGCATTGCCTAAAAAGAACCATAATAAATTTCTCAATATCCTTGGGCATACCTATGACTATTGCCTTGATAACTTAAAAAAACATGTATATCAGGGAAAAATGCTCATACTTTTGACCTGTTTAGTAAGTACATATTATGGTTTAATTTATCCATCAATAGCAAAATATTTTATTTTAAATAAATTGCATTGCAACATTTACAATATATTCTCATACAAGTGGGTAAAAATTTAACATTTATTAAAAGTGTAAATTAGTCAATAATTATATAGCAGTGACTGACATGTTTCCATATGTGGGATTTCTGACAAAAATCTATGTCTTCTTCCATTGAAAAAGATTAGCTTATTTCTTATTAACCCAGGTGTGAAATTTTAAGGGTAATAATCATAGAAGTAAATCACAGAGTAGCATATTTCTACATTTCTTCAGTACATATCTTATGATTTGGGGGGAAGTAGTTGAAATTTACATGAATATTTCCTAATTTAATAACAATTATGCTTTATTGGAATAGTATTTTCTATTGTTTAAAAATAATATCACTTACTAAGAAGAAACTATTTTTCTAGAAATAATATTACCTCCTAGAAATCATTCAAGAAAGTATTATCTGAATATACACACAATAAATAGATGATAACCAATTACTGCTGTTACTGCTGCTAAGTCGCTTCAGTCATGTCCGACTTTGTGCGACCCCACAGACGGCAGCCCACCAGGCTCCCCCGTCCCCGGGATTCTCCAGGCAAGAACACTAGAGTGGGTTGCCATTTCCTTCTCCAATGCATGAAGGTGAAAAGTGAAAGTGAAATCGTTCAGTCGTGTCCGACTCTTAGTGACCTCATGGACTGCAGCCTACCAGGCTCCTCCATCAATGGGATTTTCCAGGCAAGAGTACTGGAGTGGGGTGCCATTGCCTTCTCCAGATGATAACCAATATATGGTACCAAATAGAATATGACACATCTCATCTATAGTTTATCTCCTTACGTTGTACTTTTGCCTATCTATATTTTAAGCATTATAGAAATGTATTCCAATGTTTTCAATATGAAGGGTAATTGATAGTCCTTATTGTGTGATGCTTCTTTTCCTTCCTTTCTTTCTTGATTCATTCTTTAGTTTTAAAGTTTTACATTTTTGTTTATATGCCAATAAATGAATCACTTTTTACCTAAAGATTTAATTATTTTCCATATAAATCATTTTTCAGATCATTAATGAAGCTAATGTTAAGATTGATCCCTAAATCAAGTCCCTCCAATTTGATGGTTTGTTATTTTTTCTTATTCTTTGCTTACTCTCTTTCATAATATTGTCAATCTTGGTGAAACTCCCAGTGGGCATGTATGACAATTTTTCAAGCAGCGTAATATGAAAATATGAAATAGCTTTAAGTGCTTTATGATAATTGGATTCAGTTCAGTTCAGTTCAGTTCAGTTGCTCAGTCGTGTCTGACTCTTTGTGACCCCATGAATCGCAGCACGCCAGGCCTCCCTGTCCATCACCAACTCCCAGAGTTCACTCAGATTCATGTCCATCAAGTCAGTGATGCCATCCAGCCATCTCATCCTCTGTCGTCCTCTTCTCCTCCTGCCCCCAATCCCTCCCAGCATCAGTTTTTCCAGTAAGTCAACTCTTCGCATGAGATGGCCAAAGTACTGGAGTTTCAGCTTTAGCATCATTCCTTCCAAAGAAATCCCAGGGCTGATCTCCTTCAGAATGGACTGCATGGATCTCCTTGCAGTCCAAGGGACTCTCAAGAGTCTTCTCCAACACCACAGTTCAAAAGTATCAATTCTTCGGCACTCAGCTTTCTTCACAGTCCAACTCTCACATCCATACATGACCACTGGAAAAACCATAGCCTTGACTAGACAGACCTTTGTTGGCAAAGTAATGTCTCTGCTTTTGAATATGCTATCTAGGTTGGTCATAACTTTTCTTCCAAGGAGTAAGCGTCTTTTAATATCCTAAAGCAAAATTCTACCATTGCTTACAAAACTTATTTATAGAATTATTTATCATTAATATGAGGAGATTATAATAATTATTAATCTAATCTATTTTAGTATTTTCTGCTCTAATAGATATATAGTAAAATAAGTCAGAACGTGATTAGAAGTTGCACCAAGCCTTTTAAAGCTTTTTATGAAAAGTCTTAACTCATTCACTTGTACTTATTCTTGAATAAAAAGCTGGTTCTTTTTTAAGTTTCAGTTCAAACTATCCCCAACTAGTTCAATATGATTGTTCAATTCACCCAAAATATTCATGAATTTACTAATTGTCTCTAAAAAATCATGCAGCTCATTTCATAGAAAGACACACAAACACAGTCCTCTAAACATGGGAGATCTTTTATTTCATTTAGAAGAGGGAAGATATTTAATGGTTAATGCATTATCAATTTTCTCTAGACACTTCCTATAGCCAATGATCAATGTTCAATAGGTTTGCCAACATCCACTGGCTCATAGAAAAAGCAAGGGAATTCCAGAAAAACAGCTGCTTCATTTAGCCATAGGCTAAAGCCTTTGGCTGTATGGATCACAACAAACTGGAATATTCTTAAAGAGATGGGGATACCAGACTACCTTACCTGCCTCCTGAGAAACCTGTATGCAGATCAAGAAGCAACATTTAGAGCCAGACATGGAAAAACGAACTGGCTCCAAATGGGAAAGGAGTACGTGAGGGCTGTATATTGTCACCCTGCTTATCTAACTTATGCAGAGTATATTATGTGAAATGCTGGGCTGGATGAAGCACAAGCTGGAATCAAGCTTGCTGGCAGAAATATCAAGAACCTCATATATGCAGATGATACCACTCAGATGACAGAAAGTGAAGAGGAACAAAAGAGGCTCTTGATGAATGTAAAAGAGGATAGTGAAAAAGCTGGATTAAAACTCAATATTCAGAAAACTAAGATCATGGCATCCAGTCCCATCATTTCATGCCAAGTAGATGGGGAAAAATGGAAACAGTGACAGGTTTTATTTCTTGGGCTCAAAAATCACTGCAGATGGTGACTGTGGCCATGAAATCAAAAGATGCTTGCTCCTTAGAAGAAAAGCTCTGACCAACCTAGACAGCATATTAAAAAGCAGAGATATTACTCTGCCAACAAAGGTCCATATAGATAAAGCTACAATTTTTCCAGTAGTCATGTATGGATGTGAGAGTTGGACTGTAAAGAAGGCTGAGCACTGAAGAGTTGATGCTTTTGAACTGTGGTGCTAGAGAACACTCTTGAGAGTCCCTTGTACTTCAAGGAGATCAAACCAGTGAATCCTAAAGGAATTCAACCCTGAATATTCACTGGAAGAACTGATACTAAAGCTGAAGCTCCAGTACTTCAGCTACCTGATGCAAAGAGTTGACTCATTGGAACAGACCTTGATTCTGGGAAAGATTGAGGACAGGAGAAGAAGCGGACAACAGACGACTAGATGGATAGGAGATTGAGCAAACTGTGGGAGATAGTGAAGGACAAGGAAGCCTGGCATGGTGCAGCCCATGGGGTTGCAAAGAGTTGGACATGACTGAGAGACTGAACAACAAATTAGGTGTATCAGTCAATTTTCTTTCATTGATAAATTTTTCCTAATATCCCCTTGTCTTCTCAAAGACAAGTTTTGTGAATATAAAAGTAGGCCTTTCTTTTTCTCTTTATTGATATAAGTTTTGTACAAATTTCTTTTATTTTTCTATAGATAGATATTTCTACTTTAACTTACCAAAGAGAAGAAATTGGTTTTATATGGTTTAACTTCATTTGAATAACAAAGCATATAATCTTATAGTACTATTGATTCACAATTATACAACAATTCCTGAAATCTAAATTAATGATATTAGCCCAGTCACTGTCAAATATTTTTAAGACATAGAACATGTTTTTCAAATGAAATCACAGGAATACCTCAGGTTATATATAGATAAAAGCAGAATATCTCCAAAAGAGATTCAAGTGAGTAGGGGTCTGGAGGTCTCCCAATGTTTGTCTCCAGACTGCCATGCTTCTCAATTCCACACATACTAAGGGCAACTCCAGAAAACTGTAATATGGTGAGAAAATCAACTTAATTTATTGAGAAAGTGGATATGGATATGTATAGATTAAGAGATACATATTCAGAGGTAGATGCATAGCCTATGCCAAACGTTAATAGAATGGTGGTTAAACATCCATGCACTCACATGCACACACACATATATATTCCAAAAATCTGAAAGTATTGTATAGATACAGAGCTGCTTCTATGGAAGATTCTACTCTATTAGCTGGGATGTACCAAATGTAACTTTTCTAAGGGATCTAAAAATCTTAAAACCTGTATGTGTCCTTCAATTCAGTCACTCAGTCATGTCCAAGTGTTTGCGACCCCATGAACCATAGCACGCCAGGCCTCCCTGTCCATCACCAACTCCCGAAGTTCACCCAAACCCATGTCCATTGAGTTGGTGATGCCATCCAACCATTTCATCCTCTGTCATCCCCTTCTCCTCCTGACCCCAATCCCTCCCAGCATCAGGGTCTTTTCAAATGAGTCAGCTCTTTGCATCAGGTGGCCAAAATATTGGAGTTTCAGCTTCAGCATCAGTCCTTCCAATGAATATTCAGAACTGATTTCCTTTAGGATGGACTGGTTGGATCTCCTTGCAGTCCAAGGGACTCTCAAGTGTCTTCTCCAACACCACAGTTCAAAAGCATCAATTATTCGGGGCTCAGCTTTCTTCAAAGTCCAACTCTCACATCCATACATGCCCACTGGAAAAACCATAGCCTTGACTAGACAGATTTTGTTGGCAAAATAATGTCTCTGCTTTTCAATATGCTGTTTAGTTTGGTCATGACTTTCCTTCCAAGGAGTAAGCGTCTTTTAATTTCATGGCTGCAATCACCATCTGCAGTGATTTTGGAGCCCAGAAAAATAAAGTCAGCCATTGTTTCCACTGTTTTCCCATCTATTTGCCATGAAGTGATGGGACCAGATGCCATGATCTTAGTTTTCTGAATGTTGAGCTTTAAGCCAACTTTTTCACTCTCTTCTTTCACTTTCATCAAGAGGCCCTTTAGTTCTTCTTCACTTTCTGCCATAAAGGTGGTGTCATCTGCATATCTGAGGTTATTGATAAATCTCCCAGTAATCTTGATTCCCGCTTGTGTTTCTTCCAGCCCAGCGTTTCTCATGATGTACTCTGCATATAAATTAAATAAGTAGGATGACAATATACAGCCTTGACACTCAGCTATGTCTGACTGTACTTGTAATTAATTTCATATTGTGATTTATATATGACATATGAATGATTTTGTGTTGTATTTATTTTCCAATTGAATTTAATGTGCTTGACATGATAATAGGTTTCATATATAATTGGAATAAACTGTTATTCCAAGATGCTTTGTGAGCAAAATTTGTTTTTCTCTCTTTTCAATCAGTTGTGCTGGAAAATCTTAAGTGAATACTTGAGCTAATCCAAATAAAGAAATAAAGCACACAAGAAAAGGCCATTTGTGAGAGAATTTCTCCAGAATCCTTTGAAACTAGAAATATGGAAAATAAATTAATTCTTCACCAAAGTAAAACTAAATCAGAAAATGTATTTATATAATGAGATTTTACAAAATACAATTCATTCTTATATAAAAGTAAAATTACATAGTTATTAAATAGTGGTATACTCAAAGCCTCTTTCAAAATATGTCATCAATTTCTGGGCCATATAGCTTCTCAAATTTAAAGTTGCTAAAAAGTATATTTCCATATTAACCAAAAGTTAAATACAGAAAGCTTGGCAAAGTAAAATTGTTCTATTACAACCCATGTCATTTTGTATGTTTCTTTTTTGGACACTTCCTTATATATTGCTGCTGCTAAGTCACTTCAGTCATTCCGATTCTGTGCGACCCCATAGACGGCAGCCCACCAGGCTCCCCCGTCCCTGGGATTCTCCAGGCAAGAACACTGGAGTGGGTTGCCATTTCCTTCTCCATCCTTATATATTAGATAAAGTTTTAAAACTTGGTGTATTGTAGGGACGTCCCTAGTGGTCCAGTGGTTAAGACTCCATGCTCTCAATGCAGGGAGCATAGGTTCAATCCCTGGTTGGGGAACTAAGGTCCTGCATACCACAAGAGTGGCCAAAAAATATAGTGTATTTATCTGTATAAATGCACATATAGACTAATGATTTTAATTACTCAGGAAGAACAGTCAAAAAACTTTTTCCTCTTGATTATGGTCAAAATTTGAAAGTAGAACAAATATAATCAATCACTTGGTTGAGGGTGATGTGATAGTATTGTTAAATCTAAGACTTTTAGATTTGGTATGATCTGTGCCTCCTATGGGCTTCCCAGGTGGCGCTAGTGGTAAAGAACACACCAGCTAATGCAGGAGACATGAGACGGAGGTTTGATGCCTGGGTAAGGAAGATCCCCTGGAGGAGGAAATGGCAACCTACTCCAGTATTCTTGCCTGGAGAATCCCATGGACAGAACAGCCTGCGGGCTACAGTCCATGAGGTCACAAAGAATCAGACTTGACTGAAGTGACTAAGCACACATGTGCCTCCTCTGGGCTCAGAGAATATAGGTTCCTGGCTGCCACTGGGTCCATGCCTTAAAGGGCCCAGATCAGGCTCTCTTTCACCCATGACTTTTGTCATGTTCCTCTCTACAATGTAAAAAGTCTTAAGTGTCAAGAAGATGACATTCCTACCTGAAGTCCTGTTCTTCCTTTCAAAACACTATGAATATCCAAAAACCTGGAATTCCCTGCCCCAAAGCATACTGACTACTACAAGCCAGGGTATTCTCACTACTATAAAGGTTTGTATACCTCTAAATTTGAAAGTGGGGCTTTCCAGGTGTCTACTGGTAAAGGACCTGCCTGCCAATGCAGGTGACATAAGAGATGCAGATTCAATTCCTGTGTCAGAACAATCCCCTGCAGAAGGAAACGACACCCCACTCCAGTATTCTTTCCTGGAAATTCCATGGACAGAGGGGCCTGGAAAACTACGGTCCATAGGTTTGCAAAGAATCAGATATGACTGAAGCGACTTAGCATGTATTCATGAATGCAAACTTGAAGGTAGTTAACAGGTAGTTGTAGGGTCAGGGGTGAGGTAATGCAAAGCCATGAAGTGAAGTGAGTAACTCAGTTATGTCTGACTCTTTGTGACCCCATGAACTATACGTCCATGGAATTCTCCAGGCCAGAATACTGGAATGGGTAACCTTTCTCTTCTCCAGGGGATCTTCTCAATCATGGATCAAACCCAGGTCTCCTGCATTGTAGGTGCATTCTTTACCAGTTGAGCCACCAGGGAAGCCCAGGAATACTGGAGTGGATAGCCTATTCCTTATCCAGAGGATCTTCCAGACCCAGAAATTGAACCAGGTCTCCTGCATTGCAGGTGGATTCTTTACCAGCTGAGCTACCAGAGAAATAGAGACATGGTAGAAGATCAAAGAATTTCAGAAGCTTTTTTTTTTCCTTAACATCACATTTTAGCATAGAACTCTGAGTTCAAGAAGTGCAATTTCAAATCTGAATTTCTAGGATTTTTATGAAGATTTTATCAATGAAAAACCATAGAATATATTTTATATTGTAGACTGTTGCTGCAATTTGTTATTTTCAAATATTTATACATATATTATGTGAACCTTTCTCCATACTCTGGCCTTGCAGCATAGGCATCTCAATATTGCCCATAGACCGAAAGCAAGTAAAGGAAGAAACACACTAAGAATAAGCCATTTTAATTGACAACAAATTTCAATGGTTTAGTTTCCAAATATTTGGCTTTAGTTTGTTTTCCAATTCTGGGTGTGCTGAATTGGCAGTTCACATGGTCTAATGCAATAATAATAATGGATCATTGCTCAACTTCCCATTGTATTTTGGGATGGATGACAATTAAATGTATAATATAAAATTATTCCTTTTTAAAATATTTACAATCATATTTCATAGCATATTTATCATACATTCAGACAGTATATTTTAAAATAAAATTTTTCAAAATTTTTTAGTGCAAAACTCTAAATAAAATTACCTTGATCCGAATGGTAAATGACACTGAGGAAAATAAGTCACACTTTATGTGAAGTCTTATATATGAAAATAGAAGACATAATATCTTACTTATTTGTGCCCCAGCAGATATTGAGTTACTCAGAAATTTTTAAAATATTTTCTTAGAAATTACTCATGAGGTAAATATATTTTATTAACATAAGAACTCTCAATGATGATATAAATGCAAAAAGTATAGAATAATAGGATTTTGATGATCATGACTTACATATGATTGTATTTTCATGGACATTGTCTCAGCACCAATTTGATGTGTGATTGATATTTAAAATGTGTTGAATGGAATATATTTTCAAGGTTCATTTATTCAAGATGAGGTTCAAGTCACATAAAATATAATTTCCTGTGAATGATAAAGGCAAAACGGTCCCCTGAAACATGAGTTCATATAGATTCGTATAGTAGAGTTCTTTTATTAAACGATAGTATATTTTTAATCAGTTCTTTTACAGAGCTAATAAAAAAAAAAGTATACTCTATAATCTGATTATTCAACTTAATCTCTTCAACCAGCACCAAGGGAGGATGGATATTTTTTCTCCTGAGCTTTTCTGTACTGGATAGGTGTAGCAGAGAGAAGGAATGGAATTATACTGCTTGAAGGCTTTATGAGACAGAATAACATCATTTTAAAGTAGACTGTAATAAGTTAAAAATACATATGTGTGTGTGTTATTTGTGTCCAGTTCTTTGTGACCTCATGGACTGTGGCCTACCAGGCTCCTCTGTCCATGGAATTCTCCAGGCAAGAAAAATGGAGTGGGTAGCCATTCCCTTTTCCAGGGAATTTTCCCAACCCAGGGATCAAATCCAGGTCTCCTTCATTGCAGGCAGATTCTTTATTTTCTGAGCCACTAGCAAAGCTCTGTGTAAAGATACATAGGATAAACCTAAAAGCAGCCACTAAAATGACAAAAGAGGCCTTCTAGCTAATGTACTAACAAAGGAGGTAATTATAAAATATATTCTATTGAATTTTAAAAAGGTAGGCATCCAGGAAGAGGGAAAAGCAGACAATGAATTGATAGCCTAAGTAGAAAACAAATAGCAAGATTATAGATTTACATATAATTATATTGATAGTTATTTTAAAGGAAAAAAAACTGTCAAACCATCACACTTGAAAGACAGATATGATCTGACTGGATTAAAAAAGATAAGACCCATCTATATGATACCTAGTTAAAAAAAGCTTTGAAGACATCATTTACCTGTGGCAGATTCATTTTGATATTTGGCAAAACTAATACAATTATGTAAAGTTTAAAAATAAAATCAATCAATGCAAAAAAAAAAAAAAAGACATCATTAAGTAAAGTGGAAAAGAAACATATATTGCTGGCTCCTCTGAACTGCAAATGTTTAATAAAACTTGCCATTTGGGGGCTTCCCAGGTAAAGAACCTGCCTGCCAATGCAGAAGACATAAAAGACTCAGGTTGAATCCCTTGGTCGAGGAGATCCCCTGGAGGAGGGCATGGCAATCCGCTCCAGTATCCTAGCCTGGAGAATCCCATGGACAGAGGAACCTGGCTGGCTTTAGTCTATAGCATTGCAAAGTTGGACAGGACTGCAATGACTTAGCACACAGACACATGCCCTGTTTTTACCATGAAAGACAGAATCTGCAGTTCACTCTGGAACATGTTCCCAGGGGGTGAATGTCAAGGACACAACTGGCAAGTAGACAGCATTGGCCCAAGTGGATTTAAATGGATTTATGCATATCCAGGTTTGGCTCTGCATATCTAGCAGTTGAAGCCAGTACAGCATATACTATAAAGGAAACCAAACATGTTATGCCAGTTGGAACTCTTTGGTGCATTTCATCACATCAAGTCACTCACTTCATTGCCTACTCAGGGCAACTATATCACAGTCAATGGACTAATCACGTTCCTTGTCACCCTCAAATCAATGGGTTAATAGGAAATTGGAATAGACAAGTAAAAACCTGCTATTAAAGCTAGTGGGGAATGGTAAGGAAAGACAAAGAAAAGAGTTTTTTTTTTTTTAATACAACCCTCTAGTGTTGTGCTTTCCAACTTAACATGAAAGTGACTACATTATATAAATTATAAGGAAGATTTACATTATATAGAGTGTTATTCTATTCAGTGAAATTGGAGATCAGGAACAAGAAGGTGATAAAGGATCTTAGAATTCTCCCCTACAGTAGCACATATTCCTTTGTCAATGTCAGATGCCACATTCCCTGGACCAAGCTACCATTAAGGATCCCAAAGCTAGCAATTTTTCAAAATAAAATACTTTGTCTACAAAACTGAACTTCTAGCACTTTAGTTTTATCTTATTTTATAAAATAAGCTATTTTCATCTTCGAACCTGATTATATACAACATGATCAATTAATACCAAGTAAAGAAATATTAATCTATCTCACAAAATGTCTGACAAAAATCATAACCCTGAAAATTTATATGAAAATTGGCCTGTGTGTATGAAACAAATTAAGCATTTAATAAAGTAAAATAACATGGGCTTTGGGGTACCAAAAGCACTGAAGATGGTTGCAAGTCCATTACTCAGTAGTTCTTTTAATTAACATAAAAATTAAGATTATGATATTTCATTCTGCCAGTTTTACATTCCATGTGTAGTCACAACTGAATCTCACGTCATTCTTGCTCTTTTGCTGTGTGACTTTGCCATTCTACCTTTGAGAGGTAGATAGAGAAATCCCTCTCCCATGAATATAGACTGGCCTTGGTGACTTGCTTGTAACCAATATCAGGCAGCAGAAGTGATGCTACATGACTGTTGAGAATGGGTCAAGAAGCTAATGGCTCTGCCTAGGTTTCTCAGAAGGCTTGTTCCATCCTTGTGAGAAGCCTGAATCTCATGGAGAAGGTACACATAAGATCAGTGGACCGCCTCAACCAGCCTGTACTCCGACTTACCCTAGACCAAAACCACACGCCTGAATGAAGTCCCTAGATTTTAGTGTCCGACAGTTCAAATCACTCCTGCTAGTCAAGTGGGAAGCTGTCCATCATGGCTGCAAACATTGTAGAACGGAGACAAGCCCCCATCCATACACAATATGAATTCTTGATTCAGAAAATGTATGAGTATAATATAATGGTTGTGGTTTATATCATCAAGATTGGAGTGGTTTTGAAGATGAAAGAATTTAACATAACATGTAAAGAATATCCCAGTTGTTAGGCTAAGGGTTGATTTCTTTCTTCTATTTCTCCTTAGTACAAAAGTTCAATGAGCCAAATTATAGTTGTTAATACACCAAAACCATAAAAAAAGCAAAAGAGGAATGATAAAATAAAATATACACCTTTGGATAGAGCACTGAGTATTTTTAATTACTGTTTTAATAGCTTATAAGCATGTTATTTTAAGGTATATAAAGTATATATAGTGAATGAAATAAAAATTCAATTTAATTTAATATATATTCAATTTTTCTATGTAGTTTTTTTCCTTTTTTAAAGGAAATACTTGTTTTCCTCTGAATGTTAGCACCCAGTAATAATGATGACTTAGTTCCACAGTGAAGGAACTAAGCCTTGATTTATAGGAACACAAGTTAAGTAGGAAACCTGCAGTTTTCTCAGAATGATCTTTGCGTAGTGAACACTTTGGGACAACACACAATTTCATTAAATCATTCCTCTTTCAACCAGTCTAATTACTAATTCACCACAGAGCTTTCTCTGAAAATGTAATCATTTGGTTACTTTCTGTTGTGCATACTTCCAAATACGTAATGTGTTGAACTTTCCTTAAAAAAGCGAATTAGGTAGCGCCAATTTTGTTCAGGATGGTGCACTAGTTCTAGGAAAAACATGAACTGATCTTTCAGTGAAACAGGACACAGTAGCCTGCACTTTACTCCATTTTTGTATTCTGGAGCCACAATTAAGTTTGCAGTCTCTAGAAGCATATTATAACAGATGTGAAATTTCTGTAGATTAGAATTTATGCATATTAAAAAGGTTTCAATTTCCTAAATATGAACCATTGGTGCTGCAATTTAAAAAAGTCTTTTAAATGCTTCCTTTCCTTCAAAGGCAGAGAATGACTCTAAGTATAGGGAGCAGACTCCTGTCCCCATGGTTTATATGTTTGTCTCTCTCTGCCATCTTAGGTTGGCATGAGCCACGGTACCAACATGCTAAGCCCTTTTCTGTAACTGACTCCCTTTAGTTCAGTGGGCAGAGTTCCTAAGGCAAAAACTATCTTCTGACTTGGGCTGGGGCTCGATTCCCCGCTCTTGTTCTTCCATTGTAAGAGCCAGGCCAAGCTTGTGAGTGCCCTGGGTCACGCAGGATGGGATCTGTGGTCAAAGGATAGGTGAGGAGCTGTGGGCATGGGTCCTGCCCCCACTACCTCCATCTTCTCTCTTCCCCATCTTGCCTCTGTAGTGCCAGAAAACTCTTAGCATATGGCAAAGGGGGTACTCAGTTCTTTTCCTTTTTGTTTTGCTGTCCCCCAGCCTCCTTTTCATGTTTTTATAACTGTCACCAATTTAGCCACTATTTAAATTGTATATGTTGTTCCAACGCACTTGACCTGTCCCTTAAGTGAGCAATGCCATCTCTTGCATTGTAGTGAAAAGCTATTGTCATGACTATCCTTCTGTCTCTGAAATTGCTTGTTTCAAATAAAGAGTTAAAATTGAAAAAATAAATTCCTAAACATAGATAACATGAAATGATAAAAAGACTAAAACCCTGATGCTGGGAAAGATTGAGGACAGGAGGAGATGGGGACAACAGAGGATGAAATGGTTCGATGGCATCACTGACTCAATGGACATGAGTTTGGGTAAACTCTGAAAGTTGGTGATGGACAGGGAGGCCTGGCGTGCTGTGGTTCATGGGGTCACAAAGACTCGGACATGGCTGAGCAACTGAACTGAACTGGATATTGAAGTATATAATGATTGCTAGTAAGCATTTCCTAGCCCACTCCATCTTGAGGATAAAAATCAAATCACCTTAATTTTTTTAAAAAGTATATCTCAAAAACTTGTGAGAACATTAGTCATCTTAAAATCCTTCCAAATGATCCAGAACAATTGAAGGCTTTCTGGCTATGATGCGATATCTAACTTTATTCCTTAATCATGTAATTGTAATTGTGTCATTTAATTATCCTTCCCCCTCATTGACCTAGATTTTGCATCAAAATAGTTTTCAACATACCTAAAAAAGAATTTTTATTGGGAGAATATTACATTCTCCATTCAGTTCAGTTCATTTCAGCCACTCAGTCCTGTCCAACTCTTTGCAACCCCATGGACTGCAACATACCAGGCCTCCCTGTCCATCCCTAAATCCCAGAGTTTACTCAAACTCATGTCCATTGAGCCAGTGATACCATTCAACCATCTAATCCTCCGTCAGCCATTTCTCCTTCCTCCTTCAATCTTTCCCAGCATCAGGGTCTTTTCAGATGAGCCAGTTCTTCCCATCAGGTGGCCAAAATATTGGAGTTTCAGCTTCAGCATCAGTTCTTCCAGTGAATATTCAGGACTGATTTCCTTTAGGATGAACTGTTTGGACCTCCTTGCGGTCCAAGGGATTCTCAAGAGTCTTCTTCAACACCACAATTCAAAAGCATCAATTCTTCAGTGCTCAGCTTTCTTTATAGTCCGATTCTCATACCCATGCACCCATACATACTAATGGATAAACGATAGCCTTGACTAGACGAACCATTGTTGGCAAAGTAATGTCTCTGCTTTTTAATATGCTGTCTGGGTTGGTCATAACTTTCCTTCCAAGGAGTAAGTGTCTTTAAATTTCATGGCTGCAGTCCCCATCTGCAGTGATTTTGGAGCCCCCCAAATAAAATCTGTCACTGTTTCCATTGTTTCTGCATCTATTTGCCATGAAGTGATGGGATCAGATGCCATGATCTTCATTTTCTGAATGTTGAGTTTTAAGTCAACTTTTTCACTCTCCTCTTTCACTTTCATCAAGAGGCTCTTTAAGTTCTTCGTTTTCTTCCATAAGGGTGGTGTCATCTGCATATCTGAGGTTATTGATATTTCTCCCAGCAATCTTGACTCCAGCTTGTGCTTCATCCAGTCCAGCATTTCTCATGATGTACTCTGCATATAAGTTAAATAAGCATATTGACAATACACAGCATTAATTTGGAACCATCTCTGGTTCCAGCCATCTCGTTGTCCCATCTCTGGTTCTAACTGTTTCTTCTTGTCCTGCATACAGGTTTCTCAGGAGGCAGGTAAGCAGTCTTGTATTCCCATCTCTTGAAGAGTTTGTTGTGATCCACACAGTCCAACACTTTAGCCTAGTCAATGAAGCAGAAGTAGATGTTTTTCCTGGAATTCCTCTGCTTTTTCTATGATTCAGCAGATGTTGTCAATTTGATCTCTGGTTCCTCTGTCTTTTCTAAATCCAGCTTGAACATCTGTAAATTCTTGGTTTATGTACTGCTGAAGCCTAGCTTGAATGATTTTGAGCATAATCTTGTTAGCATGTGAAATGGGTACAATTGTATGGCAATTTGAAAATTCTTTGGCATTCCTTTCTTTGGGATTGGAATGAAAACTGACCTTCTCTAGTCCTGTGGCCACTGCTGAGTTTTCTGATCACTCCCAATTCAAGGCACCATTGGATTTAGTTCCTGGCGAGGACTTGCTTCCTGGGTTGCAAATGGCAATCTTCTATTAATACTTCCATCTTCACATGGTGGAGACAAAGCAGAGAGAAAGGCACAAGTTCTCATGTCTCCACTTACAAGGGCACTAATTGTAAGGGTTCCACCCTTCTGACTTCATTACCTTCCAAAGACCCTCCTAATACCATACTACCACCTTCTAATGCCATCATCCATTACTTTGGCCATCTCATGCGAAGAGTTGATTCATTGGAAAAGACTCTGATGCTGGGAGGGATTGGGGGCAAGAGGAGAAGGGAACGACAGAGGATGAGACGGCTGGATGGCATCACTGACTCGATGGACGTGAGTCTGAGTGAACTCCAGGAGTTGGTGATGCACAGGGAGGCCTGGCGTGCTGCGATTCATGGGGTCGCAAAGAGTCGGACACGACTGAGTGACTGAACTGAACTGAACTGAATGCCATCATATTGGAGCACATTAGAATTTCAACATATGAATTTTGGGGCACCCAGACATTAAATTCATGGTATATTAATAACTTAAGCAGCTATTTGAAAAGAGCAAAGTTAGCAAGTGGAATAAAAAAGAATAAAGATGAGAGTGAAAAATCAAAGAAATGTAAAACAAAAAGAATAGAGAAAAGCAATGAAAATAAAAAGCCATCTCTTTGAAAAGACTAGTAAAGTTGATAACTTATTAACAGCACTCAGGAAGCACAAAGAAAAGACTTTTTTACTAAATATTAAAATTGAGAGTTTCTTTAAACATCAAATAATAATGTGTTAATATTGTGAACAAATTTGTGCCAATTAATTAAGAATGCTTGATGGCTTGCAAATTTCTTGAAAGACAGAAATTAACTATGATGGTTTAAAAGAATCAGAGAATCTGAATAACTCTATCAATTAAAAGTATTGAATTCATTATTTAAAAACTTTTCCACAAACAAGGCATGGATATCTGTTCATACTAATCTATTTTGCATTGTATTAGAGATTCTAGCCAGTATAAACAATAAGTAAAGTACATAAAGGAAATAAAAGGGCATGCAGAATGGAACAGAAGTAGTTAAACTGTCTTCTTCACAGGTACATCGTTAGCTATAATATCCCAAAGAATAGACAAAAAAAGCTTCCAACCACTAAGTCATGAACTTAAGAAAGTCATAGTGGGCATGATCACTGTGTTTGTGTAGAAAAAATGAAATATAATATTTAGGATAGAACATATCTTAAGCAGTAACATCAAAAATACACACTGGAATAAATTTAACAAAAGGCTTGTGAACTCCCAAATTTAAAACGCAGACAATTTTGCTATGAGAAATTAAAGAACATTTAAATGAATGGAACTTTATACTATGTTCATGGATTGGAAGACTCAGTCATGGATTTGCAAATTCTTCACAAATAGTTCTGTGGTTTCAGTACAATCTCAATTAAAATATCGATAGGCATATTTGTAGGCAAGCCGATTCTAAAATTTATTTGACTGTGAAAAGAACCTAGAATTGTTCAAAATAATTCTACAAAATAACAGTGTTGGAAGACTTACCCTATCCTACTTCAAAAGGTAAAGCTACCATATTTAAGACACTGTGACACTGGTGAAAGTATAGATAAATAGATTAACTACAGAGAACATTAAGTCCCTAAATGAATCTCTACATATAAAATATGTAGACTTTTGACAAACATTCCAAAGCAGCTGGGGAGAAGCTAGGGAGAAAAACACTTTTCAACAAATGTTGCTGGAGCTGGACTTCTTGCATAAATACAAAGTCATAAACTTTTGCTCATCAGAAGTCACCATAGAGGAAATTTTTTAAAATGTAAGTGACAGAAATATTTATATATGTGTGTGTGTGTGTATATATATATATATATATATATATGACACAATACTTTCATCCAACATGTAAAGGACTGCAACAAATCATTTTTAAAATCAAACAATTTTGGACAAAATATTAAAAAGATACATATTGAGTCTTTATCATCTAACATACTACTACAGTCATTGAAGTTACCAACACTAATTTGAAAACTGAGGGGTACTTTTTTTGGCACTCTAAGTCAATTTCATTCAGTAATTAAGGGGAAAATTACTCTCCATGAACTGAATTCACTCACATCACATTATTTACAATTACTTAGAAAAGGAAGGAAAGTAAATATTAGTCTCTACACTTTTCCTCACGTTGCTGCTGCTACTGCTGCTAAGTCGCTTCAGTCGTGTTCGACTCTGTGCGACCCCGTAGACGGCAGCCCACCAGGCTCCCCCGTCCCTGGGATTCTCCAGGCAAGAACACTGGAGTGGGTTGCCATTTCCTTCTCCAATGCATGACGGTGAAAAGTAAAAGTGAAGTGGCTCAGTCGTGTTTGACTCTTGGCGACCCCATGGACTGCAGCCTACCAGGCTCCTCCACCCATGGGATTTTCCAGGCAAGAGTACTGGAGTGGGGTGCCACTGCCTTCTCCTTCCTCATGTTAGACAATGTAAATTAAATTAATACTAGTATAATGAAAATTTACTGGAACATCTACTCTATATCCTTCAGTAAAGTTCAAAAATATTTAGTTTCAAAAGCATTTCACAAAAGTTCTTTACACTTTCAGTCATGGTTTAGGCAGTGATTGTATCTAGTCTCATATACCTTAATCTTTAAATTCCCCTAACTCCTCATCAGCATCCCCATTACAAATAGTCTCTTGGGCACCAACTAATAACCTAAACGTTTCAGGAAGCAAGCAAGCAAACTGACATTATTCTGGAAAAAATACTTAATATATGTGCTGTATGGATACTTAAAGGTATCAGTTACAGCAAAGCTGTTTTCTGTGAGAGTAAAGCTGTTGCCCCTTTCAAATAAAGGGAAATAAATTATTATACTTGGTCAGATATAACAGTATGCCCTGTTAAATAACATGTGTTCACTATGGAGAACAGTATGGAGATTCCTTTAAAAACTAGAGCTACCAGACGATCCTGCAACCTTACTCCTGGGCTTCAGAGAGAACCATAATTCAAAAAGATACATGCACCCCAATATTCACTGCAGCACTATTTATAATAGCTAGGAAGTGGAAGCATCCTAAATGTCCATTGACAGATGAATGGATAAAGACGATGCCGTACATATATACAATGGAATACTCAGTTCAGTTCAGTCGCTCAGTCATGTCCAACTCTTTGAGACCCCATGAATCGCAGCACGCCAGACCTCCCTGTCCATCACCAACTCCCGGAGTTCACTCAGACTCATGTCCTTCGAGTCAGTGATGCCATCCAGCCATCTCATCCTCTGTCATCCCCTTCTCCTCCTGCCCCCAATCCCTCCCAGCATCAGAGTCTTTTCCAATGAGTCAACTCTTTGCATGAGGTGGCCAAAGTACTGGAGTTTCAGCTTCAGCATCATTCCTTCCAAAGAACACCCAGGGCTGATCTCCTTCAGAATGGACTGGTTGGATCTCCTTGCAGTCCAAGGGACTCTCAAGAGTCTTCTCCAACACCACAGTTCAAAAGCATCAATTTTTTGGCACGCAGCCTCCTTCACAGTCCAACTCTACTCAGCCATAAAAAATGAAATAATGCCATTTGCAGCAACACTGATGGACCTAGAGATTTTTATACTAAGTGAAATAAGCTGGACAAAGACAAATATCATATGATATCCCTTATAGGTGGAATCTAAAAAAAACGTATACAAATGAACTTATATACAAAACAGAAATAGACTCACAGACATAGAAAATAAAGTTATGGTTACCAAAGAGGGAAATGGGGAGGAATAAATTAGAAGTTTGGGATTGAAATATGTACACACTGTATATAAAATAGATAACTATCAAGGACTTACTGTATAGCATAGAGAATTATACTCAATATTTTATAATAACTTATAAGGGAAAGGATTCTGAAATATATGTGTGTATATATATATGTGTGTGTGTATAACAATCATTTTGCTGTATACCTGAAACTAAAGCAATATTGTAAATCAACTGTATTCAACAAATAAAAGACAAGAAAAAAAATTAACAATAAACGTATTCAGTACTTTACTAAAGCTACAGTAAGTTGATTGCTTTAAAAAATTAATACCAGGTATTAAGAAATCTTATTTCACATAACTATGAATTGTAAATATGTATTTATTTGCACTTTTATCATTGCATGCCTAATACAATTACTTATCATTTCTTAAGTTTATAATATTCACAAATATCTCAAAACATTTCCAAGATATGAAACACATTGAACTTTCTTATAATTCAGACCTATACAAAATTCGCTTTAGTCAGGGTCTTTCTGCCTCAGTTCTTCAGAACATGACCATAATCTCCTATAATTATGAAGTACTTCATATATTGAACAAGTTTTACAGCCCACTAAAAAGCTAATTAATGTTAAGTTCAAATTGGTTCTCTTACACTGACATTGCTCTGAGTAGTTGGCTTGGCTCAAATATAAAGTGCACATTCCTTTGACCTTATATAACCAAATGCAAGGGTAGCTCATTAAGAGAATTTTAGCATTTTCCTTGCATGGTATTTTACTAATACTTGGCTTGAAAAGCAAAAAAGAAAGGTGGAGGAAGGGGTTGCAAACTAGAGAAAGTTCAGGCAAGGTCAAATACCATATGCAGTTTAATGCCTCTCTTAGTTTGCTCTTGACATTGGGCAGGAAGCAAATCTCCAGAAGTCAGATGTCATAAAGAAAAGAGCTTACATTTTCTTCCCTGTAGTAATCTTTCTAATTTTGGCTTTAGAGCATTCAGCCTAAGATTATTTAACTTTACTGAGAATTTACACAAAGCAATGGTCTTTCCATGTCTTCCAGTGAAATGTGTAGTTAAGTATGTGTATAAGATAGTGAACTGAAGTGAAAGTTGCTCAGTGGTGTCCTTCCTACTCATTGCGAACCTATGGCCTGTATCAGTTCAGTTCAGTTCAGTTGCTCAGTTGTGTCCGACTCTTTGTGACCCCATGAATCACAGCACACCAGGCCTCCCTGTCCATCACCAATTCCCGGAGTTCACTCAGACTCATGTCCTTCGAGTCAATGATGCCATCCAGCCGTCTCATCCTCTGTCATCCCCTTCTCCTCCTGCCCCCAATCCCTCCCAGCATCAGAGTCTTTTCCAAGGAGTCAACTCTTCACATGAGGTGGCCAAAGTACTGGAGTTTCAGCTTCAGCATCATTCCTTCCAAAGAAATCCCAGGGCTGATCTCCTTGCAGTCACAGTCCATGGAATTATCCAAGCCAGAATACTAGAGTGGGTAGTCATTCTCTTCTCCAGGGGATCCTCCCAACCCAGGAATCGCACCCAGGTCTCCCGCATTGCAGGTGGATTCGTCACTGCCTGAGCCACTAGGGAACCCTAGATGCATCTTTATGGCCACTTTAAATCCACCTGGCCTCACCTCCTCCTCCTTCTGGTCATCATTTCATTGCAAACTTTGACTAGCTTGTGAAAATGCACTTGGCACTGCCTTTCCTCATGCCAGTGCTCCCTGCTGCTGCTTTCCTACTGTAAGAGGCTGGAGTTACCTAGAAGTGTGCAGACTTAGCATCCATGAAACAACTCTTCCCAATGGTAAAGTTTTCTCCCATTCTTTAAAGTGTAAGGAGTCATGAGCTAATTTCATAAGACCCCTTAGAAGATCCACTGGATAGAGATCAGGTGACCAGTAACAAATCCCAACTTAATTTTGTATCCTTGGATAGTTTTCTCATTTTTCTATGTTATTTCTTTACTCCTGTTTCCTGGAATCATTTTCCAAATAAAACACCTATGTGCCTAACTTTCCCTCTATCATAGCTTTCACGGACTTCAGATAAGACACTGAGCAATGGGCACATAGAGAGTTTTCATTAAATATAATTGTCTCATGCCTTATGATATGATAAATACTCTGAGAGTAGTTTCTAAGTTTTTTATTTCACCAAAATGCATTTTTTTAATGTACAGGACTACAGAGTATCACCAACTTTTAAAAATAGGTATGGATATTTAAAAACAAAACAAATAACATACTAGGCTCTAAAATTTTGCATATACCTGAATCTAAGAAATCCCTACCTGCTGGGGTATGACTTTGGCAAGTTGTTAACATCCCCAAATCTCAGTTTTCTCATCTATAAAATGGGTATAATAACAGCATACCAGTGACACAATAGATAATGAAGTGCATTAGATATCTCTTGTTGCATAACATGTTCACCCCAAAGTAAGTGGCTTAAACTATTAACCACTTCATATCCTTGGGATTCTGCAGTCTGGGCAGGGATCAGCAGAATAGTTCCTTTGGGACTCCCTGTCTTGGGATCATTCATGAATTTATCATCCAGGAGCTTCACTAGATCCAGGTGGTTCAGGATGGCCACCCTCACATATCTGATGGTTAGCTGGGCTGCTTTGATCTGTCTTCTCCTTATGGCCTCTTTGGAGGACACTTAAATTTTCTTACATTGAGGTAAAAACAACATTCCAACTGGGAAACAGTGGAATCTATAAAAACACCTTGAGGCTGAGGCTAGGAGGTAATAAAAATGTTATTTGTGCCACTTGCTATTGGTCACAGCAAATAACAGAACTTGGAAGGAAAAGGAATAAACTCCACGTTTGCATGAGAGAAGTAAAAAAAAATATGTGGCCCTTTTTTAAGGCAGCCACCATAGGAGTGGCATATGTGAACAGTGCTGACTGAAAATATATGGTCCAATGTGAAAGCTATGAGGTAAGTTTTATCTGGGGCAAAATAAAGACTATAGCCCAAGAGACAACATTTAAGATGGTTCTGAGAAAGTGGGGGTGGGGGGGGAAAGGCCAGTATACATGTGATTTTGGTTAAGGGGGAGTAAATGCAAGCCCATATTTTTCACAGGTTTCTGCTAGTCTCATGAAGGTTACTTCTAGTCAGGAGAAGCAGACTTCACCATGAAGGATTTCAGTGCATTTCTAGATATGAGAAGATACAAAAATCGAGCTCGTAAAATCTCCTGAAAATATCTATTTGAAGACCTGTTCTTTCAGTTTTTTCCAGGGCGCAAAGTACCTCATCACATCTCCACTGTGAACTCGTTTCAGGTGGTGGTGTAGGTCAGCAGTTGCAGCAGTTCCTTATTTAACCCTTCTACCAGTAGATGACAAGTCCAATTTGTAGTGATAATAGGTAAGAACAGTGCCTGGCACGTAGTCTCTACTAATTAAAAAACAAAACCATTTCACTATAGTTCAGTTCCTTTATAATTATTTTACAAAAGAACAATTAATTTTTCTTAAAAATGTGTGAATTTCATTATCTGAAAATAAAGAATAATTCTTTATATTTAATCAATTTAGCTTAAAAAAGCATACTTTTTTATCTCACTTCACATGAAGTATTAAGTACATATTTATATGCATATGTACACATGTGCATGCTCATACACACACACACACACAAATAAAAGTAAGCCTAGTGCCAGTATCAGCAGCACCAGTTTAGTAATTACTAGTCAAAAGTATCAGTTTTCCTTTTAAAATTCAGCCATAAGGAGTCCAGCTGACCTACTTTTGCAAAGAAACTCTTATCACAACATGACCATCCCAGGATTTCCATAAAATTTTCTGCCTCATCAGACCTAGAGAAGCCAAATACAAGGAGAGTACATCTATTCTATTTGGGAATTGAAACAAATTCCAGGGTTGGAATTATGTAGTTTCTTATTCCACAAATGTTCCTAAGCTTCACGTGTGAGTTCAGGCATTAACACCGTGCTACTAATGAGCACAAGATCCATATGAAACATTTTCCTCAGAACACATGGCCAAGTGTCAAGTTCTTGTGACTTCCTAGCACTTTCCTCGATGTAAAAACAACATTTTCCTTTGGGGGGTTTCAATATTATATGAATCAATCAGGTGTGTGAAGACTTTTAACACATTTTATTATTCATGAAGTGCTTATGTAAAAGTCTAAGCTATTTTTACTCTGCAAAAATAATACACTCCATGCCCAGCCAAAAGCTGCTGACTGCACAGACTCTTGACATGAGACTTTGACTGACCAGGGAATGTTGGTTCACCAGCGCCTTTGGTGAGCATTTGATGCCATCACTTGGTTTGCTGACCTTCATACTTCATGACCACTTATTCTGTAGATCTGACCTCCAGCCCAGATAACCTATTGTATCCACTAACTTCCCTTCCCCTCCCTGACTTTTCCGCTCCCACCATGTGACCCTTCCGTTGTTGAACTATGATGAAAGGATTCAAGTGACTGTGCAATCAGGGCAGTTGACCTTGTACTTATCTATTAATATCTATTTTAGGTGACTAGGATCAACTATACAAAGATTGTCTCTAAACAACAATGAAAGTCCACCAGACACTCTAATTCATATCCTAACATGCACATTGTGATCTTGGTAGGATGCAGCTAAAAGCTTCGTTAACATGAAGATATCACCTTTCAATTATTTATGATCAGAATTTTTCCAGGACATTTGTACCTGCCTTCCAGAATTGATATAAAGTCGATAGTGTATAAATGCCAAATTTTGTGCACCTAAGAGTCAGACATGAATGAACAACTAAGCACAGCACAGCACAACACTGCACCTAGGTCTTGCAAAAGAAAATGAAAAAGCCATATGACTCTAACTCCAAATCAGTACAGTATTTTTGAAGGCACTCTGCACTTTCTACTCTAAGTGGTTACTTAGCAGAATTAGCTTATTCAAAAAGTTGAACTCTGTGAAAACGGTTTAGAATTCCTACAGTTTTCAATGATTCTTATTTTACCTGGTATATATTTTCATGGAAATCAAATAGATCAGATATTTCTAAGTATAATTTATACTGGTAAGGGAATTTTTTAATATGTACGGAATACCTATCAAATAATACCTATTCTATTGTCATTATAAAGTACAAGTGAAGAAAGAAATGAAAGAGCTAGCAATTATTATCTAAACACCCGGATTAAGAAATCTAGCTATTTACAAATTATTCTTAGTTATCAATAGGTTCAGTCTTAAATGGACTTTAGTTATTGAAAGCAAATTTATTTAACAGCTTTGTATTATTTTCAAAGCATCATCATCAAGGAAAAGCACATAGTCTTATGTAAAAAAAGGTGAACAAATGTAAATACAGATGAATAGCAAAGGATTAAAAAGCAAATTCAGCAATTCACCAAGTAGGAATTTCTGTTTAAAAACCCTTGAGCAATGTCACTTATGTAAATGTTTTTGCAGCAGCAGGTGGCTTAAATTTGAGAAAGAAGAAAAGCAATATAAGAATATTTGCATTGTTTTTGAGAAAATTTGATTCCGTCACTGGGCTTGCTCAGGAATAATATGTTTTCTTCTAAATATCAAAGATGTCAAAGGAAAAGAAAGGATTATTGCAGGATAAGTGGAAACAAAAAGTAAAATTCCACTATAGGAATTAAGGTTAAACTAGAGGCAGATGTCTATAGAATGGAAAAGAAAAGACGAAAGTGAATCATGAGTTGGGTAGGAGAAAAAGAAAGCAACATGAAAGAAATTATGCAGAAGAAATAAAAATCAGGGAAAAATGAGTCTGGAAAACTATGTTGCAAACGTAAGAAAACCTTACAAATAGTGATGATAATTAAACAGTGAGGTATTCGTCAAAGCAGCATTGCAGCCCTCTGAAACAAGCTAAGAGGAAGATTACAGATAAATCAAGACAGTTCTTGAAGAACCATTACCACATTTCCAATGAGCTGCAGTTGGAGGCCAAAATTTAACTCACCCCTGAGTAGTTCTGTAATTGGATTTGGAATATTTGCAGTGATAAATAGTCTAGTAAAAATATTGATTGGAAGAACAGTGCAAAATGGAAAGATCTAGGAATGTCACTATGACCAAAACCTGGGGCTTAAATTCCAGCTCCAGCTCTTAATAGCAATGTGACCCTGAGCAAATTATTTCAATGCTATGCACCTCAATTTCTTTATCTGTGAAGTGACATTTTAACTGTCTCATTCTGTTGTGAGTAAAATTATTAAGTCTAATAAATTGTAATAATTAAAGATGCCCTATCTAGGCACTGCTTGGAGGAGAAATACTTATTCTTGAGTGACTATAATATCCCTTTAAATCAGTACTGTAGTGTCCATCTCCTCTTCCTTTTTGTTTCTTAAAATTAGGAAAGCTTAAATAAAAGTTATGAAAATGACTGAATCTAATATGACTAACATCATTAGAGTATTTAAATTTGTAGAATGATAATTTTATTATAGAATTTAAGAGTTTTAGGAATGATAGGCAAGAAACTACTTAAGTTTATTCCTTTTATAGCTTAGCCTCTAATACAGCAATTAGGTATTTTATTTTCTCTGTTTTATGCAGTATTCCTAAAAGACAAGTGAGCAATAAAAATTCTATTAAAGTGTTGCATAATTAATTTTTGAAGGTTATAGTCCCATTCACCACTGTAAAACTTTTAGAATCATAGCAACGTAAATTAATTACAAAAAGGCATGTATTTTTCAAATTCATATACCAGATGTTAACCTTATGGAGAATTTCTTAGAGCTTTTCTTTTTATTCATCAATATAGAATCATCAAACAGCTCAGAGATTTTCCTCCAAGAGAACGTACCTTTGTTTATTTATTCACCGCCCACTCTCCAACGCTTACAGTGGAGCCAATAAGAACCATTAACTTTAGAACTACTTACACACCATTTATTCATCCATAATGGAATTTTGGTGATTCAGGAAAGGCTCACGTAAAGATTATTAGGATGTGATATGATCAGATCTATTTTCTGCATTGTAACTGGTAGGTAGTCTTTCAGGATTAATCAGACTGGAACAAAAATGGGTAAAAGGCAGCCAGAAAGTAGTTGACACAATAATCAAGGAGTGAGGGAGACTAAATTATGAGATCATTCACAGCATAAGCAGCATACTACTCAGCCCTGTATTCTTTTATAAACATTCAGTATAACAGTTCTTTAATATGTAGGAAAAGACTGAACTAGGATTACTTGAGAAGGATTGGTAGGAGATTTAAAAAATCGTAGAAAGCTTGCCAGCAGCATCTGAAAAATAACTGGCTATAGAGATTCATTGGAGAAGGCAGTGGCACCCCACTCCAGTATTCTTGCCTGGAAAATCCCATGGATGGAGGAGCCTGGTAGGCTGAAGTCCATGGGGTTGCTAAGAGTCAGACACGACTGAGCGAATTCACTTTCACTTTTCACTTTCATTCATTGGAGAAGGAAATGGCAACCCACTCCAGTGTTCTTGCCTGGAGAATCCTAGGGACGGGGGAGCCTGGTAGGCTGCCGTCTATAGCGTCGCACAGAGTCGGATACAATTGAATTGACTTAGCAGCAGCAGCAGCAGCAGCAGTACAGACTCATCAAATGGGAAAGACAGAACTATGAAGGTTCAGGGCTAGGAGAATCAAGTTAATTAAGAGACAGATTAAGAAGGCACAGTGGTAAAGAATCTGCCTGCTAGTTCAGGAGATGCAAGAGATGCGGGTTCAATCCCTGGTCAAGAAGATCCCCTGAAGGAGGAAATGGCAACTCACTCCATTATTCTTGCCTGGAAAATCCCATGGACAGAGGAGCCTGGCAGGCTACATTCCATGGGGTTGCATAGAGTCGGACACGACTGAGCAACTGAGCAGGCAGGCAGATTAAGAAAAAAAGTAGAAGTTTGGGGTTGGAGGATAACTATTTTTACAGGTTGAATTTGTCCACTCGTAGGCATATACCTGGGCTTCCCAGATGGCTCAGCTGGTAAAGAATCCACCTGCAATGCCAGAGACCCCAGTTTGTTTCCTAAGTTGGGAGGATTCCCTGGAGAATGCATAGGCTACCCATTCCAGTATTTTGAGGTTTCCCTGGTGACTCAGATGGTAAAGAAAACTATAATTCAAAAGATGCATTCACCCCTATGATCACAGTGGCACTATTCACAACAGCCAAAACATGGAAGCAACCTAAGTGTTTATCAACAGATGAATGCATAAAGAAAGTGTGGTACGTATACAATGGAATACTACTCAGCCATAAAAAATAATGCCATTTACAAGTTGAATGTGAGGTACTGTCAAGACATTGGGCAAAAGTGCCCTTTGGAAAAAGTCGGAAAAAGTTAAGACTGCAGAAATGTCCTTACAAAGTTAATTTATCTGGCACTAGTGACTTAAGGCAATGGCACCCCACTCCAGTACTCTTGCCTGGAAAATCCCATGGACGGAGGAGCCTGGTAGGCTGCAGTCCATGGGGTCGCTAAGAGTCGGACACGACTGAGCGACTTCACTTTCACTTTTCACTTTCATGCATTGGAGAAGGAAATGGCAACCCACTCCAGTGTTCTTGCCTGGAGAACCCCAGGGACAGGGGAGCCTGGTAGGCTGCCGTCTATGGGCTCATACAGAGTCGGACACGACTGAAGTGACTTAGCATAGCATAGTGACTTAAACTCCTTTAATATGACTCAGTGCTCTTAAACAATCTCCTCACCTGTCTTGGGATTAATTTCCATGTCATTATGATTTGTTTCAGATTACCAGTTCCTAGCAGAAATTGAAGGAAAATGGGAACTTAGTCTAAAATGATATAATGTGGACAGCCTCAAAACACATAATTTTTTCCCTGTATGTTTTCTTCTTGAACCATGTCCAAAGCATAGACATGACTTTTCCAGTTTAACACTATCACTGTCTCACTCAAATATAAAATACTTTATCTGGCCAAAACAAATGCTTTTTCCAATATAATGTGTATATAATACTTATGTCTATTTCTATAAATACTGCTTGCATTATTTTAGCTTTATTGAGATATAATTAACAAAATTGTAAGATATTTGATTTTATTTTTTTGGCTCCAAAATCACTGTAGATAGTGACTGCAGCCACAAAATTAAAAAAACAGACACTTGCTCCTTGGAAGAAAAGCTATGGCAAACCTAGACAGCATATTAAAAAGCAAAGACATCACTTTGCAGACATAGGTCATATAGTCAAAACTATGGTTTTTCCAGCAGTTATGTACAGATGTGAGAGTTGGACCATAAAGAAGGCTGAGCAGCAAAGAACTGATGCTTTTGAATTGTGGTGCTGGATAAGACTGACTCTTGAAAGTCCCTTGGACAGCAAGGAGGTCAAATCAGTTAATCCTAAAGGAAAATAACCCTGAATATTCATTGGAAGGACTGATGCTGAAGCTGAAACTCCAATACTTTGGCCACAGATGAGAAGAGCTGACTCATTGGGAAAGACCCTGATGCTGGGAAAGATTGAAGGCAAGAAGAGAAGAGGGTGACAAAAGATGAGATGGTTGGATGGCATCACCGATTTAATGAACATGAGCTTGAGCAAAGTCCAGGAGATAGTGAAGGACAGAGAAGGCTGTCATGCTGCAATTTGTGGGTGGTAAAAAGTCAGACATGACTTAGTGACTGAACAACAACAAGATATTTGAAGTGTCTATTATGGTGATTTGTTACACATATATATTATGAAAGGATTCCCACCATGTAGTTAATTAACATACACATCACCTCTATACTTGTCTTGGTTACTGTTGATGAGAACACTCAGTTCTATTCTCTTAGTATATTTCAATTATATTATACAATACAGTGTTACCAATTACAGTCACCGTATTTTACATTAGTTCCTCAGGCCTTATTCATCTTATAGCTAAAAATGTATAACCTTTCACCAACCTCTCTCTATTTCCTTCACTCCTTGCTGCTGCTGCTGCTGCTGCTAAGTCGCTTCAGTCGTGTCCGAGCCTGGCAATTACTTCTTCATTCTCTAAGTTTGACTTTTTTTGTTTGTTTCTGAGAATCCACACATAAGTGATACTATACATATTCTTTCTTATTGCCAAATTACTTATATTAGCTACATCCTACTGTGAAAGACTACGGCTTCTGTCTGGCAACTTTCATATAGTTACAGGCACTAGGTGCCAGTAACTCCATTTGCCTTTTTAAGTCTAGTGTTGGTAAAGGCCGCTTGCTGTGATAGTCCTATGCTATCAATACCCCTTCTTTAAGTAGGTTCACCTCTCCTTACATTATTTGTTTTGAATATGCCATTACTTTCCTGTTGGCACACAGAGAGTAACTGAATGGATTAAATGAAGTTACAAGTGTCAAGTGCCTGGCACAAATTAAGTTCTACGAAAAGAGTTAGCTATCATTAATATCCCTAGATATTTGAAGTACTTCTACAAAATAATTACAGCTGATAAGAAATAAGTTCTAAATGCTTAACATCAGATCAGATCAGATCAGTCGCTCAGTCGTGTCCGACTCTTTGCGACCCCACGAATCACAGCATGCCAGGCCTCCCTGTTCATCACCAACTCCTGGAGTTCACCCAGACTCACGTCCATCGAGTCAATGATGCCATCCAGCCATCTCATCCTCTGTCGTCCTCTTCTCCTCTTGGCCCCAATCCCTCCTAGCATCAGAGTCTTTTCCAATGAGTCAACTCTTCGCATGAGGTGACCAAAGTACTGGAGTTTCAGCTTTAGCATCATTCCTTCCAAAGAAATCCCAGGGCTGATCTCCTTCAGAATGGACTGGTTGGATCTCCTTGCAGTCCAAGGGACTCTCAAGAGTCTTCTCCAACACCACAGTTCAAAAGCATCAGTTCTTCGGCACTCAGCCTTCTTCACAGTCCAACTCTCACATCCATACATGACCACTGGAAAAACCATAGCCTTGACTAGATGAACCTTTGTTGGCAAAGTAATGTCTCTGCTTTTCAATATGCCATCTAGGTTGGTCATAACTTTCCTTCCAAGGAGCAAGAGTCTTTTAATTTCATGGCTGCAGTCACCATCTGTAGTGATTTTGGAGCCCAGAAAAATAAAGTCTGACACTGTTTCCACTGTTTCCCCATCTATTTGCCATGAAGTGATGGGACTGGATGCCATGATCTTCATTTTCTGAATGTTGAGCTTTAAGCCAACTTTTTCACTCTCCACTTTCACTTTCATCAAGAGGCTTTTGAGTTCCTCTTCACTTTCTGCCATAAGGGTGGTGTCATCTGCATATCTGAGGTTATTGATATTTCTCCCGGCAATCTTGATTCCAGCTTGTGCTTCTTCCAGTCCAGCGTTTCTCATCATGTACTCTGCATATAAGTTAAATATGCAGGGTGACAATATACAGCCTTGACAAACTCCTTGTCCTATTTGGAACCAGTCTGTTGTTCCATGTCCAGTTCTAACTGTTGCTTCCTGACCTGCATACAAATTTCTCAAGAGGCAGATCAGGTGGTCTGGTATTCCCATCTCTTTCAGAATTTTCCACAGTTGATTGTGATCCACACAGTCAAAGGCTTTGGCATAGTCAATAAAGCAGAAATAGATGTTTTTCTGGAACTCTCTTGCTTTTTCCATGATCCAGTGGATGTTGGCAATTTGGTCTCTGGTTTCTCTGCCTTTTCTAAAACCAGCTTGAACATCAGGAAGTTCACGGTTCACATATTCCTGAAGCCTGGCTTGGAGAATTTTGAGCATTACTTTACTAGTGTGTGAGATGAGTGCAATTGTGCAGTAGTTTGAGCATTCTTTGGCCTTGCCTTTCTTTGGTATTGGAATGAAAACTGACCTTTTTCAGTAACATAAAATGACTAATTTAATACCATAACTATATGAGGTCGCTTCTTTTATTATTCTTTAGTAAAGAGTAAACTGTGTAATAGAGACTAAGTAATCTGCCAAAGAATGTACCTCTAGTAAGCAGCAAAACCAGAATTTAACCTGCCCGTCAGACTCCAAAGTATTTGTTCCTAACACCGCCTATCTTGTCTCATGTAAGCCTTTAACCGAGACAGACGTTTTACCGAGATCCCATGCTAGTTACTGCAAGCCCCTCCCCCTTGTCTTTCACCATCACTTTCCCAGGGGTCAAGCCCAGCAGATTCCCCAGTGATTCCCATGGAGTGAGAGTTAGCAGGGACTTCCAAAAAGTGACCCACAACACTGAAGAAGACCACCCTGGGCTCTCTTTTCCCACTGGAGAAACTGTAAGCTCAAGGGAGACCTCTCATCACTGAGTTATGCCAGCGCTGACGGTGTGTAGCTGCTCCTCTTACCCTTATCGTGGCATCCACCTTGGTATCTGTAGTTCAGAGGGTGCTTCAGAATCACCCTGTGTTCTAGGATTCTTTCAGTGGTGTCTGTCCATGAACAGTGGTTGCTGGTTGTTCTTCTTGTAAGGAGAGCAAATTCAGAAATGACTCATATCGGCATTTTAGAGCTGCTGAAACTGTAGATAATCATTAGTGAAACGCATTTCACCTGTAACCTGTTGTCACTAATCAAGGTCGTTTTAATTGTAGCTACAAAAGACTTGCCTGTCTTCCAAGCAGCACATAACCTAAATAATATTTGCTGAGTTGTTTTCCAGTAACTTGGAGTCAGCTGTGTCTAGTTTGAGCCACAGAAACTAGACAGAGCTGATTATAATGGTTACACAATTGTCTCTCCCTTTTCCAACACATTTACACACGTTTCCCCCACCTCAAACCACGCTGATTCTTAATTCTTTATCCCCAAAATACCCCTGAGCCCCTTGCCTTCAGGGAGGTGGATTTGAGAGTTATTCTCCAGTGTTCTTGCTGAACTGGTTTTGGAGTCAACCCAATCTTTGCTGTAAACCTGTGTCCCAGCATTTGGCTTGCTGTGCATTGGGCAAAATGAGCCTAGTTTGTTAACAATATTATTCTCCCCTGAGACTGTCGTTTTGAAGTCTATCTTCATTCTGATATGTCGTTAGTTCAATATAACTCTGTTCCTCTCTTCACTTATCTACACACACATACGTATACAAATCTATCTTGTTTCCATTCACCCTCGTAGTTGATTTTTGTGCTGATATAAAATTTCTTGACCAAATGGTAGGCTATCTTGCCTCCTAAAATATCAGTTCACATGAAAGTTCATAGGTATGCACAATGCACCAAGAATGAAAGCAAAATTAAGAACTTAAATGTTCATTAGTAGTACAACTTGAATATAACAAAAAATCATATATTCTTAAATGATGCTAGTACAGAGAAAAAGTGATAGTTACTGAGTTAAATCAAGCATCTGAGAAAAAAAGTATTAGGAAAAAAGATCTCCAAATATTGAGCATATCTTGTCATTTCAAATTACAATAACATAATTAGAGACATAATCTTAAATCTCAATCCTATGTAATATCTGTTTTGAAATAAGGATATCTTTTAATTTTTATTGGATTTAGTTTAAATGAGATATAATTATAAAGTAACAATATATTGTACATATTCTGCATGTTATTAACTTTAAAATATATTTGTCTTATTTCCTATGTTTACTTGTACTATATTCATGTCTCCTAATAATAGTACTATTTGTTTTTCTCATGAGGAAAGAACTTGACATTTTGGATATTAGGAAATACTTGCTCTAATGAAATAATACTTCTCTAAAATAGAATTAATTTTATTTATCTTACTTTAATATTCAATGCATATAAAATATAACATAATCTTTCATGAAAATTAATGTATATTAAAGACCTTCTATGAGCCAGATATTTTGCTGGTTACTGTGATTAGAAAAAATGAGATTTAGAATCTGCTTCACAAAGTTTAACACCTAGTAGGAGAAATTCTGGAGAAGGCAATGGCACCTCACTCCAGTACTCTTGCCTGGAAAATCCCATGGATGGAGGAGTCTGGAAGGCTGCAGTCCATGGGGTCGCTGAGGGTCAGACACGACTGAGTGACTTCACTTTCCCTTTTCAGTTTCATGCATTGGAGAAGGAAATGGCAACCCACTCCAGTGTTCTTGCCTGGAGAATCCCAGGGACGGGGGAGCCTTGTGGGCTGCCGTCTATGGGGTCACACAGAGTCGGACACGACTGCAGTGACTTAGCAGGAGAAATTCAATATAAGAATAAAACATTTCAATAAAGGAAGAATGAGACATCCTGAGGGACCCCCACCAGACAGAGACATGAATAGTGATTAAAATTATCCTAGAAAGTTAAAAGAAGAATTAATCATTTGAGCTGTGTTTTTAAAAGATTTGAAGAATGGGAAAGCATGAGAATGAAGAGAGAAGCATTTCTAGTGTAAAGAACTGCTTAACCTCAAGAACGGTGACAAAGAAATGAAAGACATGTGCAGCCTCACCAAGATCACCTTCCTCTAGGGCATGATGCATACCAAGCATGACAGAGGAGAGCAATCCATGAACAGCAAGGTGGTGATGACTGTGTAGGGTCTTGAATGCTAGCCAAGGAGTTTAGATTTCTTTGTTGAAAAGCCAAGTATTTCTGCTTTAGAAAATTTTTAATGTCATTAGCGTGTGGAATACATTGAGGGTAGAGGAGAATAATGGCAGAGAGACCAGTTTAAAACACCCGTGGTGGATTCATGTTGATGTGTGGCAAAACCAATACAATATTGTAAAGTAAAAAAAAAAAAAATCCAATCGTCAATGTAGGGAGCAATAACCACTTGAATTCTTATAATGTCTTTGTGAATGTGAAGTTGGAGAAATATGTAAGAAACATTTGGTATGTCCAGTTCAAAATCCATAGAGACTACATGGAATAGACTAGCAATATTCCCTCTCAATAAAGCGTTTAACTAGGTGACTTTCTACTTTTCATGAGGGATTGGGGGCAGGAGGAGAAGGGGAAGACAGAGGATGAGATGGCTGGATGGCATCACTGACTCAATGGATGTGAGTCTGAGTGAACTCCAGGAGTTGGTGAGGGACAGGGAGGCCTGGTGTGCTGCGATTCATGGGGTCGCAAAGAGTCGGACACGACTGAGCCACTGATCTGATCTGATCTGATGAGTAAATAGTTTGTATTTACTAAGGCACGAGAAAACAAAATCTGGATAAGAAACAGAGAGCAAGAGTTTTAGGAACAAAGAACAGGTTTAATTAAGTAAAGGGGCAGTTATTACAAAGAAGAATTGTGATGGAATTTACCTGACAAGTGAAGAGCTCCCTACAAAGAAAGGAAGACTACCCTGTAGGCAAGGCTGCCTTTGTATTTGTAGACACTGACTAGCCCTTAGGCCTTGAGAGCACAGCCCCTGGAAAGTTGCCCCTCAGGTGCCCTATACTTCTGTAGGACTGACCTTTCATCTGTTGACAGCCATAGTGACCCTGACCTACATGTTCTGCAGGAGCCTCACTGCTGGCTGCCACATTTATGTCTGCTTTCAATACCCATCCAAAGTGATTTTCCCAGACTTCCAGTATCTTCCAGCATTTAAGGAGTTGGGGTTCTTTATATACCAGTAAATTGTTCTGGTTGTGAATGGCTTGCTCTAGACAAGGCTTAAGATACTTGGAGCATAGCAACCCGAGATCCCTTAAAAACACAGAGGGCAAATAAAAATAGTAGTTAATGTGGTTAATGAGCAAGAGCATTCTTGGCATCCAAACAAGTTTGTATTTCTTAGGAGGGCAGTAGGCTGTGGGAGTTTAAAATCTACTATAAAAAAAAAAAAAAAAACACCAAGCTGCAGTGCTATTATCTTCCTATGCAAATTTTTTTAATTGCCCACAAGTTTCATGTTTATGGAAAATTTGTTCTCATTTCTTTATATTCATAGTAATATGAAATATCAGCTGTTTATTCATTAGAGACAGTTGGTTCATGATCAGTTTGAAAATAAATGTGAAAAATCATTGAGCTGGTTAACAGCAATAACAAAAAAAGTATATAACACATAAACTAAATTTCTGAAATGTATATAGTTTTTTCTTAAATAGTTTAATTAGTCACTCATAATGTAAGAACATTTAACTTTCCTTTATTATGGAAATATTCAATAAGAATATTTTCCATAATTTTGTAAATAACTTCTTATCCTTAAGTAAAAGTATCAAAATCTCCAATTGAGTTATTGGTTTAGTAGAGTTTAAAATTCAAACAGCACTATAAAGATGATCTTATTCCTTAAAAAAAAAAAAAAAACATAATAATATTTTATTCTTATCACTATTGTCAAGATTTAATTGCACATATTAGGATAGATGAAAATAATTTGTCCCAAAAGATAATTCATTTTGAGCCAAAGAGTAGACACCATTTGAGATGAAAGATCAAAGCATCCCTACCTACCAAAAGGGATGTATTTGCTAAATTAATAAAATGATAGAATGATAATTTTTATATCAATTTTTATTCATCATTCTCAAATTTACAGAAATCTGAGGGTAGAAAATGGAACATAAAAGTTGTACATAAACAACTTTTAGATATGTTTCTTAAAAGAGATTAATATACATTAGAGTCGAACTTAATACCATCTTCCTCAGAATCTTACACACACAGTACAATCATCAGTAGTTACAGGAAAAACATAAAAATAAAGTGATTCTTTAGGACTGGTATACAAAAACAGAAAACTTCATATTTTGTATTTCTAATTTTCTAGTGACATATTCTATGACATTGGACTCTATATAAAAATTTATGAATATAAAAAAGTTTTACTAAAACTCTTCAAAAATTAAAAGAGCTTACATTATTAAATAAGGGAGAGATTTTTAGTGTATAAAGTTTCATTATTTTCTCACTTTCTAATGTAAATATACTGAGGAAATCTATCTATTAATTCTGTTTTTCCCAAATGCCCTTTGTATGAGTTTGTCTACTATATGAGATTTATATAAGTTCACTCACTATAAATAAGCTAGGAAGAAGAAAGTAATATATGGTTTTAATTTTATAGAGAAAAAATTTCAGGAAAATAGTTTAAATAATGATATTTTAAAATAGCATAATGTAGCCACTAATAGAATATCTTACAAATCACTTGAGGGTAAAATAGAAAAGAAAATTAATACTTATAGTGAGAGAGAGGAAATGCAAGAAAATTAAACACTCAAATACATAAAATGACAGGCCAACATCAGTTATAGCAGTACATGTAAATATGTAAGAATCCTTTGCTTAAAAAGTTCTCATATTGATCTAAATACTGAAGTTATACACATTACATAAGAGGCAGATCTAAACAGTATAGGATCATATCACTATGAAAGAAAAGGAAATTAAATATCTAATAAAATGGGATCAGTTGAATTCATTATACGTCCACAAGATATACTCATTAAAATAGTGTCCTTGAAGAAAATACAAGGTTATAGGAAAATGCCAATAATGTAATGCATAAAAAAGATATTCTAATATTATGTGGATAGTCTAAATATAATATAAATGTATCTAGATATTATTTGTTGTTGCCTTTGTTTAGTCACTAAGTCCTGTCTGACTCTTTGTTACCCCATGGACGATAGCCTGCAGGCTCCTCTGTTGATGGGATTTCCCAGGCAAGAATACTGGAGTGTGTTGCCATTTCCTTCTCCAAGGGATCTTCCCGACCTACAGATCTAACCTACATTAATCTCCTGCATTAGCAGGCAGATTCTTTACCACTGAGCCACCAGGGAAGACAAGGGTAGCTCAATATAGAGACAGATTATAAATTGTTCAATATAGAGACATAGAGATATTATATATTTACATAACAAAGAAAACAACAAAGATACACACCAAAATATTAATAGTCATCAGATATGATTGGTGGTAGTCTTCTTCAGATTTTTGGTATTTTCCAAAATATGCTTTCAACAAATTTTGTTTGTATAACATAATAAAGGTTGAGGAAGGTAAGACACATTTGCTTTGTTTCCTTTTTAAAATTTGTATGCAGGTCAGGAAGCAACAGTTAGAACTGGACATGGAACAACAGACTGGTTCCAAATAGGAAAAGGAGTTCGTCAAGCCTGTATATTGTCACCCTGTTTATTTAACTTATATGCAGAGTACATCATGAGAAACGCTGGACTGGAAGAAGCACAAGCTGGAGTCAAGATTGCCGAGAGAAATATCAATAATCTCAGATATGCAGATGACACCACCCTTATGGCAGAAAGTGAAGAGGAACTCAAAAGCCTCTTGATGAAAGTGAAAGTGGAGAGTGAAAAAGTTGGCTTAAAGCTCAACATTCAGAAAACAAAGATCATGGCATCCGGTCCCATCACTTCATGGGAAATAGATGGGGAAACAGTGGAAACAATGTCAGACTTTATTTTTTGGGCTCCAAAATCACTGCAGGTGGTGACTGCAGCCATGAAATTAAAAGATGCTTACTCCTTGGAAGGAAAGTTAATGCCAACCTAGATAGCATATTCAAAAGCAGAGACATTACTTTGCCAACAAAGGTCCATCTAGTCAAGGCTATGGTTTTTCCTGTGGTCATGTATGGATGTGAGAGTTGGACTGTGAAGAAGGCTGAGATCTGAAGAATTGATGCTTTTGAACTGTGGTGTTGGAGAAGACTCTTGAGAGTCCCTTGGACTGCAAGGAGATCCAACCAGTCCTTTCTGAAGGAGATCAGCCCTGGGATTTCTTTGGAAAGAATGATGCTAAAGCTGAAACTCCAGTACTTTGGCCACCTCGTGCGAAGAGTTGACTCATTGGAAAAGACTCTGATGCTAGGAGGGATTTAGGGTAGGAGGAGAAGGGGACGACAGAGGATGAGATGGCTGGATGGCATCACTGACTCGATGGACGTGAGTTTGAGTGAACTCCGGGAGTTGGTGATGGACAGGGAGGCCTGGCGTGCTGCTATTCATGGGGTCACAAAGAGTTGGACAGGACTGAGCGACTGATCTGATCTGATCTGATCTGAATCATATAAAGAAAGAATTTGAGTCATCTCTTGGACTCAAAATTCATCAGCTCTATTTTGTTTGTTAGAAAAGCATTAGTCAATGTTTAAAACAATTAGTAACAAGTTACATGTCATTTTGCCCTAAAATTTCATTTGGTAATATTTGGCAATATTTTATTCCATTACATAGTCTACATTTTCTATTTCTGAGCTTAAACATGTCATAACATATTTCCACTATTATTTGTCCCCATCTATATGGATCATTGACAGATTCTCTGTTTCAAAATACTATTTGCAACGTTCTAAATTTCTTGTGTTAGAACATATTACTTCAGTCCTAGAAAACTGAATTTAATTACAACAGGCTATTAAACTATCATATGCATATTAAAGGGTCATTTAGTAATGGTTTATACTTTATATTACACTCTTAACTTTAAGTAGAGTCATTCCTACTTACCAGATCAAAAGCATCAATTCTTTGGTGCTCAGCTTTCTTCACAGTTCAACTCTCACATCCATACATGACCACAGGAAAAACCATAGCCTTGACTAAACCAACTTTGTTGGCAAAGTTAAACCAGGGTTTTCCAACACTGATACTATAGACTTTAGATTGGATATTTCTTGTTGTGGGCTGCTGAGTTAAGGAAAGAGTGATAAGATTTGGAAAGGGTTTCTTATACATAAAAGATTATGGAAGAAGGATTTGAGAGCCTTGTAATTTGTGTCATTTACTGAACCATGTCACTCTTTCAAGGCTTTGAATTGTTATTTAATCAAACTAATCTAGGTGTTGCTATGAAGGCACTTTGTAAATGTAGTTAATATCTACAATCAATTGATATTAATCAATCTTCAATCATTGGATAGGCTTCATCGAATTAGTTGAAAGCCTTAGGATGGAAAATTGACATTTTCTAGGGAAGAAAATATTCTGCCTCAGGACTGCAGCATCGACTCCTGCCTGCCCTACAGATTTCAAACTTGCCAGTCTTCATAACCCACAACCCAAATCATGTGAACCAAGTCTCTCCTTCTGTGAGTGTGTGTGTGACCTATTGATTTTGTTGCTCTAGAGAATGCTGAGTGATACAGAACTGGTATCAAGAGCAGTGGTTCTAGAGGAACAGAATCTTAAGAATGAGTTTTGTTTGTTTGTTTGTTTTAATTAGTTCTGTGATTTCTGGAATAGGTTTTCTAATCAGATTAGCTTTAAAGGCACTCATGACTGGATTTCCAGTGCTAAAGAGGATACTGATTAGATGTAGATAGAGGTAGAGGTAGAGTTATGATGGATAATGTCCTATTTTTCCTGGTTCTCTGGAGAACACTCACTGTTACAGTGAAAGTGAAAGTGACGTCACTCAGTCTGACTCTTTGCGACCCCATGAATCGCAGCAGGCCAGGCTTCCCTGTCCATCACCAACTCCCAGAGTTCACCCAAACTCACGTCCATCGAGTCAGTGATGCCATCCAGCCATCTCATCCTCTGTCATCCCCTTCTCCTCCTGCCCTCAATCCCTCCCAGCATCAGAGTCTTTTCCAATGAGTCAACTCTTCGCATGAGGTGACCAAAGTACTGAAGTTTCAGCTTTAGCATCATTCCTTCCAAAGAAATCCCAGGGCTGATCTCCTTTAGAATGGACTGGTTGGATCTCCTTGCAGTCCAAGGGACTCTCAAGAGTCTTCTCCAACACCACACTTCAAAAGCATCAATTCTTTGGTGCTCAGCTTTCTTCACAGTCCAACTCTCACATCCATACATGACCACTGGAAAAACCATAGCCTTGACTAGACGGACCTTTGTTGGCAAAGTAATGTCTCTGCTTTTCAATATGCTATCTAAGTTGGTCATAACTTTTCTTCCAAGGAGTAAGCGTCTTTTAATTTCAAAAATAAAGTCTGACATTGTTTCCACTGTTTCCCCATCTATTTGCCATGAAGTGATGGGACCAGGTACCATGATCTTCATTTTCTGAATGTTGAACTTTAAGCCAACTTTTTCACTCTCCACTTTCACTTTCATCAAGAGGCTTTTAAGTTCTTCTTCACTTTCTGCCATAAGGGTGGTGTCATCTGCATACCTGAGGTTATTGATATTTCTCCCGGCAATCTTGACTCCAGCTTGTGCTTCTTCCAGTCCAGCATTTCTCATGATGTACTCTGCATATAAGTTAAATAAACAGAGTGACAATATACAGCCTTGACATACTCCTTTTCCTATTTGGAACCAGTCTGTTGTTCCATGTCCAGTTCTAACTGTTGCTTCCTGACCTGCATACAGGTTTCTCAAGAGGCAGGTCAGGTGCTCTGGTATTCCCATCTCTGTCAGAATCTTCCACAGTTTATTGTGATCCACACAGTAGGTTTTCGCCATCCTAATATGCCTTCCTACTTCATTCCCACACTCTAAACTTAAGCACAAATGTACCAATGAGGGGTCATTCTTGAATCCATTTTTGCTCTTTTCCTAAAAGGAATTTGTGTGTGTGTGTGTGTGTGTGTGTGTGTGAGTGTGAAGTCACTCAGTCATGTCTGACTCTTTAGGACTCCATGGACTGTAGCCTACCAGGTTCCTCCATCCATGGGATTTTCCAGGCAAGAATACTGGAGTGGGTTGCCATTTCCTTCTCTAGGTCTTCCCGACCCAGGGATTGAACCCAGGTCTCCCACATTGTAGGCAGACTCTTTACCGTCTGAGCCACCAGGGAAGCTCGGCAAAAAAAAAAAAAAGAATTTAATCTAACCAAAAAAACTAATGGAACCTTTGAATAATACAAACCCTATAGAAAAAAGTCAACAAACTGAATAATAATAAAGCATGAAGAAAAATTAATGAACCTGAGAGCATAATAATTTAAAATAAGCAAAATAAATCTCTTCCT
This sequence comes from Bos indicus x Bos taurus, assembly GCF_003369695.1. NCBI lineage: Eukaryota > Metazoa > Chordata > Mammalia > Artiodactyla > Bovidae > Bos > Bos indicus x Bos taurus. The sequence goes on along the minus strand of NC_040085.1, from coordinate 34,816,489 downwards.
CCAAGAGATCAGGAAGGCTACTGTAACATAGAGTGAAGCCAGATCTTTATAAAAAGAGATTGTCCAACTGTTATATATAAAATGCATAAAATCTAAAATGAAAATATCAAATATGAATTTAGTTGTAAAAAAGCAGGTTACTAAGTTAAAAGATCAAAAAGTTCTTTTAGAAAGTACTAGAAACAGATAAAATAAGCAATGTGAAAGTTAACGATATAAGTAGTAGAATAAGATGCAATAATATCAAAATGATTGGTGTCTTAATATGTGAAGAAAAAAACATAAAAGGAAGGAAATCTTTTAAATAATAAAAATTCATAGTATCTAAGAATTAAGGAAACATAAATACTTCAGAAGAATTTCTCACTCATGCACGCACACAATCTTGATAAATAACAGTGAAACTCAAGAATATCTATAATAATGTGACAGTTCCCCTAGTTTCTAGGAAAGAGTGGATCTGACTTAAAGCGAGCAACAGTTTGCTTTAGGTTTAGATTGATTGAACAGGATGAATCTGACACTGAAGCAAGAAAACAGTGTAACAGTTACATCATTACGAAATTACTGGGAAAAAATAAAAGTATTTAATGGCATAATTTTACACTAGCAGATTCTCATGTAAAGAAATACAAAAAATCTCAAAAGTTTAAAAAAAATAAACCTATGTGAAATTATACATGGAGGAAATAGCCAAATAAGGACAGAAATAAATCCAAAAGAATGCTAATTAATACATTTATTAACATTGTTAATAATGTCAGGGTGAGAAAATAGCATACTGGACTGACTACTGTCTAAATGAGTAGTAAACAAAAAGTGTTCAAAAAAACAGATAAACTCAAAATGATACCAAAATTGTGCTTTGGGAGGCTGAGGTAAAGAATGAACAATCAGGAAATAAATGCATGCCAGGTATATGGAGAGGAAGAAAAAATTATGATATCAAGAAAGTTGTAAAGAAAAAGTTTTTAAATGAACTTAATAAATTAGATACAAAATGACACACAAAATATAGAATTTATAAATTCTGTATACCTGCAAAAAATTGTATCTATTCATTTATTAAAATAAATGTAAAAGGGTTATGATAACTTACCAAAATAGAAATTCTCAGAATGGATTTATAAAACAAGATTCAGCATTATATGATAAACAAAAAGCTTAGAAAAAGGTGGGAGGTGGGTTTTAAAAGCTTGATAGTAAAGGAATGGAAGACGATATGCAAGGAGAAATAAACCAAAGAAAGACAAGAGTAGAAATTTTAATATTAAATCATCATGAAAGACAAGTAATATGAACTCTTAAATATAAAGTATCTATAAATGGAGAAAATCTTTTTTTACTTTGGAGTCACAGTTTTCTCTGACAAGCCACAAAAATCACTAATCATTAAATTAAAACTTAGATTATATAAAGAAATTTTGCAATTCACTAATACAAAGACAAACCCAATTAAAGCACGTGAGTAAATTCTTGAATCGGCACTTCAAAAAAATATATATAAAAGTGGCCGGTAAGCATATGAAATACGTTCAACATCATTAGCAATCGGGAAAATTACTTAAAACTACAAAGAGATGCTACTTCAGACTCAGTAGAATGACTAAAAATTTAAAGACTTGACAACACCAATTGTTGGCAAAGATTTAAGCCAACCAGACTCTTAAATTGCTCTAAATTGCACAACTACTTTCTATAGCTTTTTGGCAGTTAAGTACCTATTATATGACCAAGCAATTCCACTCCTAGATATTTATACAAGACAAAATGTCAAAAGAAGACATCCAAAATGTTCATAAAAGGTTTATTCATATGTCCCCAAACTGAAAATGGCGCAAATGTCTATTAATAGGAAAATGGATAAGCAAATTGTAGTATGTTTATTTTATGTCATATAATTCAGCAATACACATGATAAATTACTAATATATGCAACAACATATAGATGATTCTCAAAAATATTATATTGAATAAAAAGTCAGATACAATAAAGAATGTACTGTGTTACAACCCATTATGTGTGAAGTGACTCAAGAGACAACTTCAGACAATGAAGAGGCAACAGTATCAGAGAGGGAAGGCTTGTCTCTGCAGGCAAGGCTCAGTGAAATTAGACTTCAGACACTAAAATGTATCTGAATGCACCAAAGTATCCCATTTCAATTTTTAGAGTCTCACTGTTTTCCACTAGATGCCCTAATATTTTTTTTTTTTATGCTTACTCACATTTTACTGAGTTCTGCTGTAAACACGGTATCAGTTTTTCATAAGATACTTTAAATTCTTCAGTTAGGCACCAAAGTCCAATAACAGAAAATCATTAAATTAATTGTGACAGTCTATTTTGGTGATTGTTAGTAGATAGTAGTAGATGCCCTAAATTTAAATAAGATATTTAGGGAACCTATAAATTCAGCTTAGTTTGTAATTTGGCAACTCAGAGAATCAGACTGTGTTTCTGATTTTTGTATGTTAACATATGCCTTCAGGGATCAGATTCTATTAGGGGAACCATAAGAGATATCTTATCTTCTGATAATTCAGTTAGCAAGGAATTGTAAAGCTCTAAGCTTATCATTTTATTTTCCCTATAAATCCTGTAAGGAAGCTAAAAATATCTAACTCAACACACAGTCTCTTTATGACTTAATAAGTGCTTATTTATTCTAAGTGACTCCAGGCAATAATACAAGTAGATCTTTCACAAATATGTGTCATATATTACCACTGCATTATTCTCTGATCTTAAATTTAAGTATCTGTAGGGAAATTTACTATTTTTAAGCTATACCAGATCAATTTAATAATATCAGCCTTCTCTTTTCTTTAGAGTCTGACCTTTAACATCTCCAGGTAATATTTCTGTATTTAGTACAAGAAAAAATAACCCATTCCAGCTAATTAAAAAGAAGGGGATTTATTGCAGGGTATTAAGTGGTTTAGAGAATTTCTGGAAGGACTGATGAGATTGAAATATGCCTGAGATGGTAGCAATGGGCCAGAGGCCACACCAAAGAATTGGACCTCCAACTGCTCATCTAGCCAAGATCAGGTGGCTGCCTGTCAAATTGGAAAGCTGCCACAACAGTATCTCCTGCTAAACGCATGTTGCCATTGCGTGAATTAGTTTATTTATGAGGGTTAATAAGATAATAAGAAGGGTAGTATAGAAATTGCATTAGTTTATAAGAGTTTTTCCCAGTTTGTCAATCCTTCACACAGGAAAAAAATGGTCATGAGCGACTTCACTTTCACTTTTCACTTTCATGCATTGGAGAAGAAAATGGCAACCCACTCCAGTGTTCTTGCCTGGAGAATCCCAGGGACTGGGGTGCTGCTGTCTATGGGGTCGCACAGAGTCGGACACGACTGAAGCGACTTAGCAGCATATGAACAGTCTATTGCAGGAAGCACCATTAGGTGGCGCTCTTTCCCTGAACATAGTACCACTCACCCCCACCCTTCTCCTGGGCTCAGTTTGTCTGGTATTCAAAGGGCTTAATATGTAGTTTTCTTCCATCTTTGTGTACGTTGTCCTTACCTCAGTAAAATAGCATAACAAGGATTTTGAGGTACACATCTATCACCTTATATCAGAAAATTCTGGTCAATGGCCTGTTAGAAACTGCATTTTTTCAAAGGCATTTTACTAGACCAACCACTCTATCCATTGTTTGCGTTATATGTTTCTGATTGCTGCTGCTAAGTCGCTTCAGTCATGTCCGACTCTGTGTGACCCCATAGACGGCAGCCCACCAGGCTCCCCCGTCCCTGGGATTCTCCAGGCAACAACACTGGAGTGGGTTGCCATTTCCTTCTCCAAGGCGAGAAAGTGAAAAGTGAAAGTGAAGTCGCTCAGTCATCTCCAACTCTTAGCGACCCCATGAACTGCAGCCTACTAGGCTCCTCTGTCTATGGGATTTTCCAGACAAGAGTACTGGAGTGGGATGCCATTGTCTTCTCCCATGTTTCTGATTACAAGATCCTAATTGTATCCAGAGCATGAAAAACAAGAGAGTTGGGCTAAAGTGGTTTTAGGTTTTCTTAGTTTTAGCATACTAGAAAGCAGTGGGAATAGCTGTTGACTCAACCAGTCTAAACTATCAAAGAACAGGCTGTTGGCAGCTTAATCAAAGAAACACAAAGTCACAAGAAGTGAAAAAACAGAAACACACAAGTGAAAAATCCCACCAAATGCTTCACAATTTAAAAAAAAAAAAAAGGCAGGAAATTCTCCATTTGCTTTGCAAATGAATCTGATGCCATGCTATTACTCTGCAGCTAAGTCACTTCAGTCGTGTCCTACTCTGTGCAACCCCATAGACGGCAGCCCACCAGGCTCCACCGTCCCTGGGAATCTCCAGGCAAGAACACTGGAGTGGGTTGCCATTTCCTTCTCCAATGCTTGAAAGTGAAAAGTGAAAGTGAAGTCGCTCAGTTGTGTCCGACTCTAGCGATCCCATGGACTGCAGGCTACCAGGCTCCTCCGTCCATGGGATTTTCCAGGCAAAAGTACTGGAGTGGTTCCTCTACAGGTCATGTAAGATGTTCTCTCACCTCTTACTTCCCCTTCTCTACTCCCACAAATTCTGAAAGAGCCCTCCCACACCCCTGCACTGAAGGCTGGCAAGTAAAGAGAACAAATATGTCAAGAAAGAGAGGTGTCAAACCTTAACTGTTCCTTCTATTGCAGACTTCTAAGTCCAGAGTAGACTTTTCCCACTAAGAAGGGGGAAAGATTTGAATTAAGGTTTAAGTTTCCTGTTTTATAATCTCAGGTTGACCAAAAAAGGATGGGATGTTTCGCTCAGGGCCAGGAAAGAGGTTTTTATATAAGGAAATCACAACACCTGAAGTGGGGAAGATAAGAATTGGTTTTTGCTTGAATCCTACTGTGTACATCTCATTCAACAAACCACTTATGTTATGCTAGATGACACCTAGATGCTAGACTGTTTCCAGTGTTTCACTTTTTGATAATGTGATCACACAACTATGGCCATGGTATAGCTTTATTATGGGCAAAATATACTTGCCCTCATCTTGACGTTGACTTGAACATGGAATTTCTTTGGCTGGTGGGATGCTATTGGAAGTTTAATAGAGGCTTGAAATGTAGTTGTAGAGCTTGGCTTGCCTTCTTTAACCTTGATGATTCACTATAAAAAGAAAATACCTTCAGAAAGCCCCTATCTTTTGGACTGGACTGCACAATAAGACACATGGAGATGGCCACATGCACTGGGCAACAGCTAGACCCAAAAGATTGATCGTCATAAGGTGCAGATCTGAACCTGAACCTGAATTCAGTCTGTAATCTGGAGCTGGGACCCTGGAGCCTAGTTTCTGAAATACAGCCTACACGAGTCATGGTGCAGTCACTCTATAACTCATGACTATGAAAATTAATTTTTAACATTTTTAAATGACTGAATTTGTGACTGGTTTGTCATATAGCATTATTGCAGCACTAGCTGACTGACACACATCTAAATTTCAATAAATAATTTTACTCTCGACTATAATACATTGCTATATCTCATCTAGCTTAAGAAAATTGACAATGTGTTTTGACTAAGGAGTTGTTGAAAAATGTTTAAACCACTGTGAGAGAAATAAGTAGAAAATGATGATTTTCATAATTAAAATAAAGTATGGAGTAAGAGTTTTTAGCACACCTGAGGATACATTTTCTAAGCTTGCAGAAATCTATCTTGTGTTTGCACAGTATTTCTCTTTTTTGTTATTTTGAAAACTAGATGAAAATGTCTTAATGGATAGAAAAAATTTAAACTATTTATAAATTTATAGGGGAAATTCATCATTTTCTAGAAATTTTATCAAAAATAGCATTTAAATAGAACTCATATTAATTATACCAATCACCAAAGATATTTATGAAATATAATACATGTAAATTTCATATATAAACCAAATTTCACATATGATTTATTTTGACCCTTATTACAAGGCTGAGAAACTCCTGTTTTAATAATTATTTTTCTTTTACAGACAAGAAGACAAGATTTTACTAAAATGTTTAAAGATTCAAAATTTATTTATTTACTATTTAAATAAAATATGCTTTTAATATATTTAACAGACATACTGAAAACATTTAAGTTTTAGAACTGACAATATTATTTTTCCTCACCATTTTAAAAGCACCTATCTTAGCCACTTTCCTTAACATCAGTACTCTACATGCATCCAGGTGATGGTGGCTTAAATGTAAGCCTAAAGTTAGCATCAGAGAATTCCTTAGACAAATCCTTCAAAGTAAGAATATAATCCCTATTCTTTAAAATAAAGAGTACAGTAAGAGTAATCTATTAAAATTGGTCCCCTTGAAAGCATGAGTGTCCTTTAAGGTACAGAGAACATTTTGAGGAAATATACTAACATTTTTATTTCCCTTAGTGCAAGCTAACTGAAGTGAAAAAAATAAATAAATAAATGTAGTGTATGAGCTAGTTGTAAAACCTAACAAGCAGATTACTCCATATACCAAGAGTAAAGTAACAGCAAAGGGAAACAAGAATGGCAAATTATGCAGGACCAGCGTAATGGTTGTATGTGAGCTGAGAACAGTGAGGTCCTTTGCTTTTGAAACGCAACTACAACCCCGTCATGCTCTAATACCCCACAGGCAGCAGAATGATTGAAACCAATATTAAATCGGACAGTTCTGGGGAGTCTCTATTTAGCAACAGCTGTATGACTAGCACAAACCTAATATTGTAGAACTAGATAGATAGTGAAACAACACATAATCTTTTGGTCATGGGGCACTGTTACATAAATGCCTCCGTGTTGTTCATTTGAGTGCTGCCAGCAATGGTTTATTAGATTAAAACAAAAGGACTAAAGTAAAAACTACACAACACGCAATTGTAATAAAGTTCCACTCTACACAGGTGTGTTAGTGTGGTGCTTTCATCTGCTAAAAGCTATATCTCCTTGTGAGGCAAGATTAGGATTTGGGGAGTTAAAGATCTGAGGGCAATTCTCAGCTCAACTCCTCACTCCTAGTCTGAACAAAGACAAATATTAACTTCCTCAACTGTAAAAGAAGATAAACAATTGTGCATTCTTAAAAGAGTGCTTTGAGATATATCAACTAATATATTTATATTAAGCTCTTAACACAATGACTAGGACATGATAGGTACTTGAATATATTTTATCTTTTTATTACCAATAATGTTTTCTTACTCATTTTATTAGAATTTGATATTTTCACTTTATGTTTTAGATCACTTAATTAGAAAATACGTATTTTTAGTGTCCTTAGGGAAAATGTCAAATGGGCAGAAATGATAAGGAGAGGAGAGAGATAAAGAAGAATCCAATAAAGAAGAAAGATCAGTGTAATAGCCAGTAAGGTTTTGCAGTATTCAGAGGGTTGAGCTGGTATGGTAGTTTAATAAGCCTAGAAATCAATGAGCACAATACCCTCATTAAAACCCAATAAAACATGGCTTGTTCTTCCTGACACAGAGAGACAAAACCACCATTACTGTAAGATCAGTGGCTCTAAACCCTGTAACAAATATTTTCTAAAGTTCCCTTTACTGCCTGCTGCTGCTGCTGCTGCTAAGTTGCTTCAGTCGTGTCCAACTCTGTGCGACCCCAGAGACGGCAGCCCACCAGGCTCCCCCGTCCCTGGGATTCTCCAAGCCAAGAACACTGGAGTGGGTTGCCATTTCCTTCTCCAATGCATGAAAGTGAAAAGTGAAAATGAAGTCGCTCAGTCATGTCTGACTCTCCGTGACCCCATGGACTGCAGCCCACCAGGCTCTTCCGTCCATGGGATTTTTCAAGGCAAGAGTACTGGAGTGGGTTGCCATTGCCTTCTCTGCCTTTACTGCCTAAAAAGGCATTTATAGAAAATATAACCTGAAACTACACATAAGAATAATTAAATTGCACATTATTAATGCAAATTTATACATTATATTGATTCTCTTGAATCAATATAATGTCCTAACTGTAAAGGAAAGAATAATTAGCTACATTAAAAACCTAATGAAGTATTGATAGGTTCTTGTACCTCCTTATAGTAGGTTTGAACTTAAGATGTGCTTACCATAAGTGCAGGAAAATGAAAGAATGGAGATATGTATGGACACTAAAACAAAAACCAATGTTAGGTTAACTGATAGTTGTTAGTTGTTGATAAGACTATTAATGATGATAACTGCAAAGACTTTAGTCCAGTGATATCCAATATGGTAACTACTAGCCCCAGATGGCTATTGAAATATGGTCAGTGCTACTAAATACTGAATAACTAACTTTATTCAATTTTAATTCAATTAGGTTTTTATTAAAAACTAAATTAATGTAAAATAGCACAATGATGTTAACAGTATTAAATACAGGTTGAAATAATTGAGGGATATAGTATGTTAAATATAATATATAATTAACTTTAACTTCCCCTGCCTTTTTCTCTTTACAATATGACTATAGAAATGCTGAAATCACATATGTGGCTCTCATTTGCGGCGTGCATTGTGCTTTCCACAGCACAGTGCTGCTAGAGACAAACTGAGCAATAAACCTCTGGGGACAGAAGAAGAGCAAAATTGACTTTCAATAAGGAATACCCCCAATTTGTTTCCATATGTAATTTCTATCATCAAGATAAACTATTTCAATATGTGATTTCTAAAACCTAGATTTATTTCTGCATTACAAAAGTTAAATTACTTATATATACAATCTAAAACAATCTTTATTAATGAAATTCAGTGAGAAACCTACATTTTATCTATGCTATTAAAGGTGTTCAAAGGATATTAAAAGGAAGCTCATGTTTCCTCTGCTAAAATGTGTGTATTGATATTGGTACTTTTGCACTACAGCTCTGGCAGCCATTTCAACCAAATATGTTGTTGAAAATCTAGAGTAATCATTTTCTTTCTGAAGAAGTGTGTTTAAGTTTTAACACCATCCAAACTCCTTCATAATTAGATTGAATAAAGTATGACTTGGCCCCAACAGTGGTTTACAGATCAATTAAAATTTTCTGAAAATCTTGGCTAAAATGTTCTTCATCTGTTTCAAATGAATTTATTACTCAATCTAGTTTTGTAAATTAAACTGAAAATTTAAAGTCTAACTACTCTTTCTTTCTAGTAGCCATTCAGATGAAAGCAATCTATTTGCATGTATCTAACTTCTGCAAAGATGAAAGCTGTAAAAATGTTTGATGCAAAAGCTAATTTTAAATAATAATGTTTGTTGACAAGTCCTGCAATAGTTCCATTCACTGTGAGATTTATATTCATTTCTAGAATCTTATAAAGGGTTCCATTTAACTTTGCAAACATAAATATGTCCTCGATATATTGTTTTTGTGATATTTGAATTGTGATACTTAATTTTTCATTTAATGATTTCTTTGATAATTTCAAATAATGAAAACATTTTTAACTTTACACTGAAGTCAACTTATTTTCAATTTCAAATTCTTTTTATTACCATGGCATGGTTTACTCTTAATTTTATTAGTACCATTGAATGCAATGTTTGTTGATTTTGAAGCATTTCTTTAACAACCCTGATGTCAGTAAATAATATTATGAATTATTAAAGTACTTAGAGCTATTAATAATCAGCTCTATATCCACTTTGTAGACCCATCATAGCTGCTATTGAAGCAGTGACATTTGGAAAGCGAAAAGGTTTTCACATGAGATTCTTAAGAGCTTTGTGAATTGACAATCTCTTTTTATCCATTATCAGTAATTTTGAAAGTAACATTTCTATCATTAATTTTTAATCCTACAAACCTGACATATATATAAGCAGTAATAATTCATTTTCACATAGGATGTTTAATCCCTTGTATGAAAATTTCCTTGACTGCAGTTCATTACACAGTTCATCAACATTTTTCACAATCTCTTCAAGCCTTCTTGATACAAAATCATTGCTAAGTAAAGCACAAGATTTTTTTTATTTGAACTTCTTTCTATAAATAAAACAATCTACTAAATAGCTAGACTCATTTTTAAAATTTTCTTGGTTTTACATACTTGTAATATATTGTGCTACCCTGTAAGAAATAAATAAACCTTTAGTCCTCTGAATCAGATATATTTAAAGCAATCTGGTGACATTAATATAGTTTTCAAACTTTTCTAAAAATTTTGGAAATATCATATATCCCTGCTAACATAGTGTATTTCTCAGTAAAATTTGTATGAAATTTCACTGATTTTTATTGTTTCATTTAAAAATGTGTTCACAGATTAGAAATATAAGAAATTGCTCACTTATTGGACAAACTACAAAATACAGTGTTACATAATCACCTGAATACCATTGATATATTTTCTTCATATAGTTTTAAATAAGAACTTTTAAAAGTATATTTACACTTACTGACCCTGAATATTCACTGGAAGTACTGATGCTGAATCTGAAGCTCCAGTATTTTGGTCATCTGATGCAAAAGACAACTCATTGGAAAAGTCCCTGATGCTGGGAAAGATTGAGGGCAGAAGGAGAAGAGGGCATCAGAGGATGAGACGGCTGGACTGCATCACCAACGCAATGAACAAGAAATTGGGCAAACTCCAGGAGATGGTGAGGGACAGGGAAGCCTAGCATGCTGTAGTCCTTGAAGTCACACAGAGTCAGACATAACTGGGCAACTGAATGACTACAAAAAGCGCTTGCCAGGTGGTGCTAGAGGTAAAGAATCTGTCTGCCAATGCAGGCGATGCAAGAGATGTGGGTTTGATCCCTGGGTCAAGAAGATCCTCTGGAGTAAGAAATGGCACCCACTCCAGTATTCTTGCCTGGAAAATTCCATGGGCAGAGGAGCGTGGCAGGCTACAGTCCCATGGGGCTGTGAAGAGTTAGACATGACTGAGCAACTGAGCACACACTTACATAAAGAATCTCTAAAAACGTAATAATTATAAATACAAAGTGAAAAAGTATGTTACAGTGGTGGCTCAAATATCACAAGCAACATTACCATTCTAATATAATTTTCCAAAATGGAAAGTGACTTTTGGCAAAATTCAAACAAAACAATAGACAATGTCCCTTTGATATAGAGATGAAACCCAGGAAAATTTGGTATATATTACAACCATGAAAAATATTTTATATATGCTTATAGAATTATTTCCTAGGGTCAGGTAATTTTAAGTGGCAATGAGGGACATTCAAAATTTGTATCCAGAGAATTTTTAAAAATATACAGTACGTCTCCATGCTTTATAGGATGTCTAGCATTCTTGGTCTCTATCTACTAATGCACCATCACCTTTAATAATTTAGCAATTAAAGAAATGCCTCCAATAAATCTCCAAAAATTATCAGACGAGGTGTGCTTGTGCCCCCAAAGAGAGCACTGAATAAGATATAAAATAGTGAATTCTGCTATCCATGTAATAACTATTGCCATGTTTGCCTCTAATCTACTGTTTAGTATTCTTTTATATTCAGTAAGTAAATTTTGCTATATCTCAGCCTCTTTCATAGCAGGTGTTATTAAAGTTGGCATTATTAAAAATTCAGTCTTTGAAAGAAACTTTTTGGTTTGTCACAGAAAGATGATATTGGGAAACTTTTTATAAGTTTATAAGAATCAGTCACTTTTTAGCAAATTTATAAGAATGACTTATTTTTTTCATTTCTTATATGCAATGCTCTCTGTAATGCTATTTTCATATTTTTATACCATAACACCTAAAATGTGGGTTCATCTTTATATATCTATTTTACAAGAAAAACAATTTTTATAAAATCTTACAGTGATGACTATATATTTTATCATTAAAAAAATCAGTGTAGCATTCCTCCATAGCACAAATATAAAAAGGAATCATTGATGCACAAATATAAAAAGGAATCATTGGCTTGTTTCTGCAGCTAATATTTGTGTCTGTGCCTCAAATAGAGGAAGGAAGCTAACATTTAATATGTACCTAATATTGGCAAAATATTAAAATGATTATTTAATCCTTGCAACAATCCCAGAAAGCTATTTTAAAATTAGGAAACAAATCTCAGGAGATCGAATGACTTCCACCAAGCATAGTAAAAGTCAAGTTTAGTGAAGTCTTTCTACTCTACCATCATGGAGTGCTCCAAACTAATCCTCTTAAAAGGATACCTTATAACAAATACCAGAAAATTTCCCCAGACTATCAAAATGATTTTGGAAGTTGTGTTTCAGTGCATCAATTATTATCATTATTATTTTAATGTTCTGCCCTCTTTACTTATTGTCACTCAGCTTGTCTCCTGTTGAAGCATCCTGCTAGTCTTAATTATGCGCCCTTCAATGTAATGAGCATGATGGTTATGACATATAAGTGATATGTTAATACTCTCCCTATGTTTCTTAAAGTCTAGATTAACAACATGGATTTTGAAAAAAAAATAAGCCAAGGTTACCGTGTTTTATATTTATATGAAAATACTTATTTTCCTTAAGTCTGTAAAGTTAAAAGTTGCACTATGATGGAAGAGTTTTAAGGATCTTGAGGGTTTCATAATTAGAACCGTGGGAAAATCCCATTTCTGAAGGCACATCAGACCTATTGGTGTGAAGTAAATCCATTTACTTCCTTTTCAACTAATGCTTTTCAGTATTTTATTCCCCTAAGATTCTGTCTGTAGCCACATTTTCTTTTGAATACCCATAAATTATTCCACTCACATTGGTTTCATTGAAAAGCAGTGTTTATAATGGGATAATTTGGAAAGCTATTTATCATCTCACTCAGGCTTTTATCCTTCTCTTACTTGTATCTGCATTTCTTCTTCCCTTTAAAGAGAGAGTTCCAACCCAACCATGATATTCATTAGGTATTAATATAAACTTAGTCCACTTGCTCCTGTGATGATTTATGCACTTTCTTTACTTTGCTAATTGGTCCAGTCAGTCTTTCTTCCCACTGCTTCTTTTCCAACCACCTTCCCTCAAATTTCTCATCATGGTGTGATTTTACAGTGTTAGAGAACTAACCATAATGTTAGAGAGCTAAACCTTCCCCTGCTTCTGCTGTAAATTCCCCTGTAATTAAAACAGTCTGCATTATATAGGTAGGCAGAATTCTTATCCTTCAATTCAAAAATAGATTTAGGGACTTCCCTGGTGGTCCAGTGGCTGGGTCACGGTGCTCCCAGTGCAGGGTGCCCAGGTTCAATCCCTGATCAGGGAACTAAATCCCACATGCTGCAACTTAGGAGTTCACGTGCCATAATTGAAAGAGTTGAGTTCACATGCTCGTATGTCACAACTAAGACCTGGTGCAGCCAAATAAAGAAAGAAAATGTATGTTTTTTTTAAATAGATCTAGACCCATCTATGAAGGTAAAAATTAAAGATACCTGATTATCATCATTATCATGCTCTCTGGTTTCTCATTTTCCCCGACACTTCAACAATATCTCAAACCCACCACAGAAATAAAAGTTCCTAATATTAATGAGGAAAAGCTGCATAAAATTGCCTCTTTTCCTCATTCTTCATATTGAAAAGCTTTAAATGTGTGTTTGTATATGTGAACATATGAAGCCAGATAATTGCTTTGTTGATTCTTTATATTCATAAAGTTCTTTCACTCAATGGATATTCAATAAATGTTTGATTTTTATGAAGCATTTAGTTTGTAGAACAAATATTGATAAAACTTAAAAACAGTTGTTATTTTCTACCTGTAAAATAAATAAATACTTATAAGTTGGATGCTGTATATATGTTTTGGCTCATGTGGTACTGATTGTGATGAAAGCAGGTGATAGGTAAAACTTGTAGGGGAAAAGGCAGTCTCTATGATTTTTAGATATAAGAGGAAATTTAGAGGAAATTTATATATAATTGGAAAGAGAATTGATGAATAGATGCTGCCTATTTTGACCATAACACAAAGCAAGTAGCTTAATTTAAAGGGAGAGAGTAAGAAGAAAATCAGATTACTAACCTTATAAATGAAGTATAATATTAAATTCTTTAATAGGAACACAGTATCATACTCTTAAGATAGGCAGCAAAAACAGGTATCAAATTTTTGAAAATCAAATTCACATTTATTATTAAAATCTGATAGAAGGAAATTAAAAGCAAGAATCCAGAAAATAATAAGTTTTACACATAGTACAAGAGTAAGAAAAACTAGGGAAAAAAAAAGACCATAAGTACAACTCAGTTTATATTTGCAATATGCATATTGGAATACTCACTTTTGTATAATTAGAAATAAGACTGAAACCAATTTTAAAACGTTTTATAAAGGACTCTTCAAAAAAGAGACCATAGGAAAACAAACATTCCAGTATAGATTCTCCAAAAATATACTTTTACTAAATCATTTCCAATCCTTGTATTCAGACTCGTTGCAGTTTTCATTGATTTCTGTGGAATAGAGAAACCACACGTCTGCCTGTTAAGGTACAATTTTACAATGACTACTGGAAAGTAACATGCTTGAACAAACATACACAATATGTTCAAAATGCTTACCCTCACTAGAAAGATAAAATAGAAAAAGATTCACTAGTATAATTAATAAAGATATAAATATTTAATATCACAAATAAATGCACACACATGAAAACAACCATAGGTGCCTGGGTTATCTCTGGGCTTTCTGTCCTACGATCCAGTTGTTAAATGTTGTCAACTCACTTTGCTTGTATGGAAAATAGGGATAGCAAATTTATTTCCAGAGCTATTATTTGGATTGAATGAAATACAGTACGAAAGCACTTGGAACAGTATCTGGTGTATAAGAAGAACCAGCACTTACCATACGATTACTAAGTGCTCAAAAAATAAAAGTTATTATTAATATTACCTTAGGGACTTCCCTGGTGGTCAGGTGGCTAAGACTCTAGCTCCCAGTGCAAGAGGCCCAGGTTCAGTCCCTAATAAGAGAACTTGATCTCACATCCCACAACTGAGACCTGGCACAGCCAGATAAATTGAAATCAATAGCAACAACAAAAAATTACCTTAATTATTCCACAGTGATATTGTTCTATAACTCAAAGTTTATTTTTTTTTATTTTATTTTATTTTTTTTTTACTTTACAATATTGTATTGGTTTTGCCATACATCAACATCCATCCGCCATGGGTGTACACATATTCCCCGTCCTGAACCCCCCTCCCACCATCCCTCTGGGTCATCCCAGTGCACCAGCCCCAAGCTTCCTGTATCCTGCATCGAACCTGGACTGGTGATTCATTTCTTATATGATATTATACATGTTTTAATGCCATTCTCCCAAATCATCCCCCGCCTCCCTCTCCCACAGAGTCCAAAAGACTGTTCTATACATCTGTGTCTCTTTTGCTGTCTCACATACAGGGTTGTCGTTACCATCTTTCTAAATTTCATATACATGCGTTGCTGCTGCTGCTAAGTCACTTCAGTCGTGTCCGACTCTGTGCGATCCCATAGACGGCAGCCCACCAGGCTCCCCCATCCCTGGGATTCTCCAGGCAAGAACACTGGAGTGGGTTGCCATTTTCTTCTCCAATGCATGAAAGTGAAAAGTGAAAGTGAAGTAGCTCAGTTGTGTCTGACCCTCAGCGACCCCATGGACTGCAGCCTTCCAGGCTCCTCCATCCATGGGATTTTCCAAGCAAGAGTACTAGAGTGGGGTGCCATTGCCTTCTCCGAGTAAGTACACTAGGAGCTTGAAATATGAGCAGATGTGTGAAGTACAGGTGATGACTAGCAAGCAGCTTTAGTATACTGTATTGGTGTTTTTCTTCCTGGCTTACTTCACTCTGTATAATCAGCTCCAGTTTCAGCCACCTCATTAGAACTGATTCAAATGTATTCTTTTTAATGGCTGAGTAATACTCCATTGTGTATATGTACCACAGCTTTCTTATCCATTCGTCTGCTGATGGACATCTAGGTTGCTTCCATGTCCTGGCTATTATAAACAGTGCTGCGATGAACATTGGGGTACATATGTCTCTTTCAATTCTGGTTTCCTAGGTATGTAAGCCCAGCAGTGGAATTGCTGGGTCATAAGGCAGTTCTATTTCCAGCTTTTTAAGGAATCTCCACACTGTTCTCCATAGTGGCTGTACTAGTTTGCATTCCCACCAACAGTGTAAGAGGGTTCCCTTTTCTCCACACCCTCTCCAGCATTTATTGCTTGTAGACTTTTGGATTGCAGCCATTCTGACTGGTGTGAAATGGTACCTCATTGTGTTTTTTATTTGCGTTTCTCTGATAATGAGTCATGTTGAGCATCTTTTCATGTGTTTGTTAGCCATCTGTATGTCTTCTTTGGAGAAATGTCTATTTAGTTCTTTGGCCCATTTTTTGATTTGGTCATTTATTTTTCTGGAATTGAGCTGCAGGAGTTGCTTGTATATTTTTGAGAGTAGTTGTTTGTCTGTTGCTTCATTTGCTATTATTTTCTCCCATTCTGAAGGCTGTCTTGACTCAAAGTTTATATGGCAGAAAGGATCATTGTTTTATTCCTGTCTTTATTTCCTTCTCTTTAAAATTCTGGAAGAATATTAATTTTTTCATGTAATTTTAATATATACTTTTGACCAGATTATATATAACATATTTGTGATTAAAGTTTTTTTTTTTTATTAAAGATTTAATTAGAGAAAAGTTTTTATAAAAACCAATCACTACTTGGGTTATGACCTTAAATAACTTGGCCTATAGCAGGAATCTAAAAGGTCAGCTTTATAATTATTGTGACAAATCAATCAATATTTTATTTATATGCAATTTTAGCACACTGACTTACACAAATCCTCTCTGTCTTTCATTTTCAACATGACCTCAAAATTGCAGTTAAGACAATTACTCTCTGAACTTTAGGGAGTAAGTATGGAACCAAGTAGGAGTGCCTTTTGAGAAATGAGAAGCCCCTAAAGAAATAATGATTAGTTCATTTATAACATCTAATCATTTTCATGCTTTCCTTGACAAACTTCTCTCCCAGCTATTGAGGTAATATAAATCCCTCTACTCTCCTGAGATTTGTTTTACAGCAAATTGAATATATCCAACTCACTTTTTTCTTTCTCCTACACTAGTTTCGTTTATCACTGAATTTTCAGTATTCCATGTCAGATATTCTATATGTGACAAACCAGTGCCCGTTTTTCTTACAAAGCTATTTAAATTCTCTTATTACTCTGTGGTCTATTTTGCTTCCCCAAAACTCTTCTCATATTTTGAATGGGCTCTTTGACACAAAGAATCCCAAAGGTAATTTTTTTTTCTTTGCTCTTTTCTTTTTACTACAAAAGTATATAAGTTCTAGATGGCAGTGTGGTAACTCTTGAAAATCTCCTCTATATTGGAAGAGTTTATGTCAAATTATTTTGTCAACAAAATCTGGCACCACCCAGGGCTATGTTGGGCGTTTGTAGAGAGATATAGTTCTGAAACGTTCTGGGAAAGCAATCACTTCTGCATTGTCTAGCCTGAGGAATCTGCACTGCACTTGTTTCTCCAGCTCACAGATCTCACCTGCCGACTGTCATTTTTGGAAGGGCCTTGATTGCAAGTGGCCTAAGCTGTGGAATAGCTCCTGCAATTTATAATTTTCTCTTTTTAGTCTATTTTGTCTATCTTTCACTTTTTCTCCTGGGATAAAAACTGTTTTTGCTTTTGTTGACTCCTGGGAACAAGAAATACAGATATTTACATTATATTTTATTAGGAATTTAAATTATCACTTGTTTATATTATCACTGAGATTTTACTTTTTTTCCCCTAATCTCATAAAACCAATGTTTTATTTTTATTGATCCTCTTCAGCCAGAGTTATTTCACTTTTAAAATACATTTAGAAATCACAAAGCTTTCCAAATCTCTCTTAGCAGTTTTTCAAGATTTGTGTATAGAAAACACACTCAACAATTGCAACTAGGTCAGATGGAAACTCCTGGAGAAGTAGGAAATATATCTGTCATTTTCATAAGCTTATTACTAGGAACCCATCTGATATCTTATTAGTGTTGAGTTTGGGGGTTTTTTATTTCCCTTTCCCTTAGCTAATGACTTATTTACATATTGACTTTCTTCATGAGATTTTTGGGGGGTGAAAAAAAACAGTAAATGGGCACTTAACTGGAGAATAAAACAGTATTCAAAACATGTACTCTTCTTATGAAAGTCCTTCTGTTGAATTAACAACTTTGCAATAATCATTGTGTCATGAAATAATTGCCAAATGACATATGTCTCCTTAATCAGCATTGTTCACTGATGACCAGACCATAGAGCCATTGGACTTGCAGATGCAGGTTTTGACTTATTGTGGCTTATAATGTATGAACATCGGTGATAGGATGTTTCAAACCACAAAATTCAACTCTGATTTTACATGCTTGGATAGTACTGGTCTGCATGGGAAAATTAAGTCCATTTTTCTGGAATTTGTTTTGGATTTTTAAGTGAGATTTTATATGCAATAATAGATACATGTTAAGCCTTATTTTAAAAATTCTGTATACTTAAAGATAACTCTGCTAATGATGTAGCTAAGATTATTATAGTGCTGATCCTAAACTACATCCCTCATGTGATTTACTGAAATGCATCTCCATCCAGAAAATACCCGCTCCAGTACTGGTGTGCTACAATGACTAAGGTTTCCATAAATAAAATCACTATTTTGAGTTAAGACATTATCTCCATAAAAATCAATAAATTTTAGAATAAATTAAAACATTATCTATCTCTAATAATTTGGTACCAAATGTAATAATTGGTAATAAATAAGTGTTATAGGTTTTTAATAGCAACTATATTGCCAATATCAATGGACTTTATAAATATATATTATTGATATAAAAGATAGTAAAGATTATAAAAATAAAATAGCACCACATATATAATTATTACAGGTAACTAGAAACTGCAAACACAACACATAAAAATTTTTTTTGCATCACAGATATAACAAAGTTGCCTAAACTGCAGTGAAGAAACAGCTTTTTGAGATAACCTGAAAAATCCGATCATGTACTTCTTTTCACCTGTTTATTTTACTTGAATTTTATTTATAGCATCCTGAGAAAATTACTTTCTAGTGTACGAAAAATTAAAATAAGTCTCACAGAGGTAAAGTGACTTTCAGAACTTTAAACAACTAAGTCAATAAAAGAGCTAACATTATAATTTAGTTCTTTTATCTTCTATTATAGTGCATCTTCCATCAGTCTTTTGCAAATTGAAAAAAGTAAAATCAACCTATAGTAAGAATATATTTTAGGTATATGATAAACAAAGCCTGTATTTCCATCATAATCTCTAAGAAAAGTGTCTTTGTAGAATAAGACAAATTCTGGCTTGCTGGCTTCCTGATTCTTGGATTACTTTGTTGAAATGGATCTCAAAATCACAGTTCATTGCCACGGATGAGAGTAACATTTGGACATATCTGCTGCTCCCTGGATTTGTTTCAAGGCTAAGTTTGGCAATCTCAGGACTACCTGAGACCTGTAATAAATCAAGAATGCCATCATGGTAAACCTTGCTCCCAAACTTAAAGAAGTGGAAGAAATAAGATAAGAAGCCTATGAACTCTTACCCTTACACTATCATTCTACTTATTATTAACTAGTGATCTCCCAGACATAATAGTTCAAAATATTTATCTTATCTCGAGTGTCACTTGTACACACATATCATGCAGCCCTTAGTGATCGTGTGCCACTATGAAACCTCTCTTTTTATATGTCTTTTAGCTCCTCAGAATATCCTGATACCAGTGATATGAATTTATGCCTATGTCATTCATAGTACAGCAAGGCAAAACCTTTACACAGATTTTGAATTATTTTATGACAGTTTCTGATAACTTGATTTATTGGATTTGATTTAACCCATTTAACATTTGAAAACATTACCAACTTAGAAACATTGCTTTTTTAATGTATATCCAGATAACATCTTTTAAATAATAGCACCTATTTTTTTTCCAAAGATGATTCTTTACATCTGAACTAAATACTGTCCTCTGGTTGTTTCTTACAAGGGCATGGGTTAACAAGTCTGAAAAGACTGCATATGTACGGTACAATTAACAAATAAGTAAATATTAATAGATGATGAATGTTGTAAGCTAGGTTTACCATTATTGGAAAGAGAGTCACATGTAAGCAAGGAGAAGGGGAACTAGAATGAACCATATGGGAATGGATTAGAGTGAGAGACAGTTGTATGAATCCATGTTTAGCTTGGTTCTTCCCTGACAGCTCAGCTGGAAAAGAATCTGCCTGCAATACAGGAAACCCTGGTTTGAATTCTGGATCAGGAAGATCCCCTGGAAAAGGGATAGGCTACCCACTCCAGTATTCTTGGGCTTCTCTTGTGGATCAACTGGTAAAGAATCTGCCCACAATGTGGGAGACCTGGGTTTGATCTCCCTGGGTTGGGAAGATCCCCGGGAAAAGGGGAAGACTACCCACTCCAGTATTCTGGGCTAGAGAATTCCATGGACTGTATAGGCCATGGGATTGCAGAGTTGGATAAGACTGAGCAACTTTCTCTTTCATGTTTAGCTTGATATAGATACAGATATACAGATAGATAAATAATTATATATATTTGTACATATACAAATTAGTGTGCTAATAGCACCTGATACAAAGAACTGACTCATTGGAAAAGACCCTGATGCTGGGAAAGATTGAAGGCAGGAGGAAAAGGGGACAACAGATGATGAGATAGTAGGATGGTATCACCTACTCAATGGACATGAGTTTGAGTAAGCTCCAGGAGTTGGTGATGGACAGGGAAGCCTGACGTGTTGCAGTCCATGGGGTCACAAAGAGTCTGACATGACTGAGCGACTGAACTGAAGAAGCAACAATGATAGGGAATTAAGTCTACCTAGCTCCCAGATCTTTGTTTATCAAACCATTCTCCAATAGAAGGTATCAGGTCTCCTGGGAGAAATGGCTTAATCGAGGGATGGCTTAGGGAATATACAAAATGAACCTGGAGCATCTTGTAGTGCCAGAAAGGAAATGATTAAAAAAATAAAAGAACAGAAGTGTTGGCGAATGCCAAATGGACACAGGAGCCTAACTGAAAGAGCTCCAAATGGCCAAAGCTACCAGAACAAATTGACCAATTGCTCAAAGCTGGAACTACTACCTAAGTCTGTATTAACTTAAGTAATTGAATGAATAAATGTGAAAGAAGAGATAAATGTACTTTACTTAAGAATTCCAAATTATGTAGCTATTCCTTTATCAAGGAGGAGGAGCTTAACTTCTTCACAATCTTTGAACATGAATTGTACCAAATAGTGACTCACTTTTGAAAAATAGAGTATGGAAGAGTGGAGTGACTCTGTGGTGGAGAAACCTGTCAAACACTGCTTTGGCCAGGTGACGAAGGTCAACATCAACAACACTGGCGCATTGCATGTGCCTTTAACACAATGTGAACAGAATGATATTTCACAATGTGATGCTCTTTTTACACAATCCATTTTCTTTATGGTATTGACTATACTTTTGCAACATGAAGGCTTTTCTTACACATTCCTACTGACTCTCCCTTTTATTATTTATCACAAGTGTTTCATGAGTAAATACTTTGAGCTTCTAACTCTGTCTTGGGTAAACTTTCTGGAGGAATCAAATGACATTACTTTTAAAATAATAATTGATACGTTTCGGTTTAAGTCTACTAAAATGGTATTTGTTTTCTATTTGTATGTCTGTTCTCTCTTAATTGTTCATCTTTTCCTGATATCTCCAGAATAAACTGATATTTTTAGCATTCCATTTTATCTCCTCTATTGATTTTTAGTCATGTATTTTTGTGTTATTCATTTTGTGCTTTCCTTTATGCATTTTTAATTTATCAAATCTAACTTCAAAGGTAATCTACTACTTTATAAACTATGTAAGAATCTGACAAAAGCTTACTCCAAATTATCACGCTCAGGTTCTTTGTGTCCTTATACTTAATTCTGCATATGCTATAGATTTCAAAATCCATTGTTGTTATTTTACTTTAAATTGTCAATAGTGCCTAAAAGATATTTACAGAGATATTGATATATATAAACATAGGAACATAGATATAGATATCTAGAAATATATTCACTTACATATTTGCTTTTTCTGGCATTCTTCATTCATTGTATATAGCCTGAAGAACTTCTTTTTACATTTCTTGTAGTTTAGTTTGCATTAGTAGAATTCTTCAAACTTTTGCTTATCTGAACATCTCTTTATTTCACCTTTATTTTAAATATAGAAATCTCTGTGCGTGATTTTTATTTTCCCGCACTGCTGCTGCTGCTAAGTCGCTTCAGTCGTGTCCAACTCTGTGCAACCCCATAGACAGCAGCCCACTAGGCTCCTCTGTCCCTGGGATTCTCCAGGCAAGAATACTGGTGTGGGTTGTCATTTCCTTCTCCAATGCATGAAAGTGAAGTTGCTCAGTCGTGTCCAACTCTTAGCGACCCCATGGACTGGAGCCTACCAGGCTCCTCCGTCCATGGGATTTTCCAGGCAAGAGTACTGGAGTGGGGTGCCATTGCCTTACTTCAGTTCAGTTCAGTTCAGTCGCTCAGTCATGTCCGACTCTTTGTGACCCCATGAATCACAGCAGCCAGGCCTCCCTGTCCATCACCAACTCCTGGAGTTCACTCAAACTCACGTCTATCAAGTCAGTGATGCCATCCAGCCATCTCATCCTCTGTCGGCCCCTTCTCCTCCTGCTCCCAATCCCTCCCAGCATCAGAGTCTTTTCCAATGAGTCAACTCTTCACATGAGGTGGCCAAAGTACTGGAATTTCACCTTCAGCATCATTCCTTCCAAAGAAATCCCAGGGCCGATCTTCAGAATGGACTGGTTGGATCTCCTTGCAGTCCAAGGGACTCTCAAGAGTCTTCTCCAACACCACAGTTCAAAAGCATCAATTCCTTAGAGCTCAGCTTTCTTCACAGTCCAACTCTCACATCCATAAATGACCACTGGAAAAACCATAGCCTTGACTAGACGAACCTTTGTTGGCAAAGTAATGTCTCTGCTTTTGAATATGCTATCTAGGTTGGACATAACTTTTCTTCCAAATAGTAAGTGTCTTTTAATTTCATGGCTGCAGTCACCATCTGCAGTGATTTTGGAGCCCAAAAAATAAAGTCTGACATTGTTTCCACTGTTTCACCATCTATTTCCCATGAAGTGATGGGACTGGATGCCATGATCTTCGTTTTCTGAATGTTGAGCTTTAAGCTGACATTTGCACTCTCCTCTTTCACTTTCATCAAGAGGCTTTTTAGTTCCTCTTCATGTTCTGCCATAAGGGTGGTGTCATCTGCATATCTGAGGTTATTGATATTTCTCCCCACAATCTTGATTCCAGCTTGTGTTTCTTCCAGCCCAGCATTTCTCATGATGTACTCTGCATAGAAGTTAAATAAGCAGGGTGACAATATACAGCCTTGACGTACTCCTTTTCCTATTTGGAACCAGTCTGTTGTTCCATGTCCAGTTCTAACTGTTGCTTCCTGACCTGCATACAAATTTTTCAAGAGGCAGGTCAGGTGGTCTGGTATTCCCATGTCTTTCAGAATTTTCCACAGTTGATTGTGATCCACACAGTCAAAAGCTTTGGCATAGTCAATAAAGCAGAAATAGAATGATGCTCTTCCAAAATTTGGGTTCAGTCATTTCTGGTAAGTAATCAGCAGCACTCTTAATGTTGTTCCACTGTATGTAATGTCTTTCTTTCTCTCTAGATGTTTCTCCTTCCTGGACTCCAAATGACATGCTACATGCATGCTCAGTCACTCAGTTGTGTCGAACTCCACAACCCCATGGACTGCAACCCACCAAGCTCCTCTGTCCATGGAATTTTCTAGGCAAGTACACTTGGAGTGGGTTGGAGTGGGTTGCCATTGCCTACTCCAGATGATCTTCCCAATCCAGGGACTGAACCTGTGACTCCTGCATTGGCAGGCAGATTCTTTACCAGTGAGACACCTGGGAAGCCCCAAATGATGTGCTAGACTATTTTATATTGTCCTATATCTTGAAAGCTCTGTTCTCTTGCTCTCTTTCTCTCTCTTTTTTTTTTTTTTTTTTTTACTGTTTTGACTTTTGCCATTTAAATTTGAAAAATTTATTTGCCCTATATTTAAGGATACTGATCACTAATTCTTTTCTCTGCTATATGCAGTCTGCTGATAGCTCACAGGAAGGATTCTTCATCTCTGTTACCATACTTTTCATTTCTAGCATTTATATTTGAAATTGTACAGGAGGCAGTGATCAAGACCATCCCAAGGAAAAAGAAATGCAAAAAGGCAAAATGCTTGTTTAAAGAAGCCTTACAAATAGCTGAGAAAAGAAGAGAAGCTAAAGGCAAAGAAGAAAAGGAAAGCTATATCCATCTGAATGCAGAGTTCCAAAGAATAGCAAGGAAAGATAACAAAGCCTTCCTCAGTGATTGGTGCAAAGAAATAGAGGAAAACAATACAATGGGAAAGACTAGAAACCTCTTCAAGAAAATTAAAGATACCAAGGGAACATTTCATGCAAAGATGGGCACAATAAAGGACAGAAATGGTTCGGACCTAATAGAAGCAGAAGATATTAAGAAAAGGTGGCAAGAATACAAGGAAGAAATATACAAAAAAGTTCTTAATGACCCAGATAACCATTATGGTATGATCACTCGCCTAGAGCTAGACATCCTGGAGTCCAAAGTCAAGTGGGCCTTAGGAAGCATCACTACAAAACTACTGAGGGTGATGGCATGCCAGTTGAGCTATTCCAAATCCTAAAAGATGATGCTGTGAAAGTGCTGCACTCAATACGCCAGCAAATTTGGAAAACTCAGCAGTGCCCACACGACTGGAAAATGTCAGTTTTCACTCCAATTCCAAAGAAAGACAATGCCAAAGAATGCTCAAACTACCGCACAATTGACTCATCTCACACACTAGCGAAGTAATGCTTAAAATTCTCAAAGTCAGGCTTCAACAGTACATGAACTGAGAACTTCCGGATGTTCAAGCTGGATTTAGAAAAGGCAGAGGAACTAGAGATCAAACTGCCAACAACTGTTGAATCATGGAAAAAGCGAGAGAGTTCCAGAGAGACATCTACTTCCACTTTATTGACTATGCCAAAGCCTTTGACTGTGTGGATCACAACAACCTGTGAAACATTCTTAGAGAGATGGGAATACCAGACCACCTGACCTGCCTCCTGAGAAATCTATATGTAGGTTAAGAAAAAACAGTTAAAACCAGACATGGAACAATGGACTGGTTCCAAATTGGGAAAAGGAATACATCAAGGCTGTATATTGTCACCCTGCATATTTAGCTTCTGTGCAGAGCACATCATGTGAAACACTGGACTGGATGAAGCAAAAGCTGGAATCAAGATTTCTGGGAGAAATATCAAAAACCTCAGATATGCAGGTGACACCACCCTTATGGCTGAAAGCACAGAGGACCTGAGGAACCTCTTGTTAAAAGTGAAAGAGGAGAGTGAAAAATTGGCATTAAAACTCAACATTCAAAAAATGAAGATGATGGCATCCAGTCCCATCACTTCATGGCAAATAGATGTGGAAACAACTGAAACAGTGACAGATTTTATTTTGGGGGGGCTCCAAAATCACTGCACATGGTGACTGCAGCCTTGAAATTAAAAGACACTTGCTCCTTGGAAGAAAAGCTATGACCAATCTAGATAACATATTAAAAAGTAGAGACATTGCCAACAAAGGTCCATCTAGTCAAGGCTATGATTTTTCCAGTAGTCATGTATGGATGTGAGAGTTGAACCATAAAGAAAGCTGAGCACAGAAGAATTGATGCTTTTGAACTGTGGTGTTGGAGAAGACTCTTGAGAGTCCCTTGGACTGCAAGGAGATCAAACCAGTGCATACTAAAGGAAATTAGTCCTAAATATTCATTGGAAGAACTGATGATGAAGCTGAAACTCCAATACTTTGGCCATCTGATGTGAAGAACTGACTCACTGGAAAAGACCCTGATGCTGGGAAAGATTGAGGGCAGGAGGAGAAGGGGATGTCAGAGGATGAGATTGTTGGATGGCATCACTGAATCAATGGACATGGTTTTGGGCAGGCTGTGGGGGTTGATGATGGACAGGGAAGCCTGGCTTGCTGCAGTCCATGGGGTCACAAAGAGTCAGACACGACTGAGTGACTGAAATGACTGACTGAATCTTTTATAATATCTATTCCTCTGATGATACATCCCATCTGTTCATTCTTGCTGTTTTCTGCCTTTTTCTCTAGATGTTATGATGTATTTGTCATAGTTACTTTGAAATAGCTGGCCTTTTCCATGAAACCCTTTAACATTTTTATCATGGTTATTTTTAAATCACTGATTGATAATTTCAGTGCCTCCTGCCTGATTCATTGTTGATTATCAATCTAGTTTTCTTTCTTATTATCTAATAAATTT
The DNA here is from genome assembly GCF_003369695.1 of Bos indicus x Bos taurus. Lineage (NCBI taxonomy): Eukaryota > Metazoa > Chordata > Mammalia > Artiodactyla > Bovidae > Bos > Bos indicus x Bos taurus. The sequence goes on along the minus strand of NC_040085.1, from coordinate 34,790,031 downwards.
CTCTTAAATGTCATAAAATTGTAAAAAAAAAAATGGAGTCCAAAATAAATAATACGTATGTGTAGAAAAAAGCATGCTCCTTCTTATAAATCAACCCCATCTGCATTTGAGCCTGGCCTAGAATCTGTTGCTGCTTTTGTTATATTTAGTTCAGTAAGGTCTCAAATTATTTGAAGGTAAATTCAGAACCTTTCTTTTAGTAGACTTGGGTTCTGAATGCCTACAGCATCTCTGTTTTGCTGTCCTCAGACTTCATTAGACTCCATGATCAGGCACCTTGGAGAGTTTTATATCATCTCTGTTTCCCACACCCAGCCACACAAGTCTTCTGCCTCAAGCTCACTGTAAGATCCAGAGTGTCTATGGAAATTCTGTCCCTTCGGCATGCTTCTCAGCACTCAGGTATCTTTGTGCACCTGCATCTGAAGGCTTACTCTCAGCTCTCCTTCAGAAATAAACAGATGCTGTCTCCTACTCAGTAGAAGGTGTAGAGGCCTGGAGATTTTCTCTCAGTTATCCCTCCCTGCCTTTACATTTTAGCAGGCCATCACACTATCATACGATGAGTTCCTTAAGTGCATAAGGATTTCTCTTGGTGCACTGTCCTCCCCTCAGACTTCAGCATTCTCTACATACCTGAATCCCAGGTGGAATCTGTCTCAGCTCTTCTGTGCTGGGCACAATTTTCTCCTTAGTGCTAAAAGAAGCTTGTGGAAAAGATTTGGCAGGTAGTTGCAAATTTTCTTTGTTTCTGCCTCCCTGGGATTCTAAACTGTCATACCAGCACATTATCAGTCTTTAAGAACTTATTAAAGGGATCTGTTTTCTCCTTAGTCACAGCTATGATGGCTTCTTTCTCCTCCTGCTGTTTCACCAGATAAAAAAGCAGACATGGGTCACTTCTCTTCTAGGTCATGTTAATTACTCTGTGCATTATAATTCAATAGGTAACTTTGCATGTTCATATCTCTGTGAGTGTATGAAACTCTGACTTAAAGATTCTTATTGCTAAGGTGGAGGAACATTCTCTTGCAACTCTTTCTATATCCGAAGTGGAAGGAAACAGAAATCCTCATCTTTTATTTCTAATGGACTCGTTTCTTCAGTAGTCTTTTTGAATAATGACTCATGAAAGATGCTTTAAATTAAAAAAATTTTTAAATTAGTTTCTCTTATTCCTAGAAGCTTATTATTTTTAATTTCTCTAAAACTTTTGAGATACCCAGCAGTGGGATTTCTCAGAAGAATATACAATTTCTAGGCTCTAGATTTATCAAGTCTCAAGTCATGAATCCAGTGCACAGAAGTTGAAGCAGTATATACTGCTCAGAATATATTCTCATTCCCATAGGAATCACAAGGAATATTTCCCTACATGTGAAACTAGAATAATATTGCTACAGAACTAAAAGAAGATTATGAATTTTAAAATGTAAGTACAAAAGTCCATGAGAGAGTAAGGTAATTGCGGGGACATAAAAAGTCATGTTGAATACAAAGATTTATTGCTTATGCCAAATCTTCAGAGTAATAGAAAACTAGTGCAATTCGTTGAAATAATAAAGGGTCCATTTATCAGACTTTACATAAAGAACTGTTTAAAGCTTAAAGGAAGCAAAATAATGCTCTTGACATAACTGGAATATAAAATATTACCTGCATTTTAAAATATAATCTCCTTGAATACAAGTTTGAAAACTTCAAATTGATTTTTTAAAAATTACTGATAGATGGTTTTATCATCAAAATAGATATTCAGTAAATTCCAAAATGCATATAACCATCCCAAGGTATATGCATTCCAAGGAGGAGAAGGGGGGCGAGAGAGGATGAGATGATTTGGTGGCATCACTGACTCGATGGACATGAGTTTGAGTAACCTCCAGGAGCTGGTGATGGACAGAAAATCCTGGCATCCTACAGTCCATGAGGTTGCAGAGTCGGACACAACTGAGTGACTGAACTGAACTGAACTGATCCCAGGGTAACAAATAGATGGTACTGTATTTCAGTAATACATTTCTAATTTAAAAAATACATAATTGCCTACAAAATCAGTAATGTTCTGAGTTAGCAAGCAGGCAATTCAGAACTAAAGGGAAGAGAAACAAATACTTTAGTAAATATTAATATAGATAGATAATAAATGTTGACTACAAACTACATTTTCTATTAAAAAAATCTTTTATGATTTAATCATGCAATACAAAAGGACTGATTATAACTGCAATATGGGTAACTGAAATTACTCTATTTCTGAACTTAACCTGAACTTAAACTATTTACTATGTCCTGGCACTGGCACTGTTATATCATAACTATTTACTTATCCCAAAGTGCATCTTACAGAACTTGTGACTCAGAGGTCAGTATCTTGGCCTAAGACAAATACTAGTAGGGCATAGTTTCTGAATCAAATGTGGTTGACTTTTAATTCTGTGTTCTGAGAAAAGAAAATTTGGAAGGAGTAGGATCAGAAGGGTAGGTAAAGGAGGCCTGACTTCAAAGATAATAAGTTTTCTGTGAAACCACAGAAAGCTGACATAAGAATGGGAAAAGCCATCAAACAATAAAATTCTCTCAGGAACCATTAAACCTATTCTTGGCCACAAAGAAAGGATACAAATATTCTGGCAGCTCTCCACACTAGTTATCTAATAGTAAAACAACTTAGGCAGGGATTTAAAATATTACCAAATCACTAAGGGCCATGGCAGGAAGCATCAGTCAAAGGAGGCATAAAAATGCCTCATAGTTGAGCCTAGGGACTCCTTATAAAATAAAGTTTGGTTAAAACATAGCTAGAGATCAGCAAATAGCTTGAATATCCTCCAGCAATGCTCAAGGCAATGAAAGAGTTGACTGTGTTCATATATGCAGAGCCAAGATATTCAAGCAGTAGTAAGGCTGACAGTTTAAAGACACAGAATGAACCTGAAATACAAATCAATTGAAAAAGGAAACAACCTTCTACTTTTCTGTCTTCCTCATAATACTTATTGCCCCCAGAATATTCGTTATATTAATTAAGGATTAACTTTACATATGTTAACTTTCTAAACACAACCCACTAGTCACAATCTTTATAATATACAGTGGCTCAAAAGAATGTTCTTCATTTGTATCAAAGCATTTATTTATGCCATTCTTACATAGCTGTTTGAATGAGAAAAATTAAGAGCTTTGTATCTGGGCTATATCATAACAAAAGGCATAACTGACTGGAAATAGAATTTTGAATACTAGAATTCAAACACCTAGATAAATATATATTATATATACACAATATATGAAGTCAATTATGAAATTAAATGTAATATAGCTATAAATATTGAAGTTTAAATGCTATCTTATAGAGAAGATTATTTTCTCTTTAAAAACTCTGCCTATGAAAACTAGCAGTGTAGGTCAGTAAGTATAATGTTTCATAATGTATCCCAGCAGAATCAAATCTAATAAATTCTTTTTCTCACATAGAAAAATTGTTAATATAGACAATAGTCTATGGATATATATGTGAAGCTTTAATTTTTAATCATGGTGAATGATTTGTCTTCAAGTATGACTCAGTGGTAAAGAATCTGCCTACCAATGCAGGAGACACAGGTTCGATCCTGGGTCCAGATGATCCCCTGGAGAAGGAAATGGCTACTCAACTCCAGCAGTTTTGCCTGAGAAATCCATGGACAGAGGAGCCTGGCAGGTTATAATCCATGGGGTCACAAAGAGTCAGACACAACTTAGTGACTAAACAACAACAACAGAGAAGCCAACCACAAAGTAAGAAAATATTTATTACTTTACTTAATGAGAACCTGAAATTAACCAGTTACCCTTTCCACTATGTGACTTGAAAATCAAGAATCTGGATCAGGATCAGTGTTAGTTTAGTTTGGGATTTAAGGGACAGGAAACTCCAAATTAAAATAAGGGTCAATACATTGAAATTTAATTATTTATTACATAAACGTTCAAGTGCATGGTCCACGGCCAGAAAGATGCTCCACAGAATTGGAGATCTGGTGTCTTTCTATCTTGTTACACTATTTTTATATTGCTGCCATTCCTAATTCACCTTATAGTATAGGATTGCATTAACTAAAGCCATGTTATCTTCATCACAACAATAGGAGAAAAGGGAGAGAAAGAAACTATTGGAATTTGCATATCTTTAATGACCTGATAGCAAGTAGCATCAAGAAAAGTTGGCATATTTTAGCTTTATTTCAAGCATCCATGAGCACAGCTAAAATTCAGAAAGCCTATTACAAAGAAAAGCATGAAAAACCTGTTCCTTCTGTAATATTCCTGTACTGTTCTTGTTTTTCCCTAAGATATCAAGTGATATTGCCACAGCGGCAGCAGTCACATATTTAAAAGACTTCCTTGAATGGCATAAATGCCTTGCACACTATTGTCTAGAAGGAGACCCCTCTTCCCAGGGCTCCATCAGGAGACTCCCAACTATAACTCATTGGTTAGAACTATGTTACGTGTCCACCTGTAGTTACATAAGGACAGTTGTGAAAGCAAGGATCTGTCCCAGAGAATAAGACTGGTTTGAATGATCAGAACCAATGATAATTGATCCTCTCATACTAGGAACATTGGTGTCAAAAGGAAATTAAAATTTTGTTAGTAAGCAAGATTGGAGTATAGCTATTGAGTAAGCCATAGTGTTTGTCACTATGGCAGTGTTTTGAGTGTCTGGTTAAAAGTGCAATGACATATGAAAGCCCAAAACATACATTTCAGTTTTGAAAAGTCGCATTAGTGAAATTAGTGGAAATGGTAAGGAGGAAAAAAGGAAGGAAAGAGGGTAAAAAGGGAGGGAGGGAAAGAAAAAGAGGGAGAGAGGGAAGGAGGAAGGAAGAGAGAAAATCAATTTTTTTATTTCTAAATATTGTTTTGGTTAAATAGGAAATGTAAAAGTAATATAACATATTAGAATTGACTGAAACTGGGAATAAAACATATAAAATAATATTTGATGTTGCTGAAATTTTTCAGAAAAAGATTTTCTTAAGTATTTTATGAGAAAATAAGAAAGATTGAAAAAATATTTATTCAACATTGGAAGCAATGATAACAATATATCAACTCAAAATAAAAGAAATATGCAAAATGAAAGTGAAAATTATGGGGTAAAATTCAAGAATGTTTTAGAACTAGGCATCTAGTAACCTTGGTCTTCCCAGGTAGCGTTAGTGGTAACGAACCCTCCTGCCAACTCAGGAAATTTGAGACAGAGGATCAATCCCTGGGTTGGGAAGATCCCCCCTAGGAGGGCATGGCAACCCTACTCCAGGATTCTTGCATGCAGAATCCCATGGACAGAAGAGCCTGGATGGCTACAGTCCATTGTGTTGCAGAGTCAGACACGACTGAAGTGACTTAGCATGCACTCATCTAATAACCTAATATGTTATTACATTAAAAGATAAAAGTATATAAAAATTTCTTTGGATATCAAAGAAGAATTGGAAACAATAAGTATGCATTCTTTATTTAAAAAAAAAATCATACGACAAACTAAGACTAGAAGAAAATGCCTTTAACCTATTAAAGACTATTAGGAATCAATAAGAAACTCCTTATTAAGGGTGAACAACAACAAAAAGCTCCAAATCATCAATTATTATTCACATTATTCTTCTAATAAATTTAGTAATAAAATTAGAGAATTTAGTAATCTGAAAAGTGGAAAGTTAATGCAAATGATAACAATCACTATCATTGATAGAAAATTTAAGTACATAATCTAACATAGTACATTAACTCTAATAGTAGCCAAACTTATGAGAAAACTCAGCAAGATGCAAGACAAAGCACAACATTTGTGTTCAGTCATATTCAACTCTTTTTTACCAAATGGACTGTAGTCCACCAAGCTCCTCTATCCATGGAATTTTCCAGGCAAGAATACTGGAGTGGTTACAATTTCCTCTTCCAGGGGATCTTCTCGAACCAGGGATCAAACCTGTGTCTCTTGAGCCTCCTGCATTGGTAGGCAGATTCTTTACCGTGAGCCACCTGGGAAGCCTCAAAATATACCATACTCTATATCATATCCTTGCTGTCTATAATATTACCAGAAATAGCCAGCTTTTTAAAATGGTAGTGTAGAAGTATTTTATTCACAACAAGAATAAAATAAATAACAGTACAACAAACTAAAAATTAATCAGCAAGGCTTTCATAAAAAAATTAAATCTTTACTTGAGAAACATAAAACATGGTAAGAGTAAGTAGAGAGAGATTATATTCCCAGAGAAAAGAATCGGTGTGTAGAGAGCTCACTTCTTTTCTAACCTACATAAATATAGTACAATTAAGCTTCTTTCACCCAATAAAACCTGGATCAATGGCTTTCCTTAGAATATAAACTTTACAGAGTTCCTAAAATTCAAATCGGAGGTACTGGAAAAACCTCAACAAACAGTTGACCTGAAAATCAGCTAAAAACTTTGCAAGACTTCCAATTTCAAAAGATATGCATGAAAACATCATGGTTAGATTAAAAAAAAAAATTCATGATTTCAATGATCACTCTCCCAACACACAGCAATGAAAGCCACATGTCCAACTGGTTTATATTCCAATTGGTTCACAAAACTGCTGCTTATACTAGCATGCTTCAAGTTGAAAAGCCAAGGAACTTATTTTCAATAGTGGTTAATAGTTCCACTGAGCCAAAGAGATAAGCCAAACCAGTGATAGTAAATTTAATGTAATGCCAACAGCAATCCCAAGGTAATTTTAAGTTGAAAAAAGAAATGATTCTAAAGTTAGTCTGAAAGAATAAATATACAAATGTTGAAGAAAAATTAAATGAGGTAGTTACACCAGCTAAATTTTAAAGTATATCTATAAAGACATAGTATCGTTAAATAAAAAGATCAGTCACAGCACAAGACAAACTCATCAATGGAATAAAACAAAGTATGGAAACAAATTCACAAGGAAATACAGGATTTGATGGAGCATCAAAGGTTGTGATATTTGTTCACAGTGTTGGGGTGAGTATAAATTTGGAGAGATAACATCTTTTATATCTGTGCTTCATACCATAACCAAAACAAACAATCAAAAGGGTTAAAATTATAAGCACTAAGATTTCAGAGAATTCTAGAAAAACATATACTTTTGCTTCACTGACTATGCTAAAGCCTTTGGCTGTGTGGATCACAACAAACTGGAAAATTCTTAAAGAGATGGGAATACCAGACCACATGACCTGCCTCCTGAGAAGCCTGCATGCAAGTCAAGAAGCGACAGTTAGTACCAGACATGGAACAACAGATTGCTTCAAAATTGGGAAAGGAGTATGTCCAGGCTGTATATTGTCACCCTGCTTATTTAACTTCTATGCAGAGTACATCATGAGAAACGCTGGGCTGGATGAAGCACAAGCTGGAATCAAGATTGCCGGGAGAAATATCAATAACCTTAGATTTGCAGATGATACCACCCTTATGGCAGAAAGTGAAGAGGAACTAAAGAGCCTCTTGATGAAGGTGAAAGAGGAGAGTGAAAAAGCTGGCTTAAAACTCAACATTCAAAAAATGAAGATTATGGCATCCAGTCCCGTCACTTCATTAAAAATAGATGGGTAAACAAGTCAATCCTAAAGGAAATCAATCCTGAATATTCATTAGGACGGATGCTGAAGCTGAAGCCCCAATACTTTGGTCACCTGATGTGAAGAGCTGACCCATTAGAAAAGACCCTGATGCTGGGAAAGATTGAAGGCAGGAGAAGGGGACAACAGAGGATGAGATAGTTGGATGGCATCACCAACTCAATGAACATGAGTTTGTGCAAGCTCTGGGAGATGGTGAAGGATAGGGAAGCCTGGCGTGCTGTAGTCCACAGGGTCGCAAAGAGCTGGACTCAAATTTACGACTAGAAAACAACAACAAAGATTTCAGAAATGCAAGCAAAACACAGGTAAATTTTTAGAAGGAATATAACCAGATATTCTGGTGAAGTTTTCTTGTAGGCATAGGTAATCAGAGACAACAAAAGGAGTGCAGTAGATGGATATAAATTACCAGATCCTCAGCACTCTGTAAGAAAGCTTGGGATAAATCCTTGCAGAAAGATATTTCATCCCTATTTTTTTTCCTGAGCACAATGATTTGAAATTCTTGTCAACCATTTAAAATACAGATAACCTATTCTATAATATTCAGAAAAGTTATATTCTTTTTCATCTTGAACTCATATTTCCATTTTAGTCCATTACTAAATTTCGTGTTAATACTATGTCGCTTTATCTTTAAAAACTCTTTTATTAAACACCCCATTTAATTCTCCCACAAAATATGTACACAAAATAAAATTTTACATTTTGTTACACATTTTGTTATATAAGGCTTTATCAAAGTGTTTTTCTTCTAAATTGACTTTCATTATAATTATTACTAGTAATTGATCTTGGCATAAACATATTACTCATTTAACAAGCAAACAACATAAAATTAACATTCAACGTGCATATCTCAATGAGATTAATAAAGTAATTTTTAATTACTAAACTTATCTATGGATAAATGTGTTATTTCTAGAATATGACAGTTTAGGGCTCACCTGATGGCTCAGACAGTAAAAAATCTTCCCACAATGTGTGAGACCTGGGTTTGATCCCTGGGTTGGGAAGATTCCCTCGAGGAGGTCATGGCAACCCACTCCAGTATTCTTGCCTGGAGAATCCCCGTGGACAGAGGAGCCTGATGGGCTATGGTCCATGGGGTCGCAAAGAGTAGACACGACTGAAGGACTAAGCACAGCACAGATGGTTTATACTCAACCCTACTGATAGCTTTCATTTTATTACTTGAAGCAGTAAAGAAACTTATTTATCTGTATAAGTTGATAGGAATGAAAGAGGTTTTATTTTAACAACATCACTCAGTTCTTTGAAATCCTTCAGAATTTCATGCCAAATAACATGAAAGTCTATCATCAAAAGCTATTATTAATCATAAATCAGTTGATTAGGTTATGGTTTAGATTTGTAGAAAGCAAAGAACATGAAGCAACCTAAATTACAAAATTTTTATCCAGTAACTCATATCATTCATTGTTTTTGTTGGAAGGAAGTGAACTTAATTATATGATCAACTTGACTGAGGTAAGGGATGACCTGATGACTGATAAAACATTATTTCTGGGGGTGTCTGAGGGTGTTCTCAGATGGGAATAGCATTTGATTGACATACTGAATAAAGAAGAGTGCCCTCCCAAAGGCAGGTGGGCATCACCCAATTTGATGAAGGCCTGAATAGAAAAAGGTAGGAAAGGTGAATTTGCTGAATTTTCACTTGGGCTGAAATATCCATCTTCACCTGCCCTCTGGTATCACTCTCCTGGTTCTAAGGTGTTAAGACTAGAATTGGGATTTACACTATTAACTCTCCTGGTTCTCAGACCTTTAGACTTGAACTGAACTGCACTGCAGGACTTCCTGGTTCACCAGTTTGCAGATTTTGGATCCTGGGACTTCTTGGTTTCCATAATTATGTAAGCTAATTCCCATAATAAACTTCCTTTTATACATATCCATACATATCCCATTGGTTGTGATTCTCTGGAGATCCCTAAAACATCACTATAATCAATCTAAGTTTAAAATCACCATTAAAATGATTAAAATGTATGTCAAAAAGGCATTTGGTGACATTTTTAACCATGTAGATTGGGTAAGTTAGCAGTCGGAGACTCACCAGAAAAACAACATCAACAACCAGAAACAACAACAACAAAAAGTTTTCATTAAACTGCATCGATGTGAAATCAATACTCAGTGGTATTCTGAACGGTGAAACACGGGAGGCATTCCAATCAAAATATGAAACATATTATCACTAACACTTTTCAGTTTTCTAAGGCAAGTTCTCACAAAAAGGGAGAAGTGGAGACTCACTACTATTGGAAAGAAGCAATTAAAATCATCAATATAGTAGATTATATGTTCACTCACTGACTGATAAACTAAAGACAATCAAAGAAAAGGTAAAATAGACCTAATAAGCAATTTCAGCTGGTTATCGAATGAAGAGATAAGCATTGACTTGATAGACTGAGTGAAGAAGGTCGCACAGACCAGTGCAGGTGGACATCATTCAGTCATTCCATCAGATGGATGGACAGAACTAAAAAGTCAGAGAAGGGGCAAATGTACTCTTTGCTTGAGCTGGACATCCATCTTTCCCTGCCCTCAAACGTTGGGTGTCATAGTTCTCAGGGCTTGCAATTCAACTGAACCTGGGATTTATATCATTGGCTTCCCTGGTTCTCAGGCCTTCACGTTTGAACTGTTCTACACCACCAGCTTTCCTTCAAGCTCCAGCTTGCAGATAGCACATGAAAAGTCTTCTCAGCCTCCATTATCATGTGAATCAATCCCTCATAAAGAAATCTCTTTCTATATATCTATATATCCATATGTATATCCTATAGATTGTTTCTCTGAAGAACCTTCATTAATACAAGATGGATCACCAAATATTAAAATAGGTAAATAACAATTGATTCTACCTGTTGTTCTTTCTCTTTGGTGCATCTTGTTTAACTTGATATAATAAGAAAAGTCTTGTATTAGGTGCTCTTTATGTACCCCTCCAAATTAATTCTCTTTCCTTCTTTGCCTTGCTCTCTGCTCTTGTATGCTGCCTTGTATCAGAAGTCAGTGGGCTTTCAAGCCTCCTGATTTCTCTCTAGCTTCAGCTATCAGAAGCCCTAGCAGATTATATGAAGGAGAGAAGTGAATAAAGTCTGGGTTTTTATTCTGGGTCTTTATTCTCCTGGATCTTTCTGCTTTAAGACAGCTCAGACTGGCTGTCCCAAAACAAAACTGCTCATTTCCAAGCAGCTTTGTCTACAAGATTAACTTTCCTTCCAGGGCTCAATAAGTCCTCCCTTCCCTTGTTCCTGTGGCTAAATGGTAATGTCAGCTTCTTGGCCCTAGTTCTCATTTCATTCTTTGTGGTTCTTCTGTACTTCCAACATTTCCCTTTAATTAGGCTCGTTGTAAGTAAACTGTCTTCAAAATTTCTAATTTTAGCATGTCATCTGCTGAATCTTGACTGAGACAGAATTGGAGTTATGAAGATATTTTAGTTCTGTTACAGGTTTATTAATTTAATGTTTTTAAATGTTCTTAGCTTGAACTTTAAAGATTTATTTGTCAGATGATTTCGAGCTGCAGATTAATTTCATTCAATTCATGAAAAACTGTCCAGAATACTACCAAATTAGCAAAGTCAATTCTCATTTTCAAGTCAAACACCAATTCTTTCTCTTTGTCTCATAAGGTCCAATTTAATTTATCAATTTGCATAAATATGTGTTTCAAGGAATATTATTAAAAAGATTGAGAAGCAAATAGTGACACACATCTTGAAAGACAAATTAGTAAATGCTGTGCACTCAAGATTGAGGTATCACACATCTGACATAATGATTTTATTTATTTTATTGAAAATTATAAAAATTACATGCTGTAAAGAGCAATATTGCATAGGAACCTGGAATATCAGGTCCATGAATCAAAGCAATTGGAAGTGGTCAAACAAGAGATGGCAAAAGTGAACATCGACATTCTAGGAATCAGTGAACTGAAATGGACTGGAATGGGTGAATTTAACTCAGATGACCATTATATCTACTACTGTGGGCAGGAATCCCTCAGAAGAAATGGAGTTGCCATCATGGTCAACAAAAGAGTCCGAAATGCAGTACTTGGATGCAATCTCAAAAACGACAGAATGATCTCTATTCGTTTCCAAGGCAAACCATTCAATATCACAGTAATCCAAGTCTATGCTCCAACCAGTAACGCTGAAGAAGCTGAAGTTGAATGGTTCTATGAAGACCTACAAGACCTTTTAGAACTAACACCCAAAAAAGATGTCCTTTTCTTTATAGGGGACTGGATGCAAAAGTAGGAAGTCAAGAAACACCTGAAGTAACAGGCAAATTTGCCCTTGGAATACGGAATGAAGCAGGGTAAACACTAATAGAGTTTGGCCACGAAAATGCACTGGTCATAACAAACAACCTCTTCCAACAACACAAGAGAATACTCTATACATGGACATCACCAGATGGTCAACACTGAAATCAGACTGATTATATTCTTTGCAGCCAAAGATGGAGAAGCTCTATACAGTCAGCAAAAACAAGACCAGGAGCTGACTGTGGCTCAGACCATGAACTCCTTATTGCCAAATTCAGACTTAAATTGAAGAAAGTAGGGAAAACCCTTAGACCATTCAGGTATGACCTAAATCAAATCCTTTATGATTATACAGTGGAAGTAAGAAATAGATTTAAGGGCCTAGATCTGATACATAGAGTGCCTGATGAGCTATGGAATGAGGTTCATGACATTGTACAGGAGACAGGGATCAAGACCATCCCCATGGAAAAGAAATGCAAAAAAGCAAAATGGCTGTCTGGGGAGGACTTACAAATAGCTGTGAAAAGAAGAGAGGCGAAAAGCAAAGGAGAAAAGGAAAGATATAAACATCTGAATGCAGAGTTCCAAAGAAAGAATAGCAAGAAGAGATAAGAAAGCCTTCTTCAGCAATCAATGCAAAGAAATAGAGGAAAACAACAGAATGGGAAAGACTAGAGATCTCTTCAAGAAAATCAGAGATACCAAAGGAACATTTCATGCAAAGATGAGCTCGATAAAGGACAGAAATGGTATGGACCTAACAGAAGCAGAAGATATTAAGAAGATATGGCAAGAATACACAGAAGAACTGTACAAAAAAGATCTTCATGACCCAGATAATCACGATGGTGTGATCACTGACCTAGAGCCAGACATCCTGGAATGTGAAGTCAAGTGGGCCTTAGAAAGCATCACTACAAACAAAGCTAGTGGAGGTGATAGAATTCCAGTTGAGCTATTCCAAATCCTGAAAGATGATGCTGTGAAAGTGCTGCACTCAATATGCCACCAAATTTGGAAAACTCAGCCGTGGCCACAGGACTGGAAAAGGTCAGTTTTCATTCCAATTCCAAAGAAAGGCAAAGCCAAAGAATGCTCAAACTACCACACAATTGCACTCATCTCACATGCAAGTAAAGTAATGCTCAAAATTCTCCAAGCCAGGCTTCAGCAATACGTGAACCGTGAACTTCCTGATGTTCAAGCTGGTTTTAGAAAAGGCAGAGGAACCAGAGATCAAATTGCCAACATCCGCTGGATCATGGAAAAAGCAAGAGAGTTCCAGAAAAACATCTATTTCTGCTTTATTGACTATGCCAAAGCTTTTGACTGTGTGGATCACAATAAACTGTGGAAAATTCTGAAAGACATGGGAATACCAGACCACCTGATTTGCCTCTTGAGAAATCTGTATGCAGGTAAGGAAGCAACAGTTAGAACTGGACATGGAACAACAGACTGGTTCCAAATAGGAAAAGGAGTACGTCAAGGCTGTATATTGTCACCCTGTTTATTTAACTTATATGCAGAGTACATCATGAGAAACTCTGGACTAAAAGAAACACAAGCTGGAATCAAGATTGCCGGGAGAAATATCAATCACCTCAGATATGCAGATGACACCACCCTTATGGCAGAAAGGGAAGAGGAACTCAAAAGCCTCTTGATGAAGGTGAAAGTGGAGAGTGAAAAAGTTGGCTTAAAGCTCAACATTCAGAAAATGAAGATCATGGCATCCGGTCCCATCACTTCATGGGAAATAGATGGGGAAACAGTGGAAACAGTGTCAGACCTTATTTTTCTGGGCTCCAAAATCACTGCAGATGGTGACTGCAGCCATGAAATTAAAAGACGCTTACTCCTTGGAAGGAAAGTTATGACCAACCTAGATAGCATATTCAAAAGCAGAGACATTACTTTGTCAACAAAGGTTTGTCTAGTCAAGGCTATGGTTTTTCCTGCAGTCATGTATGGATATGACAGTTGGACTGTGAAGAAGGCTGAGTGCTGAAGAACTGATGCTTTTGAACTGTGGTGTTGGAGAAGACTCTTGAGAGTCCCATGGACTGCAAGGAGATCCAACCAGTCCATTCTGAAGGAGATCGGCCCTGGGATTTCTTTGGAAGGAATGATGCTAAAGCTGAAACTCCAGTTCTTTGGCCACCACATGCGAAGAGTTGACTCATTGGAAAAGACTCTGATGCTGGGAGGGAATGGGGCAAGAGGAGAAGGGGATGACAGAGGATGAGATGGCTGGATGGCATCACTGACTTGATGGATGTGAGTCTTAGTGAACGGGAGTTTGTGATGGACAGGGAGGCCTGGCGTGCTGCGATTCATTGGGTCGCAAAGAGTCGGACATGACTGACCAACTGATCTGATCTGATCTGATAAAAATTACATAATATATCAATATGCTATTTCCTATTATTAAGTTGTAATAAGTCTATGCTATGTGTATTGCTAGAATTTGTCATTTATGAAGCAAGGAGCATGATAAAATACATAATATTTTTTATATTTTTGGCTTTCAGAATAATTAAATAATCATCAAGAATGAAAATTAGAATTTTTTTTGGCTTTCAGAATAAGTAAATATAATCAATAATGAAAATTAGAAATAAGTTCATTCAGTTTATTATACATCAATCATAGTGAGAGTGTAACAGGAAGGAAGGACAGGGGTCTCCAAATGGAGGAAATAGGCTGCAAGTGTCAGACATTTTTTATCTCTCTCTTAAGTGGTAGGAGGAAACAAACTAGTGATATATTTATATATATATATATATATTTTTTTTCCCCTTCTCTATACAAATTTAAAGAGAGATTTCTCTTAAAATACTGTGTTGCCAATACTGTTTCCACCTGAATTTAACTATTCTCAAACCTTGAGTTAACCAATGCATTTTTCTTGTGGAAATGTTTGTCTTAAGCTATGTTAATATACTATGCATTTACCCCAGACTCTGTCTTCAAGTCGGTTCCACCTAATGGCTCAGAACTGACTTGACAAACCAGTATTTTATGCTTAGACATTGTTTCCCTAATCTGTGTAAATGAAACTATTTGTATGGTAATCTGCCTTTCTACAGGATTCAAGTCAATCGTTTTATGGCCCGGGATGACTCATCTGGTGCCAAGATTATCCCAAAATACATCTTATGGATGAGGGGCCTGGTCCCATTCTCTGAGTTTTAAGACATTCCTTTCTTTCGTTAACAGAGTGCTAATGACTATATATGGAGAAGGCAATGGCACCCCACTCCAGTACTCTTGCCTGGAAAATCCCATGGATGGAGGAGCCTGGTAGGCTGCAGTCCATGGGGTTGCGAAGAGTCAGACACGACTGAGGGACTTCACTTTTACTTTTCACTTTCATGCACTGGAGAAGGAAATGGCAACCCACTCCAGTGTTCTTCCTTGGAGAATCCCAGGGACGGCAGAGCCTGGTGGGCTGCCATCTATGGGGTCGCACAGAGTCGGACATGACTGAAGTGACTTAGCAGCAGCAGCAACAGTGATTATATAACATCCAGCTAAAAACTAGCAGGCGGGGTACTCTTTCTGCCCCCTTCTGATACCTATGTCAGAAGCTTTCTCCATCTCCTTTATACTTTAATAAAACTTTATTACACAAAAGCTCTGAGTGATCAAGCCTCGTCTCTGGCTCCAGAGTGAATTCTTCTCCTCTGGAGGCCAAAAATCCTGGCATCTTTTCATGGTTCAGCAACAACCTTTCAATAGTTTCTTATATATTTAATGAAATAATTATCTATTGCTAAAACTAATATATCTTATAGTCAGAATACAATTTGAAAATTAGAGATATAAAATATTTAATTTCTTCTGAGTGTAAAAAACTTGAGTTGACTGTCATTGGAGATATCACCTTTGATATGATTTAATAAAATAGGTTTTAACTTCCTTATTAAATGTAGTGAAACTGCAAATCAAAAATAAATTTCTCTCTCACACACACATACATACACAGAGGTTTTATATTGAGACCATTTGCCTTGAGAAATTTGCTGTACAGCATTCTAGATACATTTTTAAATATTTTTATCAATGGTGACATTTATTCTTCAGTTTGAAAGTGCTTTTGAAATGGAGCAAGACCCTATGGTCCTTCCCCAGTAGGTCCTCAGCCTGTCTTCTGTGTGTGAAAAAAATAATAATAAATAAATAAATAGCCAACAATGAGTTTAATCAGAGAAGTGAGAAAATGCATAAACAAAAGAAAACAGTCAACCGAGACTGAATAATAGTTTAGTCATTAAGCAAAGTCTGGGATCTCAAGGACCTCCTCCTCCTCATGGGCTGTAGGTAATATTCTGAGCCTTTTGAACAGCGAGCAGTCAGACCCCACTTTTGATAACACTTTCATTGTGAGAAAAGTACTGAGAATAGCTTAAAGAATTGCTTATGTTTAAATACCTGGGGTTAGAGAGGATGGAAGATGCTGTTAGAATTAAATAATTTCTTTATGCTTTCTCTTGTTCTCACAGAATTCTCTGTCAAGTGTGATACATTTCTTGCTGGTAGTCAAAGCTTAGAAGGTGTGTCATTAAAAGAAATGTGTCATCATATCTACCACCCCACTATCCAGTATATCAGATTTGTTATTTGCCTGATATCAAATATCACCTATCAATGAGCATGTTTTATATGATTCACATACTTTGCATAAATATGATAGAAGCAGATATTAAGCCCTATGGGTTTGGGTGGCATTAACTAAATCATTAAAAAAACTAAGATCATGGTATCTGGTCCCACCACTTAATGGCAAATAGAAGGGGAAAAAATGGAAGCAGTGACAGATTTTATTTTCTTGGGCTCCAAAATCACTGCAAACATTGACTGTAGTCATGAAATTCAAAGATGCTTGCTCCTTGGGTATGAGAAACCTAGAGAGTGTATGAAAAAGCAGAGCTATCACTTTGCCAACAAAGGTCTGATAGTTAAAGCTATGGGTTTTCCAGTAGCCATGTACGTATGTGAAAGCTGTACCATAAAGAAGGTTGAGCACTGAAGAACTGATGTTTTTGAATTGTGGTGCTGGAGAAGACTCTTCAGAGTCCCTTGTACAGCAAGATCAAACCAGTCAATCCTAAAGGAAATCAACCCTACGTAGCCACTGAAAGGACTAATGCTGAGCTGAAGCTCCAATAATTTATCCACCCTAGTTAAGGCTATAGTTTTTCCTGTGGTCATGTACGGATGTGAGAGTTGGACTGTGAAGAAAGCTGAGCGCTGAAGAATTGACGCTTTTGAACAGTGGTGTTGGAGAAGACTCTTGAGAGTCCCTTGGACTGCAAGGAGATCCAACCAGTCCATTCTGAAGGAGATCAGCCCTGGGATTTCTTTGGAAGGAATGATGCTAAAGCTGAAACTCCAGTAATTTGGCCACCTCATGTGAAGAGTTGACTCATTGGAAAAGACTCTGATGCTGGGAGGGATTGGGGGCAGGAGGAGAAGGGGACGACAGAGGATGAGATGGCTGGATGGCATCACTGACTCGATGGACGTGAGTCTGGGTGAACTCCAGGAGTTGGTGATGGACAGGGAGGCCTGGCGTGCTGCGATTCATGGGGTCGTAAAGAGTCGGACACGACTGAGCGACTGAACTGAACTGATGTAAAGATGGGTTTCCCTTGTGCCTCAGCTGGTAAAGAATTCTCCTGTAATACAGGAAACCTGGGTTTGATCCCTGGGTTGGGAAGATCCCCTGGAGAAGGGAAAGGCTAACCACTCCAGTATTCTGGCCTGGAGAATTCCATGAACTATACAGTCCATGGGATTGCAAAGAGTCAGACATAACTGAGCGACTTTCACTTTCACTTGATGCAAAGAGTCAACTTACTAAAAAAGACCCTGATGCTGGGAAAGACTGACGGCAAAAAAAGAAGGGGACAGCAAGGGATGAGATGGTTGGATAGCATCACCGACTCATTGGAAATGAATCTGAGCAAACTCCAGGAGATAGCAAAGTATACGGGAGCCTGGCATGCTGCAGTCCTTGGGGTTGCAAATGGTTGGACATGACTTAGCAATTGAACAACAAAGACAACATTTGGCAGAATGACTTAAAAGTATAGGTAAGTCAATGTAAGTTTACAAAAACAAAACAAACTTCAGTTTAAATTACCCAGCTTTCATGATAGAATGTGAACAGGTAGTGCAGTCTTTGGTGGGTCATGTTTAACTGTTTTCCCAATGCTTGATTTTCAGTAAGAAACAGTTTGCTATTGTTGTTTTTGTTGTTGTTTAGTTGCTACATTATATCTGACTCTTTTGTGACCCCACAGACTGTAGACCACCAAGCTCCTCTGTCCATGGGATTTCCCAGGCAAGTATACTGAAGTGGGTTGCCATTTCCCTTTCCAGGCAATCTCCTGACCCAGGGATCTAATCTGAACCTTCTGCATTGGCAGGCAGGTTTTTCACCACTGAGTAACCAGGGAAGCAGATGAAGCAGTTTACTTTGAGTTTAATGGAGGAATCAAAATGCTCTATCAACAATAAAAGATAGGATTCCACTGCTGTAAGTGAGGGCTTCTAAGGTAGCTCAGTGGTAAAGAACCTGCCTGCTGAGCAGGAGACACAGGGTTCAATCCCTAGGTTGGGAAGATCCCCTGGAGAAGGAAATAGCAACCCACTGCAGTATTCTTGCCTGGAGAATCCCATGGACAGAGGAACTTGGTGGGCTACAGTCCAATGGCTTGCAAGTCGGACGTGACTTAGTGACTAAACAACAACTGTAAGAGAAGTTAAGGAAATAATGGGAAAACATTAAAATATGTGCATTTAAAATATATAGTAATAACTCAGGCAATGCATATTTAATCAGTTCAATGTTTTAACATTATGTGACAGTGAATTTCTTATCATTGGTTCTGTATCATAAGGTATACCTGTGCCAATGTTCCCAATAAACTTCTGAAGTGTGGAAGCATGAGATTAAAGTCTTTTTAAAAATATTACACAAGAATCCCCAGAGTGGCTGAAGGGGGAAAATTTAGCCACCAAACATGGTACTCGAGGACCTGTCAGGAGGGAAAGAATAAAAATATATTGATAACATTAAGCAATAATTGATCTCTGGTTCTAAGCTAAGCAGATTTCTACCTCACAGGGGGAAAAAAAAAAAAAAAAAGCTGTTGTCAATAATGATGAAGTTGTTTCATCAACCTGGTGAATTTCTACCAAAGTGGTGACCCTTTCTATCACTCTCCAGTGGCAGGAAGGTGGGCGAGCAGTTTGTATTTGCATATTTAAGAATTTTCAGGGGAAACGATCTGTCTTCTGTTAAAATTAAGAACTGTATAAATGTGTGTGATGCTAGGGATTGCAACTATCTTTCTTTGGCTTCTGAAAAGTGGCTTATTCTAATTGCAAGATAAAAACCAGGTATAATACATGTTTCTGAATGGTCATAGTAGATTTTTGCAGTGTTCTCATACTTAGAGATATAATGCCATGTATAACAGCAGAATGACAATGTGGCTAAAGAATAGCTCACCAGAAACATTCAAGGCAAACAACTGGTGGAGAAATGTGACCCAATATTTCCACCAGGTTCTTAAATCATTGCATTTTGGCAGTAGATTAGGTAGAAGGAGAGAAAGAAGAAAAAAAAATAAGGTAAGAGAGATAACCCAAGAGCTAGAAATAATGAAGCTATAGGCATTTCAAGTGACTTAAATAACTCCTTTTTATCAAATTTCACCTGTGTGTGCGAGGCGGTGTTGTTCAACATAACAGTTGAGAAGTAACTGTGTATTATTGATGGCTGTTCAGGCTCGTTCAGAGGGAGGAAAAGCTGAGCGCTTCTCCAGTGCGGCCTTATCTCCGTGAAGCAGCAGCTTTGGGAACGCAGGCCCTCCATCTGTGTTATAGTCTGATCTCAGCAGCTGAGGAACAGCAGGTGATAGACTCCTAACCTCTCGGGAGCTGGAACAATCAGACAGCAAAGAAAAAAATACCTGGCACAAATAACTCATTGCATCACCGCTGTTTACCTACCTAGAGCTCTTTGGAAATTATGCATTATCAGTTTCGAATCATACAGCTGAAGCAGCCTGATGTTTGATGCTGTTGTAGTGTTTGGCTGGTAGCCTGAATTTTAGTGGGTTATAGATTCTAGGTGTTTTATGAATATTGTGCCTTTGATGCTTGTTTTATTTCATTATAATGGACACCACTTGTGTTATTCTGTGCATTAAATTTTGCACAATTTGCCCTGTATGAGTACACATGTAGTTTGGGTGAATATTTTTGTACAAGTAGAAGGAAGAACTTTGAAAGAATTCCGTTTTTAAATGTTCAGCTGTTACTGTTGCTTTAATGAGCTGTTTTGTTTCTGCCTATCATTCAATCTGCTTAATGGGAAAGGAGAGCAGGAATTT
Source organism: Bos indicus x Bos taurus (assembly GCF_003369695.1). NCBI lineage: Eukaryota > Metazoa > Chordata > Mammalia > Artiodactyla > Bovidae > Bos > Bos indicus x Bos taurus. Next base: position 34,769,655 of record NC_040085.1, on the reverse strand, counting down.
GTTTTTTTCATATTTAGGTAGTCTGATACAGCATCTAAGCTGGAATAGGGAGCATGTAGAATTCCTTGGGATTGATCAGGGGTCTGCATAATTTTTTTAGGTATTCCTTTTTACTGGTCTTTATGCAACATGTAAATATATTCAAAACTTTTTAAAGGGCTGCAGATGGTTATTATGAGATTTTTTTTAAAGTTAAGCTTACCAAGTTATGGAAAATTGATGAGTTAATGAAAGAGAGAGAGAGACAATAATTGTCAACTATGAATTGGTGATGGTGAGTAAAAGATTTAGAAAAGTATACTATAAATGTGATATGTTGAGCCTTTTTCCCAGCTGAGTATATGTATCTCACTGGCTTCCCTTCATATGCTAACTGTGTGAGGGCAAGTTCCATAATCTATATATATCTCCCAGTTTCCTCACATGAAAAGTATGCAAAAGAAGATTAAATAGGACTATTGTGAAGAGTAAATGAGATAACCCATATTAACAACCTAGAATCATGCCCGGCACATGGTAAGTGCTTAGAAAATGCTATTATCTCTACCCAAATTCCCTTCCCCAGAGTCACCAAATAAAAAACCAACTTATCTGAATTATAAACTCAGGAATTCAACTATAGGGATTTAGTCACTGGACTAAGGTTCAGTAAAGTCTATAGAATACCTAACACTCTATATTCCTTCTGGTTTTCAATGACAGTTGTGCAGGGTTCAGGGAGTATAATATGACACTCAAGAGAGGAATAAAATTCATGCTCAAATTGGGAAACAGTTGGCAGATGAAGAGACTTTTGAAGTCTTTTGTAGTGTTGGCACACATTGCCTATTTTGGATTTAATTAAGACTTCAAAAATTTAATTTTCTTAGAAGTAGTGTCCTTAATGTTCACATCCAGATACACTGTTTTTGTAAATAAAATTCTTGACCTTGTAGAGTAGCAGAGTATGTCACTCCAAAATGCTCCACTTTGGCATAAGGATTATTTTGAGCTGAAGGTAGTTGAGAGAAATTAGGTACAGGAAAAGCTCTCTGCACTACCCCTATATGTCTGAAAGTATTAATAGGACATAAATTTGCAAATATGTCTCCTCTCCCATCTCTACCAGGCAGGACAGACGTTAATTACCAGGGACAACTTTGCTGGTGATGGTTTAGTCACTCGTGTCCAACTCTTGCGACCCCACGAACTGTAGCCTGCCAGGCTCCTCTGTTCACAGGATTCTCCAGGCAAGAATACTGGAGTGGGTTGCCATTTCCTTCTCCAAGGGACCACTTTAGACTTCTGTCAATCCGGAGACTGTGATAGTGGAATCTCCATAACAAGCCTTGCTAAAACTAGCTCTTATCTAAACCATTAATTTTCCTTTTCCATATATCTGCTTTCCTACAATTTGCCACACAAGAAGCTCAAAGTCCTTTTCCTTTGTCTTCCTACTTCTCTAGAACTTTACTGTCTTTTGTTAAGGTGCTAGTAAGCCCAAGTTCCAACCATCTCTTGGAGTTATTCATCTCTAGGTGTTCTCATGTGTATGCATGATGCAAAAGCTAATAAAATTTATTTTGTTTTTATATTGTTAATCTGAATTTTGTCAGTTTAATTTCTGGACTTTAGGAATTGGGTCCAAAAATTTAATTTCTGGAGAACCTAGGAAGGTAGTTCAGTTCAGTTCAGTCACTTAGTCATGTCCGACTCTTTGCGACCCCATGAACTGCAGCACGCCAGGCCTCCCTGTCCATCACCAATTCCCGGAGTTAAGAAGGTAGAAGGGAAAATAATTTTTCCTCTTCTCTAGGATAATAGGTAAAGATGTTATGTGTTTCTAGTGTGTTACATTTTAAAACTGCCTTTATGCATAGTTCAAGAAGAGATAATTGTTACAAAAATTAAGGAGTTATATTAAGGCTCCATTTGTTCACTCACTAGTTAATATTTGGTGTTTTAGTTAGCAAAACTTTGATTTGTATAAAACAGAAACTCCTTCTGTGCAGAGTATGTAGAGGCTGCTCACTCAGCTGATTTCAGTCTTTTATATTTTAGAGTGAGTTTATTCCACAAATTCTTTTAATGTTTACAGATGATTAAAAGGAAAAATACCATGAAAAAAATGAGTGTCAGAAAGTGGGAAAGGGGCATAGTTAGGAAGTGTTAGGCAATTAGAATAGGAAATAGGAGTCCAGAATGGCCGTGGCTAAAAGATAAGGAAGGGGAGAGCCTGCGAAAATAGAACAAAGGAAGGTCCGAGGACTGGAGTGAGGACCTCAGGTAGAGCAAACAGCACTCCTGGCTGGCCCAATTTACATAGAGCAGGCCCAGGGAAAGGAAAAGACATATAAAAAGAAGAGCCAAAGGGCTGGGGGTCTCTCTATCACCAGCACGTTGGGGCACTCCCCAACTCTTCTCTTCGCGTCTTTGGGTTGGCATGCCCTCACGCCTCGAGGATGGATTTTCTGGCTATTTTCTAAGTAAAAATAGAGCTGTAACATGGAGCTGTAACACTGATCTGTTTAAGAGCTATAACACAGTCCGTTCGAGACCTGAGAGCTATAACATGGTCTGTCCAAGACCCAAGAGCTGTGATGAGCCAAGGGCTTTAATGTCTGTTACTCCAAATCTTTGTTGTGACGAGACAGAACCTAGGAGCATACACTCGCCTGACAGAAGTAAGGTGATATAACATGGAAATGTGAAGTACTACAGAAACTTTTTTCCCTCTTTATAATTCTCTAGAGTCTGCCCTTCTGTACTCAAAGTCAGGGTGAGGCAAGGAACCCCCAGAGGCCACTGCAGAGGGACAGTCTGGGAGAAGGAATGAAGTCCAATAAATCTAGGTCATCATAATTTAACAGAGGGATCATGCAGGTAGACCAGAACTGGGAAAACCCAGACTACATAAAAAGAATAAAGCTCTTCACCAGTGCCATTTGGAGCCATGTCTGATCCTGGGGCAAAAGCATAAGTGTGCTCTCTAATATGCACTTATCTGAAGTATCAACGAATTCCATTTTTTTCCATGGAAAAAAGTTAATAAAAGCTCTGCTACTGCTGCTGCTAAGTTGCTTCAGTCGTGTCCAACTCTGTGCGACCCCATAGACGGCAGCCCACCAGGCTCCCCCATCCCTGGGATTCTCCAGGCAAGAACATTGGAGTGGGTTGCCATTTCCTTCTCCAATGCATGAAAGTGAAAAGTGAAAGGGAAGTCGCTCAGTCGTGTCTGACTCTTAGCGACCCCACGGACTGCATCCTTCCAGGCTCCTCCGTCCATGGGATTTTTCCAGGCAAGAGTACTGGAGTGGGGTGCCACTGCCTTCTCCGAATAAAAGCTCTATAATAAGACATTTGTAACTAGATATAAAGCCGTACATTGCCCAGTTGCTCCTATGCTCCTGTCCATCCTCATTAACCCACTCCATGCGATGTGACAGAAATGCAGCCCTGCCAGGAAACCAGGCACTTGTTAGAAATAATTCTTTAATAAAATAAAATAAAAACTATTTTTTCTACCCAACACAGGGTCTTAAACCAATGATAATCTTTATTTATAATTATGTTCACCATAGATATTTTTTAGCATTGACTTTTACTCTTAAAATATTGCATTAAAAAATGTTATTTAACTGCTAGATTATTTTGGTGCTCCCTCACATTTTGGGCTGAGATAAATGCTTTACTTGCCTCACCCTAAACATAACTCTTTTGCTTATACACAAGTTTCCAGATCAGTAGAAGTAAGAGTAACAGAGGAGGACAAAGCAATTATAGAACTGTGACAGTAATATAATTACATAGAATTTTATGTGTGGTTCACGTTTTCTTCTTCATCAAGCCTGTTGTTTGTCGTTCTTTTTTATTATATTTCCACAGAGATTAGGACTTCTATCACCATGTTAATTTGAAGTAGAGACATTCTGCATCTTTGTCATATTTGTGGTATTAAAGGAAATGTTTCTAATGCTTCATCGTTAGGAATAATATTGCTCTAGTTGTCAGTTATTGTTTATCAGGTTAAGGATTTATCATTGCATTTTGTTCAGCTATTAAGTGATATTTCTCTTTAATCTGTTGTCATATTATTAATTATATTAATTGATTTTCTAATATCAAACTATCCTAAAATTGTTTTGATTCTCTGCTAATTAGATTTTTCTACATTTTCTTATAGGATTTTCTAAGTTTATCATTTTCTTTTATCATGTTATCATCTGAAACTTATATCAGTATTATACTGGATGGACTCAAAAAGGATTCAGAAAGCATTCTTTCATTTTTTTAGCCACTGGTGTTTTATACTGAATTTAAATGATTTATTCCTTAACATTTTGGTAGACTTCACCATAAAACCATTGAAACTCTAATTTTCTTTGTGGAAAGATCTTTAAATTCTGGATCTATTACTTAAAGGCATTTCAATTATTCTTTGCAAAATTTGGAAAGTTGTGTTTGTCTATGTATTTTTTCAATTTTTCTGCTTTCAAATTTTTTAGCAAAGTTTTTATGGTTCTATTTCTTCTAATATCTATTTCGCTAAATTGTGATCTTCAAGAAATATGTCCTTATCATCAAAATTTAATTTTTTGGTGGGATAAAGTTGTTGATAATATCTTCTTATTACAGTTTTCACATTTTCAAGATCTGTGGTGATATCCCCTTTCCTTTCCTGATATTTTAAATTTGTGATTTCTGGATTTGTTGATCAGTCTTACTTAAGGTCTGTCACTTTGGTTAATCATTTCAAAGAAGGAATTTGTGGCTTTGTTGAGTCTCACTTTTGCATATTTGTTTGCAAGGTTTTGATGTTGCAGGTCATGCTCTTTGGGAAGCAGACCACAGTGAAATTTAGCACAGGAGGTTGATTACGCAGTGTTCTTAGAATTAACTGCTGCAGAAGGGAAAGAATTAAAAGACAAAGGAGGTGGGTTATGGTTCCTTTACAAAAAATCTTCAGTGTACTCCACAGAGAGTTTCAAATGGCATTTTATAGTTCTTCTGAGATAATGGGACTGGGCCGGGACTTTATACCGTTGCATCCACAACTGGAAAAGACCCTGATGCTGGGAAAGAGTGAAAGCAAAAGGAGAAGGGGGCAGCAGAGGATGAAATGGTTGGATAGCATAACCGATTCAGTCGACATGAATTTGAGCAAACTCTGGGAGTTAGTGAAGGAGAGGGGAGACTGATGTGCTGCAGTCCTTAGGGTCGCAAAGAGTTGGACATGATCTAGTGACTGAACAACAACAAAACACAATTGTGCTTCAGGGAAGGGAGAAGAACTTCCAGAAAGACAGTTCCACCACTCTGTGAGCTCACAGAATAATAGCTAAGTAAATAGGTGTTAAAGTACAAGTCCACTTTGGAACTTAAAATACCAATTTTTAAATTCTACTCAAACCCACTTCCACACATGTGTTAGGAGTAACAGCTTCTCCATAACTCTGGTGTGCTTCTGTTTTATTTATTTATTCATTTTCCTACTGCAAACTCATGGGAGAGAAAAACCACAGCTACCAACTGTGTAGCAGATCTCCAAGCTGTGACTGATACTCAATATCACTCTCCTTATCATGGACTGAATGTTTGTTTCTCCCAAAAATTCATATGTTGAAGCCCTAACCCCAACCTGATGGTATTTGAAGTAGGCACCTTTGGGGGATAATTAAATTTAGATAAGGTAATGAGGGTGGGGCCTCCATGATGGGGTCACTGTCTTTATAAGAAGAGAAAGAGAGACCAGCACCCTCTTGTGCTCTTTCTCTCTATTAGATATGACCTTTATCTTGTGAGGACATAGCAAGAAGTTTATGCAAACTATCTGCAATGCAAGGAAGGCCCCTCACCAGGAACTGAATCTGCCAGCACCTTGATCTTGGACTTGCAGCCTCCAGAACTGAGAAAAATAAATGTTTACTATTTAAGCCACTCAGTCCAGAATACTGCATGATAACCATCCAAGCTGAAACACATTTCTTAACTACAGACTTCCATTTCCTTCAGTCTTAAATAGCATCTCTGTTGGTTTCTATGACCTAACTTTGGGTAACTCAGACCTTCATTCATGAGGCTTCTATAACCTTAGTCGCTATGCCTTCTCAGGCACCAGCTGCTGTATTATTGCATTTACTCTCAATATTGGACAGTGAGAGACACTCAAGTGGATCAGTTCAGTTGCTCAATTGTGTCTGACTCTTTGCAACCCTATGGACTTCAGCACGCCAGGCTTCCCTGTACATCACCAACTCCTGGAACTTGCTCAAACTCATGTCCATTGAGTTGGTGATGCCATCCTACCATCTCATCTTCTGTCGTCCCCTTCTCCTCCTGCCCTCACTCTTTCCAAGCATCAGGGTCTTTTCCAATGAGTCAGTTCTTTGCATCAGGTGGCCAAAGTATTAGAGTTTCAGCTTCAGCAGCAGTCCTTCCAATGAATATTCAGGACTGATTTCCTTTAGGATGAATTGATTGGATCTCTTTGCAGTCCAAGGGACTCTCAAGAATCTTCTCCAACACCACAGTTCAAAAGCATCAATTCTTCAGTGCTCAGCTTTCTTTATAGTCCAACTCTCACATCCATACTTGATCACTGGAAAAACAATAGCTTTGACTAGACAAACCTTTGTTGGTATTGTCTCTGCTTTTTAATATGCTGTCTAGGTTGGTCATAACTTTTCTTCCAAGGAGTAAGCATCTTTTAATTTCATGGCTGCAGTCACCATCTGCAGTGATTTTGGAGCCCAAGAAAATAAAGTCTCTCACTGTTTCCATCATTTCCCAATCTCTTTGCCATGAAGCGACTGGACCAGATGCCATGATCTTATCTTGTACAAGAGCTCTACCTCTTCCTGAAGCTCAGATCGACTAGTGTCTCCAGTATGGTGAACTTCTCACCTGGCTCGTTGGAAAAAATTGCCCAAAGTACTCAGGAAAAATCATAGCTTAAGTTTGTCCCAGGGCCAAGTGCATTCTACCTTTGTTAAATAACTGGGGTGATGTTGAGTTATTCCTATTTTAAGATCTTGATTTTTGACTCATGTATTCTAACTATTGAGAAAACAAAACCAGATTAGGTTGTTGATTTAGAATAATTACAAATCCTAGAAAATGACATGCCATCTTTGCATGGTCTCATGTCTGAGCTAAGCACCTCATTGGAAATGTTAACTGCCCATGTCACTGTTGTGCCCTGTGACTGATTGCTCTCCATGCAGAATGGTGCTGTTAGGCTATTAGGGAACTTGGTGCTTGTCCCTGTATGTCTGGATGTCATGCAGTGGCAATAAACATACTGGTGTTGGAGATAGGGAGCCCATACCATAGAAAGCATGCATAGACTCCTTCATACCAACACAGTTTCCATTTTCACATGCCCATCGTGCCAGCACTTTCAGGTTGCTGTCAACTGAGCAAGTCACTCTGGGAACCAAGGGGGTTTTTATGTTTGTTTGTTTGCTTTTAGTACTTTAATTCTTCTTCCAGAGTTAGTGTGCACTGAAGAATGTGAACATTTATAACATCTAATATATGGACTGGAGCAGCATCCTCAGATGTAGAATATGTCACCTCCTATATCCAAAAATTCTACCTAATGTTGGGCTTCCTTCCTGACTGTGAGCAGTGCAATAAGTAACCATTTCTCCTTTACTTTTAGATATCCCATGATGCCCCAAACCACTGAACTCCTAAGTTTCACTAATCTGGCAGCCCTTATTTTTTATTGTACAGGAGAGAGATTAATCTTCTTTATTAGTATTCAGTTGTTCAATTTACCATTTACCACCTCATCTTCGTTAAGTTACATTGGCAAATATGATAAAAACCAACCGACTACATATTTTTTGCATACATTTCTGGATTACATTCTCTTTCACTAATTTAAATACCCACTGTCACCTATCATACATCTTAAAATCAGGAACTGTGTGTTCTTCAACATTGCTCTTCATTTTTAAAGTCAATTTGACTATTCTAGGTTCTTAGCATTACATAGAAATTTTAGAATCAGCTTGTCAATTTCTACAAAAGTCCTGCTAAAATTTTAAAGTATTAAAAATTCAGTTTCATTGTCTTCTGGATGATAGTGTTTCAGATGCAAAATGTGCTAATATTCTTATTTTGACTCCTCAGTAAATAACATGTTATTTTTCTCTAGCTGCCTATTTTGCTGGGTTAAATCTAAGGTTAGTGTTATTGTCAGCTTGATACTTTTAAGCTTTTTAGGGTAGGTTTAGAGGATTCTTTACCTAAGGATTACTTTAACTGAGGTACTAAGGCATGACCCCTCTGATGTCTCCACTGGATGTTCTGGCTGGTTTGAAAGCAAACATTTGAGCTCAAAACAGCAGCACCCTGTTTGAGCTCTAGAAATTATTCACCTAAAAGCTCCCAGCTTATTAAATTTCTTCCATGCAAGTACAATTTAGTGTTTAGTAACAGACGAAAGGAGGCTTCTTTGTGTGTTCCTGAATATTCTCCTCCAGGTATTTCTTTTTCTTTGGTAATCTGCTTTACAGATGCCACATTCCAGGTATCTCAGGATCCCCTTACTCTGGTCTCTGAAACTCAGTGAGATCATGTCAGCACTCAGCCTTCTGCAGCACAGTTTGGAAAATACTTCCAGGCAAATCATGGGGCTCATCTTGCTTGTTTCTTTTTTCCTTGGACTACAATCCTATGTTGCCCATTATCCTATATCTGAAAGCATTCGGCTAATACATTTTCTAAGTTTTCTATATGTTTATAGAAAACTCCAGTCCCTGCTATTTATCTTGACTAGAGCAGTGTTCTGTATTTGCTCATTCTTGATAACATTTTGTAGTTTACTGATTTTGTGACCCACCTATTATTTGCTTAAACATTTTATATATGATCTTTCTACATTCAATTTCTAATCATTCCAATATCTGATGCCATTAGGAATCTAAATACTTATTGCTTCGGGCACCTCATTCACTATGGCTTGATTTATTTAATTTCAACATTTAGATAGTCTAAAATCAATGCTTCACCAGGAGGTATAAAAAAATTATTTCTCCTAGGAGCCTGGTTTTGTAAGAACTGTGACCAGGCTTCCTAACATACTGTCTGGTTCCAAGATCAGCTCTCTCTGGCTTAGTCTTAGAGCACAATGCTAATAGCAGCATTTATCTCAGACTAGCTCTGTCTACCTTTCCCTTTGTGTCTTGAAGGCAGTTTACTGTTCCTTGACTCTTTCTTAGGATTCAGGTCATTTTTTTGTATGTTTGTTAGGTTATTTATTCAAGGGATGCTTAGAGATTTATTTATCTCCCTTTAAGCACAGCAATTCATTGAAATGCAGATTTTTAAATAAACAATATAGACTCTTTTCCCTCAGGAGGTACTTACGTTGATTTTAAAGGTCTTTTTTTATATCTGGTTTTACTACAATATATCAATGTGTAATTTTGTTTTATCTCATTCCAGATTCAGTGCGCTTCTCAAAATTAGGATTCATACAATTTACCAATTTTTTAAAAAATTCATAGTTACTATCCTTTCCCCATTCCATCTATCCTATTTTATCACCTTTTTTTCATCTTTTTTCTCTCTCAAACTCGCTTTAGCCTATGTAAAATCCTCAACCCTTTATGTTTGTTAATGGTCTCTTGGGAAGAGTTTTTGTTTTTTTAACCATTGTGTCAGAACCTACAATTTGTTTCCTCAATATCCACATTCTCCTTTTAGTAACACAGTTCTTAGATAGGTAATTGTCCACCCACGTAATATTTTCCAGGCTTAGGTCTGAACAGTTGTGTCCTCCCCAAACCCATATGTTAAAAACCTAATGCCCAAGGTGATTAGGTCACGACAATGGAACTCTCATGAGTGGGACCAGTACCTTCATAAAAGAGGCTTCACAGAGATCCCTTGTGCCTTCCACCACAAGAGGATACAGGGAGAAGGTGCAGTCTGGGACGTGCATGTGTGCTAAGTCACCTCAGTTGTGTCTGACTTTTTGCAACCCCATGGACTGTAGCCCGCCAGGCTCCTCTGCCTATGCAATTCTCCAGACAAGAATACTAGAGTGGTTTGCCATGTCCTCCTCCAAGGGATCTTCCCAATCCATGGATCAAACCTGCATCTCCTGCTTTGCTAGCAGATTCTTTACATCTAGCACCACCTGGGAAACGACATCTGGGATGTGGGTCCTTGCCAAACACCTAATATATCAGTACCAAGATCTTGAACTTCCTAACCTCCAGGACTTTAAAAAATAAATTCTTTTATTTATAAACCATCCAATATAAGATATTTTTTGTAGTAGCCAGAACAGACTAAGACAGAAGTCTTCAGCTAGTTCCAGCAAGTCACCCTCAAGTCTTCTAGCTGATACCACAAACAATGTGGAAGCAGAGACAAACTATCCCATCTGAGACTGAGTTCATAACCCAAAGAAACCATGAGGTAATGAGATTTCTGTAATGTAAGCCACTAGGCAACAAGGAATACAATCTTTAGTTCTTCACACTCCTTTGACTGGATCATTTTTTCTCTTGCTTTGTGATTTTGTATTTAGAACCCATTTTAGAGGGATTTGACCTGAAAAGACACCAGAAGAATGTTAACACTAGATTGCTTGTATTTGTTATTGTCAGGTGAGTGCAGGGATTCATTGATCTGTGTACAACTTGACATTGATGGTTTTAGCTTAAGAATACCCAGATCATAATCGTTATATAAATTTGAACCCCAAGTTTATATGAGGTGAAAAATCCATTGTCTTTATTTACATTTCTCTGAAAGCATTACTTGATACAATGATTTGCATATAGGTGTTCTATGTTGGGGGTGATCCCAAGAAATCAGAATGAGAGACTAAAGATGATAAAGCAAGAAAAGATGTGATACCAATAAAGGGCAGGCTATTGCGCTATAGTCATACCTGGAGGCAAGTGGGGCTCAAACTTCCAAAGGGTCTTCTGAGATACAATGTGGGATGTTCCTCAGAATCTTGCCTTTGAAGGGAGGGAATTGAGAAATATTTTTCCTGATTCCCATCTTCCAATGACTGAGGATTGTTCAACAGGTGCTATGGGCTTCAGAAAAAAACTGGGGGTAGAAGGTAGTAACTTGAGATGGGAAGTCTGCTAAATGCACGGAAAGTATCACCATCACTGGAGCTGAAATTGAAGATGGTTCTAGAACACATGATATATAGAGAGCCTCTAAAGCATCTGCTATACATATAATTTCAAATACTAAGGGGGATATTTTTTACTCTCCATCTAGAGACCCATTTGAATGCAGAGTTCCAAAGAATAGCAAGCAGAGATAAGAAAGCCTTCCTCAGCGATCAATGCAAAGAAATAGAGGGAAAAATAGAATAGGAAAGACTAGAGATCTCTTCAAGAAAATTAGAGATACCCAGTGAACATTTCATGCAAAGATAGGCTCAATACAGGACAGAAATGGTATGGACCTAACAGAAGCAGAAGATATTAAGAAGAGGTGGCAAGAATACACAGAACTATACAAAAAAGATCTTCATGACCCAGATAACCACAATGGTGTGACTCTCCTAGAGCCAGACATCCTGGAATGTGAAGTCAAGTGGGCCTTAGGAAGCATCACTACAAACAAAGCTAGTGGAGGTGATGGAATTCCAGTTGAGCTATTTCAAATTCTAAAAGACGATGCTGTGAAAGTGCTGCACTCAATACGCCAGCAAATTTGGAAAACTCAGCACTGGCCATAGGATGGGAAAGGTCAGTTTTCATTCCAATCCCAAAGAAAGGTAATGCCAAAGAATGCTCAAACTACCGCACAATTGCACTCATCTCACACACTAGTAAAGTAATGCTCAAAATTCTCCAAGCCAGGCTTCAGCAATATGTGAACTGTGAACTTCCAGATGTTCAAGCTGGTTTTAGGAAAGGCAGAGGAACCAGAGATCAAATTGCCAACGTCTGCTGGATCATCGAAAAAACAAGAGAGTTCCAGAAAAACATCTATTTCTGCTTTATTGACTGTGCCAAAACCTTTGACTGTGTGGATCACAATAAACTGTGGAAAATTCTGAAAGAGATGAGAATATCAGACCACCTGACCTGCCTCTTGAGAAACCTGTATACAGGTCAGGAAGCAACAGCTAGAACTGGGCATGGAACAACAGACTGGTTCCAAAAAGGAAAAGGAGTACGTCAAGGCTGTATATTGTCGCCCTGTTTATTTAACTTATATGCAAAGTACATCACGAGAAATGCTGTGCTGGAAGAAGCACAAGCTAGAATCAAGATTGCCAGGAGAAATATCAATAACCTCAGATATGCAGATGATACCACCCTTATGGCAGAAAGTGAAGAAGAACTAAAGGGCCTCTTGATGAAAGTGAAAGAAGAGAGTGAAAAGTTGGCTTAAAGCTCAACATTCAGAAAACTAAGATCATGGCATGTGGTCCCATCACTTCATGGCAAATGGATAGGGAAACAGTGGAAACAGTGCTGAATTTATTTTTCTGGGCTCCAAAATCACTGTGGATGGTGATTGCAGCCATGAAATTAAAAGACGCTTGCTCCTTGGAAGGAAAGTTATGACCAACCTAGACAGCATATTAAATAGCAGAGACATTACTTTGTCAACAAAGGTCCGTGTAGTCAAGGCTATGGTTTTTCCAGTAGTCATGTATGGATGTGAGAGTTGGACTATAAAAAAAGCTGAGCGCTGAAGAATTGATGCTTTCAAACTGTGGTGTTGGAGAAGTCCCTTGAGAGTCCCTTGGACTGCAAGCAGTCCATCCTAAAGGATGGACTGATATATTTATCAGTCCTGGGTGTTCATTGGATGGACTGCTGTTGAAGCTGAAACTCCAATATTTTGGCCACCTGATATAGAGAGCTGACTCATTTGAAAAGACTCTGATGCTGGGAAAGATTGAGGGCAGGAGAAGGGGACAAGGGAGGATGAGATGGTTGGATGGCATCACCGACACAATGGACGTGGATTTGGGTGGACTCCAGGAGTTGGTGATGGACAGGGAGGCCTGGCATGCTGCGGTTCATGCGGTCACAAAGAGTTGGACACGAATGAGTGACTGAACTGACTGACAGAGACCGTGTCATAATAATAATAATTTTTTTAAAAAGCTTCTGCTTTATCTTAGTTGCTGGTGGGAGGACTATTTTTAACTCCATCACTTCATTGACAACTGATCACTTTGTGGATCCCAACTTTAGAGGGAAGACTCAGTTACAACTCATTACCAGCATCCCCACTTCATCTTCTATTCTGATGTGGACACTGGAACCAAGCTACTAAATTAATTTCTTAATTTTTTACTGTTCCCTGACAGTAAAGCTGCAACATCAGCTTATAAATTTACCACTCTACTCTACCAACTCTTCATCAATCTGAAGCATAGATATTCTCTTTACTGAAAGTTCAGCTTTATATTTAAAATATTTGTTCTTTAGCATTTTCATCCAGTATTTTAGGTGTTTACAACAGGAAAGTATTGAATATATCTAGTCAAACATGTTAGCAAAATGGAAACCCCTATCTTCTTGCTTGATTGCCATATGGAAATTGTTTGAGAAAAGAAATACTAGCCTGTATGTCATCAAATTCTAATCATTCTCCAATGATGGAGAAAGCATTTTGAATACAAAGATCCTAATAGTATCTCTAAAATAAAATTTGGGACATAATGAGTGTGGGGGTAGAATGAAAGGGGATGGGACTGACATGCAGGACAAAGTTATTTTGTTTTGGCTGTAAATGTAATTCCCTAATGTTTAGCCTAAGACTGAAACCATATTTAATTTCAGGCTAAATGAGTAGAGCATTGCAGTGATCATCTAAATAATTCATGCCAAAATAAGACGTAAGTGTGTTTTGCATATATTATGTAGCTATTCCAGGATACTATTTATTTTCAGAGAATATTAGCATGGGGTTAAAACTGTCTCGTCATCCTAAATTTCTACAATTATAATCTAAGTATATTTTAGTATTTTATAGCCTTCTATCAGGAGATGAGAGAAAAAGGCATTTACTCTTCTCCATTTTATACTTCCCTGGGCTTCTTAGCAAGTGTCCATTTTCATCTCTTCCTTCTGTTGCTAAGGAAGCTTAGTTCTCTTTGCTATCTCTGACAGGTTTTCTTATCTAAATTGTTAATCATAGTTGAGGCTCTCCTTTGACGAAGTGCAACTCCTTGAAACCATAAATTAATGTAAATCTAGTTATCAAGATTTTTCTAGTTCTTACCCTTTGCTTCTAAAGAAGTCCTAATGTTTGAAAATGGCCAGTGGTTCACAAGACTGACCACGCATTAAAAATCAGCCCAAGGGCCTCCCTCATGTCTCAGTGATAAAGAATTGTGCCTGCCAATGCAGGGTACATTGGTTTGATCCCTGACCTGGGAAGATCCCACATGCTGTGAAGCATCTAAGCCTATCTGCCAGAACTATTGAGCTCTAGAGCTAGGGAACAATTACACATAAAGTTAAATGTTGATGCCTTCTTAAAACAGATATATTTATCATACAACATTATGTAATTTTAAGGTGTACGATACATTGATTCCATACATTTATATTGTAATATAATTCCTCAGAAAAAGTTCTAATAAATGAAAATCTAGAAACCAGGAAATGTCATTTAACAATTTGTGCCTTAATAAATTTGGTAAGGAGGCAGTTTAGGGAAGGCTTATAGTATTTGTACTATTAAGTCATAGCAGGTATTAATTTGATAGCTAAATAGAAATTGAGGAACATCCATGAGAAAACTCTGTAGAAAGCAAGGCAAGAAAATGTAGACAGCTGACAGAAATAAATTTTAGAAGGAGATTTGGAAGCACATTATAGTGTTTCAGAATATCAGTAAGATTTTTGGTACCGTTCTTTTCTAGTAAAAGGGAAGGGAAAATTTGAGTAATTCTCAGAAGTTCCTCATGATCTGCATATTTAAACTATGCAGTTCACAAATTTGCTCAATGTTCAACTCCATGAGTAATCTCAAAGTACTGTAACAATTCTTAACTTCACATGTAGCATAAGATTATTTTAGCTAGCAATATTCAAAATTATGAATATGACATTACAGATTCATATAATCATCTGATATTATGTTTTAACGTTAAGTGGACACACTTTGGAAATAGAATATTATTGTTCATTTAAACAAACACTGAGCTGATTGGTTCATAAGAAAAAAAAATCTCTTCATCTGTTTACTTGATATCCACTACAATTATTTTTTACTAAATGTAAAGGGAGCTCTATAAAGGGATTTGATTCATTCTAACTAAACTTTTCATGCAGCAAATATTCAACATATTTCATGCCATTAAATTTATTTGGTCTTTAATTTTTCTTTATATGCCATATAACCATTTCAACTATAATTCTTTTTCTCAAACATGATTTTTCTCATTTGAAGTCATATGAAAGTCTAGACAATATTGAAAAATATAAGAACATGAAATATAAAAATATATAGAACAATGTCAAAACCAACCCCAAACTCTCAAAACATAAGCAATGTTTTTAACAATTACAATGACATCAAGGAGAAATTAACAATAACACAATAATAGTGGGAGACTTTAATACCCCACTCACACTTATGGATAGATCAACTAAACAGAAAATTAACCAGGAAAAAAAAAAAAAAAAAAACATGTATCTATAAAGCTCACTAAAGCAAAGCACAGTAAAATGAGGTATGGCAATAAAAGGCGTTAAATTTATCAAAAAAAAAATAATAAAGTGCTGAAAAATTAAAAAAAAAAAAAACAATTACAATGACATGTGCAGAGTCAAGTATGTGTTCAGAGTCATGTGCTTCTTTTGAATAACTTGACCTTAGTGCTAAGCCTAGCTAAAAATGTGGATGTCTCCTTTCAGGGTGATTTTCTTCTCTTGAATTCCCTGCAATCAAGCACATGTCTTTATAATTATAAATATCAGATGTAATTTAATATATTTGATCATCTACTGGGATGCAAAAGAATATCTGTTTTCTGGTCCAGAAGCCTCTTGACCTTCGCACATACACAGAGACGAGAAGAGTGCCTCCACGCTTTACTCAACAGGAAAACACCCACCTAATCCCACTTACAAAGAGCATGTTTAGCTCATACCCGGGCAGTGGTGAGGGGGAGAACAGTGGGGAGAGCCAGGCACTGGAGCCTCTGCCCTCTCCTTCTCTGCCCATTTCCATCCAGTACTAACAATACCTGAACTTAAGTCATGGAAAATTTTTAATGACTTTGAGAACAAATATATTGTAGGTTGCAAATTTGAATATTACATTTAACAAATAGTTTCATGTATTTAACAAGTATTTTCCTGAAAAACACCACAGTGGAACAATATTCATTTTCTTTTACCATCTTTGAATGATAATTTTGAACATAAAAATCAAGCTTTCAGTTATAACCTGAAAGTCAATTTTCCCTAAAGATGTTTATTGTCTTAGGAAACTAAACTAAAGGGATCTTCCTCTTTAGCTATATACTTAAAATCTGTTATATAATTTATATTGAATTTAACAAGGAATTAGGCAATATATTATAACATAGTCTGCTCATAATAGGGAATGGCAGTTTTGTTTAATGATTATTAAAGAGCTTTCTTGTCAAAATACATCATCAATACACATTATTAAACTGTCATGGAATTTGAAACACAAACTACATTAATCATTTCCTTTTCATCTTCCTCATATTTTCCCTCTACATCTTGCACACAAGTGACACCTACAGAAATTTGGTTGCAAAGTTACTCACTACTTTGAAGCGGATGCCCACCAGAGCTTGATGGGCACAGCATCACTCAGGTTCCTTCACATCTCCTATTCCAGAAATTAATCACAGAGAATGGAAAAGCGGATTATGTGTTTTTTTCTTCCTTGCAAAATTTAAGTTCAAACTGAATGCCAATTCTACCATAATGCATTACCCTCCCAACTAAGAGGGAAGGCTAATAATTAAATACAACTTAGAAAGTGAATTGATCCTGCCCTGCAGCATAACTTCTGTCAAGTTGGAGGAAACTATTTCCAAAATATGGGAGTCAGGATAAAATGAGTTGAAATACAAATTTCTTCCTTATTTCTATTGTATTATTGCTACCCGGTTTCCTCCCCAGGACTGTCATACTTCTAGAAAATGAAAGCAAATATGATTCAATCGCAATAAAATAAGCACAATCCCAAGAAGGAAGCTAAAATGATATATCAGGAGTGACATGAGATATGATGTAAGAAAAAAATCTTACTTGCTTTTCAGCAGTCATTGTAGATGTATTAGCAAATGATGACAGCTTTCCAATGCTTTTCATGGCTCTCATTATAAACTTTATCTTAGCTCTCCAACATGCTCAGTAGTTCTTTCCAGTTATTGTTACTCAGATTTCTTTTTTGCAGGACAGAGGTTTGAACAGATACCATTCTTTATTTTTCCTGAAATACAAAAGTGCAATAATAAAGTTACCTTATAATGTTTTAAAGAAAATTATAGATATAAAAATTGAGAAATATTTCCTTTGAGAATCTGAACCTAAAATCTTAGGACAAAAAATGAAGTCTAAAGCTGATTGCTGGATAATGGAGAATTATGAGCTATTTCCCAATGTGTGTGTGTGTTGTATAAAGTTTTTATAACTTTATTTTCATTTCCATATTTCCATTAAAATGAAGTAGTATTTTCCCAGAAGATTCTAGTTTGCTAGGAACTCATAACATTAGAAACTAGAACTAAAAAAGAAATGGAGGGAATCACATTTAGCTCCTCTTTATTGCTTATATCAGCATCATATAATAGTGATGAAGCAGTAGTTCTTATTTTGATCTTTTGAACTCCTATATATGTATGGAATCTCAGCTTCAGCAATCAAAGTTGTGTTTGCTAAGGATTCATTATATTCTTTTGAGTAAATAAGTACAATAATTTGACCTACAATGTTCTTTTACCTGTATTCGACTCTCGTCTTCAGTGATACGCTAAAACCCAAATGGGAAGCATATCTATCTCTGGGTAATGGATGCCCAAATGACAGTACAAACATATTAGGCACATTTGGACATGAGGTATAGCTCAGTGGTTATTATTATATTTCAGAGTGCAGTACTCCTTTTGTGCATCAGGCAACTCATAACTTATCAATGTTCTGAATATTTTTACAGTTAGGTAGCTTAATTATTTGCCATTTTAGACCACTGACAGACACATTTCTGTCTAAAAAAACTAAGCTTTGTCTCCTGAGTGATAGCAACTTAGTTTCATAGAGTAATGGAAATAAAACTAAAATATTCCTTGATAAATGGATAGATAAATTAGGTAACAGGGCCTAGCAATTGACCTACATATTACGTTGAATTGTAACCCAGTAAACAGTTATCTTTTGTTTGCCCACGGCTGCTTTGTTTATGATTGGTGCCTGCAAAAGTGAAATCTTGCCTTGGCCTCAGGAAGTAACTACTACTGTGCTGAGAGCACAGCTTCCACGAGTGAGCACTGCAGTGCCTGTTGAGCGATCTCTCTTGGTTTAACACACGACTTCCTGTTGTCAGCACCTGCTATTCTTCTCTCTGCCCATTTTAAGTATATGCATGGTGTCTACTGATTGATTTGGCCAATCCTAACGCTGAGATTCCAACTAGAGTTTATGGTTCTCTTCCCCCAGAGACATACTCTAGATTTCTGTAAGATATTTATACTACCTTTTCTAATTAACTTCTCTGGAAGTAGTGAGTCTTGTTCTTTAGTGATTTCTACTCTATGCCTTTTACACACTTGCCAATTGAGCCTCGGTTCTGAAAAAATTTGTTTTTTTGACCTATGACTATGCTTGTTATTACAATATCTTATATAACAAAGGTGTCTGCAAGAGTAGATCAAAACAATAATGAGTGATCCCATACAATTCACCCATTTAAAGTATACAATCCAAAGGTTTCCAGTATATTCATAATCACTATTCTACTTTCTGCCTCTATGGATTTTCCTACTCTGGATATTCATATAAATGGAGTCCCATAATATGTAGCTTTTGTATCTGATTTCTTTCACTTAGCTTGATATTTTCAAGATTCGTTTATGTGGTGTGTATCAATACGTCATTCCTATTTATTGCTAAATGATATTCTGTGTTAATATATACCCTATTTAACTTTTCCACTTAAAAAAAAGGATGTGAAGGGAAATTATGTATGTCAATTCACATCACATTTTTGAAGGATATGAATGAATGTGTTAGCCTTATTGTTTTAAACTATAATTTATTTAGAAAAAAAGAGCTTTTTTGAAGGTAGAATTCTATTGCAGAAACCCTTACTATGTTGTTATGCTTTGTCTCCATCTTGTACTCCCCCAATTTAAATAAAAACACCTTCAAGGAGGAGACCATAGGAGACAAAGACAAGGAAAAAAGACAAAAACAAAAACACAGATTTTGAAGTGAGTAGAATAGAAAGGCAGATGGCAGCTCACATAAGAAGGTACTTTGTAATAGTCAGAGCTACTCCAAATGGAACGATATAACTCAAGAACAAGTAAGTGAGTTTGAGAGATGAAAATACAGATTAGCCAGTCACTGAATGGTGGTGCCAAATGTGAGTTTTAGAATATCAGAGCTAGAATGGTTTAGGATATGATCTATAAGATAATTCCCAATTCTAATTTATAATTTCTTGCAATGGTAAAAGCAGAACCAAGATTATAATATCCAGGTTTTTCCAAATGTCATAGACCCTTGCACAATGTGTTAAACTTTTCTCATCCTCAATACACTCACGTGTTAAAAAGATAAAGCTTTCTTTCAGTTCTGTGGTGAGAATTAAAGAGAAAGTTTGTAAATATCTCAGACACTTTATTTGTAGGCAATGTTATAATTTCACTATAACTTACTAAAAGTGTTTGATAAGACCCTAAAGGCTACCTAGTTCAAGTGCTTGAATTTTCTTTACAGAAATTTTATTGCCAAATGACTATGTGAGTCAGTAGCTGTAAAATTTTAAAGGCTTCCCAGATGGCTCAGTGGTAAAGAATTCTCCTGCTAGTGCAAGGAGACTCAGGAGACACAGGTTTGACCCTTGGGTTGGGAAGATCCTCTGGAGGAGGAAATGGCAACCCACTCCAGTATTCTTGCCCGGAAAATCCCATGGACAGAGAAGTCTTGGGGGCTACAGTCCATGGGGTTGCAAAGAGCTAGATGTGACTGAAAATGCATACATACACAACATTTAAAACATAGCAAAATTTTTGTTTTAATCTTATAAAAGCTGGGTCAATAAAATATATAAACATGAAGCTGTTTTTACTGAGTTAGAGACAGAGATTTGCCTCCTTTGTCATCTAACATGCTCTGAGCTTGAAATAATAATCACTGGTTATTAATACATCTTCACAGCAACAAAACTCTCACTACTTTTAAAGACAGTCCTTTTTTTTATTATTTGAATAGCTGCTAGGATCAGAAACCTCTTTCTAACAGGCGTTCTCAAACATCTGAAAACAACAAAAATTAGTTTCTTCCAAGTCTATCGTTCAAAGTAAACCTCCCCAATCTTAAAGAACATGCTTCATACACACTTTTAAACGTCTCTAAATCTATCAAAACTCTTTTATATTATTTTAGTTATCTTTTTTTTTTTTTTTTTTTTAGGCTGTGCTGTGCGGCATGCGGGATCTTAGTTCTCCAGCCAGGAATCCATCCCACACCCCCTGAATTGGGAGCATGGAGTCTTAACCACTGGACTGCCAGGGAAGTCCCTATCTTGTTTTAGTTATCTTAATGCTGTCACTTTAATATCCCTGGTTATTCTGGAATAAAGCATAATAAGACTATGTCCTCTCTTATTCTCAAAATATAATATAAATATGTATGTTTTTAGAAATGATATACCACTATTGACTAATTTTAAGATTTCTAACTAAAATTCCTAAGACTTTTAAAATATACACTGCTGCTAAAATCTAGCTGTCTCATCTTGAATAGGCAGGTTATTTTTTTCTTTTAACCTAAATTTATTTGATTCTCTTGCTAAATTTGTAACTTGTGTAAATAAATATGGTAAATTATTAATCCAAATTATTGATTAAAAGTATGGAACAAGATGGGTGTAAATACAAAGCTCATGGTGGCAACCTCTCTCCAGGTTGACAATGAATGATTCATTAGAACTTTAGTGTCTTTGAACACTGTTATTTCAGCCCAACCAAAGCCACCACAGGTATTCAGCTTCTATTTTTCATCTGATACTCAAAAAACATAGGCAGGCATGTTCACAAGTTGATTTAAAAAATGTTCCTGTATGAAGTTCATTGTGCCTCCATCTTCTGGTATTGTAATTGTTGAGGCAAAAGGTAAGTTTAAGTAAATAGTATCTACTATTTGTTACAATTCATATCTTGGACTAGCACAGAGTCAGCATATTTGTTATATGAGTAAGAGGTAAGGATGCTTAACTTTTGGCATACACAGAATATGAGGCATGGTCACTGAATGATGGTACAAATGTGTACTTCATATTAAAACAAAACATTTAAGTTTAACAATTTACTTTGTAGTGATAGTTATGATGAGAAAGGGATGCTCTTTATCACAGAAGAGAATGACCTTGCAGTTTGTATAACTGCAATAAAATCTTCATGTGAGACAACTGACTTGTTAAAAAGCATGTCTATAAAATATCAAGAATAAAAGTTTTGACCAGTAAAAAGGATTAAAAATTATAGAGAAGATGGCCAATACAGTGTACAAAACAGCCTACAAGTTAGCTTTAGCACTGATGAAAATATTAAGTGTCAGATCTTGATTCAAGAATGAGATAGGCTGTGAGGACAATGGTCAACAATGAATTCACATAAATAGACTAGTTCTGAAAACATCATGAACACGTAGAATATTTCCACAGAGCATCATGCTTCACATTTTGAATGATAGTCATTCTCTTCTTCTGTGGGAAGTTAAGCAGCCTCTTTCTAAAGAAAACAGTCATTGGGATGGAAATATGGATGTCTGGGCTAATACAAAAACACATGTCAAAATCCAAGAAGGAAAATTGAAAGTGTCTGATGCCCAAAAGGATACATGCTTTAAAATCATAAGTGAAGCCAATACTTTATTTCATCTGCATTAATGATGATCTTTATGCATAATTCATTTCACAAGACCAAAATGTCAGTCAAGCTTAGTATGTAGAATCCCTCCATTGTTTCTAAAATTCAAGATGATAAATCTTGAACATCTTTGAATCTGTTTTAAAAAGAATATGTCACAGGTTTTGAATATAATTTCAAAGGAAACATTTAAAATTGTTAGATCAACATCCTTCTGCAAATGCATTTATGTATAAATACCTGTATTTATTCTTGTTTCCTTTTCCAAACAGTCTTTAAATACAGGAGGATCATATTTTGAAGAAGTGACTAGCCTCTCTAAAAGACTGATAACTTAAACAACAGTTATTTTTCAATGCTACAAGCTTCTGTAAAGTTTATTTTTAAAAATCATTGGCATTAGTTTCCAAAAGTATATTAACTACTTTAAATATAATTTCAAAATAGTAAACACCATAAAGAGAGGGAATTTTTATGGTTGAATTAATATGCATACACTCATTATTATATGCATTAATTTATGTTGTCAGTAATTTACTTGCTCTTATATTATTACGAAATTAACAAAGAGTGTTTTCCACTTAAAAATCGTGGGGCTTTGATAAATGTTTATCTCCTTTTATTTAAATAATTTCTGAAATGGAATAAACTGTTTTAATGGACTTCTATAAAATTAGCTTTTAATAACCTGTCTTTAACTATAACTAAAGGGCTTTATTTTCCATTTTATTTTTTAATAACCCACAAAACAGACAAAGTTTTTAATATAGTAATTATTCATCTGGCATTTCATTATAAATTCCATTTTATAGGAACTGGCTGTTTTATTCTGATGGGTTATTAACATTAGGGCAGATAAATTGAGTGTTATTAATAAATGTGTATATCTCCATGAAAATAGTTACTGTGGGTTAAGGAAGAAAGAGTTATGACTCAAATATTTGATATTTTTATGCAACAGTTCCAAGTAAATTATTTTATAACCAAACTATTTTAAATTGCTGTACTTCGTGGTCTATTTAATCCTGTAAATTATCATATAGTAGAATGGGACATAGAGAAATATTTGAATCTTAAAGTTCACTTGTCTTGAAATCATATATTATTGTGCTAATTGTTTTAATTATTAACAAGATTATACTTTTAATTTTTTTGACAAATCTAATCATTATCTACTCTGCAGGCAATGATTTAGGCTCTGGAGCTACCCCATGAAGAAAACATCTTAAAACATTCCTTTCCTCAGTCGTACACTCTAGTGCATATATTTGAATATATGGGTTGGAAGTGAATGTCAGTTCACTTCCTCATAAACCATTAATATTTTGATGCTGTTTGACAACTCCATCTTCTTGATTTAGTCTCTCTTGGCTCTACCTCTTTGCCAAACTGTTTCATGGTTCTTTTCTACTTGCTTGCTGTTAGTCTCCTATGTTAGCCCCTTTTTCATTACCTTAAATATTATTGTTTCTAAAAATATATCTTTTGGTTCCTTTGTCCTTATATACTCTTGCTCTGAATATTTCCATTTACCTCTGAGGTCTGATAATATCTTTATGTACATTGTATCCAATTCTAACCTCTGGTCTAGTCAATAACTTTGAATTTCAAATTTAACTGCTTCCTGATCATATTCAGCTATGTACTTCAAAGTAAAATTCAAGGCAAAAGCTTTGTGTAAGGCAAATAGGGTACCTTAATACAGGATCGAACCCAAGTCTCCCACACTGTAGGCAGATTCTTGACCATCTGAGCCACCAGGGAAGCCTCAACTGATAAACAGTAAGTTTA
This sequence comes from Bos indicus x Bos taurus, assembly GCF_003369695.1. Classification (NCBI taxonomy): domain Eukaryota; kingdom Metazoa; phylum Chordata; class Mammalia; order Artiodactyla; family Bovidae; genus Bos; species Bos indicus x Bos taurus. The sequence goes on along the minus strand of NC_040085.1, from coordinate 34,745,786 downwards.
TCAATTGAAACTTTGGCAGCTAATAATGTTGTTTTAAATGTTAAATGCAAGATTATTAGTATGTACTGCTGCTGCTGCTGCTGCTAAGTCACTTCAGTTGTGTCCAACTCTGTGCGACCCCATAGACGGCAGCCCACCAGGCTCCACCTTCCCTGAGATTCTCCAGGCAAGAATTCCAGACTGGGTTGCTATTTCCTTCTCCATATTAGTATGTACAAATGTTAACAAGCCCATGGCAGTAAAAATAGCCTTTAACACATCCCTCCATCTGTAATGTTAGCTTGATAAATGAGCAATACAATTATAAAGCATCTGAATACAATAAATAATTATCAGAAAGATAACAGATTTGTGAAATGTTACAATCAAGAATCTAGGTTTTTACAAGAATATCCATTGCTTTTACAAAATTTCATGTGTAGAAAATGTGTTCAGGTAAAAATCTGTAATTACACCATCACAAAAACAGAAATTATATGTAAAATTAATAATAAAATTTTATTACTTAGAAAGTTTTATATATTCTTCTGAACAATATCAAAATCCTGTTTAGAAAACCAAAACCATTAATATACAGTTATAAATTGAATACTAGCTAATTTAACTCTGGAGTAATTTTTAAATATGAAGATAACATTAATAGAGTTCATTATTAAATTTAAAATATATATTAATATTATTCATCATTCTTTAGTGAAAGTAGAATAATTATGTAATTTTTAAAATTCTGAAAATCTTTGATTAAACTGATCATCTATTTCTGATAAAACTCTTGACCAACTTAATGTGGAAAGATACTTCCATAGTATGACAAAGAATAAAATTTAAGACAAATTACTAACATCATGGCAAATGGAAACAATTTTAAGATAATTTCATTAAAATTAACAGAAAACTGAGCTCCTGAAGTTCTGCAAGAAAAAATATAAATTAAGTTAGTTTTTTTTTTCCTTTTCTCTTTCTTTGGCCATTTTTATTTTATTTTATTTATTTTTTAAAAATATAAATTTATTTATTTTAATTGGAGGTTAATTACTTTACAATATTGTATTGGTTTTGCCATATATCAACATGAATCTGCCACGGGTGTACACGTGTTCCCCATCCTGAACCCTCCTCCCTTCTCCCTCTCTGTACCATCCCTCTGGGTCATCCCAGTACACCAGCCCCGAGTATCCAGTATCATGCATCGAACCTGGACTGACGATTCGTTTCATGTATGATATTATACATGTTTCAGTGCCATTCTCCCAAGTCATCCCACCCTCTCCCTCTCCCACAGAGTCCATAAGCCTGTTCTATACATCTGTGTCTCTTTTGTTGTCTCACATACAGAGTTATGGTTACCATCTTTCTAAATTCCATTATATGCGTTAGTATACTGTATTGGTGTTTTTCTTTCTGGCTTACTTCACTCTGTATAATAGGCTCCAGATTCACCCACCTCATTAGAACTGATTCAAATGTATTATTTTTAATGGCTGAGTAATACTCCATTGTGTATATGTACCACTGCTTTCTTATCCATTTGTCTGCTGATGGACACCTAGGTTGCTTCCATGTCCTGGCTATTATAAACAGTGCTGCAATGAACATTGGGGTACACATGTCTCTTTCTATTCTGGTTTCCTCAGTGTGTATGCCCAGCAGTGGGATTGCTGGGTCATAAGGCAGTTCTATTTCCAATTTTTTTTAAGGAATCTCCACACTGTTCTCCATAGTGGCTGTACTAGTTTGCATTCCCACCAACAGTGTAAGAGGGTTCCCTTTTCTCCACACCCTCTCCAGCATTTATTGCTTGTAGACTTTTGAATCATAGCCATTCTGACTGGAGTGAAATGGTACCTCATTGTGGTTTTGATTTGCATTTCTCTGATAATGAGTGTTGGCCATTTTTATTGATGTATAGTTGATTTGCAACATTATATTCATTTCAGATGTACAGCATAGTATTCACTATTTATATAAATTATATTTCACTTAAAGTTATTAAAAATAATGGCTATATCTCCCTGTGCTATACAGTATATTCTTTTTGCTAATCTATTTTATGCATAGTAGTTTATAGTAGCTCATAGTAATGCAATACTCCTAACTTTTCCTTCTTCTCTTTTCTCTCCCTGCTAGTAAGCACTAGTTTGTCCTCTATATCTGTGAATCTGTTTCTGTTTAGTTATTTACATTTACTTGTTTTATTTTTTAGATTCCTTATATAAGTGGTAGAGTATTTGTCTTTGACTTATTTCACTAAACATAGTACATAATGCAGCATTTCATTTTTTATGGTTGTGTAGTATTTCATTGCACATGTGTATGTATGTGTCTACATATATACATATACAAATACACATATATACATACATATACATATATGTGTGTGTATATGTGTGTGTGTATCTTTTCAAATTAGGCTTTTTGGTTTCTTTGGATATACCCATGAGTGAAACTGTTGGATGATATGGTAACTTTATTTTTAGTTTTTTAGAGGAAACTCCATACTGTTTCCCATAGTGCCTGCATCAATTTGCATTCCCTTCAACAGTGTACAGAAGTTTCTTTTTCCCCATATCCTTTCCAAAACCTGTTATCTGTGGTCTTTTGGACAAGAGCCACTCTGACAGCTATGTGGTGATATCTCATTGTGGCTTTAATTTGCATTTCCTGATGATTAGCGACGTTGAACATCTTTTCATATGTCTGTTGGCCATCTGTATGTCTTCTCTGTAAAAATGCCTATGCAGGTCTTCTGCCAATTTTTTTTTTCATATTGAGTTGTATGGGTTGTACATATATTTTGGAATTAACCCCTTATCAGCAATATCATTTGCAAATATCTTCTATTCAGTAGCTTGTCCGTTCATTTTGATGTTGGTTTACATTTCTATGCAAAATCTTTTAAGCTTAATTAGATTCCATTTGTTGATTTTGGTTTTTGTTTCTTTTGCCTTGAGAGATAATCTTTTGCCTTTTTTGCCATTGTCTTATTTCCCTTATTATGATTGTCTATATGTATCAAACAAATTTAAAAGTTTTAAAAATAGAGAATTTTACAAAATATCCCTGAAAGCATAAATATACAAATATCAGTGCTTTCCTTATTATCAGCAAATTTGATAGAGAATTAAGATAAATGATAAATATGGAATTGTAAATAAATTTTAAATGCTTAAGAATAAATTTGAAAAAAATGAGTAAGATCTTTGTAAAGAATAATTTAAACAATATAAAACATTCTCAGAAGTCTTTATACTTCTATCTTTATCTCTTTTCATACTGCAGATCACCTTCTGACCCAATCATTTTTCTCTCTTTTTTTTTTTTTTATTTATTGGCATTCTCTCCTAAGTACCATATATTTTCCATGGTGTCTGGGATATTTCTTTTTCTATTTGCATGCTGTTGAGGTATCCTTGAACTATTTTTAAAAGTATTTCAATGTTGAATGAATGATCAAATATATGATTTTATTCTTATGAATTCCGGTTGTTATTGCCAAGATACATCATCATCATCCCTACCACGATCAGTGCAGTTCAGTTCAGTCACTTAGTCGTGTTCGATTCTTTGTGACCCCATGTACTGCAGCATTCCAGGCTTCCCTGTCCAATCACCAACTTCCAGAGCTTATCCAAACTCATGTCCATCGAATTGATGATGCCACCCAACCATCCCATCCTCTGTCATCCCCTTTCCCTCTTGCCATCAATATTTTCCCACATCAGTGTCTTTTCCAATGAACCAGTTCTTCACATCAGGTGTCCAAAGTATTGGAGTTTCAGCTTCAGCAACAGTACCTCCAATGAATATTCAGGACTGATTACCTTAGGATAGACTGCTTGGATCTCCTTGCAGTTCAAGGGACTCTCAAGAGTCTTCTCCAATACCACAGATCAAAAGCATCAATTCTTTGGCACTCAGCTTTCTTTATAGTCCATTTCACATATTCATACATGACTACTGGAAAACCCATATATTTTACTAGATGGATTGTTGTTGGAAAAGTAATGTCTCTACTTTTTAATATGCTGTCTAGGTTGGACATACTTTTTCTTCCAGGTAGCAAGCATCTTTTAATTTCAGGGCTGCATTCACCATCTGCAATGATTTTAGAGCCCTCCCCCCACAAAAAAAAAAATGTGTCATTGTTCCCACTGTTTCCACATCTATTTCCCATGAAGTGATGGGACCAGATGCCATGATCTTAGTTTTCTGAATGTTGAGTTTTAAGTTAACTTTTTCACTCTCCTCTTTCACTTTCATTAAGAGGCTCTTTAGTTCTTCTTCACTTTCTGTATAAGGGTGGTGTCATCTGCATATCTGAAGTTATTGATATTTCTCCCAGCAATCTTGATTCCAGCTTGTGCTTCTTCCAGCCCAACATTTCTTATGATGTACTGTGCATAGAAGTTAAATAAGCAGGGTGACAGTATAAAGCCTTGACATAATCCTTTCCTGATTTGGAACCAGTCTGTTGTTCCATGTCCAGTTCTAACTGTTGCTTCTTGACCTGCATACAGATTTCTCATGAGGCAGGTCAGGTGGTCTGGTATTCCCATCTGTTTCAAAATTTTCCACAGTTTGCTGTGATCCACACAGTCAAAGGCGTTGGTGTAGTCAATAAAGTGGAAGTAGATGTTTTACTGGAACTCTCTTGCTTTTTCAATGATCCAATGGTGTTGGCATTTTGATCTCTGGTTCCTCTGCCTTTTCTAAATCCAGCTTGAACATCTGGAATTTCACAGTTCATGTACTGTTGAAGTCTGGTTTGGAGAATTCTGAGCATTACTTTGCTAGAGTGTGAGATGAGTGCAATTGTTCAGTAGCAATCTCAAAAATGACAGAAAGATCTTTGTTTGTTTCCAAGCCAAACCATTCAATCTCACAGTAATCCAAGTCTATGCCACAACTAGTAATGCTGAAGAAGCTGACATTGAACAGTTCTATGAAGACCTATAAGACTTTCTAGAAGTCACACCCCCAAAATATGTCCTTTTCATCATAGGGGACTGGAATGAAAAAGTAGTAAGTGAAGAGATACCTTGAGTAACAAGCAAATTTGGCCTTGGAGTACAAAACGAAACCGGGCAAAGGCTAACAGAGTTTTGCCAAGAGAATGCACTGGTCATAGCAAACACCCTCTTCCAACAGTACAAGAGAAGACTCTACAGATGGACATCACAAGATGGTCAATATTGAAATCAAATTGATTATATTCTTTGCAGCCAAAGATGGAGAAGCTCTATACAGTCAGCAAAAACAAGACCGGGAGCTGACTGTGGCTCAGATCATGAACTCCTCATTGACAAATTCAGACTTAAATTGAATAAAGTAGGGAAAACCACTAGACCATTCAGGTATGACCTAAATCAAATCCCTTATGATTATACAGTGGAAGTGACAAATAGATTCAAGAGATTAGATCTCATAGACAGAGTGCCTGAAGAACTATGGACAGAGATTCGTGACATTGTATAGGAGGCAGTGATCAAGACCATTCCCATGAAAAAGAAATGTAAAAAGGCAAAATGGTTTTCTGAGGAGGCCTTACAAACAACTGAGAAAAGAAGAGAAAAGAAAGGCAAAGGGCAAAGGAAAGATATACCCGTCTAAATGCAGAGTTCCAAAGAATAACAAGGAGAGATAAGAAAGCCTTCCTCAGTGATCAATGCAAAGAAATAGAGGAAAACAACAGAATGGGAAAGACTAGAGATCTCTTTAAGAAAATTAGAGTTACCAAGGGAACATTTCATGCAAAGATGGGCTCGATAAAGGACAGAAATGGTATGGACCTAACAGAAGCAGAAGGTATTAAAAGAGGTGGCAAGAATACACAGAAGAACGATACAAAAAAGCTCTTCATGATGCAGATAACCACAGTGGTGTGATCATTCACCTAGAACCAGACATCCTGGAATGTGAAGTCAAGTGGGCTTTAGGAAGTATCACTTTGAACAAAGCTAGTGGAGGTGATGAAATTCCAGTTGAGCTATTTCAAACCCCAAAAGATGATGCTGTGAAAGTGCTGAACTCAATATGCCAGCAAATGTGGAAAACTCAGCAGTGGCCATAGGACTGGAAAAGGTCAGTTTTCATTTGAATCCCTACCACAGTGAACAAATACAAATATCTTATATGTATATTTAATATTATGTTATGGACCCAGGCTATATGTGCTCAAAAAATTAAATTGATATAACTGTTTTAGAATCAAAATATCTGTTTGGTTCAGTCTTACCATGAATTGAAAACTCTTTATCTGTAAAGTTGGGCCACAGCATATCACCACTAAATAAACTTATTTACATGTTTGTTGAAACAGATAAACTGGACTACAGTGCACTCTGCCCAAGCAAAGCATCTATTCCAAGACAAGAAATAACTATTATTCTTAAAATTTTAAAGACAATAACTGGGTGATCACATATTACCTATATTTTCATACACTGGGAAATCTTCATAGAAAAACATTCCAGGCAGTTTTACAGCAGTTAAAAATATCCTTGGGCTTGTTTATTCCTTATAGATAACAGAAATGAGACCAAAGTTATCAAAAGCAGAAATCCTGGAATGGCAAGTTGAGTACAAAATTGTAATAAATCTGTGGCACAGGAGAGCATTCATCTGAGAATTCCGAAGTACAAATCTCTCACTCAAATGAATAAATATTAAAATAATCCTTTTCCAGAATCACTGAAAGTTGTCTAATTTGTCCCGAAATTTAAAGATGTCTGTGTCTATACACGCAATTATGGACCAGTAGAACTTGTATTAGAACTCCTTCCTCCCTCAAAAAAGTCACAGGTAGTTAAAAGAAAAAATAAATAAATGTAGCCATAAAATACATAAATGAGTTTAATTACCCATGAATAAATCATTATGTTTTCTATGAGGGCACAAAATCTTTGGCCTGCATAGGTGAAAATGAGCATACTGGCAGCCTCAAAACTGTAAGATATATTTGAAAGAGATCAAAATAATAATGTATCAAGAGAGGAAAGTTAACCTTTTAAAAATTAAAAGAAAAATTTAAATTTCTTAATGACAAGATGAGAAAATAATTAACCATGCCATTATAGAAAAAGTCATAGATTAAGTACTGACAGCTGCAACACAAAACTAAACAGTCATTACTCAAACTGAAAATGAAGAAAAAAGAGATTACATTAGGGCAGTAGTGTCTATCTTAGGAATTTAAATAAGATTTTAACACTGTATACTACTCTATTATATATATTATATTCCCTTAATATATATTGCAATATTTGTGTAAAGATGTAGATAAAATTATATAAAATCATCTAATTTTTCTTTTGTGCATAAAATTATTATACAAAGTTGTGAAAATAAGAAGCTTAAATATTTTTAGGTGCTTATATAAAGGTCCATCTAGACAAGGCTATGGTTTTTCCAGTGGTCATGTATGGATGTGAGAGTTGGATTGTGAAGAAAGCTGAGCACAGAATTGATGCTTTTGAACTGTGATGTTGGAGAAGACTCTTGAGAGTCCCTTGGACTGCAAGGAGATCCAACCAGTCCATTCTAAAGGAGATCAGTCCTGGGTGTTCTTTGGAAGGACTGATGCTAAAGCTGAAACTCCAATACTTTGGCCACCTCATGCAAATAGTTGACTCATTGGAAAAGACGCTGATGCTGGGAGGGTTTGGGGGCAGGAGGAGAAGGGGACGACAGAGGATGAGATGGCTGGATGGCATCACTGACTCGATAGACGTGAGTCTGAGTGAACTCCGGGAGTTGGTGATGGACAGGGAGGCCTGGCGTGCTGCAGTTCATCGGGTTGCAAAGAGTCGGATACAACTGAGCCACTGAACTGAACTGAAATAGGTATGGTAGGCAGACTTTTAAGATGGCTCCCAAGCATTCCTGCCTCCTGGCATTCACATCCTTCTGTAATCTATCGCTTTGAGTGTAGGCTAGAACCAGTGCCAATGGAATATGGCAAAGGCAATAGGGTGGCACTTCCATGACTTGGTAACAAAAGAGTATAACTTCCATCTTGCTAGCTGACTTTCTCTCTGTTGCCTTCTTGACTTGCACACTTTGATGAAGCAAAATGCAACAAGGAACTGAGGACAGCCTCAGGCCACAAGCAGCAATGAACAGAGGACTTTAGTCTAACAGCCCTGCTGCTGCTGCTGCTGCTGCTAAGTCACTTCAGTCGTGTCTGACTCTGTGTGACCCCACAGACGGCAGCCCACCAGGCTCCCCCATCCCTGGGATTCTCCAGGCAAGAACACTGGAATGGGTTGCCACTTCCTTCTCCAATGCATGAAAGTTAAAAGTGAAAGTGGAGTTGCTCAGTCGTGTCCGACTCTTAGTGACCCCATGGACTGCAGCCTACCAGGCTCCTCCGTCCATGGGATTTTCCAGGCAAGAGTACTGGAGTGGGTTGCCATTGCCTTCTCTGGTCTAACAACCCAGGAGGAGCTAATTCCTGCCAACAACCATGTAAGTGATATTGGAAGTTACTCCTTTCCTAGTCAAGCCTATACATGATTCCCCAGCCCTGACATTTGGAATGCAGTCTTGTGAGTGAAGAAAAGGACCAAGCTAGACTGTGCAGAGGAGAAGGCAATGGCACCCCACTCCACTACTCTTGCCTGGAAAATCCCATGGACGGAGGAGCCTGGTAGGTTGCAGTCCATGGGGTCTCGAAGAGTCGGACACGACTGAGCGACTTCCCTTTCACTTTTCACTTTCATGCACTGGAGAAGGAAATGGCAACCCACTCCAGTGTTCTTGCCTGGAGAATCCCAGGGACGGGGGAGCCTGGTGGGCTGCGGTCTATGGGGTCACATAGAGTCGGACATGACTGAAGCGACTTAGCAGCAGCAGCAGCAGACTGTGCAGAAAAGCCTGATTCACAAAACTGTTGCTTTAAGAAACTAAGTTTTGGGGAAAATTGTTATGCTCCATAGATAGGTAACACAACAAGAAATATTTATTTAGCACTTACAATGTGCCAGACATTTTTCTAAGTGCTTAGTTAGCATCTATTAGATTAATCTTTTAACCCGCTTTATGAGATTAATGCGATTATTATCACTAACACATGCTGAAACAAAGACACGCAGATACAACATCCTCGAAGTTAAAGCATCCTCAGTTAGCAAGCAGAAGATATAATCTTTGTTCATAAAAAATATATATGCTCTTAGCCATTCAGTACTGTCTTCCACTTAACTCTAACAATAGGTGTCATTTGTAAAATTCTTTATGAGAGAGAAAATTGTCTAGCTTCTTTCATTCCATCATTGAAGCAACTATTTTTTAATCCAGTTTAAAGAAAGATCAGGACCTATCCTACCTGATTTCAAAGTTTATTTTAAGCTACTGTAATCAAGATAATTTGGTAATTTTCTCAGGATAGTTAAATACATCAGTCAGAAAGAGAGAGTACAAAAATGAGTCTATGTGTATATGTTCAATTGATTTTTCACAAAGGCACCAAAGGAAGTTAATAGGAAGAGGAAAGCCTTTCTTAAGGAAAAAATATTTGAATAACTGAATACATTATAAAAATATTCTCACTTCCTGTCTCATGCCATACCTAAATATTTATTTGAAATGGATCACTGACCTAACATATAAATTAAAATTATAAATCTTATAAGGAAAAAAATATTAGAGTATTTTCTCACAACTTGGGTAGGAAATGATTTCTTAGAACACAAAAAGCATTTACCACAGCAATAAAAGCTGGTAAATTGGACATATTCAATGTAAAGTCTGCTTATCAAAAGATATCTTTAAGAAAACCAATAGTGGAGTCACAGTCTCAGAGGAAAATATTTAGAACACATATATTTGACAAAGGACTTATATCTAGGATATGTAAGAACATCCTCAGTTCAGTTCAGTTGCTCAGTTGCATCCGATTCTTTGCAACCCCATGAATTGCAGCACGCCAGGCCTTCCTGTCCATCACCAACTCCCGGAGTTCACTCAGACTCATATCCATCGAGTCAGTGATGTCATCCAGCCATCTCATCCTCTGTTGTCCCCTTTTCCTCCTGCCCCCAATCCCTCCCAGCATCAGGGTCTTTTCCAATGAGTCAGCTCTTCTCATGAGGTGGCCAAAGTACTGGAGTTTCAGCCTTAGCATCATTCCTTCCAAAGAACACCCAGGGCTGATCTCCTTTAGAATGGACTGGTTGCATCTCCTTGCAGTCCAAGGGACTCTCAAGAGTCTTCTCCAACACCACAGTTCAAAAACATCAATTCTTTGCACTCAGCTTTCTTCACAGTCCAGCTCTCACATCAATACTTGACCACTGAAAAAACCATAGCCTTGACTAGAGGGACCTTTGTTGGCAAAGTAATGTCTCTGCTTTTGAATATGCTATCTAGGTTGGTCATAACTTTCCTTCCAAGGAGTAAGCGTCTTTTAATTTCATGGCTGTAGTCACCATCTTCAGTGATTTTGGAGCCCCAAAAAATAAAGTCTGACACTGTTTCCACTGTTTATCTATTTCCCATGAAGTGATGGGACCAGATGCCATTCGTTTTCTGAATGTTGAGCTCTAAGCCAACCTTTTCCCTCTCCTCTTTCACTTTCATCAAGAGGCTTTTTAGTTCCTCTTTACTTCCTGCTATAAAGCCCCCTAAATTTTAAAATGGGCAAAACATTTTAATAGAAACTTTACAAGATGCATGAGTGACTAACAAGCACAAAATAGTGTTCAGTATCATTAATAATCAAAAACATGTTAACTAAAAGCCATTAGATACCATTCCCTCCTACTAAGTTGACTAATTTTGAAAAGATTGAAAATACCAAATGTGTCTGGGGATATATGGTCCCTTGAATCCTTAAATATTGTTAGTGGGAGTTTATAATGGTATAACACTTGTACAAAGTGGCAATTCCTTAGAGATTCAAGCCTACACTTACCCTGTTAGTCAGCAATTTTACATATAGATATATTTTCAAAAAAAATGAGTCCATATGACCCTCCCCCCAAAAAATGTGTAAGAATGTTTGTGACAGTTTTATACACATTTAAGGTCCATGCATTGTTGTGTGTGTTAATGATATTAAAAAGTAAAAAAAAAAAAAAAAAACCTTCATATACAGAAGAAACTCATAGATTAAATAATTTTTGTTATCTTGGTTTCTGCTATACAACAACGTGAATCAGCTTTAAGTTTACATATATCCCCTCCCTCTTGAGCCCCATCCTCCCCATTCCAGACCTCTATGTCATCACAAACCATGGAGTTGAAGTTCTCTAATGGGTTAGAGAATAAGCATTCTTTCTTCAAATGAAGAGTTATTTTAACAGTTTTATAATTTACAGTGAGTTTGGAAGGAATGATGCTAAAGCTGAAACTCTAGTACTTTGGCCACCTCATGCGAAGAGTTGACTCACTGGAAAAGACTCTGATGCTGGGAGGGATTGGGGGCAGGAGGAGAAGGGGACAACAGAGGATGAGATGGCTGGATGGTAGGACTGACTTGATGGACGTGAGTCTGGGTGAATTCCGGGAGTTGGTGATGGACAGGGAGGCCTGGCGTGCTGCGATTCATGGGGTCACAAAGAGTTGGACACGACTGAGCAACTGAACTGAACTGAACTGAATGAGTGAGTTAACTGCTGACAGCTGAGTAATGCAAGGATTCCATCATTTTCAGAAAACTTGTAGAGAATGCTTTCCTTGGATCTATCTACAAAAGGCTCTCAGAAGTTAACCTGGGAAGAAGTCTCTCTAGAAACACAAAATCAATGTGTACAGTATCCTGCAAGGTGAGTAACTGATCAGTATTAGGGACAGATGTGCAGAAATAATTCCTAACAAAGTACTGTCATCAGTGGCCAGTCATATCACTTGGCTTAGCCCCTTGTGTTCTTGCTTGAATCTTAGGGCAAAAAGGATACAATAAAAATACAAGTAAAACTATTTTAGTCTGCTATTGTGAAAGCAAAGTATGCGACAGCTACAGAGGCAAGTAGCCTCTGAGAGAAGAAGTGGTGGTACTGGTAGAATTTGTTTTGAAAGGAGTGTGTCTGAAATGACCAGCACATCTAAGCCTCAGTTATGGACAAGCGACAGGCATGATGGCAGCACCTCTGATGGGCTTAGGCAAGAATTGCCATTTCTTTCATCAACAGAAATGGAAAGCATCACTATACAATGCTGGATATGAGAGGAATAGAATGGAAGATGCTAAAGGGTAATTAAAAGTGCACATCTGGAAAATTTAAAGATTTAAGCATCATTGCGTGGCGAAGAATTAAACACATACAACTATAAATATATCCCCTTACTTTACATAAATAAATAGAAATCAGGGAAAGAATAGTATACAATATACAAAAATGTTAAAGATGAAACATTTGATAATAATATAAAAGAAATAATAAGTTTACAGAACATAGGAAAGAATTTGCTCAGGGCTTGTAAGCAATAAAGCATTAAAGAGTGGTGGTATTTAATGGATACTCATTATATTTCCCCCAAATAGACAAAGCTTCAAAGTTAAGGTTAGAATTCCTGAGGCTCTGGCCTCCTCTTTCTGCACTCCTCACTCTTTCTGCATGGGAATACATCCATGTCCCAGCTTCATTTTCTGTCTGTGCTATGACTTTACAATGCATATATTGATTCCAGACCTCTCCTTTGGTCTTCAGACCCATGAATTCAAATATCTATATTTTGGATATCTAAAAAGTGACTTTGGATGATGGGTGAAATAATTATTATGTCTCCTAGTACCTTTTAGTCTGTTGTCATGAATACCTCCTTAACCTAAACCATTATCATTTCTCACTAAGAATCTTTCTCCAGACTCCTAATTCATTTCCCTCCATCCATTTTGGCCCCTCTCACCAATTTGTTTTCCATAAAATGTAAGACACAGAATGATATCTTCAAAGTGCATATATAACCATGTCACTCTGGTGTTTAAAACACATCAACAGCTCCACACCACTTCTAGGATAAATAACCTGGCATGAAAAGTCTTTCATTGTCTGGCCCCTATCAGGTTTTCAAGACTTGCCATAACTGCCATAACTTCCTCCTTATCTTGGGGTTTGAGACACTTTGGCTTTTTTTCAGAGCCTTATATTCAATACTTTCTATTCACTGCAAGACTTTTGCTAAGACCTCTTCTCTTGCTTGGAACCTTTTCCCCTTCTCCAACCCCACTCTTGTCCCATCCAATGCCACTATTCTCAATTAACCCTAAATCCTTTTCATAAGTAACCATACTCCTTGAGCCTCTCATGTTAAGCTAAATACACTTTAGTTTATTTAGGTATGTATAACATACACTATCAGAGAACAACATAAAACTTCCTTTTTGAGAACTGGTGTAAGTGTGAATTGTATGTTTATTGACACAATGATTATTTAATGTGTACCATCCCAGTAAGACTGTAAGCTCCACAAGAGAAGAGATCCTCCCCTCACTGGTGTTTATCTAAGCAATTAATCCCCAACATTGCCTAAAAATATTTGCATGTAAATTTTGGGAATATATCATAGAAACTACTTAGTAGTAGCCCTCACAGCAACTATAATAGTGTACTGTCATGAAAACAGATTCTCTCTCTTTGAAACAGGGCTACACATATCCATTCCCATAGAAACTGGTGCTTTTCCTTTATTCCTTTCTGTGCAAAAAAAAAAAAAATCATTTTTTTGTTTAGATTTAATTCAAAACAATATACCCACATAGGGTAATTTAATAAGAATGGCTCAGCAGTTCTTAAAATTTAGGTAGGCATTACTCTGATGAACAATTCATAAGCAACAGGCAGGAGGGTCCTGATGTTAGCTGTTCCTAGACACAACCAGAACAGCTATCATGGCTTCTCAGAACAGGCAAGATACTTTACTCACTTCCATGACATTGGACAGTGTAAAGCTATCTTAACTTAGCTCATCTCCCTGATTTGAGCAAAAGCATGTAGAGAAACCCCACAGTGCTGACTTTGACTATCCCCATAATCTCTCAGATCCAGTCACTTTATTGCCCGCCCTACTGACTACGCAGTTCTTTCCTCTTCTCAGGCTGGATAATGCTTACCTACTCTTCCTGAGGTCAGTGTTGTCTAGATCTTACTCCATCCTAATATTCAATCAGATAATCTGACTTCCTCATGTTCCTCTGATCAAATTATTTTTTCCTCTGATCAAATGCTTTTTTTAATCAACAGTTTTAACTTTCAGAATAACTATACTGATCTGGCTCTCAGAGCCTATCTTGGAATTCTGAGACAAAATATTGACTGGATCTTTATCTTCACATTCCTGCCATAACAATTTCACTCTTCTGTAGATGTTGTGTCTCTAACTGCACAGAGAAAGAGAAATGCAAACCTGAGTGTCACAGTATATCATCTCTCTTCACACGTTAACTAAGCATTTTCCCCTCATGCCAGAGGAGTGAGACACGCATCTCAGAAACTCCTTTCAATAAGTCTGTCTTCCTTCGCTCACATAGTCAATGAGGAAATACTTCTGTGAATTGCTTGAAAAGTAAAAACAGCCAGTCCTCATTTACTGCTTGTGTCACACTTACAGTATGAATAAATGGAATATATTAAAAGAATATTCCTCCAAAGAGAAATCTAAAGACCATTTAAGGTACCATAAGGAGAAATAACTTTAATCACAAAGAGCATTATAATTAGATTATGAGGTACTGTGCTTTATGTTTTTTTTGTATTAATCTCATTTTAGGTTTCATTTTATGTTCCTGCCTTTGTTTTTTTTTCTTATTTTTCTCCCATCTATTCTTATGCTATTGAATATTTTATGTATTATTATAAATTGTAAATTTCCTTTATGTATTTTTGGAACAAAATAGTGTATAACTAACTAGGCATTTGGTACATAAATAGGCTAGTTAAGAAAATGTTAGAGATATAGACATGCAAGCAGAGAGTGGAGTAGCAGATTGGTAGCAAGTCAAATTCAACAGATCTTTGGTAATATTTTACCTGAGTACTTATTGCCTATGGAAAATACCTTTGACCTTTCATAAAATATATTCTCAACCAAAAGTTCTTCATATGCATTAAAAGCAGGTGTTGACAAGTCACATGGGTGTGAAAACATGAAATAAACCGAGAAAGAATATCTCCACTTTGGGAATGTGGCATCACAGCTGCTATGAACATAACTCTTTGCATGGGCATATAGGTCATAGAGAAATTGAAAGAACTATTCATATCAAATAATTAACAAGAGATACATTAATTTCAAAAACAGGAAAAAATAAAATGAGATTCCCAAACTTTTGGCCAGAAGGATGTACAGAATCAGAATACAAAGAGCAAAAAATGAGAAGAGAGAAGACTAAAACCTCTATTTCTATATATTAAATTAAATGTCGGGAGAGAAAACACAAGGTTAAAAAAAGACAAATTAATAACAAAATATAGCACATATCATAGCTCAGACTGCTATGACAAAATACTACAGAGTGAGTGTCTTAAATGAGAGGCATTTATTTCTCATAGTTCTGGAGGTTGGGAAGTTCAAGATCAAGGTACTGATAGATTCAGTTTTTTGTGAGGGCCCTCTTCCTGGTTAGCAGAAGGACACCTTCTCATTATATCCTCACACAGTGAAGAAAGGAAGCTCTGGTTGTCTCTTTCTTTTCTTGGAAGGGCACTAATCCTGTAATGGACCTCTACCTGCATCATCACATTTAAACCATATTACTTTTCAAATGCCCCATATCCTAACACCATTACATTGCAGATTGGTGATACAATACGTGGATTTTGAGGGGACATAAACATTCAGTCCATAGCAGAGCATGTTTCAAGAAAATAGAGAAAAGAGGATGCAGTCAAGGAGAGAGGCCTGTAGGACACACACAGGAAAGAGCGTGGGATAAATCTCAAAACACGGAAGATGTTATAGGATACTGAGAGTATGTATTTTCATAGAACCAAAGGTCTGAGAACACTGTGCTTCAGTTAGCAAAGAGTTCAAGAATGGGACCTTGAGAAGGCATCAAAAGCTTACTTCAGCAATAATAAACTCCCCTGGAGTGATGCAGGAAGTAGCCAAACTGAACAAAATCTATAACTCTGACAGAAATTTAACAACACATGGAAGGAAGATAAAAATGGAGAGAACTACTATTCACTGAGTAACATGTAGATCCCAAATTCTAGCTAAATACACTGCTTGTGTTCTCTCATCCAGGGCTGCAAATATTCTAGAAATAATAATAGAGTAAAATAAAACAAAGATATTTATAGCACTGTCACAATCAAGAAATGTTTCAGTCATTTAAAAGAAACTGTCAGATAACAAGGTTGAGGATTTACCATGCAATTAGTTGGACTCTCCAAAAATGCTAAGATTATGAAAGACTAAGATAGAGTGAGGAATTGTTCCAAATTAAAAGAGACTAAAAGCACATGACAGCTAATAGTAACAGAGTGTTTTATGGAAATTAAATAACAATACTGATATTTTCTAGATTATATGAAATCTTAATGATATTTTTCAACTTTTTAGAGTTTGTGGTTTGTATGATTTCATTTTATTTCTAAATAAATATTCAGTCATGCTTTTACTTTGTAATGCTGTATTCTTTTTCTTCTATGGGACCCCTGAAATGTATGTGCTTCAAGCCCTACAATGTCTTAATCTTCTCCTAGAAAAGAAATAAAAGGGGGAAAAGTTTTTATAGAGCAGGCATATGCTCTGGTACAGTAAAGAAAAGAAGTTGGGGTGTTCATCTAAAATATGCACTAATCTGGCTGAAGTGAGTCCAGATTTTAAGATAAATACATTTAAGCTTTAATCTTAAAGATCAATACATACTATTTAAATGCTCAATTAATGTCTATAGTGAATGTATACACACAATAAAGACACAAACTAAAGACTTAGTTTAATAAAGCAAAACTTAAAGATCTATATTATTAGAATTAGCTTTACAGAATCACTGGCATTTTCACTAAAGTAAAGTGAACCTTTAGGACTGTTCTGGAATGTTTAAACTGTGACAGGGAAAAACTAATTTAACGAATACAAAAGTTATGAACAACTAAAAACTGGATTACCCTAGATATTTGCATTTAATTTTCTAGGCTCCTTTTTTATCCCGTTCATCTGGTATTAGGCAATTCTGTGATGACAATGTGAGTATTTGTACACACAAGCCCAAGAAAAAGGTTTAGGCTTCTAATGTTTAAGCAACTAAAAGTTTTCATTCATGGGCACAACTATATTGACTTTCTTCTTTTACACAAGTAATCCAAAGAAGAAGACCTGGCTGTCTTCAAATGTCAGTTGTTTTTGAAAAATCAACATTCATGGTCTATAACCATTCTGATTCTGATATTGCTCAGTTACTTTGTGTCCATTTGGATTCTCAAGCTATTTCTTGGTTCTGTTGTCCAAAAACTAGGCAGTGTTTATTACTCATTGACAGAAACGCATATTATAACCCCATTCACTCCAAGAAATCTCGGTAATGAAGTCTCAGTTCAGTTCGGTTGCTCAGTGGTGTCTGACTCTTTGCAACCCCATGAATCGCAGCACGCCAGGCCTCCCTGTCCATCACCAACTCCCGGAGTTCACTGAAACTCTAGTCCATTGAGTCGGTGATGCCATCTAGCCATCTCATCCTCTGTTGTCCCCTTCTCCTCCTGACCCCAATCCCTCCCAGCATCAGGGTCTTCTCCAATGAGTCAACTCTTCGTACAAGGTGGCCAAAGTACTGGAGTTTCAGCTTCAGCATCAGTCCTTCTAATGAACACCCAGGGCTGATCTCCTTTAGGATGGACTGGTTGGATCTCCTTGCAGTCCAAGGGACTCTCAAGAGTCTTCTCCAACACCACAGTTCAAAAGCATCAATTTTTCGGGGCTCAGCTTTCTTCACAGTCCAACTCTCACATCCATACATGACTACTGGAAAAACCATAGCCTTGACGAGACGGACCTTTGTTGGCAAAGTAATGTCTCTGCTTTTGAATATGCTATCTAGGTTAGTCATAACTTTCCTTCCAAGGACTAAGCGCCTTTTAATTTCATGGCTGCAGTCACCATCTGCAGTGATTTTGGAGCCCAAAAAAATAAAATCTGACACTGTTTCCACTGTTTCCCCATCTATTTCTCATGAAGTAATGGGATCAGATGCCATGATCTTACTTTTCTGAATGTTGAGCTTTAAACCAACTTTTTCACTCTCCTCTTTCACTTTCATCAAGAGGCTCTTTAGTTCTTCTTCACTTTCTGCCATAAGAGTGGTGTCATCTGCATATCTGAGGTTATTGATATTTCTTCCGGTGATCTTGATTCCAGCTTGTGCTTCTTCCAGTCCAGGGTTTCTCATGATGTACTCTGCATAGAAGTTAAATAAGCAGGGTGACAATATACAGCCTTGACGTACTCCTTTTCATATTTGGAACCAGTCTGTTGTTCCATGTCCACTTCTAACTGTTGCTTCCTGACCTGCATATGGGTTTCTCAAGAGGCAGGTAACATGGTCTGGTATTTCCATCTCTTTCAGAATTTTCCACAGTTTATTGTGATCCACACAGTTAAAGGCTTTGGCATAGTCAATAAAGCAGAAATAGATGTTTTTCTGGAAATTTCTTGCTTTTTCCATGATCCAGAGGATGTCGGCAATTTGATCTCGGGTTCCTCTGCCTTTTCTAAAATTAGCTTGAACATCTGGAAGTTCACAGTTCACATATTGCTGAAGCTTGGCTTGGAGAATTTTGAGCATTACTTTACTAGCGTGTGAGATAAATGCAATTGTGCAGTAGTTTGAGCATTCTTTGGCATTGCCTTTCTTTGGGATTGGAATGAAACTGACCTTTTCCAGTCCTGTGGCCACTGCTGAGTTTTCCAAATTTGCTGGCATATTGAGTGCAGCACTTTCACAGCATCATCTTTCAGGATTTGGAATAGCTCAACTGGAATTCCATCACCTCCACTAGCTTTGTTCGTAGTGATGCTAAGGCCCACTTGACTTCACATTCCAGGATGTCTGGCTCTAGGTCAGTGATCACACCATCATGATTATCTGGGTCATGAAGATCTTTTTTGTATAGTTCTTCTGTGCATTCTTGCCACCTCTTCTTAATATCTTCTGCTTCTGTTAGGCCCATACCATTTCTGTCCTTTATTGAGCCCATCTTTGCATGAAATGTTCCCTTGGTATCTCTAATTTTCTTGAAGAACCTACTAAAGCAGCTACACTCACTGCCTGTCACAGAGAACCTGTGCTCTAGAGCAAGGCTTACAGCTCTCCATTCTTTGATCAAAAAGTAAGCTTTCCTAAGCTTCTGAGGGGCTTTCCTGGTACCTCAGTAGTTAAGAATCCACCTGCCATTGCAGGAGACATGAGTTCAATCCCTGGGTTGAGAAGATCCCCTGGAGAAGAAAATGGCAGCCCATTCCAGTATTCTTGCTTGAGAAATCCCAAGGACAGAGGAAACTGGCGGGCTACAGTCTATGGGGTAGCAAAGAGTCAGACACGACTTAGTGACTAAACAACAGCAACAATGCTTTTGAACTGAGCCCTGTCTTGGCACCAGAGACATCTGGGAAAAAAAAAAAAAAACAACACTTGTTGGGGACCTACATCAGTAGGTCAGTAACAACAATAGGATCTGTAAAAGTAGGCATGTAATATATTTTATTCAATTGCATATTTGAATATAGACTTCTGTTTTCCTTACAAGTAAATAAATATTTTGAATTTCAATGCTGCTATTGCTAAGTCACTTCAGTTGTGTCCCACCCTGTGCGACCCCATAGACGGCAGCCCACCACGCTCCCTGGTCCCTGGGATTCTCCAGGCAAGAACACTGGAGTGGGTTGCCATTTCCTTCTCCAATGCATGAAAGTGAAAAGTGAAAGTGAAGTCGTTCAGTCAGGTCCGACTCTTAGTGACCCCATGGACTGCAGCCTATTAGGCTCCTCCGTCCATGGGATTTTCCAGGCAAGAGTACTGGAGTGGGTTGCCATTGCCTTCTCTGTTGAATTTCAATACTCATTTCAATTCTTCCAAATGATATGTAAATCCCCTTCCAAAAAATTCTCCCTTCATATTGTGTATTCACCACCTGCAGGAGTGTTCAAAAGATTTGAATATTGTTTCTTAGTAACAGTCACTCATTATCTGAAATACATGATGCTAAACTTTAAACTCATTAGCCACTCCATTAAAGGGGTCTTATTTAAAGGATATCTTGTTCCTGGCTTTTTTCCCCTGGATAAATAAGATACCAACAAGGTATTAGTTGGGACTCCCTTGGTGGCTCAGATGGTAAAGGATCTGCCTGCGATGCTGGAAATGTGGATCAAGAAGATCCCCCAGAGAAGAGAATGGCTACCCACTCCAATATTATTGTCGGGAGAATTCCTTGGACAGAGAAGCCTAGCAGGCTAAAGTCCATGGGGTTGCAAAAAGTTGAATAAAACTGAGCGGCTAACACTTTCACAAGGTATTAGTTACACTTATCTGTGACATCAGCCATCAAACTCACCAGCAAACTGTGACTGTGAAGCACGAGATGAGCCTTTAGAAAAGAGCACTGAAAGCCTGTCAAAGTTCCATTAAGTACTGATTCCTCTGGGAGGGTTGCCTTCTTAGCATCCACTCCCTGACATTGATTAGAAGCTTGGGATCTAAGAGCAGCTCACTGTTAGTTAGCCCTGAAATTGCACTCTGGAAAAAGATACACAGCATCTGGCTGAATTCTGTCAGAAATTCTTTCAAAGCAGGGCCAGAGAGAAAGATTCTGTATCTTATTTCTGTGGCCAACACACTGTTAATTTCTAATCTGCTGCAAAGATCTGATTAGTCAATGAACATATTTTGTTGATGAAAGTTCCAGAAAACAATTAAAATGCAAACTACTTTGTTTTGGAAACTATTGATGCTGTCTAAAAGACTTGCATCTGGCACCCTAAACATTTCAGCTTTCATCAAATGCTGCATGTGCCAGTTTTTGGCCATCCCAGTTCTTGATTATTCTCAAATTTTTTTGGAAATAACCAAAGGACTAATTAGGTCACTTGTAGCTTGGCTTCAGTACCAGGTCCAGGATCCCAGCTGGAAATGAAGGCACTTAGGAGAGCAATCACCATGTCTAACGCTGCTGCCTGGCTCTGGGGATGATTGACATTTCGAGAGCTGAACAAGCTTAACATTGAATGAAATGCATTGAGGCAGAGCTGACACTAAGAAATGAATACATTTGTTCTACAAATATTTGCCAGGCATTTGCTATGTGCTATTCATTGTGCTAGATGCTGAAGAGAGAAAAGTTAACATGAAATTCCCCGCTGAAAGAAATCATAGCCTATGGATTTAGACAAATATGTGATTTACAATATAGTATGATAAGTGCCACACTGAAGCCAAAGAGGGGGGTGGTTTATTGGAATATAAAGTAGGAGCATAGAATTAATTTTAAAAGAAAACGGAATGCTTTGAGGAGAAATATCATTAGGCGTAGAGGGTGGCTAGGAAAGAAGAGCACATGGAAAGAAGCATGACGGTAGAAAACATGGCAATTTCTGGGAAATTAAAAGTTTAGAGTATGGAGTACAAGCACTTCACTGTGGCCTTTGTGTTGTGTGCTCAGTTGTGTCTAACTCTTTGTGACCCCATGGACTATATATAGCCCACCAGGCTACTCCGCCCATGGAATTTTTCAGGCAAGAATACTGGATAGGGGTGCCATTTCCTACTCCCAGGGATCTTCCCAACCCAAGGATCAAAGTCATGTCTCTTGTGTCTCCTGCACTGGCAGGCAGATTCTTTACCACTAACTAGCACCATCTGGGGAGAAGGCAATGGCACCCCACTCCAGTGTTCTTGCCTGGAGAATCCCAGGGACGGGGGAACCTGGTGGGCTGCCGTCTATGGGGTCACACAGAGTCGGACACGACTGAAGCGACTTAGCAGCAGCAGCAGCAGCAGCACCATCTGGGAAGTCCAGCCATGGCCCTTAATCCTCTGCATTATTTACTTGCATCTCACTTTTTTAGCATCCTTTAAGTGATTATTGTTTCTCAGTTGCTCAGACTTTTGTTCAAATCCTCCAGTACTCCAGACTCTTCCTGATTCAGTATTTGTCCACGTGGTTCTGCTGTGATTGGGTCAATCTTATTGTTCACTTCAGCTTAAATATCACCTCCTCGAAGTAATATTTGAGTGAGAACGTCTCCCTTATTCTCCATCATGGCAACCTACAGAATTCTCATATTAATATGTATTTCATTTAGTAATCGCTTCATTTTGCATTTGTTTACTGCCTATTTGTTGAAAGTTTTAACCTTGGCCTCTTTGTTTTCATGCCTCTAACTTAGTTATATCTAGATAAATTTTGGAAACTGATTTAATGGTCCCAGATGAAAGCAATCTAATGTTTTATTAAGTTTGATAAAGATGATATTATTGTTGTATAGTTTACTTAATATTATGTGCACTTCATCATTCACTATGACAAACAATAATGATAGATTTCCTGAAGGTTTATTAATTTTTAGTATCTAGATAAGCATGGAAATCCCATAGACAGAGGAGCCTGGCAGACTATAGTCCATGGGGTTGGAAAACAGACACAACTTAGCAACACACAACAACAAAAGCATGAAGAGAAAGTCATAGTACTCTCAAACACTTGTAATTTCTTCTCAGGAGACTAGGTGTATACCACTTAAGGGCAAAAATGACCAGAGTTTCATAGCAAGTCAACATTAGAGCTCAGGTTTGAAAGGGGTATACCCATAGACTTTGGTCTGAAACTAGGCTTGGTTTATTTTCATCACTCTTTGCTTAATATCTTCACAGGTGAAGATATTTCACATGAAAGAAAAATACATGTCTCTCAAAGCTATCCTTGTTCAAAGAAGTCCTTTTTGCATTGCAGATCTTAAGTTCTCATTATGAGCATCCTGTACGAGCTGGTGCCTGATCAAATGGTATCAGAATTATGTATTTATAAATTTCATTGTCTCATAAAAATTTATGAGTCCTCAGACATGATTAGGAAAGACCAGATACTCAAAGAAAGAAAATTTAAGTAAACACTAAGAAAAAGTGACATAGTAAATGGCCAATAAGAATAACAAAAGAGTAGAACTGGACATTCACAAACTGAAATAAGGTAACATTTAAAGCATCTTTAAGAAGATAATGTTTATATATATATATATATATATATATAATATTCTTGTATATAGTATATATGTATTTCTTGATGTGGATCATTTTTTAAGTTTTTATTGAATTTGTTGAAATATTACTTCTGTTCTTTATATTCTGGTTTGCTTCTGTTGTTTATATGGCCATGAGGCTTGTGAGATCCCAGATCCTGGATCAGAAATCAAACCTGCACCTCTTGAATTGGAGTACCATTGGAGTACCAGGGAAGCCTCCTGAGAAGATAATATTCTTAACAGCTTTTAACTGATAAAAATCTTCTGGTAACAAAGGATATTTACTCATTTTTCTAGCTGTGCTCATATCAACTATAAAATTGGAATCTGTTTACCTTAAGCTAAAAAGAAAGACATCAGGGCATGCTAATGTTATGACTGTGCTTCTTTGATGTCCTATAACCTTAGTAGAATACTCTGATTCTGAAGAGTAATTTTTTTATTTACTTCTATTTTATGCATATAGATTTTATTTATCAAGTTCGTTAATAGAAATCTTTGCATGATGTCTGATCACTCCCTAAAGAATACAACCTGAAGTTTACCTCACAGCTCTAACACAGTGCATATACAGAAAAAAACTGGCCTTAAATATATAAACGTCTTTTCCAGGGATAATATATCATGAGAGAGTTTTTCTTGGAGACCAGGAAATTATCTATTGAAGCAATAAGCCAGCCACATCCCAGTTCTTTACAGACAGTCTGTATTTTATTTTTTATCCAAACATCATAGAAAACATAACTGGGATTGGTGTAATGATCTGTTTTCTTATTGCACTTAATTTCTGGCTTTGTATCGTAAAATATAAATTTTTAATTCCACTTAAGGAATAATAACTTTCTAGCTATTTTTAAGAAAAGCATAACTTGCCAAAAATATTAAGCAAGATAGTGGTTTTTGTTGGATAATTGTTTTATGTGTCTCCTATAATCTTCAGTTTTTGTTATATATTTGATTACTACATTTCAAAGATATTAGGCAATTCAATTGACAATATGGTTTATTTGGGGGGAGGGATAGTATTCCTAAAGCCTTTATCATGAATTTATTTTTATACCACAATAAAATGTTGTGGTTGATTCAACACTTAAACTGCTGGTAGTGAAATCTGTATAATTTTTTTTTAATTAAAATTGAATAAAAAAATAAATAAATAAAAGGCCAGAGGGAAACAACTGGCCCTCGATCTTCACTGTGGAGTATAAGGTCCATTTTCTCCCAGCAGAGAGGCGGAGCTAGACCACAGTGGAGCCGCATCACTCACACTCTGGGCTTACTTCATTCTCGGTTTCTCAGCCAGCAGAGTGCAGTCAAACACATCAATGTTGATAGCACTCTGTAAAAAAAATTGACATATTTCCACTGTTTTCACAACGACTGGGTTTAGACAGTAGAATATTTAGAAGGTGTACTGGTGGAACACAAAGCAGCTTTTTTTTTTTTTTTAAACCAAAGGAAGTATTTAATAATATTACTTCTACATTTCTTAATATGGACATATTATCTCTCCTACCAGTCACACACATACACACACTCATTTTTTGGCTCATTTCAGGTCCCATGAGTCAAAATTTTCATAGGTTAGGCTGAAGAATCTGCAGCTTTATCAAGTAAATAAAAATTTTTAAATCTATTCTAACAATCTTATAATAGACAGTAAGGCTATCTGTCCACATCAGTTCAAGAATTTCAATGATACTTAAAGGGATATTTACTACCAGACATAGAGGGGAAATATCTTACTTGCTTAGTTAAGCTCTGAAAATATTCTAAATTTACTTAATTAATAAATAACTACAACAATTTAAGCTATGACAGACCTAGTCTATTATATAATCTTAACAACAGCACTACATGTGTTGTTTTTATGAAAAATTTCCCCAAATATTAAGATTTAATCCCATTATTTTAAGTTACTAGAAATGTGAATGTTAATATCTGTCCCAGCTACTAACATTTACCAACTGGTAAGTGTATGCAATTTTGCATGTTGCACATTTAGATGTGAACCTGTTCTTTTGTCTATTCACTATCCATCATCATGCAATACTCCGAAAGGAGCAACCTTAAATTTTCCCTTTAATATTTTAACATCACAAAGTTTATTCTATTTGTAACAAGGTATGTTTTGGGGGTGGATATAGAAATAGCTGCTTGCAGAGATTCAGAATTTCATAAAACACAGAGCAAATGGAAGAAAATATGGTTTTATATTTATTTGATTTGACTTGATTTAGATAACTTGGGTAGATTGAAAAAAATTTAAGTGACTTTATGTTTCTGTGAATTGACAGGAGAGGTAAAAGGAACTGGCCTGTTTAACCACCTTTGTAAGCAGAGGGATAAAATGTTGTAGTTAAAACTAATACTTGGCAGTAGCAAGAAGCTCATAAACCTGGAATGACTTGAGCTCTTCATTTAAAAAAGGCAAATGGTAAAAAAAAAAAAAAAAAGGCAAATGGTAAAATGGACTCATTTCAACTTTTAAATTTAAACTATAAAAAAGAATAAGAAATGAAAAACACACATTATATAGAAAGAGAGCAAGAAATGCATTCAGAAACAGTCTACCTCAAGGTGAAATGAGTAACCCCACAAAAAAGCCAGATAATAATTCTTATAAATTGTGATTAATCAAATAACACTGTATATTTTATACTTATATAATTCTACTTTATTATAAACATTTCCTATCAGTTAACCTGATCTGTAAAATAACTGTCACCCAGTATAATTCACCATTATTCCTTGATTGTTTTTGTTTGTGCAACAGAGGAAAGTGATTGAGCAAATTTAAGTCATTCAGAAATTCAATAAAGGAACTAATAGTAGAATAATTTTTACTCTCAAGAGTTTTTAAAAAATAAATCCCTAAAAAAGTCAAAATTTGGAAAATACATAATTTAAGTATTAAAACATATCTTTTTCTGAATTATAAGATATTAGATATGACAAAGAATAAATGTGATGCATGGCTTCCCACAAAGTCATGTGCTACAGCAATTTTTGAGAGGCTCTAAATTATAGCAAAAAGTACCCAGCATAAGAGTTATGTTTCAGCTTCAGTTCAGTTCAGTCACTCAGTCGTGTCTGACTCTTTGTGACCCCATGAATTGCAGCACGCCAGAACTCCCTGTCCATCACAATCTCCCGGAGTTCACTCAGACTCACGTCCATCAAGTTAGTGATGCCATCCAGCCATCTCATCCTCTGTCATCCCCTTCTCCTCCTGCCGCCAATCCCTCCCAGCATCAGAGTCTTTTCCAATGAGTCAACTCTTTGCATGAGGTGGCCAAAGTACTGGAGTTTCAGCTTTAGCATCATTCCTTCCAAAGAAATCCCAGGGCTGATCTTCAGAATGGACTGGTTGGATCTCCTTGCAGTCCAAGGAACTTTCAAGAGTCTTCTGCAACACCACAGTTCTTCGGCGCTCAGCTTTCTTCACAGTCCAACTCTCACATCCATACATGACCACTGGAAAAACCATAGCCTCGCCTAGACGGACCTTTGTTGGCAAAATAATGTCTCTTAAAGGCCTACAATTTATAAAGATTTCCAACAAAGATTCTCAGTAGTCTATTTGGTCAGCTAACTGTTGGTTGGGGGATATGCTTCAGTGACACCACCTGTGATTATAAGACCTCATCTTTTCATGAATACAAAATAAATTGGGTTAGTCATTAATCCTACATTTTGTACCTTCATAACTACAGAGCTTCAGCCCTCTTCCAAGAGATTCTCCCCACTCCAGAATCTACAGACCATTGGATTATATCCCCAAAGAGGCACAAAATCATCAGAACTAAAGCCAGCTCCATGCTCTGTTTAGCCCACTCTTCTATTTCCTAATTAGGTATCAATTCAGAGTACTACTCAGGATAATTAGAAAAGACCCTGATGCTGGGAAAGATTGAGGACAGGAAGAGAAGGGGGCAAGAGAGGATGAGATAGTTGGATGGCGCATCAAAACAATGGACAGGAGTTTGAGCAAACTCTGGGAGATGGTGAAAGACAAGGAAGCCTGGTGTGTTGCAGTCCATGGGAGCTCAAAGAGTTGGACATGACTGAGCTTTTGTACAATAACAACTTGGGCTAATTCTTATAGTACTGCTAAACTGCCTCAGACAATGGTGTCATCTCCATTGTCTGAAGAAACAATGAAATGTCTTCTTAATCTTTATTCTGCTTCTATACAGTAGAGACTCAAATTAATACAGACTTATGGGATGTGACTTTTTTCAGAATTTCACACAGTTGTTTACCCCCACAGCATATACTGCTTCCAGCATGTCTAAGTCAATGCAATCACACAACACAAGAAGCCTCAGAATCTGTTGTTAAGGCTGCCTCACCGATTCACACTTCATCAAGGTAGAGGTCTCTCTAAAAATTCTCAGTCCCACCAGTTGTCTTAATTCTCAGCTCAGTCTTTTCATCCTGTAAGTCTACATGTGCCACTCCACTATTAAGCATCCAAACATGTAAGTGAGAAGATATAGATAAACTAATTGTCAGGAAGATGGGGTAAAGCAATACATTCCCTATTTCTATAAGCCATGGTTAACATTCAGTTACCACAGAAAACTCAGTTGCTACAATGTATAGATAATTAGAAACAAATAAGTAGTATCAACTTAACAAGTGTGTTCAACTTAACTTGGGTTGTTAAATATCCAATTTCATGATCTCTTATGAAAAATATATTTACCTTTCTCAAAAATTTACCTGGAAATTTTCCATGGTACATTGCCATGATCATGATTTTGATCATCCTCTCCAACAACAATATCAATACGAAAAACAAGTTCTCAGGCTTTTCTTACATATTGTTTTTTCCTGCATGGTACTAACATTTCACATGCATTTCATGTTTCCCAGGATGCTCTCCTTTATTCACTATTTCATCCCCAGACACTAGGAGCATATCAGGAGTAGAGTGGACATTTGCAGTAAATATTTTTTTGAACAAATAGATAGAAAAGTGACCCCATTAGTTTGTTAGGGCTGCCATAACAAAATACCACAGACTGGGACACTTAATAGCAATTTCTTTTTTCACAGTTCTGGAGGCTAGAAATCCAAGATTAAGGTGATAACAGGTTTGATTTACCTGGAGGTTTCCTCTCTTTGACTTGCAGATGGTCATCTTCTCATAAGATATTTTCTCTGTGCATGCATCCCTCATGTTCTTTTGTGTGTCTAAATTTACTCTTCTTATGACAACACATTGGATCAGGGCCTACCCTAATAGTCTCATTTTAATGGAATCACCTCTTAAAAGACCCATGAGGTTTGAGTGAGTGAGTGCAAATCATTCAGTCATGTTCAACTCTTTGTGACCCCATGGACTATACAGCCCATGGAATTCTCCAAGCCAGAATACTGGAGTGGGTAGCTTTTCCTTTATCCAGGGGATCTTCCCAACCCAGGGATATAACTCAGGTCTCCCACACTGCAGACAGATTCTTTACCAGCTGAGCCACAAGGGAAGCCCAAGAATACTGGAGTGTGTAACCTATCCCTTCTCCAGGGAATCTTCCCAATCCAGGAATTGAACTTGGGTTCCCTGCACTGAAGGCAAATTCTTTACCAACTGAGCTATCAGGGTTTAGGGCTTTAATTAAATTCAACAAGAATATTAGAGGAACACAGTTCAGCCCATAGAATGAGCTATGAACATTTAAATCACTCATCTAAAACTCAAAATTACAATAAAAGAGACTATGGCTAACTTATGTGTAAAATGTTATTGCTATTTATTGACATGTCAGTATTCATGCACATACTACAAGAAATCTAAATGTTTTATTAACAGAGAAAAAGCTTTGTAAATATAACAAATTTTAATGGAAACAACCAATAAATTAGCTCAAATGTCAGTGTCTGTATCAGGAAACTAGTTAACAGCTTGCAGCAATTCTTAGGGAATCTTTTACAAGTATATTAAGTAAGGAATCCTGAGAGAAAGTATGATGAATGAAGAGTGTCAGAGATGAGCAGAAAAGTGAAAACAAAGCTATAGAGTATCTATACCCAAGGGCAATATTTATAGTTAATGTTAGGCAGTTAGAATAGTAAACAGGAGTCCAAAATGGCGGTGGCTAAAAGACAAGGAAGGAAAAAGCCCGTGAAAATAGAACAAAGGAAGGTCAAAGGAAGGTCCGAGGACCGGAGTGAGGACCTCAGGTAGAACAAACAACACTCCTGGCTAGCCCAATTTACATAGGGCAGGCCCACAGAGGGAGGAAAAAACATAAAATGAAGAGCCAAAGGGCCGGGGCTAGCTCTCTCTCTTCTTTTCGCGTCTTTGGTTGTCATGCCCTCACACCTTGAGGATGTATTTTCCTGCTATTTTCTAAATAAAACTGAGCTGTAACATGGAGCTGTAACAGTGATCTGTCTAAGAGCTGTAACACAGTCTGTCCAAGAGCTGTGACGCACCAAGGGCTTTAATGTCCGTCGCTTCAAAATTTTTTTGAGACAAGACAGAACCGAGGAGATTACACTTGCCTGATAGTTAAGAACTTAGTTATATAGATGGGTTCTGTAAGAACTTTTTATATAAGCATTATAAAAGAGAAGAAAAATCCTGCAGTGGTTAAAAACAGTGGCTAGGAGCAAAGCCAGTCCGTAGCTGAGTCCCTGCCCTGCCACAGCCTGGCTGTGATTTGGACAATTTGCTTCATCTTTCTGAACTCCTGTCTTCTTCTGTAAAACAAATAATAACTGGAGATTAAAAGAAATAAGGTAAGTGAAGAGCTTTCCACAGTGGTTAGAGAATAGTAAATATTCTATAAATGACAGAAAACAGGATATTAAGGATATAAATTAAACCAAATGCTAAATATTTATCTCACATTAACATATGATTAAGAATATGTGGTTCATTTGGCACATATTCAGTTCCCAGCTCAGAGCAAGAGATATAGGAGACTGAATCATCATCTTCTTCATCATCATTAGCTATGTTTTAGAATTTATGAGACAAAATATGCTTTAAGTTTTATGTGCATGATCTCATTTAATGCTCCTTCTACACACACACACACGCACATATTATGGGACAGGTACTAACATCATCTACAGCTTTCAAAAGAAGGAAAGCAATTTTCTGATCACATACTTACTTATAACTTAGGCCTTTATGATTCCAGACTGAACTTTGGTCCAGCAGTTACTGTCAATTGTTAATAATATTTAGATTGAATCTGGAGAAGCCAACTGCAGAAATATGTTAATAAGATTATTAAAAATGTTCAGTTAAATATGTATTAAGATTATCTATTTATTGGATATCTGATCAAACAAAAAAGTTAAAGGTTTCCTCTGTGTCCTGTTTTACAAAGAGGACATAGCTGCCAAATAGACAAGTTGACTTTGGACATATGCTTAAGAAGGCAACCAATCTACAGGTTCTTTGACTTAACTGGTTTGGGCCATGAGATGATCTTCCCAGAGTAACCGCCTTAACTATTCACCTTGAGGAAAGCCTCTGCACTGATAAAGAGATAATTAATTGAAGGGAACACATGCCCATTCTTTTTGTTTGCCTCCATCATTGATGTGGAAAGACAGGATGCTTGAAGCAGCATCAATGATCTTATCACTACGACAGTAAACCCAGGAACTTATCAGAGGTGTTGGATTCAACAATACTGGAATAACAAATATTAGGGTTTCCTGTTATCATTCTTGAATTAATCACCCCTATGTTAAGCCAAGTTTAATTGAGCTTTCTCTTATTGGAGACTGAAAGTCTCCCTGAATGACCCAAGTTTGCTATATTGTGCAAAAATCCTGAATAATCAAATAAGTTAACTGTGATAACTCATTATATTCATCAATTTTCTCTTCAGTTTACATCAAGATTACTATATTCCTTCTTTAGACTATGGAAAGTTGCTCTTACAGAAAAACTATTTTTATGTGTGACTAAATTAACATAAATGCCCTGGGCAAAAATGAAATATTTTAGCAAAAATAATTTCACAGATGATGTGAAAATTTTCCATGCAGTGCTAATTATGTTTATATTGCCCATAAAACAATTTTTTTTCTATATTCAGATCAATAGTGTGTCAAAAAATTTTAAAAAAGAGAGAAACTACTTCTTGCCATGATTAAATGATAGTTTGGCTAAACAGATTCATTTTGAATGAAGTAGATTTTGTCTGTACTGTTTCATCATCAATAATAAAGAATCACTGTTTTTCTGCAAAATTTTCACATGATATATTCTAAGTACAAACTTTTCAAAATTTGGAGACTTGATGGCACATACACTGGATGGAATACTTTTGCTGACACTGTCCCTGGTACTTCCTATCCCTGAAATACCTTCTGAACTTTTGAAGTTATCATCACAGAGTCACTAACACTATGGCCTCCAGTCATCTGTACCATCATTGACATTCCTTTTAAGGGCAATAAAAAAAACAACAGAAAACATTCAGAAGGCAAAAAGACACACTATTTCCCCTAAGAGGTATATATCACAAGATTCTCAAGTAGAACTGGGTATGTATGCAAAAACTCAGAAATGCATCACAGATTTGAAGTATACCTTTACCCATAGCTAAACAAATAGATATTTTTTAAATGCAAGCAGTTAATACAGACTAGACACCCATGAGAATATGCATAATGAGTTACTTTCAAAAATCATAGACTTTTTTTTCCTCATACCTTCACAAACCCTGCATAGTATATACTGTAACAATCTGAAGATAGGTAATGTACTGTAATATAAAACATTGTGTGTTAACCAATCTCCATAGATGTTTTAAACTTTTAGGCTACACAATCTTATATCTATTAAAGTTTGACAACTCCTTATTAGGAGGAATTTTCCATTATGCTATGTTTATAGTTTTTCTGTTATGTATTCAAATGTAATCTCCTTTATGTTAATTTTGGCAATACTAGATGATAGGTGAGGAAATTGAGGCCTGCAGATAACCACTTGAGTGAACTTAAAATCTCATTCTTTAGCCCTAGTCAAGCCTTTAAATCTAGCTGACTGCTTGAGTATTGAGAGACCCTGAGTCACAATCATTTGGCTAATTTGCTCTAGTACTGGAAGTTCAAAAACTGTAAAATAAATACAGTAAGTTGCTAAGTTTTGAGGAATTTGTTACACAGTAATATACAACATATATGGATACAGACTGAACAAAAATTATTTTCTTGACCATAATAGCTAAATTAAAAAGGATTTAAAGACCGATAGCTGAATTCACTTTGTGGTATTCAGAATCCATGGTATTTGGATATTTGGTAATAAATGCTTATTTCAGACATTTTTTTTAAGTCTGATCATTATGGGTTTTTTTTTTTTTCCTTTTGTGCAACAAAGTCTCCAGTTAATACAGCCTTATAAGTCTGTTTATCCATCTAATTAGTTGCCTGCTTATATATTTATCTGTCTATCCATTCATTGATATATTTTTCTATCTAGAGATTTGGACCAAGTGAACCCTATCTGAATATTAACAGCCAAGATTATTAGGTCTAGAGACAGCAAAATCTTCTTGCATGACTGATTCTATCTTCAAGAGTTTAATTTATTTCTTAATGTGCTATTCATTATACACATACTTTATGGTCTTAAGTCGTGAAATTATAACATACAGTCTCAGGCAAGGAAAATGAAAATAAAATATTTGAAGGAAAGAAAATTCTATGTAAACAATAAAAACAAGGCAATTATAGTCTAATCAATCTCTACTGAGGCAGGTATACTAGGGGATTTTTGTTAAAATAGGAGGTTTCACTTTATCCAAGTCACATTTTATTAAAACTTTCCTTGTTTGGGCAATGTAAAATGATAATTTTATATTTATTAATGTTAAAAGTGCAGAAAACCAAATACTGAAATTAGGAAAATTTTCATTACTAACACATAAACTTTTTCAGGAATGCATTGCTGCACAACAAACCAAGCTAAAACTTATAGCTTAAAATAATAACAAAATATACATTATTTCTCATGATTCTGCATGAGATGTATAAGGCTGGATGTATCTGGATTTTTGTTGTTGTTGTTAGTTGTATTTTGGTCCCTGTAGTCTTCATCCAAGATGACTTTATCGTTTAATATGGGTGGAAGAGCTGGGAATTGACAGATATACTCTCTTTTATTAATATCCTGTAGCCTCTAACTGTGCCTAATTTCTTCACACAATGATGGTCTTCACACAAGATTTTCTACATGGTGGCTAACTTCTAAGAGAAAGGAAGCAGAAGCTGTCACTTCTCTTAAAGGCTAGATCCAAAACATACAGATTTATTTTCACAGAATTCTATTTGTCAAAGAAAGCTACAAAACCAAACCGAATAGAAGGATAAGGATAATCAATTTCACCTCCTGATGTGAAGGGCATCATGTACATGCCCGAAAGGAAAGGAATTGATGGCAAATTATCTTCGAGGATATCTGCTCCAGTTCACCCTCTGGCCACACAATTCACAATCCTCCCACATTCGAAACACATTCTTTGTATGTACACGTTCAGACCTCCAAAGCCTCACCCCATTGTGGCACCTGGCTCAGACATGGAAACCAGTTTCTCATTATCTATGTCCTTCTAGAAACACGAGTGCAATTCCCCAGGATCAGAGACCTGTGAAGAAAGACGTTATCTTTCCTCTACGTACCCAATGCACAGTAGTAAAACAGCATTTTAATTTCTAATTTCTGCTGTAACAAATCACCACAAACTTAGTAGTTTAAAACAATACAAATATATTCTCCAACCATTCTGAAGAACAGAAGTCCAAAATCAGTTTCTATGCGCTAAAATAAAGGTGTTGGCAGGTCTGCACTTCTACTGGAGTCTGTAGAAATCTGTTTCCTTGCCTTTACTTGCTTTGGAGGCAGCTAGCTTTTCTTGTCTGCTGAACTTCTCCTTCTTCTTCAAGCTGGCAGTATGATATGTTCAACCATCTCTCTTTCTCTCACCAAAATCCCTGCTTCTGTTTTCACATTTTCTTCCTTCTGACTTCGACCCTGTGGCTTCCCATTCAA
Organism: Bos indicus x Bos taurus; assembly: GCF_003369695.1. Classification (NCBI taxonomy): domain Eukaryota; kingdom Metazoa; phylum Chordata; class Mammalia; order Artiodactyla; family Bovidae; genus Bos; species Bos indicus x Bos taurus. Next base: position 34,711,579 of record NC_040085.1, on the reverse strand, counting down.
AAAGACTCTTGTGATTATACTGGGCCACAAGTCTAATCCAGGATATTCTTTTCATCTAAGATTCTTAAGTTAATCACACCTGCAAAGACACTTTTGCCATGTGAAAGAACATAAGTTGCCATGCGGTGAATAGGATGAATCCCATTCAAGAAGGGGTAGACAGATGGCTTATATCATCTTATATGGACGTTAGTCCATAGGAATTCTGAAATCCAACAGGGAATAGTTCCCCTTGCCTCTGGAGAAAGTATAAGGTATGTTTCTTGGCTAGAATATATGTGTGCTCTTTGGAAATGATTTTACACGATTCTTGAGTTCTTTCCACAGTCTCTTGTCCCTACTGTCTGAGTTATTCTTTCTTTTTCCATTAGAAATGCCTAGTATTTTCAAGTGAGTAGCCTTCTCAGTCTGCTGTCTGCCCATAGACATTTTCATGCCTTAAAACCTCTCTTCCGTATTTTTTTTTTCCTGACTCTGTCTCTTTTTAGTCCACCATTGATGGCCATTTTGACAATAAATTCTCTTGAAAACATTGTAGATTTCCTGTGAAGCTTCTTGGGGGTTTATTTCGTTAGATCAAAACCATACTTATAAATCTTTTTCTGGTAAAGATCCTTTATATGTCATTTTATGAGATGGGGTACTGTGGCACTACGCCTTTATGACCTTAAGACTGTTAGAAATACTTTTGTCTAAATACAAGGCTCTGATTCTAGGAACTGCCTTAAATATTCCTGAGTTCTTAACTCTCACTTATAATTGACCTTGAGTCCATGTTTTACTAGCAGTACCCTGTATTTGGTCTTTGCCCTGAGGACATTTTTACTTTGAAAATCTTTTGCTGCTTGGAGGAACAGGTAACGTAGCTCCAAAATTCTTGTGTAGTCTCCTTGAATACTACAGTATTCCTTCTCTGTTTCAACCTTTTCTTGCAATATCTTATTGTAGACAGTCAAAGAAAGCCAAATTAACTTGCTAAATTCTGCCTTACAATAGATGTATCCAAATCCACAACTTCATTAGGTCCAATTTTTATTTTCCATGTCAGTAATTGTTTTGATGGGAAGCCCTGCTGGCTCCGTGGTGAAGAATCATTCTGCAATGCAGAAGAGGCAGGTTGCATCCCTGGGTCCATAGAGTCATAAGAGTTGGATATGACTGAAGCGACTGAACACATATGCACGCACTTTCCCATATGTATATTTTACTTCAATCTTATTGGGCTTCCCAGGTAACTCAGTGGTAAAGAACCCGCATACCAATGCAGGAGATATGAGACATGGTTTTGATCCCTGGGTCAGGAAGATCTGGAGAAGGGCATGGCAACCCACTCCAGTATTCCTGCCTGGAGAATCCCATAGACAGAGGAGCCTGTCAGGCTACTACTGTCCATAGAGTCGCAGAGAGTCAGACACAACTGGAGCAACTTAGCACAGCACACACAGCACAATGTGAGGAACAAACCCAAAACTTGGTTGCTTTTTTTTAAAGCACATTTATTATTTCCTATTATTTGGCAAAATCAGATGGGCTCAGATGTGCAGCTAGTTTGTGTTACACTGTGTTACTCTGGGGATGGATCATGCAAGACAGCTTCTTCTTTCCCAAGTCTGGTGTTCTAACTGGAAAGTATGATATAGTTTGTGATGTATCCAACTTCAAATCATGGTCATAATTTTTAATAGACTATTTTTTAGATCAGTTTTAAGTTCATAGAAATAGTCAGCAGGAGGTACAGAGATGTCCCATATTCTCCCTGCCCACAAAAATGCATAACCTTCACCTTTATCAATATCCTCACCAGAATGTTACATTTGTTACATTAGATGAACCTACACTGACAAACCACTATCACCCAAAGCCCATCGTTTACATTAGGGTTCATTCTCCAGGTACCTTCTGTGGATCTGGACAGTTCATGATGATATATACCCATCATTACAGTGTTACACAGAGTAGTTTCACTGTTCTAAAATTCCTCTGTGCTCCACGGTAGACATTTTTTCAGTGTTTAACAACTTGAGGTTTTAATTTACATCTGAAAAATATTTGACTCTAAAAAGCTTTATGGACTAAAAATCACAATTATTTATTGATTCTAAAATCACAATAAACCATATATGAAAATAGAATATTTTACGTTATCTTAATTTCTTACTTTAGTAACTTTTATTATAGAGGGACCTGGAATATATGATCCTCTAGTTTCCACAGCTTCTAAATTCCTTATACTTTATTTAAAATAAATATACATGGTGTATGAATAAAACCAAAAAGATGACTAAGCCCCAAATCCACTCTATTGATGGTGATCACAGTGTTTTTAAAGAAAGTCTGATTTGCCATCATGACTCTGTTTCACATAATTCATTAAGATGATCATTTTATAGCTGCCAGGTGGTAATCTTTTATTTAGCTAGTATCCTGGAGTATGTAGGCCACAGGTGTTGAAATAAATCTGAGAAGTTGGTTTTACTTTTTATTTTTCTACAATGTGAGTTTGTTGATTTTGTTTTGAGTTAAACAACATCTGGGCACTCTTCCTATTTTGGATGAATCTTCTTGAGAAGCAGGAATTGAGATCAATCAGATATTTCCACTTGGGAGTTTGAATCTTGAAATCATAAACCAAAGTCACAAAAATGGTAAAGATAAATTCTCAAGCAGTGGGCATTACGATGACAACTCCAGGGACATCATGATGGGTTTAAAGCAGCAATGTCTTAACCAAATAATTTATGTGACAGAGCCTTTTAAGCATGATCTCTTCTATTAGTCTCAACTGATTTAACCTAATTTCTGAATTTAACTCCCCAATTTTTTTTCAATTTTACTAAAAACAACCCAATAATCTTTCAATAAACTGATTTTCTGGGTTAATAAGGATCAGTTTTTTTGAGCTTACAATCACTCTGATTTATAGACATGGTTAATCAGTTTAACCCAATTTTGTATATTAATATATAACCAGAGTACACCCAAGCTGTTTCTTTTATTAGCTATGCATTGTCCTCCAAATACTGTTAATATGTTTTCCAACAGGTAGTCTATTGTATCAGCAGAGCCATTGTTAAATTGCCGTGAAGATTTTTTTAATCTCAATGATTTTATTTATTTTACACTGTTCTTAGATGAAAAGAGCTCATTGTTTTTGTAAACTAGTGAGCAACAATAGAATTTAAAGGAGAAGCAGCTATCCTTTGGCAAATCACATAAATTAAAATAAAAAATTCTTGTTTATTTAGATATTTAGGAAACTGATCACTTGTATGAGTAGAAACTTTTAGAAAGCTGAGTATTCATCCTTTCAAAAGTCAAAATATTATTTCTATCATTTTTACTCATTATTTATTTTCAAGTTTTTATTGAAAAGTATACCAATCACAAATGTTTAGGTCTGTGACTTTTCACAAAATGATCACATCTAAGTAACCAGCATCAAAATTATAAAGCAAAATATTACATCCACAAAGTCCTTTCATATAATCCTTGGTTACTTCCATTTGTGTGGCTTTATTTCTGAGTTTGTTTATTTAACTTTAATTGGTTTTGTTTTCTTCCCTGCTTGACTATATGTGAGAAATTAACATTTGCTTCACCAATGTTTTCTTCACTGCTTGTAAAACAGAAAGTTTTCAATAAATGATTTGTAACTGAGAGAAATAATAAATACATTGGGGAATGAAGTTGCATGAATAATTTAAATCCCCTATGACTGTTCAAAGAATATCTGATTCCTAGATTTCACCTGAGTCCCTAGTAATTAATTGATATTTCAATATTTTAATCCCTGGTAATCCTGTTTCTCTAGTGATCACAGGCTGTTTGTTGTTATTTGTGTGTGTGTATGTTTATGTGTGTGTTCAGTGGCTCAGTTATGTTTGACTCTTTGTGACCTGATGACCTGTAGCCTGCCAGGCTCCTCTGTCCATAGGATACTTCCAAGCAAGAATACTGGAGTGTGCTGCCATTACAGGGGATCTTCCCAACTCAGGGATCGAACCCAAGTCTCTTGAGTCTCTCGCATTGGCAGGAGAATTCTTTACCGCTGGCACCACCTGGGAAGACCTTGCTGCTGTTTGTGGACAGGTTTAACTGGTATGAGATCCTGTTGTCTCTTGGTCAGTGGAGATGACTGTCCCTCCTCCAGCAACTCCTCTAAAGCTGTACACAGTGGGCACATTGCAGCTAACTCTTTTTAACCTTCCTCCTCAATATTTTCTTCAGACTCCAAGAAGTAGCTTTCTCTAAGGCCTTTTTTTATTTTTTCTTAATCCTTAAGAAATCCTTTAATTGAGAAGACTGGACTATAAATTAGAGAGCATGTCTCACAGGAAACTCATTGTAATAAGTAACAATCTGTTATCATTCAGTTCAGTCGCTCAGTCGTGTCCGACTCTTTGTGACCCCATGAATCGCAGCACGCCAGGTCTCCCTGTCCATCACCAACTCCCGGAGTTCACCCAGACTCACGTGCATTGAGTCAGTGATGCCATCCAGCCATCTCATCCTCTGTCGTCCCCTTCTCCTCCTGCCAACAATCCCTCCCAGCATCAGAGTCTTTTCCAATGAGTCAACTCTTCGCATGAGGTGGCCAAAGTACTGGAGTTTCAGCTTTAGCATCAGTCCTTCCAAAGAAATCCCAGGGCTGATCTCCTTCAGAATGGACTGGTTGGATCTCCTTGCAGTCCAAGGGACTCTCAAGAGTCTTCTCCAACACCACAGTTCAAAAGCATCAATTCTTTGGCGCTCAGCCTTCTTCACAGTCCAACTCTCACATCCATACATGACCACAGGAAAAACCATAGCCTTGACTAGATGAACCTTTGTTGGCAAAGGAATGTCTCTGCTTTTGAATATGCTATCTAGGTTGGTCATAACTTTCCTTCCAAGGACTAAGCATCTTTTAATTTCATGGCTGCAGTCACCATCTGCAGTGATTTTGAAGCCCCCAAAAATAAAATCTGACACTGTTTCCACTCTTTCCCCATCTATTTCCCACGAAGCGATGGGACTGGATGCCATGATCTTTGTTTTCTGAATGTTGAGCTTTAAGCCAACTTTTTAACTCTCCATTTTCACTTTCATCAAGAGGCTTTTGAGTTCCTCTTCACTTTCTGCCATAAGGGTGGTGTCATCTACATATCTGAGGTTATTGATATTTCTCCCGGCAATCTTGATTCCAGCTTGTGTTTCTTCCAGTCCAGCGTTTCTCATGATGTACTCTGCATATAAGTTAAATAAGTAGGGTGACAATATACAGCCTTGATGTACTCCTTTTCCTATTTGGAACCAGTCTGTTGTTCCATGTCCAGTTCTAACTGTTGCTTCCTGACCTGCATACAGATTTCTCAAGAGGCAGATCAGGTGGTCTGGTATTCCCATCTCTTTCAGAATTTTCCACAGTTTATTATCATTATTCAGATATTATTTTCTCTGGTGCCATTATATTTCCTCTAATTAGTTCCCAAACTAAATGGTTTTAATTTTGGTAACAGCAGATAAATAGTTATATATGTCAAAAGTAAGAGTACAAACCAGCATTTTACACTGTCCACAAAAAAATACTCTGATTCACATTGGTATTTCTAAAAACAAAATATGTTACAACATATCACCCTAAATTATTTGGGATTATATTACTCTATTAATTATTTATCTAATAAATCTCTTTGGTAATCAGAACAGGTAGGCTAGAACCCTATTACACAGTAATTAAATTACATGTTAATAAAAAGTGTGGTTAAAAGTTTATCTGTATTTTGTCATTTGACTAATAAGCCCTTACCTTAGAGATGTGAATAGCATTTATTCCATATTTCTGTACAACTCTCTTCCAAAATAAATATATTATGTGCATAACATTTGATATTTGAGGAGCTGCTAGTACCTGAGCCCTCTTCCTATGTTTGGAGATTTCTCCATTTTATGAGTCTTGATTGCAAGTAAATTCCTACTCCAATTACGAAAGCTGAAAGTGTCAGATTGTGAATTACCCATTTCTTCTGACAACCTTGATTCAGGAATATATCTAGATTTTGCCAGGTTTATAAAGCTTCTGGGTGTGTGAGTTTTGAAGTAATAGCCCAAAGAAGTAGACCTAGTAGAGAATTCTTGAGAGGTGGCAGGTCTAAGGTTCTAAGGCCAACAGTATTCAGTACCCAGTGTATCTACTGGCAACATGAACTGTGGAACCGTGTTTCTACCAGAGAAAGTAGTAATTTTGTTTGGAAAGAATTTAGGCTGTGGGCATAGCTTCCTTTTCTTTTCAGTTTCAAGAGTGTAGGTGCTCCTTTCTTGGTGTTTCTGTGAACAATTTGATATCTTATCAATAAAGGGATTTTTTTTGTTGGCTTAAGTTGCCAAAATCAGCTTATGATGGCTGTATATAAGGAAACCAACTGATAAATTAGTACCTAACATGGCAGCAGAAGTCCAGAAAAATGAGAGCATATGGGAATAGTATAGACAAAGTATGGCAGAAGTAACACCATTTTAGGCATAGTTCTTAATTGCCTTGGTATCTTTCATTTCTTTCCCTTTGGACAGTTTGCTTTTAGAGTAATATTTCCAGGAACCCACTTTCCATTCCAGGAGAAACCCAAGACCTACAGGGAGGCCAGAGGCCAATGTTGCAGTTGAGAACCCCAGGGGTAGACCCAGCACCAACTACCAGCCATATGAGTAAGCCAACCTGGACCTCCACAACAGTAAACCTTCAGTTAACTGCAGCCCACCTGACTCAGTGCTACAACAGCAGGAGACACTCCGGAGACAGTCACTCAGCTACCACTTAAATTATTACCTATTAATACCTCTACCTCATCCTTTCTAATCAGAATATCATCAATTTATGGAGACTGTGTGTGAGGATACTTAAGATATTTGCAAACTATGTTATGGCAGAGAGCAGAAGAGTAGAAATAGTTCTAAAGTATAAACATGAGGATGTATTATTGTCTGTTAGAAAAGGTGAACTTTTTAGTGGTCCCTGCAATTTTTTGTGTGGAGAAAAATGAATAGGCCAGATCAATATTTGCAAACCAAGTCCCAAGGGCTGTTTTGATTTACTCCAGTAAAAATACTATACTTGCATTATTGGCTGCAAAGAGTCACCAAAGTTATTCTCCAAGATCTATCCAGGTTTTGCACAGGCCAGTCAAGTTAAATGAAGATGTGATAAGTATAGTTTCGCTTCATCTCTACAGTGTTTCGTAACAGTACAAATCTTTGCAATTCATTCAAGGATGTAAATGGCTTCTGGCTTAATATTTGAATAGGAGGGAGAAATCTAGGGATTTTTACTGTGGTCTTTATCTATGGGTCACAAAGTTGACCCAGGGATTCTGCCAGTTCCCCAGTAAATCTATTTCAATTACATATTCAAGAACTACTGTGAGTTAAACTTGGAGTAAGACTCTGGCTTTCTCTTACCTACTGTCAGCTTCTGCTTTGACTGGTGAGCCATAGTGGCACTTTAGGTGGAAGAGAAATTACCTGGAGAATACTGATTTAAAGAGAGTCACAAGGGCTGCTGCTATGGAATGGAGAAACTTTTCAGAGGCATGAACTTCTAGTCTATGAGACTTGGTACTGTGGTGAAGGGTACCAAGCCTTCTGCATACCTATCCACTGGCTGTCATATGAACCCATAACACCCTTAAAGGAAAAGAAGTCCCTTCCTCATGCTCTAATCTTGCAATGGCCTTCCAGTGCCCTCTATTGGTGAAGTCCAGCATTAAATTACCTAAAAGGAGAAGTGTCCAGAAGGTCCAGGGTCATTAAGCAAGGCAAGACAAGATGGATTTGGAGCTCAGAAGTAATAAATAAATAACACAACTGACGAGGTTAACTAAATGAGAAGTGAGTGAGTAGAGCTCTCAAGATAGATTTTAGAGGGTAAGAACAGTTATATCCTTTGTAAGAAATAACAAAAATTTCCCATTGCATTAATAATCAAGTATGGAAGGTAAATTCTGTGAATGTCATTTGACCTCTCTCCCCACCAACACAAATATTTTTGCTAAGTTGCTTCAGTTGTGTCCAATTCTTTGTGACTCTATGGACTGTGGCCCGAGAGGCTCCTCTTTCCATGGGATTCTCCAGACAAGAATCCTGGAGTGGGTTGCTGTTTCCTTCTCCAGAGGAATCTTTCCAACTCAGGGATCCAACCTGAGTCTCCTGCAGCTCCTGCACTGCAGGTAGATTCTTTACCACTGAGCCACTGGTGAAGCCCCGACAGAGTATTTTATGAAATTTTAAGTTTTTGGGGGGTACCAAACACAAATAGAATATCTTTTTCAATCCTTTAACTTTCAACCAGTGTATGTCTTTGTATGTAAAATGAGTCAGTTCTAGATAGTAATAGTTGGATGATTTTTTAATCCATCTCTGCATTTAATTTGAAGCATTTAATTCATAAATATTTACTATTATTACTGATAAAGAAACATTCCTACCATTTTGCTACTTGTTTTCTATAAGCCTTGTGCTTTTTGCTTTATACAATTCCTCTTTTACTGCTTTCTTTTGATAAAACTGACATCTTCTAGTGTATTATTTTAATCCCCTTGTCACTACTCCTGCTATTCATTTTTTAGCTATTTTCTTAGTAGTTTTACTGGGGATTACAATCACTACTTATAACAAGGTTACCAGAGAGGAGTGGGTTGGGAGGTAGGGCAAAATAGGTGAAGGGAATTAAGAGGTACATCCTAGCAGGTATAAAATAAATAAATTACAAGGATGTAAGATACAACACAGGGAATGTAATTAATATTTTATAATAACTCTATACAGATTGCAACCTATAAAATGTCAAATTGCTATGTTGTACATGTGAAATTAATATTGTAAGTCAACTATACTTCAATAAAAAATTTATGACAGAAGGAAAATTTTTTAAATTCACAAGTATATAGAAGTTAAACAACAAACTCCTAAACACCAATGAGTCAAAGAATAAATCAAAAATTACACTAGAAAATACTTTTATATGCTTGAAAGAAAACACAACAAACCAAAACTTATGAGATACAATGAAAGTACTCAAAGGGAAATTCATAGTAGTAAATACCTTCATTGAAAAAGATTTTGAGTTAATAACCTAAACTTCAAACTTGAAAAACTAAAATTTAAAAAAGAGCAAACCAAACTCAAAATAAGCAGAAATAAGAAAACAAAATTAAAGAATTAACAACAATCCTTATCATATTCTAGCCTCAACCCCTCCCCCCAAAAAAGAAGAAAACATTTTCTAACTCATCCTGTAAGACCAGTACTATCCTGATATCAAAGCTAGACAGACAACAAAAGAAAAAGGATCACAAATAAATAATTCTTATTATGAAAGTCCAAAAATCATCAATAAAACTAAACACAGGATCAGTGGTAAAGAATTTATCTGCCAATGCAGAAGACACAGGAGATGTGGCTTTCATCCCTGGACTGGGAAGTTCCCTTGGAGGAGGAAATGGCAACCCACTCCAGTTTTCTTGCCTGGGAAATCCCACGGACAGAGGAGCCTGGCAGGCTACAATCCATGGGGTCGCAAAGAGTCGGACATGACTGAAGTGACTAAGCAAGCACACCACGACCAAGTAGGATTTATCCCAGGAATCTTAAGATAGTTCAACACATGGAAATTAATCAGTGAAATACCCCATATTAATAGAAGGAAGAAAAAAACCCACATTGTCATCTCAATATTTACAGAACAGCATTTCACAAAATTCAACTTTTGAAAACATTCAACACACTAGAAATAACATGGAACTTCTTCAGTTGTATAAAACACATCCATGAAAATGTTCCTAACATCACTTTTAGCAATGAAGAAACTAAAGCTTTCCTCCTAAGACTGGTGTCAAGACAAGGACATCTGCGTTTACCACTTATACTTTACAACATTATAGTAAATGTTCTAGCCAGGGAAATTAGGCAAGTAAAAGAAATGTAAGACACCCAGCTAGAAAAGGAAAGAAAATCATCTGTATTTGTGCTTGATATGATCCATGATTTTATATATAGAAAACTCTAAAGAAATCACACACACACACACACAACTAAGCCTAATAAATGAGTTCAGCAATTTTCAAGACACAAGATCAATATACAAAATTTAATTGTATTTTATACAATTTTAATTAACAATCTTAAAATGAAACTTAAAAAAACTTTATTTACAATAGAATCAAAACAATAAAAACTTGTGAAAAGAATTTAAAAAGGAGGTACAAAACTTGCACACCAAAAACTATAAAACATAGTTGAAAGAAATTAGAGACTTAAGTAAATGGAAAGACATCCCATGTTGTTCCTGGATTGAAAGACAATGTTGTAAGTTGACAGTATTCTGCAAGTTTATCTACAAATTCAGTGTAACGCCCACCAAAATAAAAATCTGGTTCTTTTTTTTAGAAAGAGAAAAGTTGATCCTAAAATGAATATTAGGACCCAAGGGACACTAGGCAGTCAAAACACTGAAAAAGAAACACAAAGGCTCACACTTCTGATTTCAAAATTTACTACAAAGTTATAATAATAGAAACATTGTGATTCTGGCACAAGGATAGATATATAGGTCAAAGGGATAGAATTAAGAGTCTAGAAACAAACCTATGGCTCTCTGGTTAGTTGATTTTCAAGAAGGATGCCAAGATCATTCAATGAGGAAGCATATTCAGCACATGGTGAAGGGGCAACTGGCTATTCACATTCAAAAGTATGAATCTGGATTCCTACCTAACACTATACACAAAAAATTAATTCAAGACGGAACAAAGACTTAAAAGTAAGAGGTAAAACTATGAACACTCTTAGATGGAAACATAGCTATGAATCTTCATGACCTTGGATTAGGCAACAGTTTTTAAATATAAGACCAAAAACATAAGCAACAAAAGGAAAAAATACATAAATTATACTTCATCAAAATTTAAAATTTTGTGCATTAAAGGACACTATTAAGAAAGTGAAAAGACAAACCACAGAATAAGAGAAAATATTTGTGAATAATATATCTTTCAGTTCAGTTCAGTTCAGTCGCTCAGTCATGTCCGACTCTTTGTGACCCCATGAATCGCAGCACACCAGGCCTCCCTGTCCATCACCAACTCCCAGAGTTCACTCAGACTCACGTCCATCGAGTCAGTGATGCCATCCAGCCATCTCATCCTCTGTCGTCCCCTTCTCCTCCTGCCCCCAATCCCTCCCAGCATCAGAGTCTTTTCCAATGAGTCAACTCTTCGCATGAGGTGGCCAAAGTACTGGAGTTTCAGCTTTAGCATCATTCCTTCCAAAGAAATCCCAGGGCTGATCTCCTTCAGAACGGACTGGTTGGATCTCCTTGCAGTAATTATTCAGAATAAACAAAAAATTTTAAAACTTAACAAAAGATCCAATGAAAAAGCAGGCAAAGAATCTGAATAAACATTTCTCCAAGTTAAAAAAAAAACTGAGGAAGGTAATTTTGCAATATACACAATTATACCAAGTTAATAAAGCTCTTTCTTTACATATGTTTATATATTTTAAAAGACTTAATTTTTTAGAACAGTTTCACAGTTACAGAAAAATTAAGGAGCTACTTACAAAGGAGGCTTCCCTGGTGGCTCAGTCAGTAAAGAATCTGCCTGCAATGTGGGAGACCTGGGTCCGATCCCTGGATGGGAAGATCCCCTGGAGGAGGGCATGGCAACCCAATCCAGTATTCTTGCCTGGAGAATCCCCATGGACAGAGGAGCATGGCAGGCTGCAGTCCATGGGTCGCAAAGAGTCGGACACCACTGAGTGACTAAGCACACACACACATTTACAAAGGGTTCCCATATAGCCCACACCTAGTCTCTCTCAGTATGAACATCCTACGTCAGTATAGTACATTTGTTACAACTAAAAATGAGATTAACACATCAAGTCCACATTTTATTCAGATTTCTTAGTTTTTACCTAATGTCTTTTTTCTATTTCAGGAACCCACTCAAGATACCACACTATTGAGCTGTCATGCTTTCTGAAGCTTCTCTTGGCTGTAAAAGTTTCACAGACTTTTCTCATTTCTGGGGACCTTGGCAATTTCGAGGAGTATTAGTCAAGTATTTGGTGGGATGCTCCTATATTAGAATTTTCTGATGTTTTTCTCATGATTGGAGTGGCAGAATTTCTGCTATATAAAAATTCCAAGAACTTTCTGTCACTGTATATGTCACAGGAATTCACTCTTTAGACTCTATTAGTCTCATCAAGAGACTTTTTTTTACAGTGAAATATAACTGACAAAATTGTAACACATTGAAAGTGTAAAGTGTGATGATTTGATATACATACACATTGTGTAAGGATTTCCCACAAAAATCTTATCTAAACAACCCCTTCTTGATTTTTTTTCTGATACAAGACTCTGCCCTCAAGTTTCCTAGAAGATATTTTGTTTAACTGAAGGGATTTTTGAGTCATACCTTAATCTCTCAAAGAGATCTTCTGAGGTTCTTAGGAAGGATTTTAGGGTCACACCATCAGCATTTTCTCCAGAGTATTTTTGTGATAGTGAATTTCTGAACTTCAGCATTCTTTTCCATCTGGGTGGACTGATAGTTTCCTAGATCATCATTTCTGGTTCTCTTTTCTTTAATAATGTTTTCATCAGTTCATTTATCTCCTCTCAAATTCTACTATAAACAGGAAAAATAAACCAGGTCACATCTTCAACACTAAGCTAGGAAATCCACACAGCTGACATAGTTTACGTAATCAGTCCCTAATGGATAGAGTTGCAGTCTGTTCTTTTGCTATTACAAATAGGACTACAGTAGATTTTCTTGTGCATATGGCTTTTCATGTATTCTGTCAGTATGTGTCTGAAATAACACTAAAGAAGAACTGCTGGAGAAAAGGGAAAATACATATATCATTTGCCAAATTACCTAATTTATCTCTTTATTTTTTAAGTGATTTTTGTGCTATATGAGAACGCCTGTTCCCCAAGTCTTGCTGAGACAGTATTTTCAAAATTCAGAGTCTACCACTCTGATAGGTGAGAAATGGCATTTTAGCACAATTTTGTTTTGCATTTGTTATCATAGGAGAAAGTATTTTCCCCTATTTTTAACCTCTTCATTAACTTTTTCAAGACCATTTTCTGGGTATAGGATATTTAACTTCTTTGAATACTCTGAATCATATGGCTTTAATTTTGCTTTTCTGTTTGAGGACTCTGGCTTTTGTCCTATTGTGACCTCTGTGACTGTATTTATCTTTTTTCCCTTGAGATGTTTTTGTCATTTTTCTTTTGTTGTTGTTGTTATTTTTAGCACATTTACCTTGTTATGTGTGGGTACATTTTCCTCATTTGCTTCTTAATCTGACGTTTATATCATCATCAGGTATTTAAATTCTAAGTTAGTACATCTTTAAATCTTTAATATGTTCCTTTTTTCCTTTTTGGACTTCAATTATGTTTGCATAGGCTTTCCTGCTCCACTCCCCCTTAAGCTGCTATCTCATATGTTCTCTTCTGTGTTTTTCCACTCTTTAAAACATTCACATTTATTTTGAAAAATTTCTTCTGATTTTTCATCCTGTTTAGAAATCTCTCTTCATCTGTATCAAATATATTATGAAACTCATCTTTGATTTCTTGATTTCAGTTTCTGAATTTTTCAGTTGCAGAAATTAAACTTGGTTTATTATAATAGTTACTATTTCTGTATCAATTACCTTTTATTTCCTTGAATGTATTAAGCATAAATACTGCATTTTTTTTTAAGGTCAGTTTACAATTGGTTCTGGTGTGCAGTCTATGCATCAGCAATTTTGCTAAGCTAAGTCGCCTTAGTCGTGTCCAACTCTGTGCAACCCCAGAGACGGCAGCCCACCAGGCTCCCCCGTCCCTGGGATTCTCCAGGCAAGAACACTGGAGTGGGTTGCCATTTCCTTCTCCAATGCATGAAAGTGAAAAGTGAAAGTGAAGTCGCTCAGTTGTGTCCGACTCTTTGCGACCCCATGGACTGCAGCCTACCAGGCTCCTCCGTCCATGAGATTTTCCAGGCAAGAGTACTGGAGTGGGGTGCCATCACCTTCTCCTCAGCAATTCTAGATTCCTTTAATTCAATGTGAGCTAGAGTTTGTTGTTGTTGTTGCTCAGTAGCTAAGTGGTGTCTGACTTTTTGCTACCCCATGGACAGCAGCACGCCAGGTTACCCTGTCCACTATCTCCTGGAGTTTGCTCAGATTCATGTCCATTGAGCCAACGGTGCTATATAACCACCTCATCCTCTACCACCCCATTCTCCTTTTGCCTTCAATCTTTCCCAGCATCAGGGTCTTTTCCAATGAATCAGTTCTTTGGATCAGGTGGCCAAAGTATTGATTCAATATTATCATTTAGACCCAGTGAGGGCTGGTTTATTTTAGTTTAATCCTTACTCCTAACTTACATTTATTTGGTGTTCTGGTTTAAATTTGGTATTTTACTAGACTCTATGATGTGGTAGGCCTAAAATCACAAATTCTGCTCCTGCAAGTCATTGAGTATGTTGAAAATCTTGCTTCTCATTCTCAACCACTTCTTTACGAATGTTTAACTCTTGTTGGGGAAAAGTGGCTACAAATTCTGTGGTTGGTTGGTACACTGGGTTTTCAACCACTGTCAGATATTGGCCTTGCAATTCTCACTGCACTGTTAATTCTCTTGTCTATATCAACAGAAGAGAGAAAGACAAAGAGATAAATGTAGATTAAAGTGCAGATATACAGAAATTTGTATTTGAACTCCTGATTGTGCTCTCATGGAAGTGTTGATCAAAATTAACTAGATTGTCAGTACCAGGAATGAAGCTCCCCCCCAGTGATATTTCTTAACAGGCTCAAATGAGCCATGACAGCAGTGAGATCTGAGAAAGAAAAAAACATATTTAAAATTAGTTTTGTTTTTTTCATCTATATATGATTAACATGCTTGGAATTATTTTTCGAGAGCCAGATTAATGCTAGACAATTTTACTGAATTACTATTTTGGGAAAATTCATGCTCCTAATTTTTAAAAAAAAAATATTGATGTGTAGTTGATTTACAGCATTGTTTCTAATTTTTGCTATACAGCAAAGCAATTCAGTTATACATGCATACATATTATTATATTCCTTTTTGAGTTCTTTTCCATTACGATTTAAAAAAAAAGATAGTGTGACACAGAATTACAAAGAGTTTTGGCTTTTTAAAAATATTTACTTATTTATTTTTGGCTGTGCTGGGTCGTCATCGCTCCGCAGGCTCTTCTCTAGTTGCGGTAGGCAGGCTTCATTGCAGTTGCTTCTCGTGGTGGTGGCTCCTCTCGTTGTGGAGCACAGGCTCTAGGGCACACAGGCTTCAGTAGTTGCCCCAAGTCGGCTGAGTAGTTGCAGTTCCCAGGTTCAAGAGCACAGGCTCAATAGTTGTGGCACACAGGCTTAATTGCTCCGTGATGTGTGGGATCCTCCCAGATCAGGGATTAAACCTGTGTATCCTGCATTGGCAGGCAGATTCTTTACTATTGAGCCACTAGGGAAACCCTCCATTATGATTTATCACAAGAGTTTCTGTTTGTTTGTTTTGGCCATGCTGTGTGGCACATGGGAGTTTAGTTCTCCAACCAGGGATCAGACCCATACAACCTGCATTGGGAGCTTGGAGTCTTAACCACTGGACCTCCAGAGAAGTCTCTGTCACAGGATATTGGATTTAGTTCTCTGTGCTATATAGTAGGACCCTGTTTGTACACCCTATGTATAACATTTTGCACCTGCTGATCCCAAACTCAATCCTTCCTGATTCCATACCCCCCACCTTGGCAACCACAAGTCTGTTCTCTATATTTGTGAGTCTGTTTTCATTTTGTAGACATGTTAATCTGTGTTATATTTTAGGTTTCATACATAAGTGATATCCTATTTGTCTTTCTCTTTCTGACTTACTTCACTTATATGATAATCTCTAGGTCCATCCACACTGCTTCACATTTTTGTTATCCATTCATCTGTAGATAGACATTAAAATTATTTCCATGTCTTTGCCATTGTAAACAGTGCTGCTATGAACATAGGGGTTATGCCTCTAAATGTTTTGTTCAAAACTTGATTTAGATGGATAGACTGGACATCTGCAAGGAATGAATTTAGTAAAAACATGGATATACTTCAAATGCTTATTAATTAACCTCCAATTAAAATAAATAAATTTATATTAAAAAAAATAAAAATAAATGCTTAAATGGCAAGTATTTGCTACCTGCAGAATAAACAATGTGGACAAGAGAATTTTCATTTCTGCATGCTGGAAGTTAGTGTTTCTGAGAGTAAAGTCTTTAGGTAGTTTGAAAATTAAGATCAAAATAACAGAAACAATATTTTCAATACATTATCACAACTGTAAGTTTCTTATATGTAATATTACTTTGTACTTAATTTTTAACAGTTGATAAGATATCAATATTTGTGTTGAATTTTTTATTAACTAAATATGATTATGTTAGTATTTGAATTTTAAGAATGTATATTTGTTTCATGTTATTAAAGGAGGAAAAACATTAACATTTTATTTCAGGCCTAGAATTTCTCAAAGATTGATGATTAATCAGATAGGTTTTATCAATTTCCTATTTACCATTCAATTTTTCTTTTTAAAAATTATTAATTCAAAATGGAAAAGGAACATAAAAGGCAAGCATTATTCTGAAATTCAAATAAGTAGCTTGATGAAGTTCACTATCAGTTCTTTATTTCTGTGTTAACAAGAAGAGGACTACATTTTAGCTGAAAAGATAGTACACTGAGTCAGACACTGCAATAATTGTCTCCTTCAGGCATTTGTCTGTCAAATAAGGAAGTATCTAATGAATATGGAATTACTCTACACTGTAGGGAAAGGCTGTTCCAGAAATACACTGCATTATGTCACTGTTAAAATTAATTACTTGAAGTACTTTATAAATTCAAAAATAGTCTTTTAATCAACAGATGTATCTTAATAAAAAAATTTGCATTCCAAAATGTCTCTAGTCATCCTAAAATATAACTTTCAACATAGATTGTGACTTAAATCCAAATAAAGCAATTACTTGCAGACTGGGTTAAAGTTAGAATATAATGCTATAATAAAAGGATACTCTTAATGTAATTATTGGATTTCTTAACAAAATAATCCAGTTCAGGCTGGGAAAGAGTAGTAATTCTCAAAAAGCTAGTATGTTTCTTACATGATCTTTGAACACAGGATGCTGCCTTTCCATTTAGTCCAAAACCATATAGTGAAAATACGCCTTTTTATTCCCTTATTATACATGTCTTTTCAATTCACTAAATCCAGGTTTTAGTTCATTTCTAAATTGAGAAGAAAAATGTCCAACAAGTTTTAGAAAAAATTATTTGCATGTTTGTATGTTAAGTATGGTAGAGCTGGAGAGCAGTTTTGCCTTGTGATTCGACTTAAGAATATACAATAAATCAGGGTAGATGTAGAGGTAAAATGACAGAATGTGTGTTATTTGCCTAAAAGACTCCTGCAATCTAGAAGTCAGAATGGTATTTAATTCTGTTAGTGTGAGCAGTAACTGAAAAAATATATGTGTGTGGCAGGGAGGGAAGTTAGGGATGACGGTAATATTTTATTTATTTTATCTGGATTCTGGTTACAAGGATATGGTCAGTTTGAGAAAATCCATTTTGCTATAAATTTAGAATGGTCATTTTTTGTGTGCATATTACAATCTATGAAGATCTTAAAAAACAAAAAAATAAAATAGGATATGTAGAAGTATAGTAAATATGAATATTTATCAAAATTGGATGGCAGTTGCAGAATTATTCACAATAGCCACGATATGGAAATGACCTAAATGCCCATGAAAGGATGACTGTATATATATAACAGAATATTATTCAATCTTAAAAAAGAAGCAGATCCTGTCATTTACAACAACCCCAGAGGACATTATGCTAAATGAAATAAGCTAGACACATAAAGAAAAAATATGCATGATCTCACTTATGTGGAATCTAGAAAAATCAAATCCATAGAAACAGAAAGAACTGTGGTCAGCAGGAGCAGAAGGCCAGGGAAATAGATAGATATTTGTCAAAGTGTACAATATCGCAGTTACATAGGATGAGTAAGTCTAGAGCTCTAATGTTTAGGCATGACTATCGGCACCCCACTCCAGCACTCTTGCCTGGAGGGTCCCATGGATGGAGGAGCCTGGTAGGCTGCAGTCCATGGGGTCGCTAAGAGTCGGACACAACTGAGCGACTTCACTTTCACTTTTTCACTTTCATGCACTGGAGAAGGAAATGGCAACCCACTCCAGTGTTCTTGCCTGGAGAATCCCAGGGACGGGGGAGCGTGGTGGGCTGCCGTCTATGGGGTCGCACAGAGTCGGACATGACTGAAGCGACTTAGCAGCAGCAGGATGGTCAGTAATACTGTATCAGATATGGGAAGTTTGCTTAAACAAGTAGATTAGAGGTGCCCTCATCACACAAAAACATGGTAACTATGTGAAGAAGTGAGATGTTATTTGATTGTAGTAATCAATCACTGTGTACATGTATACCAAATAATCATGTTGTACATGTTAAATATGTGGAATTACTATTTTAAAATAAGTTAAAAGACACTAAAAAAAGAGACTGGATGACAGTACATGTGAATTTTTATATTCTACATTTAGAATTGTGAGATATTTTCAAATTTTCAAAATAAAAAGATTTTCAAAATGAAGTAAAATGATACAAGGCAGATAGCTGATTCAGCAACACTGTTGACTTCTTGAAACTTTTACATGGAAAACTAGCACTGTTGTAACTGAGTGAAACAGTGGCTTGGAGCTGTATTTTGTTGAAGTGTTTGCTTGGATAGAATCCATTTCTAAAAATTAGCACTCGTACTATATGCATTGATTGATTGCCCTCCTAATATGCGCTGCACATATACCCTCTGGGACTTTCCTCCTATCTTTGATGGGGTTCCCTCCGAAGAAGAACCAGGTCCTAGGAAGAAATAGGATTAGGAAAGGGAGGTCAGAGAGGGAGGAAAGCCAATACAAGATGCAGTAATGAATGAACACTACTGTGGGCAACTGGGGTTTAGACTTGTTTTCTGCTGGGAGAACTTTTCCACCAAGGAATGAGGAAGCCAAGGCATTTATCTACCAACAAATGTCCCTTATGGTTGGAAGGTTGTTTCTGTGGGCATTAATTCCTGTGCATTTCTGGCCTGCTCCTTGACCTACTATTTTTCTATAGCTAGCAAATATACTCACACTGAAGTGCTTGAGGTGGGAAACGATTTTTGTACCCATGAATTCTTTATTAAAAACACAGGTGACCTCCAGAGTGGACCAAGAGAGTAAGGCCAGAGCTTTATACAATTGTTACTTGAAGTGGTAGTTGCTCAGCCATGTCCAATTCTTTGCAACCATATGGACTGTAGCCCATCAGGCTCCTCTCTCCATGGAATTCTCCTGGCAAGAATACTAGACTGGGTTGCCATTCCTTTCTCCAAGGGATCTTCCTAACCCAGGGATCGATTTCAGGTCTCCTATGTTGCAGGCAGAATTCTTTATGGTCTGAGCCACTTTCCTATTTATGGATTTAACAAATACTAAAAATGAACAAGGACTTCCCTTGTTGTTCAGATGGTAAATAATCTGCCTGCAATGCAGAAGACCTGGGTTTGATCCCTGGGTTGGGAAGATCCCCTGGAGAAGGAAATGGCAACTCAGTCCAGTACTCTTGCCTGGAGAATTCCATGGACAGAGGAAACTAGTGGGCTATATAGTCAGTGGAATCGCAGAATTGGATTCCAGGACTGAGTGACCCACACTTTCACTTTAAAATGAACAAATGCTTAAAATGAATGAATATTACTACTCATCTAATGACTTGTAATCAATAATTCATGCTTTAAATTCCTTTCCTTTCATATAAAGTTGATAATAGACAAAATAGGAATGTATAACATATAGGGTACAAGAATTTTGTATGCCCTCATGGTTTTGAGCATTTTCTCTAAGATTCTGAAACAAGAATTCTCTTATTTTCAACACTGATGACATGTGTTGAATCCATCTCAGTTTCATTTCTATTACTCTAGGGTGAGATCTGTATTATAAAAGATTTCACCTGTGGTTCCATCATTCTCTTTATAGATCTCTAGTAAACAATAAGGACAGCTTAACAGAATTTAAAAAAAATTAAAGAATAAAAACCATGGAAAAATTCTTTATAACTACCAAGTAACAATATGAAGAATGATTCTACTTATTCTGGGTTGTCTACAGAATGAAAGTAAAGAGAATAAATAACTTAATCTAAAATAACTCTAGGGGCTTCCCTGTTGCTCAGTGGTAAAGAATCTGCCTGCCAATGCAGGAAACACAGGTTCGATCCCTGATCCAGGAAGATCCCCTACATGCCACAGAGTGACTGATCCTGAATGCCACAACTATTGGACCTGTGCTCTAGAGCCCACAATGGCAACTACTGAAGCCTAGGTTCTATGCTCTTCAACAAGAGAAGCCGCTGGAATAAGAAACCTGAGCACCACAATGAAGAGTAGCACCCACTCACGAAAACTGAAGAAAAGCCACATGCAGCAACTCAGCATAGTTAAAAATATATAAATAAAACTATACAAAAATAACTCTAGAAAAGTAAGTTTGATAACCATTTAAATGATACGTGGCTAACATACCATTAATGCAGCCCTTTGTATGAAATAAAAATGTGGAATAAGTTAAAAATTAATAGGTAAGTAAGTTCAGTTCAGTTCAGTTCAGTCGCTCAGTCCTGTCTGACTCTTTGCAACTCCATGAATTGCAGCACGCCAGGCCTCCCTGTCCATTATGAACTCCCGGAGATCACCGAAACTCATGTTTATTGAGTCGGTGATCCCATCCAGCCATCTCATCCTCTGTCGTCCCCTTCTCCTCCTGCCCCAAACCCTCCCAGCATCAGAGTCTTTTCCAATGAGTCAACTCTTCTTATGAGGTGGTCGAAGTATTGGAGTTTCAGGTTTAGCATGAGTCTTTCCAATGAACACCCAGGACTGAACTCCTTTAGGATGGACTGGTTGGATCTCCTTGCAGTCCAAGGGACTCGCAAGAGTCTTCTCCAACACCACAGTTCAAAAGCATCAATTCTTCAGCGCTCAGCTTTTTGCACAGTCCAACTCTCACATCCATACATGATCACTGGAAAAAACCATAGCCTTGACTAGACGGACTTTGTTGGTAAAGTAACGTCTCTACTTTTGAATGTGCTATCTAGGTTGGTTAGAACTTTCCCTCCAAGGAGCAAGCGTCTTTTAATTTCATGGCTGCAATAACTATCCGCAGTGATTTTGGAGCCCAAAAAAATAAAGTCTGACACTGTTTCCACTATTTCCCCATCCATTTCCCATGAAGTGATGGGACCAGATGCCATGATCTTCATTGTCTGAATGTTGAGCTTTAAGCCAACTTTTTCACTCTCCTCTTTCACTTTGATCAAGAGGCTTTTGAGTTCCTCCTCACTTTCTGCCATAAGGATGGTGTCATCTGCATATTTGAGGTTATTGATATTTCTCCCTGCAATCTTGATTCCAGCTTGTGCTTCTTCCAGCACAGCATGTCTCATGATGTACTCTGCATATACGTTAAATAAGCAGGGTGACAATATACAGCCTTGACGTACTCCTTTTCCTTTTTGGAACCAGTCTGTTGTTCCATGTCCAGTTCTAACTGTTGCTTCCTGACCTGCATATGGGTTTCTCAAGAGGCAGGTCAGGTGATCCGGTATTTCCATCTCTTTCAGAATTTTCCAGTTTATTGTGATCCACACAGTCAAAAGCTTTGGAATAGTCAATAAAGCAGAAATAGATGTTTTGCTGGAACTCTCTTGCTTTTTTGATGATCCAGCGGATGTTGGCAATTTGATCTCTGGTTCCTCTGCCTTTTCTAAAACCAGCTTGAACATCTGGAAGTTCACGGTTCATGCATTGCTGAAGCCTGGCTTGGAGAATTTTGAGCATTACTTTACTAGCGTGTGAGATGAGTGCAATTGTGCGGTAGTCTGAGCATTCTTTGGCATTGCCTTTCTTTGGGATTGGAATGAAAACTGACCTTTTCCAGTCCTGTGGCCACTGCTGAGTTTTCCAAATTTGCTGGCATATTGAGTGCAGCACTTTCACAGCATCATCTTCCAGGATTTGAAGTAGCTCAACTGGAATTCCATCACCTCCAGCTTTGTTCGTAGTGATGCTTTCTAAGGCCCATTTGACTTCACATTCCAGGATGTCTGGCTCTAGGTGAGTGATCACACCACTGTGATTTATCTTGGTCATGAAGATCTTTTTTGTACAGTTCTGTGTATTCTTGCCACCTCTTCTTAATATCTTCTGCTACTCTTAGGTCCATACCATTTTTGTCCTTTATTGAGCCCATCTTTGCATGAAATGTTCCCTTGGTATCTCTAATTTTCTTGAAGAGATCTCTAGTCTTTCCCATTCTGTTGTTTTCCTCTATTTCTTTGCATTGATCGCTGAGGAAGGCTTTCTTGCCTCTCCTTGCTTTTCTTTGGAACTCTGCATTCAGATGTTTATATCTTTCCTTTTCTCCTTTGCTTTTCACTTCTCTTCTTTTCACAGCTATTTGTAAGGCCTCCCCAGATAGCCATTTTGCTTTTTTGCATTTCTTTTCCATGGGCATGGTCTTGATCCCTGTCTCCTGTACAATGTCACGAACCTCTGTCCATAGTTCATCAGGCACTCTATCTATCAGATCTAGGCCCTTAAATCTATTTCTCACTTCCACTGTATAATCATAAGGGATTTGATTTAGGTCATACCTGAATGGTCTAGTGGTTTTCCCTACTTTCTTCAATTTAAGTCTGAATTTGGAGACTTTGAATAAGGAGTTTATGATCTGAGCCACAGTCAGCTCCCGGTCTTGTTTTTGCTGACTGTATAGAGCTTCTCCATCTTTGGCTGCAAAGAATATAATCAATCTGATTTTGGTGTTGACCATCTGGTGATGTCCATGTGTAGAGCCTTCTCTTGTGTTGTTGGAAGAGGGTGTTTGTTATGACCAGTGTGTTTTCTTAAGAGGCAAAACTCTATTAGGCTTTGCCCTGCTTCATTCCATATTCCAAAGCCAAATTTGCCTGTTACTTCAGGTGTTTCTTGACTTCCTACTTTTGCATTCCAGTCCCCTATAATGAAAAGGACATCTTTTTTGGGTGTTAGTTCTAAAAGTTCTTGTAGATGTTCATAGAACAATTCAACAAAACAGATACTTAACCTTAGGCTGGAATCTGGAAGTTATTCAGTTCAGTTCAGTTTAGTCACTCATTCATGACACTATGACACTTTGCAACCCCAAGGACTGCAGCATGCCAGGCCTCCCTGTCCATCACCAACTCCCGGAGTTTATTCAAATTCATATCCATTGAGTTAGTGATACCATCTAACCATCTCATCCTCTGTCATCCCCTTCTCCTCCTGCCTTCAATTTTTCCCAGCATCAGGGTTTTTCAAATGAGTCAGTTCTTTGCATCAGGTGGCCAAAGTATTGGAGTTTCAGCTTCAGCATCTGTCCTTCCAATGAATATTCAGGGCTGATGTCCTTTAGGATGGACAGTTTGGATCTCCTTGCAGTCCAAGGGACTCTCAAGAGTCTTGTCCAACACCACAGTTCAAAAGCATCAATTCTTCAGGACTCAGCTTTCTTTACAATCCAACTCTCAAATCCAAACATGACTACTAGAAAAACCATAGCTTTGACTAGATGGACCTTTGTTGGCAAAGTAATGTCTCTGCTTTTTAATAAGCTGTCGAGTTTGGTCATGACTTTTCTTCCAAGGAGCAAGTGTCTTTTAATTTCATGGCTGCAGTCAGCATCTGCAGTGAAGTCATTGACATAAATAGAAGCAGTTTGAGGAAAGAAAAGAAAAGAAGAAATCTACTCTGGATTTAATGTTTAACTAAAGTCAAGTGATTAAGAAAAAAAATAAGGAATATGCTTTGTACATTCCCCAACTAAATGGTACATTTCAGGTGCACACATTCTGGAAAATATAGCTGAATACAACTGAACAAATACAACTGAACACTGAAGAAGGGACAGATATAACAAATCCTGTTGTAGCATGTTGGAAGTTGTAATCTTCACCTACTATCTTGGGTTAGAACCAGATATGCAAGTAGTAGAAAAATACCTTGAAGTAATAAAGAATTGCATGGCCTGTTCCTTGTAAAAGCTATATCCGTCTACTCTCTACTATGACTCTCAGAAGAGAGAATTTCACCATTACTCATGTAAAGAGAGAGTAGGACCCAAGACAAACCATATTTTCTATTAACAAAAATTAAGTCCTGATAAATCTAAATGTTCATTAAATAGAAAAATAATCAGCATTAGACTAATAAAAATTATTGCAGCAAAAGAGAAAGGGAATGGATGAAGAGAGTACACCTTTGACAATAATTTATTATGATATCTAGAAGAAAATCACAATTACTTATTTGACAAGTTTTGTAGCCCCCTAAATGTCAGGGGAGGCATAAGAGGAAATAGGATGAGGTAATGAAAGCAATAAATGTATTATCAAAAGACTTCAATGATGATTATAAATTAATGATAAAGTTAAAGTTCCATTTGACTCTAGTGTGGATATCCACTGCTGCGGGCAGTCAAAGCAGTGATATGGACCCGAAGTATGTGAAGCTTTCTAAAAACACAGATGAAAATAACAAATTTGAACTAATAAGAGAAAATGAATGAACACACATACTATCAATCTTGGATATATGAAATGTATATATTGAGAGAGAGCAAAGAGTAAATATAGATCAAAGTGTAGTTGTTCCCTAAAGAATATAGCCAGAATAAACAGAGAAGATATTAGTAAGAGAAAACATTTCAAAGGTGAGAAAAGAATTACTGACATTTAAGGTATAATTGCTGGAAAAAGTCCTTACCTAGATACATCCTGATGAAATATGTGAATCATAAACATGAAGTAAAAATATTTAATGCACTTAGGGAGAAAAAGCAAATATCTATAGCAAGTGAAAAGTCAAGCTGAACTCAGACCTTTCCTCTGTAATAATATTGACAAATCATATTGCCACAGCAGGTATCAAAATATCATTAGGACATAGTAGGTAAATGATCTAATTAAGGTTGTTTTGTACATTAAAATCTACATATACAACTTTGTGTCTTACATTGAAGATTACATTGTATTTCAGAATCCATAAAATATTAACTCAGAAGAAAACCATCTAAAAGACCACAGGGACCATTTCAACAAACATAAAATAACTAAAAATTGTACACTCTACATTTTCTCATTATGAAATAATTCACATGGAAGGTAACTAATCACAGCAAATATTTTTAAAATTCTTCCTGGCAGCTTTTCAGTTAACCAATAATTCAAAACTACAGTTAGTACAGTCTGTATTCAAATTAACAAGAAGGACAGCATATGTCAAAAATACAAACAGCAAATTCTATACTGAAGGCATATAAATCTAAATACTTTTATCAGTAAATAGGTAAGAATAAAAATAAATGAATTATTCAATCTAAGAAGCTATAATCGGAATGCCAAAATTATCTCAAGTAAACTAAGATAGGAATAAATAGAGATGAAAACTAATATAAAACTTAATTAGGAAGCATGAACCAGTGTGATTGACAGGTAAGTCTGAAAGCTGGTTGACTAAAGAGACAATAAAAGATGAAACTTGAAAACTCACAAAACTTATACACTGATATACATACACACAAAAAAATTAAAAACTAAGTTTTGAAACTAAAAAAATTGATATAAACACAGATCTAGAGGAGATGTATATTACATTTTAAGACTACACTACTCATAAAACTGTAAACATTAAGAAATACATGACTTACTGTGATACCATAAATTGAACAGACTAACAGAAATGCCCATCAAAAACATGCAGGTCCAGATGACTGTCACGGACCTTTCTATAATAATTTTTATGATCTTCTAGTACTCTTGCCTGGAAAACCCTATGGTCGGAGGAGCCTCGTAGGCTGCAGTCCATGGGGTCGCTGAGGGTTGGACACGACTGAGTGACTTCACTTTCACTTTTCACTTTCACGCATTGGAGAAGGAAATGGCAACCCACTCCAGTGTTCTTACCTGGAGAATCCCAGGGACGGCGGAGCCTGGTGGGCTGCCGTCTATGGGGTTGCATAGAGTCGGACATGACTGAAGCGACTTAGCAGCAGCAGCAGCAGCAGCACTCCTAATAATTAAAACCTTCCCAGTTACCCTACTGATTACAAGTTACCCTAATGATGAAAAAAGAAATTTCAGATTAATTTTAAATGAGTATAAGTACAAGAAGATTCTAAATAAAATTATTAGTAAATCCAGAATTTTATTTAAAGCCATAATACATTCTTACAGAAATATACACAGAGATATTTCAACATAATAAGACCTTGTGCTTCAGTTTCCTAATTTATAAACTGAATAATGATAATTTCTACCTCATACAGTAATTTCAAAGATTGAATGTATTAATAAGTTTAAATGACTTATTTTATTTATAATTTCTCAATGAATATCTATTGTAAATATTAATAGCAGTTAAAATTGACTGTACAACAAAACTCATAAAAGTGGTTTTAGATCAGATAGATTTGTATTCAAAAGTCTACATCTACCAATGAATTTAGCCTCTCTACATCTCAGCTTTCCTCAAGTGTAAATGGATAATGGTATCTCTTCTAGCTTTATTATGACTAAATGGTATAATACTTAGCACGTTGTCTGTGTGTGTGTGTGGCAAAGTCGTGGGCAATGCTTTGCAACCTCAAGCACTGAAGTCCACCAGGCTCCTCTGTCCCGGGGATTTTCCAGGCAAGAATACTGGAGTGGGTTGCCATTTCCTACTCCAGGGGATCTCCCCAATCTAAAGATCAAACCCGTCTCCTGTGTCTCTTGCATTAGCAGGTGGATTATTTACCACTGAGCCATCTGGGAAGTCCAGCATATTACAAATTTTCATGGTAATTGTTATTGTTCATTTGTGATGGTTTATTTTGTGTCATTTGACTGGACTAAGATACTTAGCTAAATCTCTGGTATTTACCTAGATAGCTGGTAAAACATGATTTCTGGGTGTGTTTGTGAAGATGTTTCTGGATGAGATTGAAGTGAAGTGAAGTCGCTCAGTCGTGTCCAACTCTTTTCGACCCCATGGACAGTAGCCCACCAGGCTCCGCCGTCCATGGGATTTTCCAGGCAAGAATACTGGAGTGGGCTGCCATTTCCTTCTCCAGGGGATCTTCCCAACCCAGGGATCGAACCCAGGTCTCCTGCATTGCAGACAGATGCTTTTACTGAGATTAACACTTGAATACATAGACTTGGTTAAAAAAAAAAAAAAAATTGCCCTCCCCAGTGCAGGCAGACATCATCCAATCCTTTGAGGGCTTGAAGAGAATGAAAAAGCAGAGGAAGGGCAAATTTCCTCTCTTTACTTGAGCTAGGAAATCTACCTTCTCCTGTGCTCCAGTATCAGCTTTATTGGTTCTAGGGCCTTAGGATTGGGACTGGGACTTACATTATCAGCTCTCTTGGGTCTCAGGCCTTCAGAAATGGACTGAATTACACCGCTGGCTTTCCTGTTTTCTAGCTTGTAGACAGCAGATCAAGGGACTTCTTGCTCTTCATAATCTCATGAGCCAATTCCTATAATAAATCCCTCCCTGTGTACATATATATGTATCCTATTAGTTTTTTCTCTGGAGAACCCTAACATATCATTACAATAAACTTAGGTTTAAAACAATCACAAAATGATTACAATTTATGCCAAAAAGTTATTCGGTTAAATTCATCAGCCATGCAGACTGGGTGAGTTAGGTGAGAGAAAAACATCAACAACCAGAAATAACACAAACAAGCCTTTCATTAAACAGGGAATTATGCATCCATTTGAAATCAATACTCAATGGTATTCTAAACTGGGAAACACTAGAGGCCTTCTAATTAAAATCTGAAACATGTTATCACTAACATTTTTCAGTTTTGTAACAGAAGTTCCTGCCAATAGAATCTTACAAAACAGGAAAAGTGAAGACTCATTACTACTGGAAAGAAGCAATCAAAATCATCATTATTAGCAGATTAGATGATTGTCTCCCTAACTGATAACTCAAGACAATCAAAGAAAAAGAAAAATAGACCTAATAAGCAATTTCAGATGGTTATCAAATGAGTATACAAAAATTAAATAACTTTTCTACATACCAACAATAACCAATTAGAAAATGTAATTTTCAAAATTTCTCATTCATGGTAATGAAGTACAGTTTTACAAAAGTGTACAAGGCATACACGACCAAAACTCCAAAAAAGTATTATGAACTTGAAAAAGTCTTAATGAATTCAGAAACAGTTCATGTTCCTGGGTGTATGCAAATTTTTTTTTTTTTTCCCTGAACTCTGAAATTGACTGTAAATTTCATATGGTCAGTGCCCAGATAGATTCAATCATAATTAACTCAACATATCTGTTGAATATAGGCTCTTTTGTCTCTTGGGATAGTCTCTCTCTCTCTCATCTGTCTCTCTCTTTTTTTCTCTGAGTTGCCTAGGAGCTTTCAATTACACTGAGAATAAAATCTTCTTTTTCCACTGATACATAAAGTTCTTCATGAGTTGGTCCCTAATTACTTCTCAGAAAGTCTTCCTTCTCTTCCTTCAAGGTATTAATCTGTAAAAACTCTTGGTTTTCTTTCTATCTGTAGATCTCTTTATATGGTGGACTTTTCATCCCTCAGGTCTAGCTCAAAATTACTTTCCTAATGATATTATCTACTCTAATCTCCAACCCTTTCATAGTCTAACACAACACTTTTTTTTTTTTTAAGTATTTGTTAAAGTGAAAGTGTTAGTCACTCAGTAGTGTCCAACTCTTTTGAGATTCTATGGACCGTAATCTGCCAGGCTCCTCTGTCCACAGGATTTTCCAGGCAAGTATATTGGAATGGGTTGCCATTTCTTCCTCCAGGGGATCTTCCTGACCCAGGGATTGAACCTGCGTCTGCTGTGTCTCCAGCACTGCAGATGGATTCTTTACCCACTGAGCCATCGAGGAAGCCCAAAGTACTTATTGCAAAATTATCCTAATTGTTTGTTTGCTTGTTTGTTTATTGTTCAATAACAATATATGAAATATATGTCTCCTCCCATTAGAATGTAAGCTTTTGAAACAAACCAAATGTCCAACAGATTTGAACAATTGTATCACATTCATACATTGAGATGCTGTTCAATCATTAAAACTGTTGCTGAAGATTATTACTGCCATGGAAAGATGTCACTCTATATTGAATGGTGAAAAATAGGATACAAAATAGGTAAAAACGTTTATCATTCAAAATACATCTTTAACAATTATCCCTCCCATAAGCCTAACCAAGAGATTTATTATCTCAGGGAAAGAGAATTAGGGTATATGTTCTTTAATTTAAGATAGAGAACTGCCTTTTTAAAGTTAACACTTCAACATGTCAAAAGCCAGGCATTTGTACTCGATATGATGCTTGACACCCTAACAGGTTACAGAAGAAATTCAATACAGTCAGACCACACTTTTTAAAAGTAGAGTGACATGGAAGAGAATGAAATGGAATGGAATAGAAAAGAACACATCAAAATACTCCACTCCTGGTAAGGGTAAGCCTTTTATGAGAAAAAGATGCATTTTGTGTGTGTTTGTGTGTATATGTACACTGAATCATCATATTAAATGCATTTATTGCTGTGGGCTGAGGTTTAAAAATATGGAAAGAAAGGAGTCTGATGACTGCTGCTCCAAGTGAGTTTCATTTAAGGTGGATAGACAGGAAGAAGAGGCCAATTTCCCTCTTCAGGTCATAGGAAAGTAAGAAAGAGAGAGAAAAGACGAAGTAGGAGGTTTTCTCTTTCCAGGCTTTTGCTAAATAGAGGGTGTCATCAGAGAGATGCAGGGGAACACACACGTCTCTGTAGACTTGTACTTAGATTCTTCTCTCAACAGCACAGCCTCCCCACCTCTTTCTGGGGTGTGCGGAAGCAAAGTCAACTTGGAACTAGGACTCCTTCAAGTCCAGGTTCCATGGTCCTTTCTAGTTCCCTGAGAAAGGACATGATAGCCTATATCTTAATAAATATCATTCCGTTTAACTTTCACAGCATTTTCCTCTCAGTGATATAGTTTACGGATATGGGAAGTCATGTGTTACGAAGGCTATGGTTATTTGATTTGTCCAAACTTGGAAAGTGTGACCCATAGTGATTTAGAAGAATACTTCCTACAGAAAAAGGTTTAAGATAGACATTCCAGAGGCTTCAGCCAAATAGCCTTTGTGTAGCCTGTTGCCCAAGGCACACACATGAGTTCCTCTATTAGTTTGCTAGGGCTGCTATGACAAAGCACCAAAAATTCGATGGTGTATAGTAAGAGAAATTTATTCTCTGATATTTCCGGAGGCTAAAAGTGTGAAATCAAGGAGTCAGCAGGGCCATGCTCTCTCTGATGCTGGGGGAGAAACTGTTCCTGCCTCTCCCCTGGCCTTTTGGCATCCCTTAACTTGTAGACGCATTACTCCTATGCCTCTGTCTCTGTTGTCACCTGGCATTCTCCCCTGTGCGTGTCAACTTCTGTGATGTCTTTTACTAAGGACATTAGTTATGTTGGATCACAGGCCAACCTTACTCCATCATTACCTCACCTTAACTAATAACATCTGTTACGACCCTATCTCCAAATAAAATCATGTTTTAAGATTCAGAGAAGGACATGCATTAGAGGGACACTATCCAACCCACCACAGCTCCCTGTGCCTCTTCTCTTCCCCCCATCTATTAATATTTTGTATTTTCACTTATTAACTCTCCGTGGGCAACCCACTTCAGTATTCCTGCCTGGAGAGTCCCATGGACAGAGGAGTCTGGTGGGCTACAGCCCATAGGGTTGCAAAGAGTTGGACCAGACTGATGCACCTTAGCATGCATGCATGCATGCACCCGTCAACAGCCATTATTGTTTGCTTGGCTGCTCTTACTTTGCCAGTTTGGTGGCATACTGGGTTTTATGTCTCTCCAATCTCCTAATTAACCATCTCCTACCTACATGTTTTGTTTTCTCCCTTCTTCAAGGATCTTCACTCTGGAAACTCTCCACCCCACCCAGCCCTGCATTCCTTTGGATCTGCTCCTGAACTTAGAACTTCCATGGGATGGTTTGCCTTCCTGAGTTGCCCCAAGTAGGGTCACCTGGTCCTATTCCCTTAGTAATTTATTTATAAGGGACCAAATTGTACAGCTATAACTGCTGTTTTGAAATATTATCCCATAATCAATTTGTTTCTGACCTCCTGTAATTCTTGCTGCTCCAGGATTCTACATTTATTGAAGTTGAACATCTCTTCAGAGAAAGGGCAAAAGCCAGGGAAAAAAGAAGTGTCAGACATTTGAGAGAAAAAAATGTTTTGGGGGGAACTCCTAGACCCAGGCTCTAAATTATTAAGCTTTAGCTTGGAAGATTCAGACCACAGCAATTTTTCTATAAACCAGAGAGTAGGTAGAAGGCAAGACTGAAATGAAATCTATTTTTCCCTTTAGAAGGAAGGTGAACACTCCTCTGCCTTGGGGAGGCAGGGAGAATGGAGGACCATAGAGAGAGATGAAGGTAAAAGAGAGGCGGAGTTGGAAGACAGGGCTATGCATGTCTACATGTCCCCGAGGGCCTCCTTGTCCTCTCATGGTAGCACAGGGATTAGCCACCTTCTTATACTTTAAGAATTCCGTCATATAGAAAGCTTGTTTTTTGAATCTTTTCCTAACTCGTGGAAGACAACACCTCATAGAGTGCAAATCAGGACTTCTACAAATGAGTAGAAATGTCAACACAGAATATTCAGGTAGAGAGAGAATGCAGAATAGCGCCATTTGATTTCCTAATGTGGGTCATGGGTGGCAGATCCAGACAGTCCTGGTGTCTACAGCACAGCATGGGTTTATACTTCCATGGCTAAAGGTCTGGGAGAAGTTTGAGGTGGGAAAGAGGTAGGAGCTGAGTCCTTATGACTTGGAGCCAACGGGGTCAAAGCATTGATTGGGTGCAGCAGGGTAAATTGCAGACACCCAGTGATGAAGTGGAGGATAGCAGCACTGAATCGAAGATATCTGTCCTTATTATCAGGACAAAACAGGAACCAACCACTAGTAGGGTAAGGACAGGGAGAAGAGCATATAAGAGAAACTCTGGAAAATAAATTATCTGAGAGAGACTAAGTTTTAACCAAGAAGAGACTGTACTTCCTTGAGTTTTTCTAATAGCTAGTTGATATGAGTAGCTTGTTTGCTATTGAGTTAAAAGTTGGTATTATATTGATTTCAATGTTGTAATGACAAACTGAATCTACCACCTGATTATGCCACAAATTTCCTTTCCTTTATTTCCTATTACATACATATCTGTAAGCTGCTCCAAATACAGAATCTTGGGGGGAAGTTTTTGTTTTTCTCTTGTGGTCCTTGATATCTTTGTGGCTTAATCAAATCACTTGTCAGAAACAGTGGGTTTCTTTATATTTCCACCCAAATTTTCTCACCCAACATTGATGTTGATCTTTAATCTGGTCTACTAGATGTGTGACCTTTAATCTGGTCTTTAATCTGGTGACCTAGATGTGTAAGCATCACTTACTAATCTGTTTTTAAGACAGTAAAGCATGCATAGTGATAAGCAGAAACTTCTCTGCTTTAATATTTAAGCTGTTGAGTTCTCCAAGGATACATCTAGGGATGCAGCAGTTTCAAAAAAAAAAAATCTTGAAGTAGAATTGTACTCTCAGAATTTCAACGTATCAGCTATTCTTAAGTACTGAAATGCCAAACTGTTACAGATAAACTGTGGAAAGACTTCAGAGTTCAATGTGACTGGACAGAAATGGGACAGATGAACTCTGAATAAAAGCAAGTGAAGTAATGCTTTTAGAGAAAAACATTTCATCATCCTTATGAAACCAAAGGTTCCAAGCTGTCAGCTAACCTCAAAATGGAGCCCATTCCAGTTCAGTTCAGTTCAGTTCAGTCGCTCAGTCGTGTCCGACTCTTTGCGACCCCATGAATCGCAGCACGCCAGGCCTCCCTGTCCATCACCAACTCCCGGAGTTCACTCAAACTCATGTCCACCGAGTTGGTGATGCCATCCAGCCATCTCATCCTCTGTCGTCCCCTTCTCCTCCTGACCCCAATCCCTCCCAGCATCAGAGTCTTTTCCAATGAGTCAGCTCTTCTCATGAGGTGGCCAAAATACTGGAGTTTCAGCTTTAGCATCAGTCCTTCCAATGAACACCCAGGACTAATCTCCTTTAGTGCTCTCCAACAATTAACAAATGTTAATGAAAAATATTAACAATAATCAAAATTATAATAATGTATTGCTTAAGCCAGATGCTGAGCTATGTAACACTCATGTATTACTTTATATAAAACTCTCAGTAACCTCTTGTCCTTTTCATTGCATGGGATACGGGAAATGTCAAGGTCACACGGACATCAGAAATTCAAGCTCAGGGCAATCTGATGTCAAAGCTCAGACTTTTACCTACTGTGTTACATACCCGCGCACAGAACATCTGCTCTGGAACAAATCAGCATTGGGTTTGTTCCCTAAATAGTATCAGAATTATAATAATAGTGCAAGGGAGACATGTCAGAATAAGAGTAAATCTAGGGCAGAGCTACTAAAGTCAGAAGACTATGGTATATTAAGACAGACTTTTAAAACTAATTATGGGTTAAAGATACAAACTGTAAAGAAAACATGAATGTTTCACAAGATCCCGGAAGTCTACGACTAGAAACTAGCAGACACTTCTTTCTGTCTTGAAAGAAGGAGGGCCTATGAGAGGGAATGCTCTTCACCAAATGAGTTAAAAACTCTCAGAAGTTTGGTATTTTAAGCTGATGATAAGAGTACTAAGAATCTCAAAGACCTTGTCTCATGCTTTCTGTCCCTGCCTCAACTTTCCTCTGTTTGTCAGGTACTCTTCACTGGCAGCTACAATATACCTGAGACCTTAGCCCCATCATCTGGCAACAAATTACCTTGGCATCTTCTCAAAACAATCCTCTTCTAATCAGCCTCTCCTGGGCATCTCTTTTTTTATTTGGACCCTGGATTTGTTATTTCTAGGGATTATTCTTTGAGTACCTTGCTGTTTCCTTGAGTCATAGGTCTCCTTGACTTCTCTCAGCCATACAAAGCAGATCTGATGTCACGCCTTATTTCTAATATTAGCAGTTACCGGTTCTCATTGACCTTTTCATTCTCACTAAAGCCCTGTCAAGGGATAATACTATTTCCCAAAGTGAAATCCTTGTCTCATACTTGTCACCAGTGTCTGGGTTCTGCTTCTTATGAATGATTGCAGCCACCCACCCTGTCTCCTGGAAATGACGTGCACGGAATCCCTAATGCTACGCTCTATGTCTCTGATAGAATATCTATCATCTGAAACAGTCAATTCCATGTGATGCTGCTTAGACTTTCAAGCTTGCATGCTGGAAGCTATTACTAAGTAGGAAATAAACCAGGTGGACAGGCATTTGGCTAAAGAAAATTTATCAGCATAGAAGACTATGTGCTACAGAAGTTGTTCTAATTTAGGGTTAATCAAACTTTGTTGTCATCTAGGTTAACTTTAAAGAGAGCTGGTCCACTGGGCAAAGGTTGAGGAGGTGATGTTTCATGGTCTCAGGTACAAGTCTGGGCCATAGAACAGTGAGCTTGTCTTGACTGACTTTGAAAAATATCATAAATATATTTAGCTTCAAGATTAAAGGAGCAAGCCAGGGATACAAATATGTAGCTAAATGAGGAATGACTCAGGGAGCTTTATATTCCTAACAAGCCATGATATGAGCCAGAAACTTGTGATCATGAAGAATAAAGCAAGCATAAAGAAGAATGGAGCAACAGGTCAGGATGCACAATTCCCCAGAAATTACTATATACCACTGATAAATTTTACATTCTTGTTTGACTTTATAAACTAAAAAGGGAATAATGTGTATGGGAGTCTAGGTGATTTAAAGAGGCATAAGGGCTTCCCTGGTGGCTCAGATGGTAAAGAGTATGCCTGCAATGCAGGAGACCCAGGTTTGTTTCCTGGGTTGGGAAGATACCCTGCAGAAGGAAATGGCAACCCACTCCAGCATTCTTACCTGGAGAATTCCATGCACAGAGGAGCCTGGCAGTCTACAGACCATGCATGGCATTGCAAACAGTCTGACACCACTGAGCGACTAACACTTTCACCTTCAAGGGAGTAGCCATAAATAATATAGAAGACCTGGTATTTGCTCTGTGGGAAGAAGCTAGACTAAAAAGAACAGATACATTTGCTACTGTTGGTCTGATTTTGCCTACTTACCTGTTTCTCCTGAGTTTTTAGTTTTTCCCATTTCTGTCCCACTATCTTGAGTGGATTTTGTGTCAAACTGTGACACCCTCCATTACACTGCCTCTCTCATGCTGACCAGGATGGAACATCTTGCTTATACTGGAGGACAGAGATAGAAATTTAAAATGACACTATAGTCAATAAAACTTGAATGGGTTATTAAGTTAATTAGGGCTGTCAGAGGAGAGACCCTAAATTTTCCTGGCCTTGTCATCATAAATGATAAAGTGTCCATTGTTGCTCCTGTCAGAAACAGAATAGTAAGTATTAGTCCCTGGTAGTAATGCAATGTGGACTCCTCTGAGGTTCTATACAATTTCCATATTCACTACGCAAAATCCAAGAAGCTGGTGATTCTTAAAGTGTAGAAGAGTGCGCTAATTGGGCCACACAGATTATCCTGGTCCTGATTTCATTACAGCCTTCAGATCTGCCTTCTGGAGCATCTGTTCTTCTCTCTGACAATACAGCTCCCTGATTTTCCTTAGACTCAGCTCAGGCTCACCACCTGGAGGCCTTCAATAGTTGGTGCTAAGGTGTGGCTGGATACATCCTGATTATTTAGTCAGGGCATCCTCAACACTGTTAACTTTTAAGGAAACGAACCAAACAAAAACCGTGATTGATTTAACTGGCCCATTGTGTAAGTAATCAATCTAGTAAATTCATAGGAAAAAAAAAACATATTAGGTACAGTGCCATTTTTATTCTGTCATTTAGCCTAATTAATGGTTACACGTAAAATCTGCCACCATTTGCCCTGAGAGTTTCTTTATATAGCACTTACAGTGTCAGGACTTCCCTGGTGGCTCAGACTGTAAAGGATTCGCCTGCAATGTGGGAGACCTGGTTCGATCCCTGGGTTGGGAAGATCCCCTGGGGAGGGCATGGCAACCCACTCCAGTATACTTGCCTGGTGAATCCCCATGGACAGAGGAGCCTGGCAGGCTACAATCCATAGGGTCACAAAGAGTCGGACATGACTAAGCACACACATATAATGTTAACAGAAGTAGTGGTGCCTGCGTGACCCTGTCCACTAGATAGTGTCTTTTTTGAAGGGATTCTGTCCTGTATATCTTTCAATGTTCAATATCCAGGATAAGACTTGTCCCAGAGTAGCTATATCTGGCTGTTTCCTCAACAAAAGTAAACTATAAAATGACTGGGTTCTCTAAGTTCTCTAAAAGCTCCAAATATCTCAGTCAGGAATGCTGGGGGCTCCATGGGTGTTTGGTCCTTCCCTAGGAAGAGGTATGTATGCATTACATGGAAAAGAAAGGCACTAAATTCCTGAAGCTTCCATCCTGATGTGGCAGGTTAAGCAGAGTCATCCCCAGTAGAGATACTGACTTAGTTTGGGGTTCCTTTGTTAAAGTGATATACGGACTTTTGGGGATGATAAAATATTTCCATCTAGAGTCCTGCAGTCAATCAAATAGCCTATGGTTCCATAAATAAGAGTCAAAAAAGGACTGTACAAATATACAGGTGAAGTAGTATTTCAGAACACAAATGCCTAAAATCTGGAAATGCCTCATGGACAAGACACATTATTAGCAGCCAACTGAAAGTGGAGTTGCACTTGCGACTACCCTGGAAGCTGCTGCAGTATGCAGGAATCACCTACTTCTAAAAGACTGATATACTGAAAAGGAAGACAATCCCCCTCGGCTGACCCCTGAGCGGACCTCAGCTGACCACTCACTCCCCTTCACAAATGCCACACTTTGAGTTTTGCTTCTAGAGTGATAATTAATTACATCTATGTGAAAGTGGCATTTCATAAACAAGGGGTCTTAACACTAAGGCATCCTTTGGGATCTTCTCAACATTAGTCCTCTTAATTTGAAAACACAGAGCATAAACAGTAGCTCACATTCAGTAAAAATAATATGCATAATTCACTTAAGTGAGGAAAAGGACCTTGGTGGAAACAATGGGGACTATTCATGTCCTAGTGCTAGGAGGTAACACCCCCATCCCCCGCCCCCTCACCCTTCCCAGCCGGAGCAGAGGGAGAGGGACCCGCAGTGTGTTATACCAGTCTATTATGGAAGCGGATAAATGAATACTATGCTCCAGATTTTCCATAGCAATTACTTTTTTTTAAACACATGTATAAATGCACGTTTTTAGCTATTTTAATCACTTCCCTATCCATATGTTGTTTGAAAAGTGAAGAATATATTCGACAAAGTGGACTGCGCACAGGAAGCACTAATTATTGTGGCTACAGAAATCACAAACCACTACTTATATTCCCAGTTTTCGCCTATTAATTTTAGGTGAACTATTTCTACACTGGTTCCAGTGTAAATACAGGTGCTTTGCATTTCCTGAGCCTTTTGTAACTATGAATTTCTTAAGCTCCTCCAACATCAGGGCTAGCTCTGCCCCAATGAGAGACTCCGTCTTTCAGAGAAAAGATCTTTTCAAAGCGGTTAACTTTCGTAGGCGACATTGCATATTAAACATACTAATCTCTGAACTCTAAGGTGTTTTTCCCTAAGAGCCTTCATTGCTGTGATGGCCATATTTCTCTTTAAAAGAACAGATATAGGGAAGAAACGGTGCCGTTCCCAAGCGTGGTGGCCTGTTTTGCCCTCTAGTCAAGCAGAACGGATCCTGGGAAACCTTGGGCGGCGGGGAGGGGACGGTGTGTCCTGTAGTTACCCGGGGTCTAAGGTGGTAGCCGGCCTTTCGGCGTGCAGACGCCAACAGCGGAATCAGCAATGATAACTGGCTTCCGCGGCCGCGCAGGTCCGGGAGGTGGGGGCGAGGGGCTCACGGGGAAGGCTGGAGGCCGGATGCCGCCGGGCTCGCGGAGCCTCTCGGCGCTGTCCATACTGATGAGCTCCTGGGCTGACACAGGAAAGCAGAGCTGAGGAGGAGCAGAGGAGGCAGAGGAGGCGCGGAGGAAAGCGACCGAGCCGCGCACCCGACTTTGAC
Source organism: Bos indicus x Bos taurus (assembly GCF_003369695.1). Classification (NCBI taxonomy): domain Eukaryota; kingdom Metazoa; phylum Chordata; class Mammalia; order Artiodactyla; family Bovidae; genus Bos; species Bos indicus x Bos taurus. The sequence continues at coordinate 34,673,108 of NC_040085.1, read as the reverse complement.
GTCGCCCGGCTGCGGCTAGCAGCTCGCGCTCTCAGCACGTAGCGCACAACGTGACCACACACAGCCCTCCTCTCCGGCAGCCTGGCAGCTCAGCAGCCCGCTCTCGGCTTCGCCCTCCTCCTCCGTCTCCTTTCCGCCTCCGCGGCGCGCTCCCCCGCGCACACCCAGGGATTCCGGCCGGCGTCGAACCTTCGGCGCTCCGCCGCCCAGCCCGGACACCTCCGCCGCAGCTGGGGCCCAAGCGGCGGCCACGCAGCCGGGGTCCTCCTCAGGCAGCTGCTCTCGCGTTCACCTCCGGATGCCAGCACTACGTTAGCTCAGGCGGGGAACCCCTTCTGCGGCTCCCTCCTCTAAACTCCCGCCTGTCCCGACCGCCCCCATCCCTCCACCTGGCGGGGGCAGCGCGGAAGCGAAGAGGACGCGCGCGGAGCCGGTGGGCACGCGTAGACGTGTGTGCGATCCGGTCTCTTCTTGGCTTTCTCCCTCTCTTGCAAGTGGCGGTGCCTGGACTGCTTTCGGCTCCCGGAATTGGTGCGGCGGGCCTGAGACCCCCTCTTCGCTGGCGGGGCGCTCAAGGCTATTTTGGAGAACAGTGGCGGCGGTGGCAGCGGCGGCAGCTGAGGCTGGTGCCCGAGAGAGCTCCAGACGCACACTCTGCGCCCTGCCGGTCCCTCTCCTCCTTCTTCCCCCTCCTCCCTTCCCTTTCTCCCCACCCCCGAACCCCTAGTCCCACTCCTCCTCTTCCTCCTCCTTCTCTTCCTCCTCTCCCTGCTCGGCGATGCGAGCCTGTATCGTGTAACAGGATTGGCGTTGCAATGGCAACTGATGGAATGGGGGAAGGCAAGACAGCAGGGCTGGGGGCTCCGGACTGCGGACCGGCGGGCCGCTGCCGCCGCTTGACGCTCCTCCGGGAACCTTCGCGAGTTACTTTGTAAAGGCGAACCCAAGCGAGGAAGCCCCTGCTCGGTGCCCCGAGTCAGAGGCCACTTCCTGCTCCCTGGCTGCCCGCGCCAGGCTCGCACCGCTCGGCACACCCGGCCCCTCGCCCGCACCCGCCGCTGGCCCAGCGCGCCGCCGCCGCCGCCGCTGCGGAGACTCGAGCCGGCTGCCCTGAAGAACCCTTCGCCTCGCGGCTCCGCTTCCCAGCACGCCCCCTGCTCCTCCCCGGAGTCTGCGATTTTCCCAGGCGCCTGGTGTGAGTGAGGCGTGCGTGGAAGTCTGTGTCAGGGTATTGTGTTGTGTGAGTGTGTGTGTCTGTGTGTGTGTGTGCGTGCATGAGTGTGGGGTGTGCGGGGCTCCTGCGCTCCGCTTTCGGCCGCCGCGGGGAAAGGACGGACGCACGGCGCTTCTCTCTTCCGCGAGCGATTCCCAGGCACCTCGTCTCGGCTGAGGCGCTAGCGGAGCGCGCCCGGCTGGCCGCCGGCCTCCAGAAGGTCCCGCTGCGTCCCCCCCGGGCTGGATATGTTCATGTTCACGTGAAGATGGATTTAGTGTACGGTCTCGTGTGGCTGCTGACAGTCCTCCTGGAGGGAATCTCTGGCCAAGGAGTGTACGGTGAGTGGAATCGCGACGCTGTCGTGACCTTGTGATTCTTAGGTAAGATAGGCTGGTGAGCGAAAATGCACGACTCGCGCCGTTCCGGGGCCCCTCCCGGCGTGGCTTTTGATTTACACTTCGTCACGTTATTGGGAGCGATAAGGAGGCAGCGAGCGCGCTGCGGATTGGGCTGCGAGCCGCTCTCCCAGCGCCTCGGTTCGGGTTCAGTGTTGGGTCGAGCCGGCAGCCCCGCACTCATGCGAATGAGTGACTTTGCACTTGATTTATCCCCTCTGGGGACCGGAGCTCTAGCAGTCTTGGGTTTAATGATGATTGGGCTCCTTGCAGGCTTTGGCGTCGATGTCGCCGTTTCCTCCGAAGGGAAGCTTCGAATGTGACCCTAGTGAGCTTCCCATTGCTCTCTGCCCTCCATCCTCCTCCCCCAGCTTTCTCCTTCCCACCTTTTCCTTCTTTGAGGGGAGAGGGGGGAGTGGAATGTCTCCTTGACTTGATTTTCCGGCTCAGGAAGTGGGTTGACAGTCGAGTTACATCCTGCACCAGCCGTTGCCATGAGCACTGACTTGGGAGGGGAAAATAGAAGTCAAGATTCTCGGTGCCAGACGCAATTAAGGAACATGTTTATGTGAATGGATGAGCAAATGCATGAATGAACGGACAGCCAAGTCCGCGCGTCTCGGCTCCGGGGCAGGACGCAAGCTCATTGCAACTGGAACACAATCTCAGTTCTCTGGAAAACCCAGGGCTGGTCGGGCTAGGATCGAGAGAAGGGCAGGCTTGTTAACTCGGATGTTTTTAAGTCCTCAAGAGCAAATCCAGGTTCCTTTGCCTGTCAGCAGTTGGCACCCTTGGCTTTCGAGATTGAAAGATACACACACACACACCCTCAGGCTTTGGCTGAACTGAAAGGTACGTCTTCTCCTGGGACAAGCAGGCGGTGACACAAAGGAAAAATAACTTTTGTATTTTCGAGGTATGGTGGGAAGGTTAGGAGAACAGCCCTTGAGGGGACAGTAGGCCGAGACTCCCCCAAAGCATCTAGGCTATGGCCGACATCCAGAAAAAATGAAATTTGCACATCAACACACCTCCCCGCCCTCAACCCCGACCCCCGGCCTGTGATTTCCATTTCCCTAGGGCCGAGACCCCAGCACCACAGAAGCTGCCCGGGGGTAAAGGGCATGAGTGTCTGTGGAAGCGCGGACCTTAGAAGTGACTTTGGAGTGGGCGCAGATGCCAGGGGACCTTGAGTCCTCGAACTCTGGGAGCCTAGAGTGCGCAGTGGGCAGCTGTTTGCGAACTGAGCCGCGAAATCCGACCGAGCCTTAACTCTCTCCGCTGTGTCTGGTCCAGGGCTAAGCCGTGCTGGGGGTGGAGGGAGAGGGTCTGGAGCGGAGAGCACTGGTCTGTGCTGAGCTTCTGCGGCCACTCCCCTTGCCTGTCTTCCTGCCTCCCTCCTTGGCTCTAGTCAGGAGATCCTCACTCTCTGCCAGCTCTAAGCATCTGATTATCTCCTCTCTCCGCACTCCCTCTTTCCAGAATGAAATTGAGAGCTTTCTTGGTGGTGGTGCTGGTGGTGGTGTTGCATGTAGGAGAGAGTTGCCGAGACTCTCCGGAGATCTTACCCGCTTGGCTGATGGCAGGAGGTGGGGCCTTGACTAGCAGGAATTCATTTAGAGCTCTTTTGACTTTTGCTGGACACTGATGTCTGGCATCTGAGAGTGGCTGGGATTCTAAGGGCGGACCAACGTTGCAGATAAACGATAGAATCTTCTCAGGAAGCTGTTCCCTAGTCTGAGAGAGTCTGAATTCTGCTTATCCAAGTCTTTATTTCTCTCCCATTGGTTCATATTAACCCAAATAAACAGAGGGGTCTTTTTTTTTTGGGGGGGGGGGTGTGTGTGTGTGTGTAGGAGATAATGAGAAGTGAGACAGTTGGGTGGGGGGTAAGGGATGTTTTGGAACTGTCTGGATTAGAGAGGCAGTGTTCCATTTTTCTGTCACTTTTTGCCATTTAGATTATTTGCTCTGGCAAGTTCATTTTGGGTAGTGGCAAAGCATAAGATCTAGGACCTAGAACAATTGCATCAAAATGATCCTGTGCTCAAGCTGATTGACATTAAGGGGGGAAGCATTTCTGCTACTGAGCTGATCTTAGTTATGAAGGTGGTGGTCTTCTTCTTCTTTTTTTACTGTTGGTGTGGTTATTAGTCACTTAGCTAGGAATAGAATTGGCTTTGTGTGAAAATTAGGCAGCATCTCTAGTCGTTATAAATGTCATAGCTATTAGATAGGTGAAAACTATATTTATCTATTATTTTTCAAATCTGTCTTTTGTGTCACAGAAGTTAGATTCTCAAAGTGGGTACCCCTAACCTTTAGCATCAGTGTCCCCTGGGAACTTGTTAGGAATGCAAATTCTCGGACCCCTCCCAGGCTTTCTAAATCAGAAATTCTGAGTGTGGGACCCACATTCTGGGTTTTTCACCTCAGGTGATGATTATAATATAAGCTAAAGTCTGAGAACCACTGATAAAACTGCAAATTCCATTGCTTTGACTTTGTAAACCATGACCTTTCTTAACCTGAAGTAGCTTTATTTTCATTTGTGAAAGCATTTATGGGGAAGAGAAGATTTTCTTTTTATTTAGGCTTAAAACATTGATCAGCTGTAAAATAGACATAGATAATAAGAGTTAAGTGTAAGATTATAAGAAGTGTGTTTTGAACATTTTACATAAGGAGTCTTGAAAATAATTTAATTTAAAAAAGCACGACAATTATAAACAGACACATCAAAGACTCGGTAGGAACTTTGCTAGCATAAAAGTCTATGCCCCTGTATCCCTTTATTTACCTGTATTTGCAGATCTAAAACCATCCATGGTATACACAAAGGATTACTTCTTAATTTTGTCTTCTAGTAGCTAGGATCAAGAGGAAATAAAATTATTTTATAGGTAGTTTAGGCAAAATCATTTCATTGCGGTCTAAAATTAATTACAAGATTTAAAAATACATCACTGTGACTTTTCTTCTTTGAAATAGCTGGTCAGTCCCTCACTCTTCTACTGCTCGCCTGGAAAATTCTGAGCATGAAATTCAGATTTTTTTAAAGTAATTGGGAATATTTGTTTTAATGCATAGTTTATACTGTCTCGAGTTAACTCTAATTGTCTTCCTGTTGTGCTTGATCTGTTTGGTCCTTTGTGAACTACTTAAGTATAAAAGTTTCTGCTATGGAACTAGGAACTTATCGTCATTTATCTGGGAATATTGCTTAGCAGACTTCATTGTAGCTGAGATTTGTGGATATGTGGCATATGGGAAAGGAAGATTATCCTTTGATTTATATCTGCCTGTCTACCATTCACCAATGATTCTGATGTTATTAAAAAGCAATTTTCGAAATGATATTTTTCCCTGTAGATATCTATATTTGTGCAGTCTTCAGAATCAGTTTCCTTAATTATATATTGTCCCATCTTGAATTTAAAAAAGTTATTTGTAGTCAAACCTTTTTAGTAAAATAATCTTGGAATTGTAAAGTTTTATTTTAATATTCTTTTTACTATATTAAACATCACTGAAACTAAAAAGTCATTAAAGAACTGTGAACTGGTACCCATTTTTGACATTGTGAATTTTGTTGCATTAAACCCATTGCATTAAGCTTAGGAAAACTAGTAAACATAGCATTCAGGGTCAAAACGTAAACCCCAGTTAAGTGTATACTAGTGCAATACTTAGAGCAGAGTGATCCAAAGTATTTTCCTAGTTTTTAAAGCTTTCTTTGTAAATTATTCTGTGGATGTTTTACTTGTTTCTTAGAGAACCTGTTGATAATTACATAATTTTGAGAGGCATATCTCTTGTAAACTTCACAATTGTCTTCTTTAAAAAGGAAAAAAAAATACTATATTTTTTACCTGTGACCTATTATAATTTCCAAGGAGGTTAATAAAAAATTATAATTGCTGTTATAATCACTGTTGTTTTTTAGTCACACGCAGTCATGTCTGACTGTTTGCAACCCCATGGACTGTTGCCCATTGGGCTCCTCTGTACATGGGATTTCACAGGCAAGAATACTGGAATGGGTTGCCATTTCCTTCTCCAGGGGATCTTCCTGACCCAGAGATCAAGCCCGTATCTCCACAGATTCTTTACTTAGCCATCAGAGAAGCCTTATAACTGCATTAGTGCAGAACAAATCCCCACTGCAATTGAAAAACCAAGTGAATGTCTTTGAATAGTTTTTAAGGGGAGCCAAATCGACTGATGACTTGGTGTCCTAATATAGTTAATGTACTGCCCATAAATAGCTTGCAGGATGTGCTAGAAACAGTAAATAGAATAAATTTATCAACATGTATATGACAAATTAGCAAGCTGTATGCTCTCAATTCAAGTAATATCAATTATTCTCACAAATTTTAAGAATGACACCTCAGGCAGTAGCTGACAGAAAAGATTGGTGGAATTGAGAACCAAAGGATAAGGTAGAGAAGAAGGATCTGGAAGGCTGTCAGTGGGTTGAATCTAAATGTACAGCTTGACCCAAAGGGATAAAAGTGCTCTGGAAGGTCAGTTGACCATTACATCTGGTCCCAGAATATTGCCATCCTCACGGCAAGATTATCCCAAGGTGCAATGAATTGTGATTTTTAGCCCATTTGAGTTTGGAGAAACCTTGTGATCAGGTACCGCTTTTTGATCAAACACATATTTAGGGTGTCAGTCTATGGGAGGAGGGAGGATGGACTTTACTGAATGTTGTTTAAAAAGTAAATCTGAAGCTCTTTCGTTTACAGTTAGCTTTAACCTTTTCTCTTCCCACTTCTCACTCCACTATCTGTATGTACACCTGAGAACACACACACACACACACACACACACACACACACACACACACAGCACATCCTTAATCATCACCACTTTGGTCACCATCACAAGAAAAAGTAGGCTGTCCTTTGTATCTCCAGATGATTTTTGTCCATTCAAAGTTGTCCTTACTGTTTATGTTACTGAAAATTCACATGCCAGATGAGCAGATTATTTTATACAGTATTAATTACTCATGTCCTGTTTGTCCCCGGGAAGCCTCTAAGTGATTTATTAAGTATTTTAGATTGACCAGGTTGCACATCAAGCCTAAGAAATCATTTTCTAGTGAACAAATCAGTGAGGATGCCAGGGTCCTGACAATTAGGAATCAGAGGTTAAAAATTTAGGGGTGAAGCAATGCTGCTGAATAGATGTCATAAAAGAAATTCAAGGAATGCATTTTTCTTCATCATCTTTGCTTAATTTTATTGCCTCTGGTACCAACTCTTCTTACTGATATTGTAAAATTCTTTTCGTTTTTGTTTTGTAAGGCAAACTACCTTGAACTGATTTTGAGAAATGGGGTATGAGCAAATTCTTCAGGAAAAAATGTGTTCTGTATTCCTAAATGTACTGTTTTAATGTGACTAGGGTAAGACTCATGGGGATGCAGCTAATTGCATTAGCCTATGGGTTCAGTTTATGTCTTAAGATAGTGTTAGGAACCATGATCTTGGGTTGCTTTCCATCTATACAGATAATTCATCATTCATGTTCTCAGGCTTGGTTCTCATGCTTTGGGAAGAGTCTTGGAAGAGATAGGCTCAAGGCTTGCAATCAACAAAATCTAAGGCAAAGAGCCAGTTATACCCTCCTAGTCCTGGAACTGAGCTCTTGGCAGCTGCAGTGAACCAAAGGAATGTGCTATCAGCTCCCAGTTGAATTGGGGAAGATCTTACTTTCCTTTTTGGCTTTTTGGAAGGACAAGCAAAGTATTATACTGAATGCATTTCAAGTATGAATAGGGTGAACGTTTTTAGCTTCACTGTAATTGCCGTTAACTGAATAGTCCCTCAAAATGAAATTTCATTTCTTTGCTTCAGTGACTGTCAATGTAAATATATTACTTAGAGCAGACTGAATAAATGATTTCATTCATACAGCACTGTATCCTATTTTTATTTTCAAATCCAATTAATAAACTTTTGGTTCTGTAAAACCATAAAGTTGCAAGTAAGAAGAGACTTTATGATGGCATTAAATCATCTCACTAATTTATGACACAATAGCTTTGTATTATGCTACTCAGACAGTGGTCCTATGTTCTTTGTGACTTTTCTTTACAGAAAGAAATTTCACAACTCTTTTTCCACAGTCCAGACTTATTCCCTGGAATGATCCTTTTTGCCATCTTGCTAAAATTCCTCATCTTCTTAATTGGGGTACGCACTTAGTAATTTCCCATTTTATGCCAGTACAATTCCATTTTTGTTCTTAACTATACCACCTTGAACTGATCCCAGTTAAGCTTTTTTATATTGGTTTTCTTACTACTCTTCCAAGATACTATTTCCAAGATACCATTTCTAATCTTTGTTTTAAAACATTTTATTTTCTTCCCTGTTGATGTAATTGATTAATTCAGGAAGAAAGATGATTTCCATTTCATAATCCAGATCATACATTCCCAGGAGTTCACAGAAAATCACAGAAAAGGATTTCAAATATTAGGAACATTTTTTTTTTCTTTGGCTGTTACACATTTACCGTAAATTTATCAGTTAAAGACATATTATGGTAGGAGTAAAGGTATTGGAAATGATGATGTAACTTACTCTTTCTTTTAGTAAGTTACCACTACGACTTTGCATAACGATAGGAGACATCAGTTTCTTACTGTTCCCCGACAAAACTGTACCAAGGACTATTATGTGGTTAGCAGATGGGGTCAGATATGTGACATGCTACCATATCTGCAAGCAGCATATTTCTTGTCCTGTTTTGTTGTAATGAGAGTGGGAGGGATAAAAAAATAATGGAGTTACTCTGTGGAAAGGGAAATACATATATATATCTGAGAGAGGAAGGGTTGGTTCATAGCTAGGCCTCCCACAGTACTAAAGGACAGTATAAAGGGCACTGACATCTCAAAGAGGTGAGCAGGAAATCAGATGCTGGCCTGAAAACAGTATCGGAAAAGTGTATCTGCCCTTTAAGTGGCAGCAAAAACAGCAAAAAAAAAAATTTTTTTAACTAAATAGAACTTTATTCATGCATGTCAAACAGAGGAAGAAAAAAATGGCTACCATTTGACATAAAGGGGTCTTTAGGGCGATTTTTCTGTTCTCCTGAATGGGAAAAATGGAGAATTCTTAAATAGGGCCTATAGTCCCAGTGGACCAGAGTATGCTACCTGCTAATTGATTGCACATAAGGAGAGATAGTGGAGAAGGAAATGGCACCCCACTCCAGTACTCCTGCCTGGAAAATCCCATGGACAGAGGAGCCTGGTGGGCTGCAGTCCAGGGGGTCGCTGGGAGTTGGACACGACTGAGCGACTTCACTTTCACTTTTCACTTTCATGCATTGGAGAAGGAAATGGCAACCCACTCCAGTGTTCTTGCCTGGAGAATCCCAGGGATGGGGGAGCCTGGTGAGCTGCCGTCTATGGGGTCACACAGAGTCGGACACGACTGAAGTGACTTAGCAGCAGCAGCAAGGAGAGATAGACAGAGATTAAACACTGGGACATTCTCTCTGTTATTTCTGCGGAGCTGTGAATTGAATCCAGGCCAAACCTCAGGTCCACTTATTACCGAAGAGTTGGAGGCCCCCATGAACTCCGAGTTTGCAAGTTAATTGAGAAGATAAAGCCAAGTGGAAAAACAATCAAGACTGAGAAATACACAAACATTTGTGCCAGGATAGGAGAAAGCACTGATAGCTTTTCAAGGAAACTTGAAAAAACTGGTACGTCATAATTTGAATCTTTCAAGTAGGTTGGTGGTACATAGGTAAAAAGGAAGGAAAGGGCAATGCTACAACATGGATTCCAGCTATAGGAACAGGGGGCAGAGAGAAAAATAACCCTGCAACTTGTTGTTGTTGCTCAGTAGTTAAATCGCTTCTGACTCTTTGTGACTGCATAGACTGTATGTGGGGCTTTCCTCCTGGCATGCCAGGCTCCTCTGTTCTCCACTGTCTCTCGGAGTTTGCTCAAATTCATGTCTGTTGCACTGGTATTGCTACCTAATCATCTCATCCTCTACCGCCTTCTTCTCCTTTTGCCTTCAATCTTTCCCAGCTTCAGGGTCTTTTCCAATGAGTCAGGTCTTTTCCAATGAGTTGGCTTTTTGCATCAGGTGGCCAAAGTATTGGAGCTTCAGCTTCAGCATCAGTCCTTCCGATGAATATTCACGGTTGATTTCCTTTAGGATTGACTGAATTAATCTCCTTGCAGTCCAGGGGACTCTCAAGAGTCTTTTCCAGCACTTGTCTAGTATTAAGCCTAAGCAGTTTCTCCAAAGTTTACTCCAACTAGAAAAATGTGTCCATCCTTTAACCTTTGGTAACTCTCCCTTCCCAAAGCTTGTAAATCTGTGAAATAAATTTTACTGGATAATACCCTGAAACTTGTTCAGGTATTTGTGTCCACCAGATTCCTAGATTTGTGTCTGTTCAATGTGAAGCCACCTAACCTGCTCATCAGAAGATAAGACAGTTATCTCTTAAGTTCCTGTAGGATACTGAGCCCTCCCCAATTCGAGGCAGTCTTGGGAAGCTTTGAACTTACATAGGGGATCCTTTTGGAGTTAAAGTCAAAGACTTACCAAAGCTTTTTTAGACTGTCTACTAAGAAGTAGTGAACTGTGAGTCCGAAATGACTTAAAACATCATGTTCTTTACAAATGTACAGCCACTGAGATGAATTCATTGCCCTTAAGAAAAGAGAGATATGTGCTTTTATTATTATTATTTTTAAAAATTCTCATTCAGAGAAGGATGATGTGGTTGAAAACTCTTGGTGAACTTGGGCTTTCTTTTCATTCACCTGCTGCTCTACTGCATGACCACAGGCAAAAAAAATTTTTTTTCTTAATCTTTCTACCCCTCAGTTTCTGTATCTAATAAACTTTTAGGAAAGTGGACTGTTACATAAGAAAAAATGTAAATGACAGCAAAAATAAAGTATGGTTGCATTTTATATCTGGAGGAGAGGGAGAGTACATAGCGACTGTCCTCTGTCTTAGAAAAGCACACTCAGGGGTGCAACAATTGGACTCTAGTAGGAGTGCCATTTGGTTCTCAGAACAGAGTAAGGGGGCAGGAAGTAATAGAGAGCAAGAAATTATAATCTGGAAAAAATTCTCATTTGTCAAACAGAAAGTAAATCAGATGGTATATTTTAAATAGTACATGTAATATTCATATGTGCACAAGAATGCCATTTGATACTCTATCTTGTATACCTCTGTGTTTGGTGTTGCTCCTTTGGCTGTTATCCTCTGAATTCACATAACCTTGGAGTTTGTCCTTTTGCTCTTTAATGGTGGGGGTGGGGGTCAGGGTGGAGAGCTGGTATCCCTCCTCATTTATGAGCTCCAGAGACTATTAATGTCACCCCGACCTTATCATAATGAGTATATTTATATGTGTTCAAATATGTGTATAAATATCCCTTTTGTATCAAAGAGCAAGAATAGTCTCAATATCATGCCATTTTGAGGCTAAATGAAAAATAGCACTATAAAAATGATACATCCAAATGGGAAAAATAGGGATTTATTTGTAAGCATACAAGTAATTGATAATTTAAAAATAAAACCAGATAAAGTGAGAATAAATCATTAAATGAAACTATCACAGATTTATTGTATATTTGCACAGTTGCACTCATCTCACAGGCTAGCAAAGTAATGCTCAAAATTCTCCAAGCCAGGCTTCAACAGTACGTGAACCGTGAACTTCCAGATGTTCAAGCTGGGTTTAGAAAAGGCAGAAGAACCAAAGAACAAATTGCCAATATCTGTTGGATCATCAAAAAAGCCAGAGAGTTCCAGAAAAATATCTACTTCTGCTTTATTGACTATTCCAAAACCTTTGACTGTGTGGATAACAACAAACTGTGGAAAATTGTTCAAGAGATGGAAATACCAGACCACCTGACCTGCCTCCTGAGAAATCTGTATGCAGGTCAAGAAGCAACAGTTAGAACTGGACATAGAACAACAAACTGGTTTCAAATCGGAAAAGGAGCATGTCAAGGCTGTATGTTGTCACCCTGTTTAATTAACTTATATGCAGAGTACATCAAAAAACTGCTGAACTGGATGAAGCACATGCTGGAATCGAGATTGCCAGGAGAAATATTAATAACCTCAGATATGCCGATGACACCCTTATGACAAAAAGCGAAGAACTAAAGAGCCACTTGATGAAGGTGAAAGGGGAGAGTGAAAATGTTCGCTTAAAACTCAACATTCCGAAAACTAAGATCATGGCATCTGGTCCCATCACTTAATGGCAAATAAATGGGGAAACAATGGAAATAGTGACATATTTTATTTTGGGGGGCTCCAAAAGCACTGCAGATGGTGACTGCAGCCATGAAATTAAAAGACACTTTCTCCTTGGAAGAAAAGCTATGACCAACCTATGCAGAATATTAAAAAGCAGAGATATTATTTTGCTAACAAAGGTCCATCTAGTCAAAGCTTTTGTTTTTCCAGTAGTCATGTATGGAGGTGAAAGTTGGACTATAAAGAAAGCTGAGTGCTGAAGAATTGATGCTTTTGAACTGTGGTGTTGGAGAAGACTCTTGAGAGTCCCTTGGACTGCAAGGAGATCAAACCAGTCCATCCTAAAGGAAATCAGTCCTGAATATTCATTGGAAGGACTGATGCTGAAGCTGAAACTCCAATACTTTGGATACCTGATGCGAAGAACTAACTCATTTGAAAAGACCCTGATGCTGGGAATGATTGAAAGTGCGAGGAGAAGGGGATGAGAGAGGATGAGATGGTTGGATGGCATCATTGACTCAATAAACATGCATTTGAGTAAGCTGTGGGAGTTGGTGATAGATAGGAAGGCCTGGCGTGCTGCAGTCCATGGGGTTGCAAAGAGTTGGACATGACTGAGCAACTGAACTGACCCAAAAGTGAGTGACTAAAATTGCTGTTTCCCATCAAGTCACATAGTTATTAAAAAAGAAAAAAGTATCTGTAGAATTAAATGATAAGCCTGGGACCTTATACACTATTAAAAAATGCATTTTTATATAGAATGGATTTAAGTTATCCTTGGTAAACACTATTTTCTACTTTTCAAGGGTGAAAGATAATTCAACTCGGTAATACCCATTCACATAATTAAGTGCATTGGAGAAATTCTTCAGACTAGTTTTCTAAGTGTCAGATTATTAGCTCTGTAATGGCTGGGAATGTTGGTAAGGTACTGTAACCAAACCAAAAGGTCATCTTTACTTAAGACTTTAAACAGACAACAAAATTATTAGTTGAAAGTAATTTTGCCCATTATATGGAACGAACAATACGAGCTTTGCTAGGCATGTCACTTAAGCATATACACACAGGTAGACTCTGTGACACACACAGGTTTAGTAGATGTATAGTTCTGTAGTTGTCAGTCTTATCTTGGTATATATCAGAATTAGTGATGTTATTATAAAGAAGTTGTATAGTTATGGTTTTTATCCTGGTTCTGAACTTGTTTCTTCTTTTTCATGGCTTATTCTTCACCATTGCTGTGATTCTTCTCTTATTCTTGTCAGTTCAGTTCAGTTCAGTCACTCAGTTGTGTTCAACTCTTTGTGACCCCATGAATCGCAGCACGCCAGGCCTCCCTGTCCATCACCAACTCCCTGAGTTCACTCAAACCCATGTCCATCGAGTCGGTGATGCCATCCAACCATCTCATCCTCTGGCGTCCCCTTCTCTTCCTGCCCTCAATCTTTCCCAGCATCAGGGTCTTTTCAAATGAGTTAGCTCTTCTCATCAGGTGGCCAAAGTATTGGAGTTTCAGCTTCAGCATCAGTCCTTCCAGTGAACACCCAGGGCTGATCTCCTTTAGGATGGACTGGTTGGATCTCCTTGCAGTCCAAGGGACTCTCAAGAGTCTTCTCCAACACCACTTATATTCTTGTATTCACTTATATTTTTATTTATTTCATGTTTCACACTGGACTATATTACCTGTGCCTTTTTTTTTTTTAGTTCAGAGCTGCTGTATTAATATTAAAGTTCTCTGTTTTAGTCCATAATTAATCAAACCTCAATTTGGGGCTAATTTTGTTCTTAGTCGTATGTAGATTTGTATAATTTCCTAAGGAGGCACAGCTCTATTCCATTTTGACCATTCCCTGCTATATTGCAATGATATAATGACAGAATCACTGTAAAGTTTGGGATTTAGAAACTTACCCCTTTTTACCCAAGAGAAGAATAACTCCCAGTGGGCTGCAGGCTTTTCACTCAGAGGCTATTTATCCTCTGATGATTTCCTGTGTCGCACCAACAAGCATCCCTCCAGTCACAGCAGCTGGATTCAAAATGGCCTTCTTCCTGCTCCTGTGATTTCATGATTTACTGTTGAACTCAATTATAATGATGTGATTTTGCTTGATATTTCAAAAAGCATTTAAGTTTTTAATTTTCCGTCATCATTGAAAACTCACTGGTTATTATCTTAACTTTCTAAGCTTACTTATGCAAAGAAGTAAATACTTTGAAACCTTTACATTTAATCACCTCTCCAGCTTCAGAGAAAGTGTAAAGAAGATATTCATCTTTCTACCTACACACAAACAACACCTATATTTGTTTGTAGAGTATATATGTATATACTGTAGACTATGTACTCATATACGCTAACTCTCTATGTGAGTGTGGGAGTGTATGTGTCTCTGTTTTCTGAGTGTGTCTTATGGAGCAGTGACTAAACTTTAGGCTGAGCTTGAGGGACTGGATGTCTTTCTTGCTTCCCTTCCAAAGCTGACTCTGATTTAGTGTTGAGTGCAGGATCTCTTCTAACATTCATTTTGTTTTTAAATATCTTTTGTGATAATTCCTGTTTGTACTATTTCCAATTTGCCACATTACCTCCAGAAACTCCCATTACTTTTTTTCTTCTGTATTTTTGCAATTGACAGAAAAGAAATGTTTCTTAGCTGTATAAGAGCAATACATGTGAAGTTTATTTAACCGGCAGTATAGTGATGTATAAACTTGAAGTCCAGTCACTTGCATACCCAGAAGACCATCCCTCCTGCTTTGGTAGCCAGGTCTTTATACTGGTCTTTCCTCTTTTCCAAAATGGGATTTTAGAGCAACAGACAGATCTGTCTTCAAGTGTGGATTCTAAAATATATTTTCAAACCAAGTTTAATTTACTTGGATTATCTATCTTCTTTTTCCATCTATCATTGAAAAATAATCAAATATTGGATATCATAATTTTTTCATAGAATAACTGCATTTTACAAGTGCCTCCTATATGCCACACCTTCTACTAGGAGTTTTATATATATTATGCCATACTCTATAATCTTTGAATGAGGTAGATGAGAAATCTGAAACTGATAAAGTTTTAACTAACTACCATATAGTTACTAGTGGCTCAATTTGAAATCAAATATGAAGTGGATATCAAAATAAATATTTGTATATATCCTTATATGTATTATCAAATTATATTCACATATGTGTGTGTAGACCTACTATGACAGAATCATACAAGTTACCTGAATCATCTTGTGCCATTTATGAGACATTTCAAACACTCTATATTTGAAATGCAGATTGGGTATAAATTCTAGCTTTTTGGCCAAGAAATATATATATAGGTAGCTCATGTCAGCACTTCACATCACAATTTTCTTACTTGGAAAAGGAAGATATGATTTATAATTTCATTTTTTTTTTAGAATCAAAATGCCCATACTGAGGGCTCTCTCTACTATAATTTATTTTTGGAGTGGTAGGATATTTTAAGCACATTCATAATTAGTGACCTGTAAAAATGAAGACATGGCTCTACTAGATATTCTGCAGAAGTAGTTATATTCGTCCATGTAAAATAGGAAGCGTAATGCTTATAAAAAAAACAACCACTGTCAAGTGTAGTACTTACTTACTTACTTCCCCCCAGGCTGATTAACAGTCACTGGCCTTGGTAAGATTGAGAGTTAAATGTGATATTTGGCCTGATTTTTGCCTTGAATTCCCTCCGGGTATTGCTTGGGCATTTTTTTGCAAAGTTAATTGAACAGACTATATCAACGGGTTTCTTTTCTTGAAAATCTTGTTGTGCTCCAGAGGACAGTTGATTGCAAGCTCTGCCCTTCTCTTAGCTGCCAGGGAGTTCCTCAAACCTCAAAGCTTACAAATTAGTGCAGTTTAGTGATTTGTTTTAGGCTTTTAGCTACAGCATTTGCTACTATAAAAGTGATTTTTTTTCTATGCTTTTTGAATGTGGTTATTGTGTCATATAGTATAACCCTGTACCATTCTGGCTATTGTGTGATTGATACAGAAACTGCTTCGATAGGAAACCATTTTAAGAGAGAACAGGAAAGGTATTATATTCAGCTGTAGTGCCATGCATTTCTAAACAGCTGATGTTTTCTTTAACTGATCACCACCCCCCAAATTTTCAGAGGCAGTTGAGGCTTTAGAACTTTAACTCTTAATTCGGTCTGGTTGCCAGAGAAGTGCCCTGAAATTCATTATGCACTCGCTGTTCACAATTGGGAATTCATTAATTTTTAGTATAACTGTGTTATGATTGTTGCGTTTTAAAGTCAGACCTCTTTATTTGAAGAATATGGAGAAACATCGGTTTTGTGAATTTTTATCTGAACAGTGCTTCTTCATATTTGAGCCAGATACTTGAAACTAGTGGTCTGTGACTGTCTGCACACTGGATAATGTTGTTAAATGGAGTGTGCCATCATTTCTTTTGAAATTTAAAAATCTCAAATTAAATCACAAACTTTTGTAAAGGAATATAGTGAAAGATGAATGAAATCATTGTTCAAAAGAGTTTAATCATAGATTGTATGTTTTTACTGCTTCACATATTTAATGCTGTATTTCAGAGTACTTACAAAAAATAGTACTCCCTGTTTTTGCATCTTTCTTTTCTTCTTATTTTTCTGTCTTATGATACTTTGGAGGCAATGGTCTGTTTTGGATGAAGTTGCACAGTGTCTTAATGATTTGGTATAAAATTATATACCTAAAGATTTAAGTTTGTCTGTATGTTATGGTTTATAATTTAATTGAATATTATATATATTAAGGGCTTCTCTGGTGGCTCAGATGGTAAAGAATCTGCCTGCAGTGCTGGAGACCTGGGTTTGATCCCTGGGTTGAGAAGATCCCTGGAGAAGGGAAAGGCTACCCACTCCAGTATTCTTGCCTGGGGAATTACATGGACAGAGGAGCCTCTGTGGGCATCTGTATGTTATGGCTTATCATTTAGTTGAATATTATATGTATTAACAATATTAATTCAGTTGAATGTCTAAAAAAGCTGGAATAGATATTCTTAGAACAAAGGACGAAATAGCTTATAAACTTGAAAATCGTATTTAAATATCTTTAGTTGTGTCAGAAAGTAAAGTCTATATATTTTTAAATATTATTTTTAAATTGCTTAAGAATTTTTTCTGGTGGCTTAACTATCGACTGTTTGTCATTCATTGTACATAACTGTCATCCTCCCAACAATTATTGTGATATCCCAGAGGTTTTATCATTATTAATGAAAACTCAGCATTTGTACAAATGGGAAGTGTTTGATAAAGCAAAAGATGAAAAGTGGTAAAGCAAACTTCCAACATAGTATTGTGTGTTGCTCTAGGGGGATTGGATTTGAAGTTGCAAGTGGAGGAACAACAGGTGAGTTAGTCTGATCATGATATTGGCCCCCAAACAGGGAGAATCAGCTGGAATCACTTGATCACTATTACAAGGAGATGGGCCTACGTCATGGGAATTTGGAGAAGGCAGTAGCAACCCACTCCAGTACTCTTGCCTGGAAAATCCCATGGATGGAGGAGCCTGGTAGGCTGCAGTCCATGGGGTCACTAAGAGTTGGACACGACTGAGCGACTTCACTTTTCACTTCCATGCATTGGAGAAGGAAATGGCAACCCACTCCAGTGTTCTTGCCTGGTGAATCCCAGGGATGGCGGAGCCTGGTGGGCTGCCGTCTATGGGGTCGCACAGAGTCAGACACGACTGAAGCGACTTAGCAGCAGCAGCAACATGGGAATTAGTAGAATGGATCAAGGTAGGATAAGGTGTCTGCTTGTCGGGGGTTGAGAGGAAGATTAACGTGCAGGTGGTTTCCTGGGGAGTATTAGTTGCATAGTTTTATCTGATCCTGTGCGACCCTGTGGACTGTAGCCCACCAGGCTCCTCTGTCCATGGGATTTTCCAGGCAAGAATACTGGTGTGGGTTGCCATGCCTTCTTCAGAGGATCTTCCTGGGGAGTGCTCTCTTGGAACTACCACTGGAAGAGAGGGAGGGAGCTAGCATTCAGCAGACAGAGAAGCTGAGCTGTGACTCAGTTACAGCAGAGTCTCAACTGAGTGAATGGGATACTGTGAAGTTGGAGTAGACTTCAGAGATGTCCCAGATAGACGAAAACCCCTTTTCACCCCCGCTCCTTTTAACCAATCACTGGGTGTGGACTGCCCCTGGGGAAGACATAACATATCTCAGGATGAGGTGGCTCCCTTGGATTGAAGGTGAATCCTAGGAGGAACTCAACTGTGAAAGCTTAGGAGGTAACACTCTTGGGACCTGGGGGAATGAGTGTCTTCATGCAGAAAGGGTTCTGGACAGTGCATCACACCTTCTATACTTATCCCCTTAGGGAGTTCATATTTGTTTGTTTATGCAAGTTCATCTCATCTTGTACCCAGTCCTCTAGAAGCAGGCCTCTTTTCTCAGTGATACATACAAGAAGAAAGTCTGTGGAATGAATTTCAGTCCCTGCTGCTACCCCTGATCTCAGAACCATCGTCATCCTTGATCTCTGATATTCATTATATCTTATTTTTTAAACCACCTTTTCTAGATCTCCCTTACCCACAGTGAATAACTCTGATAGAGAAGTGACCTCAAAGAGCTTGGGATCCTGGTCACTGTGTCCTTCTCAAGCTACTTCCGCAGCTGTTATATTTGTCAATTTGCTTTCAGAATTAGGAGGGAGCACCGACAGATATTTAAGTGGGTCACTTGGGTTCCTGCTGTCTTCTTCCAACCTCATATTAAATTTAAATTTGCCTTCTCTTAACAATCAGGGTTAATTGTCCTTGCCTGGAAGGTAAGGTAATTTTCTTGCCTGCTTATCTTTTGCACGGGAATGCACAGTGGCTAGGTGGCAACTGTCACAGGAGTTTGAGATCCTTGTTCTTTTGTGGAGGTTTTTGTTACTCCTCTGGAAGCCAGGACATCTTAGCCACTTAGAGTCTATACTTATGGGGAGTAGAAGCACAGATACCCCAAGTGGATTACTGGGAGTGAAGGTAAATTGGACCCTTGGACTTGTGTGTTCTACTTGCTAAGGACACAGCTCCACATGATTGTGTGCTAAGTCGCTTCAGTCATGTCTGACTCTTTGCCACCCCATGAACTGTAGCCTGCCTGGCTCCTCTGTCCATGGGATTCTCCAGGCAAGAATAATGGAGTGGGTAACTATTCCCTTCTCCAGGAGATCTTCCTGACCGGTGATCAAACTTAGGTCTTCTGCACTGCAGGTGAATTCTTTACTGTCTAGTCACCAGGAAAGTCCACAGCTCCATACGATGGTTATTAATTTAAGGTTATACTACTCCTGTGGGTGTGTTGCCTGATCCACTCAGGGTATTATCCCCATGTTTCTCTGTCAGCTGCTCTTTCAAAAGACTGTTTCATCATTCTGTCAGATCAACAGCTTTTAAATGGCAATGGTGTGATATAACCAGTGGATTATATGATCATATACTCACTGCTGTACCTTTCCTTTTTTTTTACTCTTCAGTGGGTCCCCGTGTTCAGTGCAAGGTTATGAGGGATCCTATTTGGGTAGGTAACATATTCTGTAAGCCCCTGGATTAAGGTACTTGCTAAGGCCCTGTAGGCAGTAATACAAACCCATACCCAGGCATACCCAGAATATGTGTCCGTTCTTTCATGTCTGAATGGAGTCCAGTGTAGTCAATTACCACTGAACAGCTGGCTGGTCTCCTTTAGGAATGGTGTATATCAGCGTAGGATGGGCATTTAGCAACAGCAATAGCTGGATAAGCGTGATGAATGGGAGCCTGTGCTGCTCAATCTGCTCATAGTGTCCATACTTTTCACTGTGGCTGCTTTCTTCTTGCACCTCTCGAACAACACTGAGGTGACTGACAGCAAGCTGACTGATGTCAACTGATCAAGTCATTCTGTCTATTTGGCTGTTAATTGCTTTACTCTAATTACGATTGCTCTGTAAAAAGCTATCCAAACTTAGCGACTGAGAACGGCCACTTTATTATGTTCATGGATTCTGTGGGCTAGGAATTCATACAAGGGACAGTCAGAGTGCCTCATTCTTGTCCCATAGTTTCTGTAACCTTACCTATTAAGATTTGAAGGCAGAGGGTGTCTTGACCTCTCAGGACTGGAATCGTCTGGGGGTGTGTCTTTATTCTGGCCGAGAGCTAGGACCTCAGTGTGTTGGCAGGTGGAATGCCTACCTGTGGTGTCTCCATGTGGGCTTTCCCATTGTTTGGGTTTCATCACAGCGTGGTGGCTGGATGCTAAGAGCATGTGTGCCTGGAGAATAGGAGAGGTCTTCTGGGATGTTGCTTTGAAAACTATGTGCGTCAATTCTATGTGCTTTTGTGTGAAGTAGAGACTAATGTCCACCCAAGTTGACAGGCAGGGACTATAGACCTCCCTAGTTGATGGGAATAGTACCAAGTTCACTTTGCAAGAAGTTCACATTGCACATTGTGCAACTAGAGAAATTGTTGCAGCCTTCTTTAGAGAGTACAGTCTGCAACATGACTCACGGTGGATGCTCTTTTGAGGGCAGTAACATGGTAGACAAAGATCTGTCTACTTTATGCCCACTCTAGGTCTCCAGGCAACCAACCAGCCAAGCTATTCACTGCCAATAAATACACAAGTAGATAAATATATATTCTTACCTCAGCAACTTCTCTTTGCACACACAGTGTGTGATCCTTGAAGTTGTGTCCATGGTTACATTTCTCCTCACTGCTGACTCTGAACGGGCTTCCCAGGTGGCGCTAGTGGTAAAGAACCTGTCTGCCAATGCAGGAGACATAGGAGATTGGGGGTTCGATCCCTAGGTCAGGAAGATCCCTTGGAGAAGGGAATGGCAACCCATTCCAGCATTCTAGCCTGGAGAATCCCATGGACAGAGGAGCATGGTGGGTCACATCCCATAGGGTCACAAAGAGTCGCAGGGGACTAAAGCAATTTGGCATACTGACTTTGAAGGCACCCCCTAGTGGGGCTTTAGGGCAGGTGCAGTGCCTTTTTAGTTTGTTCCACATATCAAGCCAGTGTCCCCTGGTGGCTCAGAATCCACCTGCCAATGCAGGAGACCTGGGTTCGATCCCTGTGGTGGGGAGATCCCCTAAAGGAGGAGATAGCAACCTACTCCAGTATTCTTGCCTGGGAAATCCCATGTGCAGAGGAGACTGGAGGGCTATAAGTCCATAAGTTGGACATGATTTAATGATTAAACAAAAACAACAACATCACATCAAGCCAACCCATCTAACCACCATTTTTGGACTTGGTGGTTAGAAGGGACAGGTGTGAGTTGCGATTAGTGAGCCACTGTTCATTATTCAGGTAGATGTAGGGGTCTGGACCACCTCTGCATGTAGCTCACTTATGCATTCTCTACTTGTGCTCAGTCCTAGATATTCCATTTTTATCTAATAATGGATTATTTCTGGGCTTGCTTGATCTTGCATGGCTTGACTGACAGAATCCAGCTTGTAATGGACATTTTTGGCTACAGTGTCTCTTAATAGCCTATGATCAGGCACTCTGCCTAAACGAGGCTCAGGACATCATACACTGTTTCCAAATTATTTTTAATTCTCTACTGCAAATGGTTTGCTGCTGCTGCTGCTAAGTTGCTTCAGTCGTGTCTGACTCTGTGCAACCCCATAGACGGCTCTTTAGGTGTCTGTGTTGTAATTCTCTTACTGGGGTTTGTCATAAATTCTATATGGTATTTTCTCCCACGGCAGTTGTCTAGTACCATGGAGTTTTGTGGAATCATTTTGCTGGAATATCAGGATTTCTTCCATAAAACCTGTACTTTCTGCAAAGCCTTTGACTTCCCTATGGCCCATTCCTACCCAGCATCCTTCTGTCACACATGGTTAAGTAGATGAGAGCAGTGTTCTTAGAGTAAGACATGTTCCCTCCTGAATGGAAAGAGGCTCGATAGGGATTTTACTTCTTTCTTATTGATGAATAATGTGAGATACAATTGTTTGTCCTTTCCTTATGCAGAGTTGTCCTCTTATTACTCAGATATGAGAGCCCTAAAACTTTCATTGTTAAGGTGTTTATTTTGCATTCTCTGAGCACATGTGTTTTACTAAGTTCTTGAAGTATTATACTTGCTATTTTTGCTTATCTGGCTCACTCAGTAGGATGTTATTGATATAATCAGTTCAGTTCAGTTCAGTTGCTCAGTCGTGTCCGACTCTTTGCGACCCCGTGAATCGCAGCATGCCAGGCCTCCCTGTCCATCACCAACTCCCAGAGTTCACTCAAACTCATGTCCATCGAGTCTGTGATGGCATCCAGCCATCTCATCCTCTGTCATCCCCTTCTCCTCCTGCCCCCAATCCCTCCCAGCATCAGAGTCTTTTCCAATGAGCCAACTCTTCGCATGAGGTGGTCAGAGCACATGGACCAGGGTAATACTTTGTATAATGTCCATTAAGTTCATATCCTTATGGACTGTATTATGGCAAAGGATGAAAAGCTTACTATGGTCTTGAGTCAGGATGGTAGATACATACTGCTGTTTGCCCCATGTGAGTGAGAAGTGTTTCTGGTTCTTCTTCTTGATAGAGATGGGCAGGAATGCGTTTCCTAGATCAGTTGTCAAGTACCATGACCTAAAGTTGTATCAATCTGCTCTAGTGAAGATACTGCAACCAGCCACACACTGAGATTGATGCTACTACTTGGTTGAATATCTGGCAGTCCACTCTCATCTTCCATCATCCATTTGGTTGTTGTGTTGACCAGACTAGTGAATCAAATTAGGACATAATGCCTCATTTCAGGTTTTAAGAGTGGCATTTATATCATCCATTCCTCCCAATAGACGATATTGTTTGTGATTTGCTAGCTTGGTTTAGGGCTGAGATAATAGACATTTTAGAGAATCCCTCACCCTAGCTGCCACTCTGCTGCTTTTTATGATTAACTGTGCCATCATTGCTACTGATGCTTAAGTACTTCGATCTGGCCTCTGTTATTTAGAGATCCTATCGTTCCCACTGCTGTCAGGGAATCCAATTCTGTAACGACATCTCCTACTGTCAGTCCTGACCACAGCAACGTCAAGACCCCTGGTGCAGACATAGGCAGTTGGTGATGTGTCTGGCTTTAAACAGTATGTGCACTCAAGCTTTCCCACTCATTTAACCTTTTAGAAATATTCTTTTTTAGTCACTCTATGATAAGAGTATAGTGTTTGGTCTGGTAAGCCCCATTTTCTGGAGAACCCAGAGATAATGTAACCCCTTTGTCCTTCCTCCAAATAACCAGTAGTCTCAGTAACATTTAAAAATACTCCATTGTCATGTACTGTATTTTTACATCTGACCAATTACACATTTCTTGGTTTCTAAGATAATTGTTATGGGACTAAATTGTGTCCACAAAATTCATATGTTAAAGCCCTAAACCTCCAGTGTTACTTTGTTTGGAGATTAAGCCTTTAAAATGGTAATTAAAGTTAGATGAGATCAGAGGATGGGACTCTAATAAAGCAAGAGGACTGCTGTGTGTATGTAATAAACCACACCCACACACGTATGGACACAGCAAGAAGGTAGCCATCTGCAAGCTAAGGAGAGAGGCCTCTGGAGAAAACAATCCTACCAGCACCTTGAACTTGGATCTCCAGCCTCCATAACTGAGAGAAAATAACTTTTTGTGGGTTAAGCCCCCCAGTCTGTGGTATTTTCTTATGGCCATTCTTGTCAACTAACACAGGGCTCAGTAAAAGAAACTACTATGATAGCACACATCTATCCCCCTTACAAGAAATAAATTCTCTCTGTCTTTTGATCTACTTTTCCATTATATGCTATGTTTCTGGCATTTCTGTAATCTCTGCGTGGGTGTTTTCTTGGTGTTTCTTATTCTTCTTACAAGGACAAAAGTCCTCTTGGTTTACAGTCCCATCCTTCTGATTTAATTTTTTTAATGACCTTTTTAAAAAATTTGATTTTATTTTAATTACCTTTTTTAAACTTAGTTTACTTAATTTTAATTACCTTTTTTTAAAGGCCTAATCTCCAAGCAATGTAACATTAGAGGTTTAGGGCTTTAACATATGCATTTTGTGGACACAATTTAGTCTGGAACAATTCTCTTGGAAACCAAATATATAATTGGTCAGATGTAGAAATACAGTGCATGACAATGGAGTATTTTTAAATGTTACTGAGACTACTGAGTATTTGAGGGAAAGATAAAGGGGTTCCAAGGAAATGGAAATGGAGAATCCATTTCCTTGATATTCTCGGCTTCTGGAGGCTGCCCATATATCGACCCATGGCCCATTTTTCCATCTGCAAAGCTAGCAGTGTGGTGTCTCTCTGTGCCCTTTTTCCATAGTCACATCTACCTCTGATTACCTTGGACGCACCCTGAAAATCCAGGGTGTTCTTAGTATTTTAAGGTAGCTGATTGCAACTCTAATTTCATCTGTAACCTTAATTCCTTTTTGCCATGCAAGCTAATATAGTCAATTTCTGGGGATTAGGATGTGGAAATCTTTCGGGATGGGGCAGTGTTCTGCAAACAACAGTAATAAATTGATGCCAACCTTCCATTGTTTTTCTCAAATGCATGGGTAGTCCCTAGCAATAACCATCTGAATCTGCACTCCTTATAATTACTATTTATCCCAGCCTGTCAATACCTGAGACACTGCATACTACTTCCTCTTGCATGTCATTATTTCTGTTCGTCTAGGTAAGAGAGAGATAAAATCACAAAAAGGTCAAGCAGTCCTCATCACAGATCTCAGCAAATCTCAGCAAAGAACTGTTGCTTCTGCAGTATTCCTGTGATGAATTTATTCTATGAAAGTAAAACTCACTCAATTGTGTCCAACTCTTTGTGACCCCATGGACTATATAGTTGATGGAATTCTCTAGGTCAGAATACTGGAGTGGGTAGCCTTTCCCTTTTCCAGGGGATCTTCCCAACCCAGGATTGAACCCAGGTCTCCCTTATTGCAGGCAAATTCTTTACCAGCTGAGCACAAGGGAAGCCCAAGAATACTGGAGTGGGTAGCCTACCCCTTCTCCAGTGGATCTTCCCAACCCAGGAATCGAACTGGGATTTCCTACCTTGCAGGTGGATTCTTTACCAACTATCAGTATAGAATTTATTCTATACTCCTGGTATTTGTTACTACTGTTTCTTGTTTCTTCTATTTCTTATGTTCTCTAGACAACAATTTTTTTTTATTTTAAAGGACCTTAACTATGGCAATTTCAGGTTTTCTTATGTTGAAATTTTTTTCTTGCCATCTAATAGTCTTACTGGCAAATAAGGCTCTGCCAGGATAGCACCCATACCCACCAGTGCTCCATGAATTGGTTGTTGGAAGTAAGGGGGGTGAAAATGGACACATGGTCTGTCAGTCAGTATCATCTCTTCAGCTTGGATCTGGCTCTGACGTCCAGCTACCCTCTGTGGAAATTTTGGTCATACGTCCCAACTCTTTAGGTATTTTGAGATCCTGATTTCCGAGTTTTAATCCTTATTCTTTTGAAAAAAATTTAAAGTGGTATCTTTTGTTTTTCTGTGAGGTATGTGGACCCTTAGTTCCCTGATCAGGTATCAGACATGCATCCCTGGAGTGGAAGCGTGGAGTCTTAACCACTGGGCCACCAGGCAAACCCCCAAAGTGGTATATTTTTTCCACTCTAAATTATCAGTTATTGGAGAAATATGTGTGTGTATGTATGTATATGATACTGAAAAGGTACTTACAATTTTAAAAATTAATAAAAAGTTATAAGGTATTGATTTCTTATGCAACCTCCATTTTTCTGGTTTGCCAAAATTTTCCAAGACTTATTTTCTCTCAAGAAATAATTATATAAACCCAAAGTGACTTTCATGGCATCTTCATAAGTTTTACATTGTAAAGTACAGCCTAATTCTATTTTAAAACATATATATGTTATAAATATGGGATAAATTAATATTTTCAGATAAAGGAAAATTACTTTGTGAGTTTTCCATCATTGAAGTTAGTCTTGTTTATCCAAAATTTAAGAACGGTTGTATGTCATTTGATACTTTTATTGATAGTTGTATATATATAATGAAAGTTCAGGTGACTCTCTAAATAATTTATTATGTCATTTTAGAAGTTTTATACTCAGAAATAATAGGTGAGATGAATATTGTCTATATTTAAGTTTTCTGTAAATAACTTTCTTTATTCCAAACAGTTTGAGATGTTCCAATAGTACTTTGTAGTAAAGGAAAATAATATTTTCTAACAAGGAAATCTTTTTCATAGATAATGCTTATCAGTGTGTACCCTGTGCTCAGTCACTCAGTCGTGTCCCACTCTTTCTGAGCCCATGGACTGTGGCCCGCCAGGCTCCTCTGTCCATGTAATTCTCCAGGCAAGAATACTGGAGTTCGTAGCCATTCGCTTCTTTAGGGGATCTTCCCGACGCAGTGATCGAACCCAGATCTCCTACATTGCAAGCAGATTATGCACCATTGAGCCACCTGGGAAGCCCCAAAGCTTATCTGTATCCTTTGCTAATTCCTCCTCTTCTCGGTTTCCAGATTTTAGGGATTCTCAGAGTTCTGTTCTTTGCCCTCTTTTTTCCTCACTCTGCACCTTCTTGCCTTAGGCATATTGCACACCATCTCTGTCTGATGACTTGCAGACCTTTATTCCATATCAGATCTCTGTTCTGAGCTCCAGTAGGTAACTGCCTCTTTCACGGTGCCACCTTAATTCCTCAAATGCAACAAACTTAATATGTTGAAAGCTATACTCTTGATCTTTGTCTAAATCTTTCTCCTCAGTTTTCCTGTTTTTATTAAAGGTCACTCTCATCTACACAATAGTTCATATCATCTGCCTGGAAGTCATACTTGACACTGCCATTTCCTTCACTCCCATTTAACCAGGCCTCGGGCAGGTCTCAGATGTACTGCTGCCATCACCCTGGTCCCTGTCATTGTTTGTCGCTATAGATGCAGCTCTTTACGTTTGTAGAAGCAGTTGTTAAAGTCTTAGGATAGTGGACAGTAGGAAAGTTTTCCAGTACAAAATTACCATTTTCTTATTCATCCCTTAAGAAAAATTTACCCCATAAGCTTTTAGTGAACACTCGAAGTTACTATGAGTCATTTAGGACTATGGAAATAATTTTTAGATTATTTTAGTGAGTATACAGATATTTTACATAATTAATTTTAGAAATTTTCTATTGTACTGATGTTTCCAAATAAGTAAGTATGCTAGGTATAAGACGTGAGGTGGAATGCATAGATAAACCATCATCATTGTTAACATAGTAGCTTCAGGTACAATAATTGTTATTGATATGATTTTAGGCAAAAATAAATGATCTTTCTTCCATTTCTGTTAGCATTTTAAAGAAAATATATGTAAAGATGATTTAAAGAAGTTGAACTCAAATGAAGAGATCAGAAAATTGAGTAGCCTATTTTATGTACCTTCACTTAGGTTAAAATTCGGAAATATATTCTGCTGAGAACATTGTGTGATTTTATTTATTTAGTCTTGCTCTATCTAGAAAGGGTATCACTTCCCTGTTCTAGTCCCTTGTCTGCCATTGATCCTTCCCTGACTACACCAGCCCGGCATTCACATCACTGTGAAGCTTGCACTTGTATTTCAGTGTTTCTGGTTTAGTACTTAATTGTTCTCTATTTATCTTTGGTTATAATTGTTCATTGAGTGAATCATTGTTAGATGTTATGTACATAGCCTAGTACTTCCTAGACATTCAGGAAAATATTCAAACAGTTTTGAGAATGAACTTTGTCCTCAGATAACAAACATATATTCCCATTGACAAGAAAAGGAAATTCATAACCATACCAATGATACCATCATTTACTGAGATTGAACCTTGTGTTAGAAACCATATTTCATAAATTCTCAAAATACTCCTTTAAGAGTATCCAAATTCAGCAGAGGAAGCGGAGTCTCAGAGAGATTGTATAGTTTTGAAAAGTTATGTAGCTAATAAGTTCCAGAGTCCAGATTAGAAGCCACAAGTGTTGAACACCACAATCTGTATTAATGCCTCTTACCAATATAAAATTGCTGGGAAAAATATCACTAACCTCATATATGCACATGACACCACCCTTATGGCAGCAAGTGAAGAGGAACCAAAAAGCCTCTTGATCAAAGTGAAAGAGGAGAGTGAAAGAGTTGGCTTAAAACTCAACGTTCAGAAAACTAAGATCATGGCATCTGGTCCCATCACTTCATGGGAAATAGATGGGGAAACAGTGGAAACAATGTCAGACTTTATTTTGTTGGCTCCAAAATCACTGCAGATGGTGATTGCAGTCATGAAATTAAAAGACGCTTACTCCTTGGAAGGAAAGTTATGACCAACCTAGATAGCATATTCAAAAGCAGAGACATTACTTTGCCAACAAAGGTCCGTCTAGTCAAGGCTATGGTTTTTCCAGTGGTCATGTATGGATGTGAGAGTTGGACTGTGAAGAAGGCTGAGTGCCGAAGAATTGATGCTTTTGAACTGTGGTGTTGGAGAAGACTCTTGAGAGTCCCTTGGACTGCAAAGAGATCCAACCAGTCCATTCTAAAGGAGATCAGTCCTGGGTGTTCATTGGAAGGACTGATGCTGAAACTGAAACTCCAATACTTTGCCCACCTCATGCGAAGAGTTGACTCATTGGAAAAGACTCTGATGCTGGGAGGGATTGGGGGCAGGAGGAGAAGGGGACGACAGAGGATGAGATGGCTAGATGGCATCACTGACTCAATGGACACGAGTTTGAGTGAACTCCGGGAGTTGGTGATGGACAGGGAGGCCTGGCGTGCTGCGATTCATGGGGTGGCAAAGAGTCGGACGTGACTGAGCAACTGAACTGAACTGAACAATATAAAATAGCACATCGTGACATGGGCAGAGAATTGGAGGTTTTGCATGAAAGATAGTTTGAAGTTGTGTGTGTTTGAACAAATACTTGAGAATACAATTTAATTGGTAGGCACACTTTATTGTTTTGTAAGCTTTTAAAAATGTGTCCATTTTAATCATAATTTCTTTATAATTGAGAAAATAAAATGATAAAAGATGCTACAAGGTATATAGCTGGTTTCATGTTTTATTATATTTCATTTTTAATTTTCTAAAGCTTTTAAAACAGTTATACAGCATATATATATTTGGGACATAGGGATATCAAATATCTATGTTATTTTGTGGTTCCACATCAGTATTACTCTACTGCATGGAATAGTGTAAATTAAATGTTAAAATGAGGAATATGATTACTTTTTGCACAAAAGGAGATCATATTTTATGTAGTATTTATTAAAGACTAAGATTTGTTTATCCAGTTAAGTTTTTTTCATTCAGGATAAGAAATCTTATACTGAGTCTCTAAGCCAAATGGGTACTTCCTGGGTGGCTTAGTGTTAAAGAATCCTCCTGCCAGTGCAGGAAGACATTGGAGATGTGGTTAAGATCCCTGGGTACTAGATTAAGGAGAACTTAAAAACCGTGTAATAACAAAACAGACATGTCTAACAAGTCCTTGAAAGCAATTTTTTTTCTGTTTAGAATTTTCACTTGCAGAAGAAAAATAAAGATGATCACTCAGAAATCCTTACAGGTAGAAGAGAGGAAAAAGATAGTTCCTTTCAAGAATGATGTAATAGAGGCTACATTATTTTTGTAAAAGCAGCGCATTTATTTCTTATTACTGCTGTAACAAATTACTGTAAACTTAGTTGCTTAAAGAAGCTCATATTTGTTATCTTAATAGTTCTGGAGGACAGAAATGTGAAATGGGTCTTACAGGCCTAAAATCAATGTTTCCACAGCATTCATTCTGGAAGTTCTAGAGGAGATTTTCTTTTTCTGCTTTTTCCAGCTTCTAGAGTCTGCTTAGGTTCTTTGGTCCATGGCCTTTCCTCCATTTTCAAAGCAGGTTTAGTATTTTTCAAATCTTTCTCCTACCCTAACACTCCTAGCTAAATCTTATGAGAAGCTTTGTGATGCTGTTGGATCCTTCCACTGGAAGATAATCTAGGATAATCTTCACATATCAACATGTATAAAGTAATCACATATGCAAAGTTCCCTTTGCTATATAAGGTAACATAATCACAGGTACCAAGAATTAGGATGTGGACATTTTGGGGGGGCTGTTATTCTGTCTACCACAATCAGATTCTATAATATAAAGTAAATTATTGTTTTTAATATGAATCCATATGTTCATAATTCTTACTGCATGTGTATAGATGCTCTAATAAAGTAATTTAAAATTAGCCATGAGAAAACTCACCTGCTTTATGCTCTGATCCATTGAATGACCCTTTAATGACTCATTTCCTCCTTTTCACTATGTAAATTATACACAACTAGGAGAGTGCTTGATAATGAGCTTTTAGCAGTTACTGCATTACAAAAAGACTTAGTTTTTCTCACAGTTTTTTTTTTTCTATTCAAATAAAAAAAGAGTGGAGAATCCTAACCATTTTATTTTTATTTTAGCACTGGTTATCCCCAAGTTTATCATTGCAGAGTAAATGGAAAAGATTTACTAAAAATATTTTCGTTATTCCAGTAAAAAAAGATTATTATTATATAAAGAAATTGCCAGTCAAATTATGACTTCTTGATATTTTTATGTGCACAACAGAGCTTTAAAGGAGAGATTAAGAGCTTCCATCAGGTATGTTAGCAGTTGGTACCTTCTTGTTTTCCAATAGTTTGAATGCTTGGTGATAAAAAGATGCAAGGTTTTATTTCAGTAACTAGGATGCCATTTCCTTGCATGTTAAACTACTTCTGGAGATGAGTTTTGAGGAATTATTGGGAAGAAACTGCCATTTCATATTTACATCATTAGCTTCCCTACAGCATACCTGATGGGCTTAGAGAAATCAGTGATTTGCATATGCATGTCCAAAAATGGTGAATGTTCATGATTTCTGCATGATTTTTATAATGATTGACAAGAAGAACCAGAGATACTAAAACATTCTGCTCATTAAATATCTTTTCAACTTTTGATAGACATTTTGTTAAAATCGCATAATGTAGTACTTTAAAATATTTTCCTTTTTTTTTCCTTTACTTCATGAACAGAATTTGAAATAAATGAACATGCACAGAATTCATTATTTATTTGGCTGTTTCTTTAAGAGTAAAATGTTTCAGCATAGGAAAGGAGTATAGTCATTATGCTTTATCCAGAATAACAATAATAATAATAAAGCAAAAGCTTATATAATGCTATTTACCAGATAATAGTCCAAATGTGTTACACATATACATATGTGTGTGTGTATATATATACATATGCATATATATGTACATATATGCCTAATTGTTATCCTCATTTTATAGATAAGAAAATAACACAAAGATTAAATCTGAATTACATAACTATTAAATATCGGCTGGGGTTTGAACTCAGTCAGTCTGTCTCAACTCTGACAATCTGAGTCTGAACTCAAAACAAATCATTATTGTATTTTAAAAATATTGTTAAACAGTAATCCTCATGAATATGCAAATAATTCACCCCCCATAGAAATCTTCTGGAAGTTAAATTTACAAAGTTAACTCTTTAGGTTAACAGATTGGAGTATAGAATTTACAAAGTTAACTCTTTAGGTTAACAGATTGGAGTATAGAATTTACAGTTGGGCTTCCCTGGTGTTTCAGATGATAAAGAATCTGCCTTCAGTGAAGGAGACCTGGGTTTGATCCCTGGGTCTGGAATAATCCCTGGAGAAGGAAATGACAGCCAACTCCAGTATTCTTACCTGGAGAATTCCATGGACAAAGGAGCCTGGCAGGCTACAGTCTATGGGATCACAAAGAGTTGTACATGACTGAGCAACTAACATATACGTACACGTTTTAATGTAGATATTTAGGAGTTGCAGCCTTAGGAGCCCTATATGGCTGCTATACCATATTGGTTTAGAGGGACATTGGTTGCTTGAAAAGGATATGAAGCTGTGTTTGCCTAGTAATGTGTGTGAAGTTGAGAAAATGTTGATTTTGATTGGAGAATGAGTGGGAGCTAAAATTCTGTATAAGTTCTGCAGAATGGCTGATTGATATAGGTACTTGTCTGTTTCTCATCTGTTGGAAAAGCATGTTTTTGAGCTTATTTTGTTGTGTTGAAATGCACACATGTTTAGTGTACACAGTTATATAGTGCTTACTGTCTCCCAGACATTTTATACAGTTCATGGGGTTCTCATGGCGAGAATACTGCCGTGGTTTGCCATTCCCTTTTCCAGTGGATCACATTTTGTCAGAACTCTCCACTGTGACCAGTTTGTCTTAAGTGGCCTTGTATGGCATGGCTCATAGCTTCATTGAATTATGCAAGCCCCTTCACCACGAAAAGACAGTGATTCATGAATGGGCAAGATGATTGCTTCTTGGCAGGAAAGCTAGATAGTGTATTAAAAAGCAAAGATAGCACTTTGCTGACAAAGGTCCATATAATCAAGGCTATGGTCTTTCCAGTAGTCATGTATGGATGTGGGAGTTGGACCATAAAGAAACAGAGTGCTGAAGAATTGATGCTTTCTAACTGTGGTGCTAGAGAAGACTCTTGAGAGTCTCTTAGATAGCAAGGAGATCAAACCAGTCAATCCTAAAGGAAATCAGTCCTGAATTGGACTCATTGGAAGGACTGATGCTGAAGCTGAAGCTCCAATACTTTGGCCATCCTGATGTGAAGAGCTGACTCATTGGAAAAGATCTGATGCTGGGTAAGACTCAAGACAGAAGGAGAGGAGGGTGCAGAGGATGAGATGTTTGGATGGCATCACCAATTCAATGGACATGAACTTGGACAAACTCTGGGAGATGGTGAAGGACAGGGAGGCCTTGGCATGCTGCAGTACATGGGGTTGCAAAGAGTCAGACACGAGTTGGTAACTGAACAAACAAACATATATACCAGATTCTGTTCTAATGATTGAGAATAATGGTTTATTTAATTTTTATAACAATACAGTGAGACAAGTACCACAATAATCCCCATTTTTCTGATGAGAGGACTGAATAGCAAACTGTCCAAGGTCACTGAGATAATAAGTGACAGACCCAGGATTTGAGTCTGGGCACTCTGTCTCCAGGGTCCATTCTCTGTACATAAAGTAGTTCAAATCTGTGGGAACAAGTTTCTCTTGGGAGAGGAGCCTCCTCCTCCTAATTTAGCCTAGTTCACACTTGTTCATACTTTCCTGTCACAATTGGAATGAGGTAGCTAAAAGCTATGACATCCCACTCCTACTCCTTAACCCTTGGGTTCTCATCTGTTGATTGTACCAATTCTCTTCTGTTCTCTCCTCTCTTCTCTACTGTCCTTGCCTCTCCTCTCTCGTTCAAATAAGTTGGATAGACTAATGGACTGGTAAGTGAATTTATGTATGTCTAAAGTGACATTTTGTGTAAACTATCTGAGAACTTCATGGACAGAGGATCCTGGTGGGCTACACTCCATGGGTCCCAAACAGTTGGACACAACTGAGCAATTGAGTATGCACTCAGGCACCTGAGAATCTTAAAGCTAAAAACTGTTATGTAGGAGTGAAGTATTACAGTAAAACTTTCTGATTATTTCATTTTAGCTTGGAAGGTTATCATAGTATTCAGCCTAAATTGTTTTGTAAGAGGATTAAACCCTTACAATGACAAATAACTTGTTAGAGGATTGCCACTGCTTATCAGTCTTTCTGTTGATTTCTTATTGACCATTGTCTGGACTTTTGAACTCTTGGTCATCATTCAACTCTCTATTCAAATACTTTCCTAGTGGCTCAGACAGTAGGGAATCTTCCTGCAACGCAGGAGACCTGGGTTCTATCCCTGGGTCAGGAAGCTCCCCTGGATAAGGGAATCGAAATCCACTCCAGTATTTTTACCTGGAGAATTCCATGGTCAGAGGACCCTGGCAGGCCATAGCCCATGGGGTCACAAAGAGTTGTACACAACTTAGTGACTAACACTTTCACTTTGGCATCACTTTCCTCTGCTGGAGTTTCTCTCTCACTTCTCTTTTTCTCTCATACTTGACCTCTTGTTGTAGTGTTTTCATTAGTCAAACTTTTACAGTCATATTTGCATTTAGAAACAAGTAAAAGAAGAAATGCTGAGATATTTCTAGAGACAGTTATTGAATCAGGGATTACAACTTTCCAGAGTGAGCAAAGTTGATAATGTAAGTGAAGAAACTACTGATTATGTTTTGGAATCAGATTTGGCAACGGGACCTGTTTTGTGCTTTAGACCCAGCATCAAAGTAGGTATCTGTATCCCTGGTTAGAATATATATTTCTTGGCCTGACTCCAACTGTACCAATATTAGACATATTTAATTTGCTTTGGATGCATATAGATGTATAGGTACAGATCGGATCAGATCACATCAGTTGCTCAGTCGTGTCCGACTTTGTGACCCCATGAATCGCAGCACACCAGGCCTCCCTATCCATCACCAACTCCCGGAGTTCACTGAGACTCACGTCCATCGAGTCAGTGATACCATCCAGCCATCTCATCCTTTGTCGTCCCCTTCTCCTCCTGCCCCCAATCCCTCCCAGCATCAGAGTCTTTTCCAATGAGTCAACTCTTTGCATGAGGTGGCCAAAGTACTGGAGTTTCAGCTTCAGCATCATTCCTTCCAAAGAAAACCCAGGGCTGATCTCCTTCAGAATGGACTGGTTGGATCTCCTTGCAGTCCAAGGGACTCTCAAGAGTCTTCTCCAACACCACAGTTCAAAAGCATCAATTCTTCGGCTCTCAGCCTTCTTCACAGTCCAACTCTCACATCCATACATGACCACTGGAAAAACCATAGCCTTGACTAGACGAACCTTTGTTGGCAAAGTAATGTCTCTGCTTTTGAATATGCTATCTAGGTTGGTCATAACTTTCCTTCCAAGGACTAAGCGTCTTTTAATTTCATGGCTGCAGTCACCATCTGTAGTGATTTTGGAGCCCAGAAAAATAAAATCTGACACTGTTTCCACTGTTTCCCCATCTATTTCCCATGAAGTGATGGGACCGGATGCCATGATCTTTGTTTTCTGAATGTTGAGCTTTAAGCCAGCTTTTTCACTCTCCACTTTCAATTTCTTCAAGAGGCTTTTGAGTTCCTCTTCACTTTCTGCCAGAAGAGTGGTGTCATCTGCATATCTGAGGTTATTGATATTTCTCCCAGCAATCTTATTCCAGCTTGTGTTTCTTCCAGTTCAGCGTTTCTCATGATGTACTCTGCATATAAGTTAAATAAACAGGGTGACAATATACAGCCTTGACGAACTCCTTTTCCTATTTGGAACCAGTCTGTTGTTCCATGTCCAGTTCTAACTGTTGATTCCTGACCTGCATACAAATTTCTCAAGAGGCAGATCAGGTGGTCTGGTATTCCCATGTCTTTCAGAATTTTCCACAGTTTATTGTGATCCACACAGTCAAAGGCTTTGCCATAGTCAATAAAGCAGAAACACATGTTTTTATGGAACTCTCTTGCTTTTTCCATGATCCAGTGGATGTTGGCAATTTGATGTCTGGTTCCTCTGCCTTTTCTAAAACCAGCTTGAACATCAGGAAGTTCACGGTTCACATATTCCTGAATCCTGGCTTGGAGAATTTTGAGCATTACTTTACTAGCGTGTGAGATGAGTGCAGTTGTGCGGTAGTTTGAGCATTCTTTGGCATTGCCTTTCTTTGGGATTGGAATGAAAACTGACCTTTTCATATGTATATTTTTGCAGTTTCTTAGTTGAATGAATAAAACAAAATGTTGAATACCTACTTGCTATGTTTAATTCACTGGGAATAATGAGATGGATATTTCTTCTTGCCACTGAGGAGCTACTTGAGTAGGAGAGACAGAAAAGTAAAAAAAATAATTGTACACTTATTTCTTCAAGAAATGTTTGATACGTACTTCCTAAGTGCGGATTATACTAACCTCTCTGTGTAGCTGTAAACCAGAGAGGTGGTGCTCCTGCCTCTGTTGGGCATATGCTGTAGTCTTATGTGATATGTGCAATGAGAGAAATGCTCAAAGGACCTGATGATAGCTCAAGACAGGAAGACTTCTTAGAAGAAATGATGTCTGAGCAAGTCTTCCTAAAGCTATCAATAGAGTTGAGTGGGGTGTGTGTCTTATGTGATATGTGCAATGAGAGAAATGCACAAAGGATCTGATGATAGCTCAAGACAGGAAGACTTCTTAGAAGAAATGATGTCTGAGCAAGTCTTCATAAAGCTATCAATAGAGTTGAGTGGGGTGTGTGTTTCAGGTGGAAAGACCTGCATGTGCAATAAGTCAGCCCTTGGAGACAATGAGCGGAAAAGTACTGGGGAGCAGATGGATGGGGATGGGTGAGAGCAGGAAAGAGACAGAATAGGCTAAAGAAGACGTGAGGTCCATATGATGTGAGGCTTTATGTGATGTGGTAAAAATTGATTTGTAAGCATTTTAGAAGGATATAGGAAGCCCTCCACAGATTTCCAGCAAGTAATATGACATAGTTTAACCTTAAAAGATGGTAGCACCTACAGCAACATAAAGGCAGCCATGTGGAAGGCTATTAGGATATAACTGGAGGCAAGAAGGACACTTAGTCACTGCAGTAAACCTGTTAAGGAAAGACGTGCACTGACATATTTGTGTCAGTGTTAAACAAGGGAGGATTTACTGAAGAGGCAATTAGAAGAAGGAGCCTATAGAAGTTAAGAGCTGGATATACATGACTACGTGATTCTCAAATGCTTGGCTTATATGGGTTTCATTTTTTAAGATTTGGAATATAAAACAAGGGAGCAATTTACAGTTAAGGGTGAGGGAAGAAAAAAAATGGGGAAATATTTGATTTTCTTGTGAACATGTTTTTTGTAGATGTTCAAAGAACCTCAGAGTCAAAGTGAACATACCCCATTAGAGCTTTGGCTTTGGAAATCTGGAGAGAGGTCTGGCTCAGAGTTGTGCATTGCCTTGGGGTCATTCATTTAGCATATATTTACTTACCATCCATTCTGTGCCATGTACTATACTTAAAGCTAGCAATTCATTGATGAGAAGGCAATGACCCTTTTCCCCCAGGAACTCAGAATAGGAGAGCCAATAAGGATGTCTGGGAGTCAAAAACATGTAGATATATGGGGTGATCCAGGCAGTTTTTCCACTGAGAAAAAAAAATTACACTATGGAATTTTAGGAAATACTAACATCTAATGGATTGGTGATGCTGGAGAGTTCCTTGAATAAGACCAAGAAGCAGTATTTTGGATGGTAGGAGTTGAACCAAGAAAGTCATGGAAAAATAAAATAGTATGCAATGTGAACTATAAGGAAAGGTTTAATGAGAAGATGAATAAAAGCTGACATTTTTATTCAGAATTTAAGAGGTGTTATATAATACCACAACGAGAGGATTCACAATATCATTCAGTAGAATTCAGCTTTGCAGTGGTTTGGGATGAAAATACAAATTAGATTGGAGCTCATGAGTGATTATGAAAGGAGAGAGTGTTTTTACTTAGACAAAAATGCATTACTATTTAGTTGTATTCAAAGGGGAAGAGGGTAGACATGAGAGAAAGGATTTATCCATGTCTTGGCCAGAGTAGACCAGATAATGAAATACTTTGAGGGGATGATGTATGGAGATGGTGTCAGCAGTGCTTGATAATATGTTTCCTTGTCAAGTTTTTAATTGAATATCATCCTCTAAAGACATCGTTATCATAGTACCTAGTCTAGTGGTGCAAAATAGGCAACAAATTTATATCTATATCTATCTATCTCTACAGATTGAAAAAAAGTGGAAGTGTTAGGCACTCAGTTGTGTCCAACTCTTTGTGAATCCGTGGACTGTATCTCTTCAGGCTCCTCTGTCCATAGAATTCTCCAGGCAAGAATATTGGAGTGGGTAGCCATTCTATTCTCTGGGACATCTTCCCAACCCAGGGATTGAACCTGGGCCTCCTGCATTGCAGGCAGAATCTTTACTATCTGAGTCACCAGGGAAGCACAATCTATACATATACATAAATATTTATATTATCAGCTGGTAACAGTACTTCAAAGAATATAAATTAAGATGGGAAAATAGGGAATAGTGGTAGGAGGTTCCTCTTTAAAGTACAGTAAACCAGGGAAGACTTCTGGTGGTGACATTTCATCAGAAACTTGAATTACATGAGGAAGCTAGGACAGAGAATTCCAGGCTGAGGGTACTCAAGTGCCAAGACCCTGATGTAGAAATGCCTCGTGTGTTCAAAGACTATCAGGGAACTGCACAGACCTGCAGGAAAAAAAAAAAAAAAAAAGACCAGAGAGAGAACCAGGGGCCAATCAAGTAAGCCTTGAACATCATTAAATGTGTTACACATAATAAAGACTGTTAACTGTTACACAGTAAGCATATTCTGACTGAATGTAGTGGAAATCATGGGGCCTGAATAGAAGTGTGAGATGATCTATTACAGTTTTTAAAGGGATGACTCTGGGTTGCTGGATATATGGTAGACTGGAGAGAATTGAAATTGGCTGAGAGAGGTCCATTAGAAGGCATTTGCCATAGTTGGGAAAGATGATGTAGTTTGGATCAGAATTGGAGATGGTATGAAGATTCACAATTTGACTTTCTGTTTTGAAAGTAGGGGCTAATGGGATTGGTTATTGCACTGGCTGTGGGTAGGAGAGAAAGAGTGGAGACCAAGGGCTCCTTGGGAATTTGAGTCTGAGTAATTGTGCAGAATTAGGCTGACTAAATTTGAGGATGAAATCTGGGAGTCTGCAGTTCTACTTCTTACCTAGTGTGGGGAATTGTAGGTAGGCATTTGATGAATGTTTCCCTTAGACTCAATTTCATATTCAAGGAAGCACAGAGGAAAGGTTCTATTTAAGGTGCTAAGAGTCACTCTAGGTACTGTTTTTTGCTACATTTTTTTTCATAGCAGAACCAGATTTCTTATTTATCATTTGCCTTTGAATCTTCTCAGCTCCTCCTATTGCTCAAATTAAATTTATTTTTAATGATTTTAGCTGCAAAATGGATTTTACATTCCTATCTAGAAATATGCACACATATCCATATGTACGGGCATATTTTGTGGAGGTGCCCAGGTTTATTGGCATTCATTTCTTCACTACTGAGTATTTCTGCCTCTGGATGTCAGGGGCTTCATCTAAATTCTTTGTGTTAGGCATCATTAGGCCAGCTTCTTTGACTATTGTAGCTTTGAAGACCATAATCACATGCTCAAAGCCTGATAGGATTTGATTGAGAATGATGATGACAAAGGAGACAGTAAGCAAATAGAATCATGGTTGTGTCATTTCATCTCCTTGGGTAACCACATAGACATTTAATCTGAGCGTGTTGCTGTTTGCCTTGCCAAGGGCAGTGTAGGAACAGAGCTATGCAATTAGCATGATAGTTCATTCAAGAATAACAATGAAATGAGACCAGCTAGAGTTTAGGATTATATATATTGCATCTGAAGTCTGACATTTTGCCGTATTTAAAACTATCTTGCAGTGAAATCAGATAGCATTTTCTGTGGTCACTTGATACTGGCTTATATTTTATTTAATATACTATATAAGGATACTTTTATGCAGAGCTATACACATTTAAAGGGCTTCCCTGGTGGCTCAGATGTAAAGAATCTGGCTGCAATGCAGGAGACATGGGTTCAATCCCTGGGTCAGGAAGATATCTTAGAGAAGAGAATGGCTACTCACTCCAGTATTCTTGGTCTGGAGAATTCCATGGACAAAAGAGCCTAGCAGGTATAGTCCATGGGGGTCACAAAGAGTTGGAGACGACTGAGTGACTAACACTTTTCTATACACATTTAAAATCTACAGAATTTTGATTTTTTTTAGAGGTAGGACTGATGTGATCTTTCTTGGGAATTTTTTAACCTTCAAAATTCTTTCTGTAAAGTCTCTGTAGGGATATCATTCTTAGAAAATTATTTAAAATTATAACTTGTAGTAGTTATTTTAGGTGATTATTTTGCTGTGTTGCTCTGGAGAGAACTAAACCATTAAAAAGTTAATTTTCTCTCAAAATATTTTTATATTCTACTCAAAATCATTTTCTTTTATTGATATTTTTTGTGTTAGTTAAACTAATTTACTGCCCAATGCTAAATGGTTTATTCATAAATTAAAAATTTTGATACCCAATTTTTAACTGTGGGCATTATAAACACAGACATATTCTCCTAGTGGATAGAGTTAGACGTTCTGGATTTATTCTACTTGTATTTGAAGCATGTTTATTTTTCTGGCCAGCTGAGTGATCTTGGGCAAGGCAAAATCAACTCTGTATACATATCCATATCCATGTAGACAAGTATGTTTTATGAGATCTTGTTTCTGCATGTATAAATGAGGATATAATACCAGACTTCCAAAAGTTGAAGGTTAACATGAGAAGAATGCATGTACCATACATCTTATGAGGCTTAGCATGTTGAAACACTTTAATTCCTGAAAGTTGTTGGGTGTACACATGTATACATTCTTTTACTAATGCTGGTTTCTGGATACTACCTGTAAGCTGTCTTCAATTGATGTAACTGTTTCTAGCCTTACAACAGTTTTAGTAGATTTTGCTCTCATGTTGGATTCAAACTTAAAAACCAACAGAAGGTGTCTTCTTCATTTGTATTCAGGGAAGGTGGATTAGACTGCCTTTTGGTTTCGTGTTTTCTTTCCAGTTATACTTAGACATTGTTGCTTTTAATAGTAAGATTAATATTCCATGTTATCTTTTGCTTAAATTCAAGTTATACTGTTAGAAGGATACCTTTATTTAAGGAGTTTCTGAGTCTGAGGGGAACAAAGTGCTTGAAAGTACTGTGTTACCATGAATAGATCAGACGTAGTAATAAAATATCCCTGTTGTAAGAAATTATTGTCCTTTACCGGCAATCCTTTTCCCTCAGCAGCTTTTTGAAAAATGTTCCGATTTATCCTGTTCCCTCTTAGTTGCTCACTGAGAATTTTAAAGTAGGCAACTTTTTGAAGAAAGATTTGCTAGGGTCTTTACTTTTTGTCAGCGAGTTGAATGTCCTTCATTCGCTTAGATTATGTCTTGCATAAGTGTGTCTACTTTTACCATTTCTAAATTATACTTTTCTTCCATATTTTTGAATACCTCATGCACTGCTTTGGATGAAACCTAAGTTCTCTGGAAAGTAACAACAAGGCATGAATTTTTCTTGACAGAAGTCAGCATTTAAGGGCCTTATTGTCCCTTAAAGTTTGAGTTGCAAGATTAGAAAAATTAGCACTTCTGATGTCAAGGACCACTGACTTTGGGGATTGTTTTCTGTGAAGGTAGATTTAATTAAGGTAATAACCATAGTCCTTTCTGTCCACACATTGATAAGGTGTTGTCACTCTGGTATCATAATACATTTGGTAAGTAAGGAATAATGACATCTCATGACATTTGACCCATTGAGGTTATATTTATAAATGAATGTCCACCTCAGAAATTATTTTTTTTACAAGTATATCTACTTTAAAAAATTATTATTATTTGTAAACCATCTGTTTTGTGTCAGATGCTATGCCAAGCCATATGAACTTAGAAGAGAATACTAATAGTCATGTGTGAATGTGAGAGTTGGACCATAAAGAAAGCTGAGTGCTGAAGAATTGATGCTTTCCAACTGTGGCATTGGAGAAGAATCTTAAGAGTCCCTTGGACTGCAAGGAGATCAAACCAGTCAATCCTAAAGGAAATCAGTCCTGAATATTCATTGGAAGGACTGATGCTGAGGCTGAATCTCTAATACTTTGATAACCTGATGTGAAGAGCCAACTCACTGATAAAGACCCTGATGCTGGGAAAGACTGAAGGCAGGGGGAGCAGGGGACAACAGGATGAGATGCTTGGATGGCGTCACCAACTCAACAGACATGAGTTTGAACAGGCTCCAGGAGTTGGTGATGGACAGGGAAGCCTGGCGTGCTGCATCCATGGGGTCACAAAGACTTGGACACTACTGAGCAATTGAACAACAACAACAGCTTTGATTGTATTGCCCTGATTCTGTTATTTGTCTCATGTAGTCCTAAAATATAGATACTAATCTTAGTGGAGAATCTGATGCTCAGAGAAAAAAGTGACTTACCTTAGGTCAACTTCAAGATAAAGAATTTCAGGACTTTCTCTTAGGAAAACAGAATGAAATTTAGTTCTTGTACTGTACTTTTTAGAGAACTTTAAATAAGAAAAGAAAATGTATAAAACCTAGCTGTGATTAATATTGAGTGATTATACTAACATTTATATGTTGTATACTATATCTCTTCCTGTTTTAAGTGCTTCTCATCTGTAAATATATTTAATGCTTACAACCACTCTATTCAGTAGGCATTATTATTACTCATAATAATAATCTAGACAAGAAATGTGAAGTTCAGAGATGTTAAATAAGTTGCCTGAAGCCACACAGTTTAGTACATGAGGCGTTATGATGTGACTGCACAGCCTGTTCTTAAATTTAGCTCTTTCACATTAATGGCCTCTTTTAAAATGATTCAGTTAAAGGACTGGTACATAATAATGATTAACATGGGAGAATCTAAGGATATTGTGCCTTTTACCTAGCATTCTACATAGTCTTCATTTGTGACAAATAAAAAAATAAAAATAGTTTTCATGCCAGGTAAACTGTGGCTGCATAACTCACAAAGTCAAATTAAGTGGTATTGAAATCAATCTTTCTAATTGAAGTCCTGTGCTTTGGACTTGAGACACAGAAGGAATCATTTTATTCTACTAAAAATACAGTTTATAAAAGCCCTTCTTTTCTATTGGAAACCAGACTCTCAAGCAATTGTTTTTTTCCAGAATGATAATACTAATAAACTTCTAGGACTGATTTTTACATTTGGGAAACTTTAA
This sequence comes from Bos indicus x Bos taurus, assembly GCF_003369695.1. Classification (NCBI taxonomy): domain Eukaryota; kingdom Metazoa; phylum Chordata; class Mammalia; order Artiodactyla; family Bovidae; genus Bos; species Bos indicus x Bos taurus. The sequence goes on along the minus strand of NC_040085.1, from coordinate 34,630,225 downwards.
AAATGGGCAGATATTATAATAAATATACATGTTTCCCAGAATTTTTTAAATAGTGACTTTACAACTATACAACTCTTATAAATTATTGCCTAGCCATATTCTCATCTATTCTTCAGTATGAACATACAGTCAAACCTTGGAGATATTGTGAGTTCAGTTCCAGACCATTGCAATAAAGCAATATAGCAATAAAGCAAATATAGTAATAAAGTGAGACACATGAAATATTTGGTTTCCTAGTGTATATAAAAATTATGCTTATAGTATATGATAGTCTGTATTAAGTGTGCCATAGCATTATGTCTTAAAAAACAATGTACACATTTAATTTGAAATACTTAACTGCTATAAAATACTGACTACCACACAGGGTTGGTTGTCAGAGAGAGACATTCAGTTTGCAAAAAACCCCAATACCTGTGAAGTTCAATAAAATAAGTTATGCATGTATCATTTCCACATAATTGAAATCAGTATGCTTTTATTTGATATTATATAGCAACATAAAGTGCTTATGATATGATCATAGTTTTCACTTTAATTTTAAGGGGTACATATGATCTACCTTAATACACTAAACTCTTCCCTCATTTTGAATATAGTTTCTAGTTTTTCCTTTATGTTTTGAGAAATACTACAATAAACTTCTTAATGCATTTAGCTTTTTTCTCCTTTCAGAATATTTCTTAAAGTGAATTTCCAGAGGGAGGAATACTGGGTCAAGCTATACAAACATTTTCCACATTATGTTCCAAAAGACATGTGCCTTATTTTCTTTCCTAAAGGATCCATTTACTGGTTAGGGACACATTGCTGTGTATTTCATCCTAGAAAAGAATAATCTATTTTTCAAGCCTTTCATCTCCTCAGTATTTCAAGATTTAGAGTTTCTCATCTGAGCAACTTTTATCCAATTAATACTGTTGGCACCAACCCTTAGATTACAAAAGCCCAGGGATCTTATATCTAACCTACAGGGTTTTGAAGGTGATTTGGTTAAGAAATAGATCCAGGGACAAAGATCTGCCTTACATTTAAGGTGGATTACCAACTGAAATTTGTAGTGTCTTTGTAGCATCATCAGTAGAACTTTGCAGCTTTCACACGGCCTTTGCAAAATAAGCACAATGCTCTGTATAGTTCACTGTTGAAATTAGTGATATGACACCAATATTTTAAAATATATCAGAATTCCTCAGATTAAAATTTGATGTTTCTTTTATATGTCCATTTAGCATTCTGTCAAAAATTTATCTATGTAGTTATTTACACTTTACATTTACTAAAATGCATATAACATAAACTAGCATCTTAAATTAAACATAAATTTTAAAGATTATTACTGAATGATTTAATTAATACACACACACACGCACTGGTTATTATTTCCAGAAGTAGCAAGAAGCTTTGAGAAGCGCATAGTCCATGCAGTTGAAATGATTTCTTTTTAATTCTGAAGCCCCTGCTCCTTTATTGAGCTAATATTTAACTGGTACTGTTACTGGCTTGTCTCTGTGCCAGATGTCAGGACTTCAGTATTAAGTAAAATGGACATGGTCCTGACCCTCAGAGGCTTCCACATAGTGGGAAATAAAAAGATAAAATACTTAGTCGTTCTACATAGTGAGGTCAGTGATAGGAGCAGTACAGAGCATGATAAGAATACTTAGAATACTGACCAAAAACATTTCTGGGGTCAGTGGAACCTTTCCAAGAACATGTGAATAATGATATTTATTGACAGTTAACATGTGCTGGGTAGTGTGTCAACCACTTTATAAGCATTCTTTCATTTAAATTTTATGTAGTTCTGTGAGATGAGTATTTCTATTATCCTCATTTTAAAGATGAGGTGACTGTGAATTAGGGAGGTTAAACAACTATCTTATATACACTCAGTATGAAATGTTAGAATTCCTACTCGATTACAGCCTGAGTCTGAGATGTGAACACCTACTGTAGAACTATCACCTGAAAGATGAATGAAGTGTTATCCATAAGGGGAGACAGACTAGGGCAATGAAGAATGAGAAAAGAATTCTAGGCAGAGAAAAGAGCCTGTGCCAAGCTGTAGAAGCCAGAAAAGACATGACGAATTGAAGGGACTTTAATAAGTTCATTATAGATATTTCTTTGAATATTAAAGAGAAAAAACCTGAGATGGAGCTACAAGGAAAGAAGTGATCAGTTTATGAAGGATCTTCTAAATGAAGGCAGTAAGTTTGAATTTTATTCTGAGAGAAATGTGGGGCCACTGAAGAGATTCCTCAAGGAAAGTGCCATGATCCAGTTTGTCTTTTACAATGATTCCCATGATGACCATGTGCAGATTATACAGTAGAGGGAACAAAAGTAGAAACAGAAGGGACAATTAGGAGTAGTCATCTAGGTACGAGATAGTGGTTACCAGGTAGGGGAGTGGCAGTAGAAGATGATGTCAAGATGGTATCTTTGAAAGTCAAGAGGACTTAAAGCAGAGACATTATTTTGCTGACAAAGGTCCATATAATCAAAGCTGTGGTTTTTCCAGTAGTCATGTAGGGATGTGAGAGTTGGACCATAACGAAGGCTGAGTGCTGAAAATTTGATGTTTTCCAACTTTGATGTTGGAGAAGACTCTTGAGAATTCCTTGGACTGCAAGGAGATCAAACCAGTCAATCCTAAAGGAAATCAACCCTGAATATTCATTGAAAGGGCTGATGCTGAAGCTAAAGCTCCAGTACTCTGGCCACCTGATGTGAAGAGTTGACTCATTAGAAAAGACTCTGATGCTGGGAAAGATCGAAGGCAGGAGGAGAAGGGGATGACAGAGGATGAGATGGTTGGATAGCATCACCGACTCAATGGACATGAGTTTGAGCAAACTCTGGGAGATGGTGAAGGACAGAGAAACCTGGCGTGCTGTAGTCCATGTGGTCACAAAGAGTCAGACACAATTGAGCAACTGAACAAAAACAACAATGATTGGTTTAACGTTTTTATATGGGAAGAGAGTGTTCAGGAATGTAGTTATGTTTCTGGGATGACGCCACATCATGGCACTCTTCATTGCCAAAGGGTAGGATGCATCAGATAAGAAAGAGTGTTGGGAAGATTCTGAGTTTAATTTTGAACATACTAAGTTTCCATAGTTTGGAGATGTCTAATTTATAATAGGGTATATAAATCTGCAGTTCAAGAGAGATTCAAGCAGGGTATCAATACTGGTGATTCACTTCCTTAATGGTGTTTATGTGGGATTCATGTCTATGTAATATATAGGGTGAGAGAAAAACAAGGAAGAACATCAATATATGGGACAAGAAGCCTTCAGATTGAGAAGGACTTTCCAAATTGTAGGCAGAAAGCCCAGAAAAGTGCAGTGTTGCAAAGAAGGAAAGAAACCAATTGAAAAAGGGAAAGATTAAGGGTCATATGCTGGTAAGACATGTGAGGTATTGGATGAAAAGTGATATCTATGATTTGGGTAAGAGTGGATTTCATTGAATGTTGTGGTAGAAATCAGACTGGGACACGAAGGGGAGAAAATGTCAACAGCCCTTTTGGATAACTTGGAGAAGAATTTGGCTGAGATGGGTATAATAGAATAGGCTAAAATGGTTTATGGTGATAAAGAGGCTTTGGGGGCTTTGTTCTAAAAGATAGGAGAACTGTGAGGATTTTAAAATAGATATAGAAATGAGTTGACAGGGAGGGACAATTTGAAGTTAGAGAATAAAGAGACAACTGTATATTCAGGAAGCTTCCAGGGAAGGAGTTGGAAGTGGGGCTGGGGAAGAAGATGCTGTCTTGCACTTAAGGGGAAAGAACTGACCTTAGGGGTGTATGACATTAGGATTAGAATGAATAATCTCTGATGTAAACTGGGGGGAAAGTGAAAATTGGGGAAAAAGAGAATATTATTAGAGCTCAGTATCAAGATTATAGTTGTGACAAGCTGCTGCTGCTAAGTTGCATCAGTCCTGTCTGACTCAGTGCGACCCCATAGACGGCAGCCCACAGGGTCCTCTGTCCCTGGGATTCTCCAGGCACAAGTTGAGGCAGTCCCTATTTGATAGAGCCTACTTTCCTTATGAAATAAAAACTGAGAAATGAGGTCCTGTGTTTACACTGAGGGGAAGTGGATGAGGAAAGAGGTATTCAGATGCTCCAGAACCCTGACTCTCAGCTTTCACTGACTCACCTAAGGGACTTTTACACTCACTGTGGGTTTGATCCCTGGGTTGGGAAGATCCCCTGGAGGAGGGCATGGCAACCCCCTCCGGTATTCTTGCCTGAAGAATCCCATGGACAGAGGAGCCTGACGGGGCTACAGTCCATGGGGTAGCAAACAGTGGACATGACTCAGTGACTAAGCACATGAAGACCATGTTTATGTGGCTATTTAAGTTAGAACCTCTAAGAGATGGGATCCAAGAATTAGTCTTCTTAAGAGATCTTCGACTGATTCCATTGTGTAAATGTGATAGACAGCTATTAACAAGATACATATCTTTACAAAGGAAAATAGGAGCTGTGTTGCTCTGTGATCAGGAACATTTGTTTCATTTGTAGAATGGGAATAGGACCTACCACACAAGTTTGCCTTTTGGAATGGATAAGCACAGGGATAAAGCAACTAGTATAGTCCCTGGAATATGGCAAATCCTCAATAAATATTGTTTCTGTTCTTTTGTACCCCAAATGAAGACTCTTAGAAATGTGTTTCATTTCTAATACCTGACTGTTCTGCACACTCAGGACATGATAATAGTTGTCTTGACTTCATTGATCTTCCCTGATGGCTCAGTGGGTAAAGAATCCACCTTCAGTGCAGGAAACACAAGGGACACAGGTTCAATCCCTGGGTCAGGAAGATCCCCTGGAGAAGGAAATGGCAACCCACTCTAGTATTCTTGCTTCATTGGAATGAAGGGAATAGATGTTCTGGATGTTCCCTTTTTCTTTAGCATTATCACAATAATTCATTTTCAGACAATGCACACGAGTTTGTTTATATGTTTGACTTTGTTTTTAATATTAAGACACATGAGAGTATTTATCTCCTTTGAAAGAAAGTTCTCTATTGTTTAGATAATTCTATAAGCAAAGAAAAAGTGAAGACTTTTACAAAATAAAAAGACGTGAAGCAAGAATAGTGTATGGATCATCTGTATTATCTGTCATTGTAGTACATAAAATTTGACATACAAACTTTGATTTGTGTATGTGTGAGATATGTGCACATACACACACAACACAGATATGTATCTAATTTCATCCTGAAAATGTAGCTTTTGCAATATGAAAACAGTCTACTGAAATTATTTATTGTACCATGTAATTCACAGTTACAAAAACACTGAATTTTTTGATGTTTGCATTACAGACATGATTTTCACTAACTCCTCGCCAGTAACTACTCATTAAGGTTGACTAGGGTTTTGGTGTGCTCATTTTATAAAATGCAATTAAAGTAGCTGAGCAACTTTTTTTTTTTTTTTTAACATATGCTTGTGTGTATAATTTTTTTTCCTTCAAAAGTGACACATACATTTTCTTTCCCTTACTGAACAATATATCAGAAATATGAGCTTAAATCTAGATCATATTCTATGACCTCTAGTTACATGTTCTTTTGTTTATTTATACCCTTGCTACTCAGGGTATGGTCCATAGATTGGTAGTATCACACCTGGGTGCTTGTTAGAAATGCAGGTTCCGTGATCTCACTGTGGATTTTGTGAATTTGAATGTGCACTTTAATAAGATCTTTTGGGTGGTTTGATTCATAATAAAGATTGAGAAGCTCAAATGCCTCAAAAGAGGCATTTCCCATTAGACATTTTCTAATGAGATACAGAGGAAGGAGAATGCATATTTCTTTAGAAAAGGGTAGGTGTTTAATTTAAAATACTTAACTATGCAGTATGCAAAACTGAGATACAAGAGAAAAAGTAATGTTTTTAAATGTTTTAATGTTTTAAATGTTAGTTGGTGTAGTATGCTGAAAAGCAACTCCCAAAGTCAGGTGGATAATTCCTTTATTCTAAACAAACATTTATACTTTAAAAAAAATATCTATTTATTTAGCTACACCAGGTCTTAACTGCAGCATCAGAAGTCTTAGTTGCAGCATGTGGGATCCAGTTCCCTGACCAGGGGTCAAACCCAGGCCCCCTGCATTAGAAGCAAGGAGTCTTAGCCACTGGACCACCAGGAAGTCCTTATACTTTTTTCCTTTTGCATAAGGCATCCCTTCTTTCTCTGAAACTAGTTACACCTTTATCCTACAACATTTACTGTCTGGACCAATGCTTATAAGGATGAGCTCCCATTTTCTAGAAAGACAAACAAAAATCATCATGGTGTTGCACAAAATGTAGCATATTTACCCTCCATCATATTCTCCCTTGACACAAAGGGATCTTCAACAATGTACTTGTTCTCTTCAGGCAAATATGGACCACAATACTAATATTAAGAAAAAGAAACCTGGACAATAACACCATTATATCTGGAAACATCCATTTAACTCTAATTAGAATTGTTGTTATATATAATGCTATTGAAAGAACTACATGCTTACATCTCCACAACGTCAATGTGCCACAAGTCCTTTATCTGTCACTTTTAGCCATATAAATGCTACTTTTTCTTCTTGTCACAGAAGGGTTTGCCATGAAGCAGACCCTGAGATGATATGTAGCAGTCAAGATGTTCATGAGGGAAGGCTCCTCAGGTCAGCATCTATGGAAGTGAAGAGAAAAAAGCAAGAGTGGGTAAAGGGAGAAGTTGAATGATGATCCAGTCCCTGGCCTGCTTCTGTGGATCCCATGGAGAGCTATATATGATGTCCAGCATTGTCTCCAGTCGGGGTGAGATTGGACCTTTGGACACCAGAATGAGAATGCCTCTGTAGGTAAATGAGAGTCAAAACATTCTGGTTTTCTTCAGCTGAGGCCATCCCCAAAGTGAGCTGATAGGGAGAGTCATCTTCCTGCAATACTCCTACCAGCTCAGGGAATGTCTTCACTCCTGAATGGACATCCTTCAGCATGTATGGATAATCAAAGAAAGGTTGATACTGTTCAGCATAGTTTTAATAATAAGATTTTGATCTGTCTTTGACAACTGCCTGCCTACTCAATTGATCCAATATTAAGTGAGAGCCCACTATGGGCAGTTCTGCACTATACAGTTAATTGGTGTTATAAAGTCAGATAAAATCATTCCTCAAGAGTGAAGATACTTAGTAAAAGAGGCTTTGAACTCATTCAAGAAGTATTCTCGAGCCTTACTCTGCACCAGCCACTGAGACAAGCACTGAGTCTGGAGTGATGAGCAAACCCAACATATTCTCATTAAACAAATGGTCATAGAGATAAGTACATGATGACACAGTTTGATAATTACTGTGAAAGAAAAGCAAAATATGAGAAGGGGTGAGAGGTGAATTTTCCTGAAAATGGGGTTTGGGTAAAGACTCTGAGGAAGTGTCATGTAAGATGAGACTGGAGATGAGCAAGGCAAGGTGGGGAGAAGAACACTTAAGACACGGGAAGAGAAGATGCTAAACCTGGGAAAAAGTTCAGGTTTTCTTCTTCTGTCCCCAGACTATGACAGGGACATAGTGGGCAGGAAGAAATATGTTACCAGATCAATAAGGATTGAGGCTTGGGCTGGGCAAGTCAGGTAGCACCCTTTGGAGGCTGTTGTCCAGAATTCAGGGGTCAAGTCTGGACTAATTTTTTTTAGTAATATGATTAGATTTACAATTTTTTTAAAAACAGTAATACCCTAGCTGCTATGCAGAAAATAGATTTAAACATAGATTACTGACTGGTAGGATGTGACAGTTAGGAGGATGTGGTGAGAATACACCGGAGAGCGTCTAGTCAGACTGAAGGGCAAACTAATGCGTGAGGGAAACTTTTAAGTTTCAGTGAGCTCTGCTGTACCAACAAGGAACAGGCAAGGATCCTAGGTGAAGAAACAGTGTGTTAGAGTTTTACAGAAGTTTGAAACTCAGTCTCCAGTCCTGGGCTTCTATAATTAACTTGATAAGGATGGCAGAAGAATCTGGGGTTAAAGAAAGGATGGAAGCTAAGTCTTATGAATTTAGAGGTTGAGGTAGGAATTTTTCTTTTATTCTGAAAACTGTGAAACACTAGTGAAAACTATAAAGCAGAAAAATGACAGTCTATTGAGCATATTAGAAAGATAACACTGATGGTCATGTGGACTAAAAATTGGAGAGTGGTAAGGTTATCAGTAGGGAAATAGTTAGAGAGATGTTTCAGTAATCCAGATAATAAGTGAAGAGGTCTTATTTTAAGACATTGAAACTGAAGAGGAAGGAACAAAACTTAGAACTCTTAAGTCTGAATACATGTATGTCTCTTTTCAATGACCAATTTATTAGCCAAAAGTCATTGAGCAATTATGATAGTTGCAAACCACAGTTAGCCCATTTCAGACCTGAAAACACAATATAAATTTTGTGTAACATTGCTCTTAGGGGTATATTATAGATATTAGCATTGGTATGTGAGTACGAGGTACAAGGTAGTTTTAAAATGAGACTAAGTAGAACATCAAATTGCCAACATCCATTGGGTCATATAAAAATGAAGAGCGTTCCAGAAAAATATCTACTTCTGCTTTACTGACTACGCCAAAGCCTTTGACTGTGTGGATCCACACAGTCTGTTTCCACAACAAACTGTGGGGGGAAAAAAAAAAGATGGGAATATCAGAGCACCTGACCTGCCTCCTGATAAATCTGTATGCAGGTCAAGAAACAAAAGTTAGAACCGGACATGGAACAACGGACTGGTTCCAAATTGGGAAAGGTGTACTTCAAGACTGTATATTGTCACCCTGCTTATTTAACTTCTGGCATGAGAAATGCCAGGCTGGATGAAGCACAGGCTGGAATCAAGATTGCTGGGAGAAATATCTATAACCTCAGATATGCAGATGACACCACCCTTATGGCAAAAAGTAAAGAGGAACTGAAGAGCTGCTTGATGAAAGTGAAAGAGGAGAGTGAAAAAGCTGGCTTAAAACTCAATATTAAAAAAAAACAAAACTAAGATCATGGCATCTGGTCCCATCACTTCATGGCAAATAGCTGGGGAAACAATGGAAACAGTGACAGACTTTATTTTCTTGGGCTCCAAAATCACTGCAGATGGTGACTGCAGCCATGAAATTAAAAGATGCTTGCTCCTTGGAAGAAAAGCTGTGACAGACCTAGACAGCATATTAAAAAGCAGAGACAAAACTTTGCTGGCAAAGGTCTGTCTAGTCAAGGCTATGGTTTTTCCAGCGGTCATGCATGGATGTGAGAGTTGGACCATAAAGAAAGCTGAATGCTGAAGAATTGATGCTTTTGAACTGTGGTGTTGGAGAAGACTCTTGAGAGCCCCTTGGACTGCAAGGAGATAAAACCAGTCAATCGTAAAGGAAATCAGTCCTGAATATTCATTGGAAGGACTGATGCTGAAGCTGAAACTCCAATACTTTGGCCACCTGATGTGAAGAACCGACTCAATGAAAAAAAAAACCCTCATGCTTGGAAAGAGTGAAGGCAGGAAGAGAAGGGGGCAGCAGAGAATGAGATGGTTGGATGGCATCACTGACTTGTTGGACATAAATTTGAGCTAGCTCCAAGATTTGGTGATGGACAGGGAAGCCTGGCATGCTACTGTCCATGGGGTTGCAAAGAGTCAGACACAACTGAGTGACTGAACTGAACTGACTGAAGTATAAGATTGTTATAAAGTCATTTAGTGCAACAAAGAATCTTGCATCCTGTAGTTAAATTAACTTTATTTTTTGCTTATACATTATTGAGGATCATCTGTGTTATTTGTCTATATCTTTGCAGCAGATATAAGAAGTTTGATCAGGTTTTCATGGAGACTACTGTAGTACTCTATAATAAATCATTCCAAGATGAATAAAAACCTATTGCAGAAACAACTGTAGTATAACTTGAAAAGGAGTCATAGATTTCAGGAGATATGGCTTGAAGTTCTTAGCTGTCACTTGCAACAAAATCTTGAACAAATCATTTAATTTTTAGGACCTAAGAGTTGGTCAAGGCAAATAAGTTCACTTACTCTACAGACAAGGAAACCTAAACCTAAAAAATGAGAGTTTGAGTGATTTCTTTAATTTCACATGTCAAGGTCATGGTCAAATCAGATGTAAATGAGTGCTCCATTTAATTGTGATTATAATAGAAATATATATACACACACACACACACAGAGGCAAAGGTAAAATCAATTGTACATAATCAACTTATTTTGCATTTGAAAATACTTTTATATGGTGCCTACCATACTATCCCCTTATTTATATGTAGTACAATCTTTGTTTTGTATGAAAAGCATTTATTTGATATAAAGTAGATAAGCAAAAATGTATATTTCCCAGTTTGAGATCAAAGAAACTGTATTGGTTTTGACTTCCACCACTTCAACGTGACCTTGATTTTAATTTAAAATTAGAAGCACATAGGAAGATTGTTTACCATCTATTTCATACCCTGGAGCTGTTTTCAGCTGATTGAATATAAGAATATTCATTTATTTTTCAGGTCCTGGAACCAACCCTGTGGTTCTATTTATATCCTTATAATTGGATAAAATGTATAGTTGTTATTTCTCAAGGGTGAATAAAAAGATCTCCAAAACTAAAGGAATAAGGGCCTTCAACCTTACTAGGTTGAAGATGTAGCCTTTAAGGTTTACAATGATTAGATAAAACTATATTTATATCATAAATGTACACATTATAGCAAAAGCAGTGCCTCAAAAATGAGGATAAGACTGACATAATAACTTCCTACAGATAACTGTTCTCCCTGGAATAACCAGGAGGAGCCAGCCATTGGCCTATGGTTTGGAAATCACACAAAAGGAGATTGAGATGATGGGTAATTTCAGTATATGCTGGTATTATATCATGTAGGTACTCTGCCTCTGTTTCTGAGTTTTCTGCATATATTTATAAAGAGGCACATATCAAAGGAGTAATAAGCTGGGTTCTGTTATAATTCATCACAAACTCACCTTGGAACCAAAGGCAAGTTTTAAAATTTGCCCAAACCTCAATTTTTTCCAGTTACAAAACAAAGATATTACTAGTGGTTTCCCATGAACACACATGGTAATGTCAATTAAGTATATTTTTAATGAATATTAAAACATTCAAACTTAAGTGCTTGCAAATAAAGTAATAATAGAGTGTTAGATCATGTAAGTTATCAGAAGGAAGTGTTTAGTATATCCTGGTCATACCTGTAGAAAGCAGCTCTGTCAGATATTGCATGGAACCTAAATTTGTTAAAAAGTCATGCTTTTGCTTCATTGAGACCTCCAGTTCCTGGAAAACATATGCTTTTGATGCATATAACTATGCAAGCGCAATCATCCTTTTATTTTCCTGATGGAATATTATCTTCATCGTATTCCATAGCAACAGCCACATCCTTGCCAATATCCACAATTCCATTTCCTTGTTGGCTTCAGTGCACCCATCTGGCATCAGAAACTACTCTGGCACAAACCACCTGTCTACTTGCCTGTGAGCATAACCAGTCTGAGTATCACTGTAGAAAATCACTGCACTCTGAGTATCAATGCCACTCTACTGCTATGCTTTCCAGTAAGTCAGCAATAGTGCCTAGAAAGCTTTCTCAGTTCTGCTCAGCTTCCTCACTCACTGTCTGTAATGGCATCATCCGTTGTTACCTAACTCCCTAAAGATGGGTTTTATTCCCTCTGCTCCTTTCAGTTTAATATATGACTTTATGTTTTCACCTGAAGAAAACTTCTCAACAATTTCTGTGTTGTTTCAAAGTCACTGTGCTTTTCTACATGGGAGGACATATAATTGCTACTTTTCATTTTTTTTCCTTCTCTAGAAAGACAGAATTGCCTCATTCACAGTTGTTTCCTTAATGTGTATCATTATGTCTGACTCACAGTTAAGTGTTCAATAAATATTTATTGAGTGAAAATGAATGATGACATCACTTTCTCCCCCCTCCTCTAAATCTATTCCTCTGCCTGTTATCCTTCTCCCTCTCTTCAGGTTACCTTTTTGTTACCTTTTCTTTTGACTTTATTTAATACATATTTATTAGGTACCTGTCATTCTTCTAAGCATATCAGGAGTTACTGCTTAGAAAACAACTAGTTCTGTTATTTGAAGAATGTAAGAAAATGAAACAGATAACCTGTGGAATAATGCCGACTTGACAATGGCTCACAAGTATAGAATGTTTCCTGTACCAGCACGGTGCTAATCTCCCTTCACATTCTCTTATTTAAATTAGTTATCACTATAAACCCATGAAGTATTGTACTAGTTTTCTCTGAGTTATACTGGGATAGCAGATAATCTCAGAATGTCAGGGGCTTACAGTAATATGTTTATTTTTCATTTACCTGTGAGGTGTGCTTTAGTTGTGATTCTGCTCTGTATTCTTCTCACTTTGGGAACTAAGCAGAAGAAGCAGTTGCTTATGGAACATTCTGTTCTTGTACTCACATTCTGTTGTCCAGCGAAAGTCACATAGTCAGCCTGAAGCCCATGTTTGGATGTGTTCTTGAGAGTCCCTTGGACAGCAAGGGGATCAAACCAGTCAATCCTAAAGGAAATCATCCCTGAATACTAATTAGAAGGACTAATGCTGAAGCTTCAATACTTTGGCCACCTGATGTGAAGAACTGACTCATTGAAAAAGACCCTGATGCTGGGAAAATTGAAGGCAGGAGGAGAAGGGGACAACAGAGGATGAAATGGTTGGATGGCATCACCAATTTAATGGACATGAGTTTGAGCAAGCTCCAGGAGACAGTGAAGGACAGGGAAGCCTGGTGTGCTATAATCCATAGAGTTGCAAAGAATCAGACACGACAGAGCGACTAAACAACAAATACAAATAAGTGCTTTTAGCTAAGGTGCATGGTCAAGAAAATTAAACAAAAGAGGCAAGTATTTGTGACTAATACGGAGTGGGCACAGGAGTCCTTATGGTTGTCTGATTATTGTGAAAAGATAGAAGGAAAAAGAAAATAATAATCATTAAGAACTAGATGTTAATGCATTTAATAGTTTGGGGATTTGTGAAAGGATTAGGGACTTTGAAAAAAGGAAAATACATTCTAATAATGCAAAAGTGTAAGTGGTGGTAAAGGGGGTTGGGAGTTCATGAGATTGGTCTGTGATGACAAATGTATGTATTCAGACATAATGATTGTTGCATTGGCCAGGTAGTAGGAAGGTGACTGGAGTTGCAAAGGAGTTGTTCCATTTAAGTAATATTCAACTATTTGCTACATTAAAGTATTTTAGAGGTAAATGACTGAAACTAATTTTCGGCATTGGGGATACTCAGTGATTACAATTGTAATTAGGCTTCAGGTGACAAATAGTGGGCAGTTTTTCTGGTATGTGCTTCACATTGCCTTGATTAGAATGGTGGTGCCTCATCCAGCCTAACTCAATCAGAATGAACACAAATATCCAATCATGCATTGCCAGGGGATGTTCACATTTGCTGTTCAAAAGACCAGAAGCCACTGCCTTTAATTGCTCTGTTCTCTCCTCAAACCCTTATCCTGCAATCAAGCCATAACATGGCAACCAGATTCTTACTTCCTTGGTAGACTGTTTTGGACACTTTGAAGGGTTAATTGTGTATGCTAATTTTACTATTTAGAAACCAAAATGTTCTGAGTTTTGGGGACAAAATTTATGGTACATAAGCAGCAAGTAATTAGGTTCTTCTGCTTTCTCATTAATTGAGGAAAGAGGAAAAGCATTTGTAAGCATATAACATATACCTACAATTAAATGAAATGTATTTACATGTCATTGGATCTTTATGATTTAAGAATTTAGAAGTCAGATTAAAGAAATTAAAAAATATTGCTCATATAGAATCAGCAGTGGTTTCTATTTCTTTTAGGGAAGAAGTTTTTACTGTGTTGATTTGGTATGATATATTGGGAAATATATAACTGGTGTGTTGCAGTTCACGAGGTTGCAAAGAGTTGGACACGGCTTAGCGACTGAACAACAACAACAATTGGGAAACCGAGAAGTACATGCATTCTTTTGGGGATGATTTAATTTGTACTTGCCAAATATTTTCCAAAATAAACAGTTGTTTTTTTTTAATGATACCGTTATATATGTTAACAACATCACCATGTAGTCCACTACGTATCATCGTGTTCCACATGTCCTTGAACAGGCTACAGTGTCTTGACTGCTACCTATTGTTGTAATTCAGAAACTCAATTATTTTTCTCTTGAATTAGAAATAGTGATGAATGACTTATTATATTGATATTAGCTTCCTGATGATTCATTTATTTCTAAAAGTTGACATCTATTTGGTGCCTTGGATTTCTTGATGTATGTACTATTAGATCTAAATTAATTTCATTCTTCAATATTTAACTCTAGATCTCAAATATCAGCATTAAGCCAAGGATTGTATGTGTATCTAGTCTGGAGCTTCCTGTGACCCTTTATTGAGGTCTCTTGTGGAGCCAAGATACGAAGACAGGTCTGTGCCAGCTGAATCAAGTAGATGGCTGTGTGCTGTGATGAGGACAGCAGCGAATCAATCTCTGGGTCAATCATGCGCCACTGTTGAGAGTGGAGCAGCTGTGGCTAACAAAGTAATAAGTTAAATTGCAATTGCGTTTAAGATCAGTGTTGAAAACCTGTTCAAATATTGACTGTGTGGGGGGAAAGTGTCCAATCAGATGACTGCATTTGTCAGAGGAAACAAAACATAAAATCAACAGCCTTTTTAAATGTCAGTCCCCAGGCTTGAAAAGGGCACTGGAGCTCCTTATGCTCAGCTTGTGAATACAGGCAAGTACCTGTTCATCTGTGAGTTGTGCTATGTGGTCTCTTGAGAGCCTTCCGGGCTCTGTCATTCTGAGATTCCATCTCTGCCATCGGAAGGCTGGAGTGGTGTTTCCTGGAGCTCTTTAACCGTGACTGAATACACGGTTCTAATTCTTGGCTCCTTCCAGCCTTCATTTGATGTTTGGTTCTAGAGAAGCCTTTAATTTACATTTGAAATTACCGATATCAGTTTTAATGTGCTTAAAGCTCTGCTTACTCATTAAAAAAATATCAGTCAGCTAGTCTGTGAGGAGTCTACTTCATGGTATTGACAATGCACCTGATGCTATTCTGTGAAGAGTATTGTTTTATTCATGTGACTTATATATTGAGTATATATTATCAATTATCAATATTATATATTGAGTATCATTGTTAGGCACTAAAATTTGTAGGTACTATGTATGAATGTCTTTTTAGTGTCTAACATAATGCTTGATATGTTACTTACCTTGTTTTCCAGCAGAGAAAGTATTGCTACATCTATATAAAATTAGGAAATTCTGGCTTAGAGATACTATTATGTTAATGCATCAAAAGCAATGTAACCCAGAGATTTCCACTCCAGGGTTTTGTTCTTTGAGCTTTCAGACCTGAAAGGAGGGGCCGAGGGAAGCTGGAGCCCCTGGATGGGTCCCATCTGACCACCATGAAAGGATTGTTTTGTTCCTTTTACTGTACTGTACAGATGTAGTCCTTTATATGATTGCCATCAGTGGCGAGTCTGGAACGCTCCAAAGCCTTCTAAGTTGTGGTAACTGCAATTTCAGCTCTACCCTACCTGTGTTCAAAGCTGTATTATTTTGCCTTTTTTGGGTGACTTATTTTGTTTTTAAACTAACTTTGTTCATGCTCTGTGTTTAAGGGTTCTTTCTAATTTTGTGGCTGTTTAAAAGTACTAGAATAGTAATTGCAGCAAGGCAAATGAAAAGAAGAAATCCAAAGTAGATAAGATAGAATTTTGTTTTAGCTAGAGGGCTTACTTTCACTAGACTTGGCATATATATATTGCAGCAAGAAGAGTACCAGTGGAGAATTTTAGAGAGTCTCAAGGAAGGATGTATAACTTTCAGGGAAGGATGAGTGGTGGAAACATACTGATAGATAACTACACATCCATGGGGGGTGGGAAGGGAGGAGGGATAGAGAGCAGAATAAGAAACTATCTTGGAGAGTGTCAGCCAAGACACTAAATGTATATTAACATATAGTGCTTCCCTGGTGGCTCATGGTAAAGAATCCGCCTGCAATGCAGCAGATATGGGTTTGATCCGTAGGTCAGGAAGATCCCCTGGAGAAGGGCATGGTAGCCCACTCCAGTATTCTTGCCTGGAGAATCCCATGGACAGAGGAGCCTGGCGGGCTACAGTCCATTGGGTGCAGAGTCAGACGCGACTGAAGCAACTGAGCACACATGCATGCATATTAATTATATATTTATAAATTCAGTGTATGTTTATAAAATCAATATAATATATATATGTAGTCTTGGTTTTTTATGAAGTCTAAGAACTGTAGTGAACTGGTAGCTTTAGTGCAGAAATAATTTAAACTTGTAGTGGTTATTGATAGTATGCAAATTCACTTATTTCAAAAAAGACTGATAAAATTTAAATAATCTTAGAAATGCTTTATTATTCACCTCGCTTATCAGATTATATCTACTCTCTACTGTGTAGAAAAAGATTAGATCATATGTATGCATATGAATTTAATTCCTTAAAGTCCGTCATTTAATAATGAGTTTATCCAAAAGTGATGCCATAAAATCAGTGCTGTCTGATGATGGACGTGTTTTTTATTGTGATGTCCAGTGAGCATTCCATATATAAGCTCATACAAATGTGGAAATAAACTTCCATTGGCAGTCCATTATTTTAAAAATTGCTGTGTTGTCTTTTACGATGACTTTGGTGAAAATTTTAGAAATCAGTGGGGTTTCAGTTTTCCCATTTATGTAACAATCTTCAAAGTAAGAGAAGTCGCTGTTTGGCCCATTATGTTATACTTAAAGCAGACCCAGTAATTAGCAGGAAAAATATAGAGACAGTGTTTGAAAACTCAAACATGCCTCCAGCAAAAGGTTTCTGAGCTAAAAAAGTACTTGCTTCAAAACTACACAGGCAAGTAGGGAAAGAGGAAGCAAGAGTTTAACAGCATTATAAAATCTAGATTTTTTTCATGTTAATTGAATATCTATAAAATAATAAATCACCTGTTATCTCAAAAATTATATGAGTAGCATAAATGACAAACAGACAGTGTTAAAATAAACCCTCTCACAGGCTAATTCAAGGTTTACTGCCAGGTACAAAGTAATCTGGACATTTTAGCAGAGATCAGATAGTACACAGATACTCACTTTGATTCTTCAGTCAAATTTAACAGTTACACTCCATCATATTTTACTGTCTGCTTCGAAACTGGAGTCAAATGTATTTTAGTTATAAGGTATAACCTTATAGGGCTTATTGGTCTTATGCTGAGGTTTTAGTGATCTTGATGGCTCCTTGTCACTCTCTTATCTCTCCTCCCAGGGGAGATGCAGTGACTTTTCTGCTTGGAAAGATTGGGAGGAGGAACAGGGTCTACTCTTCAGTGTTTCCAGTCCCACTTGGGATAGTGCCAGAAAACCTACACAGGAGGCGAAAGCTCAGATCATTGTGTACGATCTTTGTGAAGCTGGTTAGTCCATGCAGTTCTGGGATCAGTATCAGAATACCCATTTGCTCACGGATATCAGCCACATTTTACAGTTTCAGTTTTATCAGTTGTCAAGGTGAGATTTGGTTTTATTTCCCAGTTCAGAACTGAGACTGGGGAGAAGGGTGATATTGATTAGATTCCTTTGAATTCTAATAGTTTTCACCTACACTGGGAGGAAGGTGGCTGAGGGTTTGAGATTGTCCACTAGAATCACTGGAATAGCTTTTAAAAAGTGCGTTTGGCTTGCTCTGTCTCTCCTCTCTCCAACTGACCTCACTCCCCTTCAACCCCTGTAAATACCCGCACTGAGAACCCGCTTGTTGAAATACCCACTTATGATTTTGCTTAGTGTAGTCTTGCACAACCCCTATTTCATTCTCTGACTATCCCAGGCTCTATGCTATGAACGTCTTGTCTGTTAGCTCACACTAGAGTCATTCACTTTAGTGGTATCTTGGACAGTCCCTTAATGCTCGGTGTAGCCACTGATCTGGATAACTGGAATTATCCTTAAAATGTTCATGAATTTAAAATGTTCCATTATTTTTAATAAATATACATTATTATAGAGTGGTTGAAATAGTTGTTTTGGTGGGAATTAAAAGCACCATTAAATCAAATGTTATTTCATGTTCTGAATCATTTTTTTATATTACTTCAACATCTATTCCTGAGGAGGTCAAGAGAAATAAATTATATTTCCTCATCTTGTTGATGGCCATAGATGTATGAAAGAGCCAAATCCTTAATAGGTACAATCTTTTAAAAAAATCTAAACCCCACATGTAGTGAGTACTATTATTGGCACCATTTTATAGAAGGAGGGACACGGAAGAACTAGGTCACTGTTAAGCCCTAGAAACATATGTCTTACTTAACATCTTCTGAATGTTTTGAATGAACTAGTTGATGTTTGAGATATATTTAAAAAATTGCTATGATTCTTGTTTAGCATTTTCTTCTTATTTTACCCAGTTAAAATGATGAACCAGTAGAGATTTAATCTGATTAGGTAGCATTTTAAACCTTGTGTACTGGAGGGTTCTAAACTAGGAATCTTGACAGGTTTTCACTTGTAGGTATTTCTGAGAATGAGTTAATTGTGAATGCATCTAAGTAATATGAATTAATTAAAGAATGTTATATGAGAATTAATCCATAATTATTCCATTGGTTAGCATAATGGATATAAACATAAATAACATGAATACATGCAACAAGGTCAGTAGTTGTCTTAAATAGGCTTTCTGATCTGTAATTGAGTGGAGTGTATCTGGGGGAAAACATTGGTTTAAAAAGTGAATAACCTGTTTCTGGACAGATTTAACTTTTTTCAATGGGGAAAAGAGGTTTTAATAGGTTAAAGTTTATGAATTTTATTTATACACTTTAAAAACCTTGTATACTTTATACTATATAAAAAGTTTATATATTTTTAAATTGATATAGTTAATTTACAATCTTTTATTAGTTTTAAGTGTATAGCAAAGTGATTCATTTATGCATACACACATACACACACATATATATATTCTTTTTCAGGTTCATTTCCTTTATATGTTACTACAAAAAATTGAGTATAGTTCCTTGTGTTATACAGTAGGTCCTTATTGTTTACCTGTTTTACATATAGTAGTGTGTATATGTTAATCCCAACTCCTAATTTATCTCTCCCCCTTCTCCTCTATTCCCTTTGGTAACCATCAGTTATTTTTTTTTTTATGTCTGTGAGTCTGTTTCTGTTTTGTAAATAAGTTCATTTGTATCATGTTTTTAGATTCAGCATTTAAGTGTTTTCCTATGAGATTTTTTTTTTCATCTGACTTACTTCACTCAATATGATAATCTCTAGATGCATCCATGTTGCTTCAAATGGCATTATTTCATTCTTTTTTATGGCTCAGTAATCTTCCCTTGTTTAAATGTACCACATCTTCTTTATCCATTCATTAGGGTACTTCCATGTCTTAGCTATTATAAATAGTGCTGCTGTGAACACTGGGATGCATGTATGTTTTTAAATTAGAGTTTTCTTCAGATATACATCCAGGAGTGGGATTGCAAGATCATGTGGCAACTCTGTTTTTAGTTTTGTAAGGAACATCCAATTTTTTGTTGATGGGCGGGGCTGTGTTCCTTCCCTGTTGTTTGACCTGAGACCAAACTATGGTGGAGGTAATGAAGATAACTGCTACATCTTTCACAAGGAACCTCTTCCTCAAAATATGCATTCTCATCTCTTGGTGAATATCTGAAACTACATTACACAGCTCGCACATTTCTTTGCTTTAAGACTTCACTAATGGGTTAACATGCAAAAATTATTTCCTTGGGAGATATTCTAGGCGGTTTGCCATCTAATGAAAAACAAGGCTATTAGGACCCAACAGAGCTGGTACTGACTCTTGGTGGTAGCTGGCTGAGTGGCCATAGGCAAGTTAGTTTTACTCTAAGGTCCTAATTTGCTCTTCAGGAAAATAAGGTAACAGTGGTTACTTCAGAGTTGGTGTGAAAAAGAAATGAGAAAATTATAGCAATTATCACAGTAATTGGCATATTGCTATTGTTCAGTTGCTCAGTTGTGTTCTACTCTTTGCAACCCCATGGACTGCAGCATACCAGTCTTCCCTGTCCTTCACTGGAAGATGCTTAAAACTCAACATGAATGGCTGCCTGAAGCTCTTCCCTGACTCCCATTTTCTCTTATGGGAGAAAACATGGTATGAGTAGGTCTTCAAAGGATGCTGAGAAAGGAGGGTCCGCGAGGCCCAGGAGGAGGAAACCTGCAGACAAACTTGGTCCACTTTTAATATGGTCAGACTTAGATTTTAGGAATGTACTTGCCTAACAAGTCATGAACCGACCCCATATTTTAAACTGGATATGAATTTTACTTTGTATTTTTTTAGCTGAGGAAGTAGAATGTTTAAAGTATATTCCACTTTATGTGGATAATATGTTTCCTGAGCCAGAAATGTTATTTCAGCACTTATTTCAGGAAAAAAAAAAAAAAAAAACCTTATACAGATAGCACTTAAAGGGCACAAACAGTTACAAATTACTTGGAGAAGGCTGAAGGCTTTTCAAACAGGAGCACACCCAAATAACTTTGCATGGCCAAAAGTGAAAAGTATCAGATGATAAATGCTGTATAAGATGCTTAAAGACAATTCACTTTTGGGGGTTAATGAAAGTTAAAATGCACATGCCAGTAGTTATAATCTTGGGTGTGTAGAACTTTGACAAGCTTAAGAAAGTTGTAGAACCTATTTTGTGGTTGTTTTAAAGCTTATATATATAAATGTTTTCATTTTAAAGTAGAGTAAAAAATAGTTCTTTTATATCAGTGGTCTTTCCATGAGGGTGCATAACCTCCTAAATTACTTATGTGAATTCTCGCAGTGAGTTTTTATCCTGCACCTAGTAAATGTCACTCTCCATTCCAGAGACAGGCATTTGATAAAACACAGGAAACAGGTACAATATAGAAACGTATAGTTTAAATATAAAATAAATGTAGTGAGTACTGTAGAAAAGTAATATTGGGGTACAGATTAGGGGAAACAATGGCACCCCACTCCAGTACTCTTGCTTGGAAAATCCCATGGACGGAGGAGGCTGTTAGGCTGCAGTCCATGGGGTCGCTAAGAGTCGGACACAATTGAGCGACTTCACTTTCACTTTTCACTTTCATGCATTGGAGGAGGAAATGGCAACCCACTCCAGTGTTCTTGCCTGGAGAATCCCAGGGACGGGGGAGCCTGGTGGGCTGCCGTCTATGGGGTTGCACAGAGTCGGACACGACTGAAGTGACTTAACATAGCATTTCTTGGATTAACTATTTATTTTGACCTTGGAAAATATTTCCACATAAGATGGCCAGAGTTTTCCCCTCTAAATGCTGCGCTCAGAATCTCCAAATAATTGTTTGTATTATAGTTCTGGGGGCTTCCCTGGTGGCTCGGACAGTCAAGAATCTGCCTGCAATGCAGGAGACCTAGGTTCGATCCCTGGGTCAAGAAGATCCCCTGGAGGAGGGCATGTCAGCCCACTCCAGTATTCTTGCCTGGAGAATCTCATGGACAGAGGAGCCTGGCGGGCTACAGTCCATGGGGTCACAAAAGGTCAGGCACAATTAAGTGATTAACACACAAATGGATTTGGCAGGGTCTAAACAGAAGTTGCGGAGAAGGCAATTGCAGCCCACTCCAGTACTCTTGCCTGGGAAATCCCATGGATGGAGGAGCCTGGTAGGCTGCAGTCCATGGGGTCTCGAAGAGTCAGACACAACTGAGCGACTTCACTTTCACTTTTCACTTTCATGCATTGGAGAAGAAAATGGCAACCCACTCCAGTGTTCTTGCCTGGAGAATCCCAGGGATGGCACAGCCTGGTGGGCTGCCGTCTATGGGGTTGCACAGAGTTGGACACGACTGAAGCGACTTAGCAGCAGCAGCAGCAGGAGCAAACAGAAGTTGATGAATCACTTGTCTTACTGCTGCGGGAAGATCAAGCTATATTAAGATGATTAATTTCTCACAGTTTTGTTCAGGAGATGGTGGGGAGGTCTTCATGAATGAACTACTAGCACCTATTAACCATTCCTGAGCCAGCATCCATGAGGAGTGGGTACAACTGTGCTGTTCAGTGATGCCTTCTCCACCGTGAGGTATAGATATTACTTGATTTTATATGGTTCACATTGAATATCTCAAGCCATTACCACTTGTGTGGTCACAAGATTGCAAAACAAGCTCATGGTGATTTTTTGGCAAGATTTTTAGCTTTTTGTATTTTTCTCCCATTGGGGGAAAACACTCAATGCTGTAAGTAGATCAGTAGTCGATCTTATCACATTATAAACACAATTTTCCCAGGGGGCTGGATAAGGCCATTTCCTATATACACAAGACCATTAACCTGTTTTAAGTAATTGAATAGCTATTGACTACTAATTTGAACATACTGAGTTAAGTTAGCTTATTAACCAGTTTTCTGAAATGCAGTCTCACATCCCTTCCGGCCTACACGGTGCAATCAAAACCACTTCGTCTGGATGTAGGGCCCTTCCTTCTGTGTCTATGTGTTCTGATATCCTTACCAACCTGTTCCTTGCAAGGATCCTTGTCCTTTCTGCCATCCTCATTTGGCTCCTTGATAAGTTGTTACTGATCAACGCTGCTACCTCTGACCCTTGCTGCCCCACCATACAATGATGTGAACCATTTCCTGGCTACAAATGTTAGTCTTAGGCTCTTGGCAGTGGCCACAGTGCAAACCAGACTTCACTTGCTCCTTCCCTTTGCAACCATGTCTGACAAACCCCATAAGGCTGAGGTAGAGAAGTTTGATAAGTTGAAATTGAAGAAAACACAAACACAAGAGAAGAATGCACTGCCTTCAAAAGAAACTATTGAACAGGAGAAGCAAGCAGGGAGTCAAAAGTAAGTCACAATACCTGCACTGCCAGAATGCAATGTACATTCCACAAGCAATGCCTTATTTTACTTCTTTTAGCTGCTAACTTTGTAAGATGCAAAGAGGTTGGATCAGCTTTAAATGACTGTGCTACCCTTTTTCACATCAAAGAAACTAGAACTACTAACAATGGGTAGGCCACTTCTCTCTCTCTCTCTCATCTGCCTGTCTGACTAAAAGGAAAGGAAAAGTTGGTGAAAGAGGAAGCTGGGTGGGACAACAGTGAACTTTAGAGTAAAAAGCAAGCTGGTCCAAGATGTCCTGTGGGCTGTGAAGTACAGTTTAGACTGCCATTTCCTTTTTGTTAAAGTGATTTTAAATACTGGAACGTGCACTTTTTAAATACACAAATAAAAAGTTTTAAAATGTAAAAAGAAAATGTTGGTCTTAAAGGGCACAGAAGAGTGTGTTAAAATTATTTTGCCTAAGCTAAGTAGTTCTGTTGATATATAGCAACTAAAATAACTGTATTCTTCTCCCACTAACAGCAGTAAAACTGAAAGTGAAAAATAAGTGGTGAACAAAGTTGGTATATCATTAGTTGTAATGTCCCCTTGTTCCATAAGCAACAGTGAAATATCTGTCTTTATAAAGATAAACATGAAGATAAAATACCTATCTTCTGGTGCTTTATTTTCTCCTTTTTCATACTCCAGTCGCTATTATCAGAGACTAAAGCTACACAGATTCAGAAACAACATATATCTGGAGACAAATGTCAAGTAATTTGTTTTCTCCTGAAATATGCATTGTAATAGAGAAATGCATGTTTATTTTCTTGGACATGTATTTCTTATAGGAAATCTTAACATTAAAAATAATTTGATTTTTGCTATTACCCAAATATCGTTAGCAAACAATAACCAGAAATTTTTGAAATTCAATTATTCTACAGTTCCTGGGCTAATTAAAATTTTGGACGATTTGGTTACACTAGTTTATGCATGTTTTAAAAAATTTCAAGCTTCCTAGTTTTACAACCTCTTCAATGCATTCTACTGTTTGTTAATAGTCTTTAAACTGGGCTTCTCCGTGGCTCAGCGGTCAAGAATCCGCCTGCAAAGCAGGAGGTGCAGGAGATGTGGGATTGATCCCTGTGTCGGAAAGATCTCCTGGAGGAGGGCATGACAACCCACTCCAGCATTCTTGCCTGGAAAATCCCATGGACAGGGGGCTTCACCTTTCAATGCAGGGGGTGTGGGTTTGATTCCTGGTTGGGGATTTAGGATCCCACATGCCTGACAGTTCAAAAAACCAAAACACAAAGCAGAAGCAATGTTATAACAAATTCAGTAAAGACTTTAACAATAATTCACATCAGAAAACATTTGGGAGGATTATAGCCCTCCAGGAGACTGGAGGGCTGCAGTCCACAGGGTTACAATGAGTTGGACATGACTGAAGCAACTTAGCATGCACACATTCACTAAGCTATTGATAAAAGTTTAAGCAATAGAGAAAACTGGTGAATTTTTTTTTTTTAAAGCAAAAACTAAAAACCAATTCTTTGTTGTTCATGGAGCGAGACATTTCAATTTTGCACAAGAAGCATGCTTTCTGACTCACAGCAGCTCTTTTTGTCCTACAAACTGTTTCTTCCCAGTGGGAAGCACATCATATCATACATCTTTATACGTGTACTGTGTGTAGTAGGAAAGGGTGGTCCCTTTTCAAAGTGGTGTGGGTGGATCTGCTTACACAGGCAAACTGCACCTGTAGTATTTCCCCAGTGAGATTGAGGCTGGAGGCTGCAATTCTGGGCTCACTCTACACAGTTAGGTCTCAATTACCTCTTCTGATGAGGAATAGCAGATATCTTGTGCCCAACATGGTGATTTCTAAAGTACATTTTTTAAAAGATATTTTTTGATGTGAATCATTTTTAAAGTCTTTACTGAATTTGTTATAATATTGCTTCTGCTTTATGTTTTGGTTTTTTGAGCTATGAGGCATGTGGGATCCTAAATCCCCAACCAGGGATCAAACCTATACCCCCTGCATTGGAAGGTGAAGTCTTAGGTGGCTCACACAGTAAAGTCTGCCTGCAATGCAGGAGACCTGGGTTCAATCCCTGGGTCGGGAAGATCCCCTGGAAAGGGAAATGGCAACCCACTCCAGTATTCTTGCCTGGGAAATCCTATGGACAGAGGAGCCTGTCAGGCTACAGTCCATGGGTCGCAAAGAATCAGACAAGGACTGAGCAACTAATACTTCTTCTAACCACTGGACCACCAGGGAAGTCCCCTAAAGTACATCTTGAACATACGGAATATGTATTTAGCATTTGGGTTAAATTAATTCCTTTCTGTTCAGTTTAGTTCAGTCACTCAGTCGTGTCCGACTCTTTGCAACCCCATGAATTGCAGCACACCAGGCCTCCCTGTCCATCACCAACTCCCAGAGTTCACTCAAACTCACGTCTATCAAGTCAGTGATGCCATCCAGCCTTCTCATCCTCTGTCATTCCCTTCTTCTCCTGCCCCCAATCCCTCCCAGCATCAGAGTCTTTTCCAATGAGTCAACTCTTTGCATAAGGTGGCCAAAGTATTGGAGTTTCAGCTTCAGCATTAGTCCTTCCAATGAACACCCAGGACTGATCTCCTTTAGAATGGACTGGTTGGATCTCCTTGCAGTCCAAGGGACTCTCAAGAGTCTTCTCCAACACCACAGTTCAAAAGCGTTAATTATTGGGCACTCAGCTTTCTTCACAGTCCAACTCTCACATCCATACATGACCACTGGAAAAACCATAGCCTTGACTAGACGGACCTTTGTTGGCAAAATAATGTCTCTGCTTTTGAATATGCTATCTAGGTTGCTCATAACTTTCCTTTCAAGGAGTAAGCGTCTTTTAATTTCATGGCTGCAATCACCATCTGCAGTGATTTTGGAGCCCCCCAAAATAAAGTCTGACACTGTTTCCACTGTTTCCCATACCATTTAAAAAGAGGTTTGTGGCAAGATCTAAATTTCCCTTTGTTTTCTGAGTCCTGGTTTTGATAGAAAAGGGAAGTGATTCCAAATTGTGTCATGTGTCAGGAAAAAGGTACATGGTATGAGTTTTTGACTGGTGAGGCAGTCAATTCTGTACTCGCTGTCTGGGTAGTTCCTTTGCCAATTCATGCTTTATGGTAACATATTCTAGGTGTTAAGGACATAGTAGTGAGCAAGAAAGGAAGGTCACTGATCTCATAAACTGCATACTTTAATTGAGAAAAATAAAAAGTAAAAGAAGAAAAATATTAAAAATTCAGTTAGTGATTTGTGCTATGAAAATTTTATAACCTTGTTAATATGTAAAAGATTAAATGGGGAGGGGGCATCATTAAATACAGTGATTGGAGGCAACCTCACTGAGAGAGCAACACAAAGAAGAGACTTTTATGGCAGTCAGGAGACAGTCATGGGCGTGAGTTGAGCATGTTTGAGAAAAACCAAGACCAAAATAAAGAAGAGAGTTGAAGGAAATGATGAGAGACAGGAAAGAAGATAGATTACTTAGATACCATATTATGAAATACACTAGTACTATGTAATCAAATAGCAATAGTGATTATTGGAACCTACTGTAAAAGCTAGTTCTTTTGGGAGGAATGCTTACTCTTCTTTGACTTGTGAGAAGGAATTTCATAAACCTGCCTCAGGATTCATGTTAAAGTTATTTTGAGGAATTCTGAGACTCATTTCTTTCATTGTAACCATTGTAAAGGCGCTCCCCAAGTGGCACAGTGGTAAAGAATCCATCTGCCAATGCAGGAGACTCAAGAGATGGGGGTTTGAATACTAGGTTAGGATGATCCCCTGGAGGAAGAAATGGCAACCCACTCTGGTATTCTTGCCTGGAAAAATTCCATGGACAAAGGAGCCTGGTGGACTACAGTCCATGGGATTGCAAAGAGTTGGACATGACTAAGCATACAAACACACACACAACGACTGTAAAGCTGATCTATGAGAACATTGGATATTACCATAATTTTGTTCCCTTGAATATTTGCTGGGCTGATTTGATGTGATTTTCCCCGTTCCTGTAAATGATGTTATTCTATCTATAATGTCTTATAGAAAAAGTTTCTAATTTCCTCTTTATCTACTAGCTGACTCATCCATCCTTGTGGGTCCATATTCTTCTCTTGTAGTTAGGACTTCCTTGTAGTTATAAGAAAAAACGTGTGTGTATGCATGCGTGTATGTACACTTACACAAAGATACAAACACACATGTGTTACCACTGAGCTCTTTTGTTTCTTATCTTTAAGCAGGAAAGTAACGATTGCCTTCATTCTCCCTCATGGAGGTTAAATAAATTGATGAGTTTATAGGTAAATGCTGTTACTCATTAAAAGTTTTGGCAATAAGGAGTTCATGATCTGAGCCACAGTCAGCTCCCAGTCTTGTTTTTCCTGACCGTATAGAGCTTCTCCATCTTTGGCTGCAAAGAATATAATCAGTCTGATTTCGGTATTGACTATCTGGTGATGTCCGTGTATAGAGTCTTCTCTTGTGTTGTTGGAAGAGGGTATTTGCTATAACCAGTGCATTCTCTTGGCAAAAATTTGTTTTGTACTCCAAGACCAAATTTGCCTGTTACTCCAGGTATCTCCTGACTTCCTACTTTTGCATTCCAGTCCCCTATGATGAAAAGGACATCTTTTATGGATGTTAGTTCTAGAAGGTCTTGTAGGCCTTTATAGAACCATTCAGCTTCTTCAGCATTACTGGTCGAGGCATAGACTTGGATTACTGTGATAATGAATGGTTTGCATTGGAAATGAACAGAGATCATTCTGTTGTTTTTGAGATTGCATCCATGTACTGCATTTCGGACTCTTTTGTTGACTATGAGGGCTACTCCATTTCTTCTATGGGATTCTTGCCCACTGCTGCTATATAATGGTCATCTGAGTTAAATTCACCCATTCCAGTCCATCTTAGTTCTCTGATTCCTAAAATATCAGTGTTCACTCTTGCCATCTCCTGTTTGACCACTTCCAACTTATGTTGATTCATGGACCTAACATTCCAGGTTCCTATGCAGTATTGCTCTTTGCAGCATCGGACTTTACTTCTATCACCAGTCACATCCACAACTGGGTATTGTTTTTACTTTGGCTCAGTCACTTCATTCTTTCTGAAGTTATTTCTCCATTGAGCTCTAGTGGCATATTGGGCACCTACTGACCTGGGGAGTTCATCTTTTAGTGTCCTATCTCCTTGCCTTTTCATACTGTTCATGGGGTTCTCAAGGCAAGAATACTGAAGTGGTTTGCCATTCCCTTCTCCAGTGGACCATGTTTTGTCAAAACTTCCACCATGACCCTATCGTCTTGGGTGGCCCTACGTGGCATGGCTCATAATTTCATTGAGTTAGACAAGTCTGTGGTCCATGTGATCAGTTTGGTTAGTTTTCTGTGATTGTGGTTTTCATTCTGTCTGCCCTCAGAAGGATAAGGATAAGAGGCTTATGGAAGCTTCCTGACCAACTGAGGGGGAAACTGGGTCTTGTTCTGATCAGGGGGGCCATGCTCAGTAAAATTTTAAGCCAATTTTCTGTTAATGGGTGGTGCTATGTTCCCTCTCTGTTGTTTGACCTCAGGTCAAACTATGCTGAAAGTAATGAAGATAATGGAGACATCCTCAAAAGGTCCCTTGCTCCCACTGCCACACCCAGTGCCTTCAACCCTGTAGCAGGCCACCACTGACCCATGCCTCTGATGGAGACTCCTGGACACTCAGGGGCAAGTCTGGGCCAGTCTCTTGTGGGGTCACTGCTCCTTTCTCCTGGGTGCTGGTGCACACAAGGTTTTGTTTGTGCCATCCAAGAGTCTGTTTCCCAAGTCCTGTGTAAGTTCTGGTGGCTCTGTGGTGGGGTTAATGGCAATCTCCTCCAAGAGGGTTTATTGCCATACTGAGGTCTGCTGCACCCAGAGCCCCTGCCCCTGTGGCAGGCCACTGCTGACCCGTACCTCCACAGGAGACACTCAAACATGGTTCTGGCTCAGTTTCTGTGGGGTCTTTCAGTCCTGGTGCGAACAAGGTTTGTTTGAGCCCTCTGAGCATCTCTGGTGGGTATGGGATTTGATTCTAAATGCAACTTCACCCCTTCTACTGTTTTTCTGGGGCTTTTACTTTGCCCTTGGACATGGAGCATCTTTTTTTGGTGGGATCCATCATTCTCCTGTTGACGGTTGTTCAGCGGTGAGTTGTAATTTTGGAGTTCTTGCAGGAGATGAGTGAATGTCCTTCTATACCACCATCCTCCACCATCTTTTGTAGATTTGATGTGAAGGTGGTGCCAGTGTGAAGAATCCACCTGCCAACACAGGAAACATAAGACATGTGGGTTTGATCCTTGCTTTGGGAAGATCCCCTGGAGAAGGAAATGAAAACCCACACCAGAATTCTGTCCTGGACAATGCCATGGACAGAGGAGCCTAGTGGGCTATAGTCCATGGGGCTGAAAAGAGAGAGACATGACTGAGCACACACACATACACAACTTACTGCCAAAATGAGACTTAAATTGAAGAAAGTAAGGAAAACCAATAGACCATTCAGGTATGACCTAAATCAAATCCCTTACAGTTATACAGTGGAAGTGACAGTTTTGAGGGATTAGATCTGATAGACAGGGTAGCTGAAGACCTATGGACAGAAGTTTGTGATATTGTACAAGAAGCAGTGATCAAGAACATCCCCAAGAAAAAGAAATGCAAAAAGGCAAAATGGTTGTCTGAGGAGGTCTTACAAATAGCTGAGAAAAGAAGAGAAGCTAAAGGCAAAGGAGAATAGGAAAGATATATCCATCTGAATGCAGAGTTCCAAAGAATAGTAAGGAGAGATAAGAGAGCCTTCCTCCATGATCAATGGAAAGAAATACAGGCCAACAATAGAATGGAAAAGACTAGAGATCTTTTCAAGAAAATTAGAGATTCCAAGAAATATTTCATGCCAAGATGGGCACAATAAAGGACAGAAATGGTATGGACTTAACAGAAGCAGAAGATATTAAGAAGAGGGGCAAGAATACACAGAAGAACTATACAGAAAAGATCTTCATGATGCAGATGACCATGATGGTGTGGTCATTCACCTAGAGCCAGACATCCTGGAATGTGAAGTCAAATGGGCCTTAGGAAGCATCTCTATGAGCAAAGCTAGTGGAGGTGATGGGATTCCAGTTGAGCTATTTAAAATCCTAAAAGATGATGCTGTGAAAGGGCTGCACTCAATATGCCAGCAAATTTGGAAAACTCAGCAGTGGCCACAGGACTGGTAAAGGTCAGTTTTCATTCCAATCCCAAAGAAAGGGAATGCCAAATAATGCTCAAACTACCACACAATTGCACTCATCTCACATTCTAGCAAAGTAATGCTCAAAATTCTCCAAGCCAGGTTTCAACAGTATGTGAACCATGAACTTCCAGATGTTCAAGCTGAATTTAGAAAAGGCAGAGGAGCCAGAGATCAAATTGCCAACATCTGTTGGATCATCAAAAAAGCAAGAGAGTTCCAGAGAAACATCTATTTCTGCTTTATTGACTACGCCAAAGCCTTGGACTATGTGGATCACAACAAACTGTGGAAAATTCTTAAAGAGATGGAAATACCAGACCACCTGACCTGCCTCCTGAGGAAGTAACAGTTAGAACTGGACATGGAACAACAGACTGATTCCAAATTGGGAAAGGAGTATGTCAAGGCTGCATATTGACACCCTGCTTATTTAACTTATATGCAGAGTATATCATGCAAAATGCCGGGCTGGATGAAGCACAAGCTGGAATCAAGATTGCCGGGAGAAATATCAATAACCTCAGATATGCAGATGACACCACCCTTATGGCAGAAGGGGCTTCCCTGGTAGCTCAGATGGTAAAGCATTGGCCTACAGTGCGGGAGACCTGTGTTCAATCCCTGGGTTGGTAAGATCCCCTGGAGAAGGAAGTGGCAACCCACTCCAGTACTCTTGCCTGGAAAATCCCATGGACCCAGGAGCCTGATAGGCTATAGTCCACGGGGTCACAAAGAGTTGGACACGACAGAGTGACTTCACTTCACTTATTAAGGCATAAAGTGAAGAACTAAAGAGCCTCTTGATGAAAGTGAAAGAGGAAAGTGGAAAAGTTGGCGTAAAACTCAACACTCAGAAAACTAAAATCATGGCATCCGGTCCAATCACTTCATGGCAAATAGATTGGGAAACAATGGAAATGTTGAGAGACTCTATTTTTGGGGGCTCCAAAATCACTGCAGATGGTGACTACGGCCATGAAATTAAAAGACACTTGCTTCTTGGAAGGAAAGCTATGATCAATCTAGACAACATATTAAAAATCAGAGACATTACTTTGCCAACAAATATCTGTTTAGTAAAAGCTGTTTTTCTCAGTAGTCATGTATGGATGTGAGAATCGGACTATAAAGAACTCTGAGCCCCAAAATTGATAATTTTGCACTGTGGTGTTGGAGAAGACTCTTGAGAGTCCCTCGGAAAGTAAGGAGATCCAACCAGTCCATCCTAAAGGAAATCAGTCTTGAATATCCTTTGGAAGGACTGATGCTGAAGCTGAAAGTCTAGGACTTTGGTCACCTGATACAAAAAACTGACTCACTGGAAAAGACCCTGATGCTGGTAAAGATTGAAGGTGGGAGGAGAAGGGGACGACAGAGGATGAGATGGTTGGATGGCATCATCGACTCGATGGACATGAGTTTGGTAAGCTCTGGGAGTTGGTGATGGACAGGGAAGCCTGGTGTGCTGCAGTCCATGGGTTTGCAAAGAGTTGGACATGACTGAGTGACTGAACTGAACTGAAAATATGAACCTGAGGAAACTCTTGTTAGTGGGCACATGCCAATAGCATTGGTAGAACAAAATACTTTAAACTGTAGAGAAAAAATGAGGAAAAAAAAGTGGGATGAGAATCAGAGTATATTTGCTGTGTTTCCCTCTATAACAAACTATCCTCCAGGTGTTTAGTAGCTTAAACACAGCTATTCATTGTTCCTGGCATATTGTGCCTGGTACAGTGGTTCTTCTGCTGGTCTTGCCTGCACTCTGTCTTACAGATGCTTTAGCAGGGGGTCACGTGGGACAGGTAGTCCTATCTTCATGTTGTCTTTCTACCTCCAGGAAGCCAGTCCAGGATTCTCTGCAGTATGATGATCTCAGGGTTACAAGAGGATGAGAAAGAGTCTTTCTTGGAAATTGCTGGGCATCATTTCCATGAAAATCACAAAACCTGCCCAGGTTCAAGAGGGATTCTGCTTCCTGAGGGAAGGAAATGCTCAGAAAGTGTGGCTATTTGTAATTTGAGAAAACTAGAGTGAGATCAAGATTCTGGAGAAAAGAGGAGCAGAGATGAGAGTAGTGATGGAAAAAGGGGAAAACGGGAGGAAGGAGGTGCATAGGATGAGAGAAAAGTGACATCTGTAGTATCCAAGTAAAAGTTACCAGTATTCCTTTCACATTTTACTCCCATTTGACTCAAGGACTATCAATCAATTACATGTATGTTCAGCAAAGTGTTCCAAGGATTTAGAGACAATGAGTATGGAGTAGGGAAAGGAAGAGAAAGGAAAGCAGCAGAGAGAGACTGTAAGAGATGAATGGGGAAGAGGAAATAAATCCATTTATAATTAGCTCAGTCTTTGGACAAGTCAAAGCATTTTCTAACCAACATTTTGCAGAATGTAGATCTCTTATTCCTTCAGAGGAGCAACCTGACACAGGAGCATTTTCAGCATGACATCAAATAACACCCGTTTTTGAAGCAGCACTTCTTTGAGCAGTGATGATTTTATCTCCACTGTACGTAATTTGAGGATGTACTCCAGTGCTTTGGACTAATACATCACTTTGAGGAACGAGTACAGACTGATGTATTAGTTTAATAATGCATTCAAATGAAATTGAATAGTTTCATTAATGACTGGGAAAAGATTGTAAAAGCAAAATCAATTAGTGGTAAGACAGAAAAATTAGAATCCCTTTATTTAAATCATACAGATGGAAAAAGTAAAAATATTGCTTGTCTCTGTTTCCTGGCAGACAGACTGTGTTGTTGGTTAAAGAGCCATGGTCCTGTTTCTTATTGGGGTAGATTTTATGTAGGCTCATTAATCTAAGCCCCTAAATTGACCAGATGAACTTGCAAGGATAAGCAGGCTCCTGTGGCTTTGTGTGGGCAGTAATTGAATGAAAGTTCTGTATAGGCTCTATTTAATGTATGACTTATAGCTCATGTTGTTTCCTTTTTCACTGATAGCCTTAAGCTTTCAGACTTAATAAGTACCTCACTTGGACTCCAATGATATATATCAGAACAAAGTTCAAAAACATGCAGCATTCAATGTAACCTTCTGAATTCTTGGGCCACTTGTATCCAGTACATCATGTCATCATGTTTCATAGTCCTGTGCAAGAGAAGTCCTGAGTCCTGTGCAAGGGAAGCATGGGTGATGGGCTAGTTTTCTCCCCAAGCTCCATCTTTCGTCAGGTTTACATACTACAAACAGATGGTTACGTTTTCCTGCCTTTGGAAGCCTCGAGCAAAGAATTTAGGTGCTTATAATTTTCCCCTTTCCCCAAAGATATTCCTCTTTAAAGTCTTCTTTACTGGAAATAAGTTTTCCATAGAGATCTAGCGGTAAACTAAATATATGTAAATTTCAACCTAGTAAGAGAGGAAATATAGGTGGTCTCTTTTTCCTGCTGTTTTTAGAGGAATTGTAATTGTTTGTGTTTTACAGAGCTTCAGAACTGTGTAAACACCCTCAAAAAAAAAAAAAAAAACCAAAGTGGAATTATTCTATACTGTTTTAATGAGTGATGCATCTGTTCAAAGTTAATGCTGCTCATTCCTCTTGGCACTGTCTGATCTAAAAGCAGGCACTAATTAGTGCTTTTACTGCACTCACTCTGTGCTGGGCCTCTTGGTCTCAGCTGTCTCTTTGGATTTAGACTAACTGGTCTTCATGGTACACCTTTGTGATTGGGCCTGGCAGTTCGTTGGTTAGTTGTTTAACATTGTCATTCCATAAAAACATTAAGTTGCTGGTATAAGATGGCTCAGTGGATAAAGAATCCACCTGCAATGCAGGAGACACCAGAAATGTGGGTTCGATGCCTGGGTGGAGAAGATCCCTGGAGGAGAAAATGGCAGACAACTCCAGTATTCTTACCTGAAAAATCCTATGGACAGAGGGGCCTAAAGAGTTGCAAAGAGTCGAACATGACTGAGCACACACACACTTTGATAAGATTGAAGTAAAATGCATGCTACTTATTTAAAAAATAATTCTGTTTAGGTTTAAAGTAGTCATAGATTTACATAGTCCTGAGAGGAGCTTGCTTAGATTAAGTATGTAGCATCAACTGTGGCATTCCTGTTCTTTTTAAATGAGTGAATTTCCTTTAGTGCTCTTACCTAAAACAGTACATAGTATCTCCCGGAAAATGAACTTAAACCAGAACTCCAAAGCTAAAAGAGAGAATATAAGTTTTGTCTTTGTATGGATTCATGAGACTTTCTTACATTTAAAAGAGAGGTCAAGTTTTACTAAAGAATATCTGTTAGTATGGACCCAGATACACACAAGCTTGCTTTCATTCCCAGAGCTACGTATACGCTGGGTTAACAGATCTAAACACTATTCACTGATGGAGCTGCATCATGACCTATGGCCTTGTCTCAGATGCCATTGAAACTGGAACAAAATATCTTTTACCCATATTTTTTAAGAACCAAATTTGAGTTTCATCTCAACTATGCATGTAATTCTGACAGAGTCTTATCTTTCTTATTTAAAAAAGAAAGAATGTTTTATTAAACCATTTAGTTGCAGTACAGTGGAAAAGGAAGTGAATAGAGTTGTTTCATCCTAGACTATTGACTAATAATAGAATATAGGTTTATATGTAAGCATCCTTTATAATTTAAGGGCCATACATAAAGCTCTTGCTCCCTGACATTTTCTAATCTTCCAGAAAAATAACTACTTTGAATCAATACACTTTTAAAAAAATTCTGTATCCAGGATGCAGAAGACTATTGGAGAAAGTCAGAAGTGTTGATTTCTAGCACAGCAGACACATAGCCTGTCACCTCAGATGGGTCCTGAGTCTTGCTCTGAAATCAAGACTGTTCCAGTCTCTCCTCGTTACTCTCTGAAGCTCTTACCAAGAACCAAGATGAAGTCGCTCAGTCACGTCCGACTCTTTGCGACCCCATGGATTGTAGCCTACCAGGCTCCTCCGTCCATGGAATTTTCCAGGCAAGAGTACTGGAGTGGGTTGCCATTTCCTTTTCCAGGGGATCTTCCCAACCCAGGGATCGAACCTGGGTCTCCCGCATTGCAGGCAGACGCTTATCTCTGAGCCATCAGGGAAGCCCCTGAAGCTCTTACAGACCTTCAGTATTTCTTCATACCCTCTGTCTGACTCCTCAGATTTAGCTGATGGTATCAACTAGCATTTATTCTGCAGAGTAAAAGGACCTCATCAACCTATAACCTAGTTGATGCTCAAAAATATTTGTTTAATTAAATGCTTAGTGTTTCTGTTTGAGTTGATATCAACATCAAACATTCCATCAGCTTCTACTGTCTTTGGAAATCTTGTGATAACAGACTTGTAGATGCTAGACATTTTGTGGCACATTTCTCTTCATATTGCAGAAGATGCTAGCAATAACAGCATGTAAGTCTAGTATCCCTAAATTAAAATTCCTTGTTAAAGTTGTTTGTTCAGTCAGGGGAAACTTACTGGTTAACATAACTTTTCAGTGTTTGAAAATGAGTTTTATTCAGCTATCAAAAAGACACTTAAGGCTGCCTTTTAGCAACATTGATAGATTACACCAATTTAAGTGAGCTCTTTCTAGCTTTTTTTTTTTTTTAATGATCTGACATGCAGACACACATTTCTGAAGTAGTTATAAGGACAAGAGTGACTGAGGCTGTTACTGTGGACCATAAGCATCCCCACCTGTGGGTTTGGGTGCATTTCTTTGGTCCCAACAGCCTGACACTCCGAGGAACCAAGACTCCTGAGAGCCCTTGAGAAGTAACACAATTCTGTTACATCCAAAAATAGTTCAGTTCAGTTCAGTTGCTCAGTGGTGTCCGACTCTTTGCGACCCCATGAATCACAGCACACCAGGCCTCCCTGTCCATCACCAACTCCCAGAGTTCACCTAAACTCATGTATATCAAGTCGGTGATGCCATCCAGCCATCTCATCCTCTGTCGTCCCCTTCTCCTCCTGCCCCCAATCCCTCCCAGCATCAGAGTCTTTTCCAGTGAGTCAACTCTTCGCATGAGGTGGCCAAAGTACTGGAGTTTCAGCTTCAGCTTCAGCATCAGTCCTTCCAATGAACACCCAGGACTGATCTCCGTTAGGATGGACGGGTTGGATCTCCTTGCAGTCCAAGGGACTCTCAAGAGTCTTCTCCAACACCACAGTTCAAAAGCATCAATTCTTCAGCTCTCAGCCTTCTTCACAGTCCAACTCTCGCATCCATACATGACCACTGGAAAAACCATAGCCTTGACTAGATGGACCTTTGTTGGCAAAATAATGTCTCTGCTTTTGAATATGCTGTCTAGGTTGGTCATAACTTTCCTTCCAAGGAGTAAGCGTCTTTTAATTTCATGGCTGCAATCACCATCTGCAGTGATTTTGGAGCCCCAAAATATAAAGTCTGACGCTGTTTCCACTGTTTCCCCATCTATTTCCCATGAAGTGGTGGGACTGGATGCCATGATCTTAGTTTTCTGAACATTGAGCTTTAAGCCAACTTTTTCGCTCTCCACTTTCACTTTCATCAAGAGGCTTTTGAGTTCCTCTTCACTTTCTGCCATAAGGGTGGTGTCATCTGCATATCTGAGATTATTGATATTTCTCCCGGCAACTTGATTCCAGCTTGTGCTTCTTCCAGCCCAGCGTTTCTCATGATATACTCTGCGTATAATTTAAATAAGCAGGGTGACGATATACAGCCTTGACGTACTCCTTTTCCTGTTTGGAACCAGTCTGTTGTTCCATGTCCAGTTGTAACTGTTGCTTCCTGACCTACATATAGGTTTCTCAAGAGGCAGGTCAGGTGGTTTGGTATTCCCATCTCTTTCATGTAGTCATTAATTCAATAAGAGTTAGGTAAAGTATTAAACTATCCTCCTGAGACAATTGTACAGTATTAGAAAGGAGAAAACCTAACATAGCCATGTAGCCAATACAGCTGCAAATCAAATATATCTCCTTTCTTTGTAAATTTGAATTACATTTATTTATTCTATATGGTATAAACTGGAAACTAAATCAATTCTTATTTTCCATCTCTAATAGTGATACTACTGAGTATATTCAGAACATAAATCGGTTGTCTGCCTAAATCTGTATTATGTTCTAAATCGCTGCAGATGTGTCCTATTCTTTGCGACCCCGTGGACTGAGGCAAACAAAATCACATACTTATATAGAGCCTATTCTTTTTCATGGAGTTAAACTGATTGATGGAGTTAAATGAAAAACTCCTGACTCCTTATTCTAAGCACATGCCACTTTCTGCTACTTCTTGGAAGAAATATTGAATGCAGTAAAATTCTCAGCTGTGTGTAAGTGATTTGAGTTCCCTGTATTGCTTTTTCTTTCTGTGCCTAAGTATACATCAGTAATTATCTTAATTTGATTTGCTTCCATTTGAATAAAATAGAAAAACAAAACAAAACAGGACTTGTCTTAGTTTCCAACTGACTTCATTCTTTCCTGCTAGCAGATTTTCTGTCTAGTTACGTTTCAGATGGAATGATTTGACAGATTCCTTTTAAGTTAAAAATCATTGACTCAATTATGGAATATCCTCCTTGTTCATAATGATACTGTGAAGCATACCAGAGGAGGACAGACATGATGTCTTTCCCAAGTGATCTTATTATCTAGTTTAGGAGGTGAAATAAACTGATGGGAAACAAATAGAGAATGACATGCTGTTGGTGTTGCGTTCCAGTTTCATGATTCCTTCTAAGCTATATTCTGTCTAGGTATTAAAAATAACCCTTTCTTATAATGCAGCAATCCCCAACCTTTTTGACACTACAGAATGGTTTCATGGAAGACAGTTTTTCCATGGACTGAGGAGAGGGGTTGGTTTCAGGATGAGTCAAATGCAGTAGGATTTGTGCTCCTATGAGAATCTAATCCGTCTGCTGATCGGATCAGAAG
Source organism: Bos indicus x Bos taurus (assembly GCF_003369695.1). NCBI lineage: Eukaryota > Metazoa > Chordata > Mammalia > Artiodactyla > Bovidae > Bos > Bos indicus x Bos taurus. The sequence goes on along the minus strand of NC_040085.1, from coordinate 34,591,886 downwards.
GTGGAGCTCAGGCAGTAATGCTAGCAAGGGAGCGGGTGTAAACACACAGGAAGCTTTGCTGGCCTGCTGCTCACCTTCTGCTGTGCAGCCCAGTTCCTAATAGGCCATGGACCTGTACTGGTCTGTGGCCTGGGTGTTAGGGACCCCTCTTATAATGTATTTGCAAAAGTTAATTCTCCTAGTTCATTGTTTCTGTGGAGAAAAGCACTGAACTACATTGAGGGTGAATAATCTAGAGATGATTACTGCTTTTTTCCTTTTAAATTATTGTTATCATGGTAAAATATATGTAACATACTATTTATCAGTTTAATCATTTGTAAATGTACACATTCAATGTCATTATATACATTCATTAAGTTTTATAACCATCACCACTGTGTACACTCAAAATTTTTTACCTCTCCCAACCTAAATTCTATATCCATTAAATAGTAATTCTCCCGTTTCTTTTTCTACTTTCTGTTTTAATGAATTTGTCTATTCTAGATTCTTTGTCATACAATATTTGCACTTTTCTGTCTGACTTATTTTACTAAGCATGTTTTCAAGGTCCATTCATACTATAGTATATATCAAAATTTCATTCCTTTTTTGTGGTTGGAAAATATTCTATATGTATACATCATATTTGCTTTATCCATTTCATCTGTTGATCAACACAAGTTATTAACACCTTTTTGCTATTGTGAATAACTTATGAAATTTGGTGTACAAAAATCTGTTTGAGTTCTACTTTCAATTATTTTAAATGTATACCTAGGGGTAGAATTTCTGGATCATATAGTAGTTCTATGCTTAGCTTTTTAGAAACCATAAACTATTTTCCACAGTGGCTACACCGTTTTATATTTCTACCAACAATGTATGAGGATCGTAATTTCTCAACATCATTGCCAGCACTATTTATTTATTTTATTGTAGCCTTCTTAGTAGATATGAAGTGATATCTCATTGTGGTTTTGATTTACATTTCCCTAATGACTAATGATGTTGAATGCCTCTTTGTGTGTTTATCAAAGCTTTCTTTTCCAAAATATATACTAACACATACTTTGTGTCTAGACCTTATAGATACAGTGTTTGTTAAGCTTTATACTTGATGTCCTAGTAAATCAGAATCTGTCCTTTCCCAGGGCTAGAAGAATTATATCTGGAATGGCAAGTCTGGACCCTATTATTATTTTATTTTAAATAAATCTTCCATATATGTAACATTCTTTTTGACTGTAATCTACTAGATTTTAAAAGAGGAAGCCATTGTAACAGCTGTTGAACCCAAGCAAGGGTATATGAAACTGTTTTAAAGTTGTTATAGTAATGATGATTAGGGAGAAGGATGTTAGCAGAGATCATTTTGATTCAAATAACTATTAACTTTTCATTTTTATATTTATAAAATATCTCTTTTGAAAGGGAACATAAAGTTATTTTTAAAAAATTAATTTCTAAGATGTAAAAATACAAGGTTAAGGGTCATAATAAATTCCAAGATATCCCAAAGGTTAATCATATTATAGTTGGAATATTTTACTGACATTATTGTTTTTAGTTCATTGAAAAGTGTTGGTGAATTTGCTAGAAAAAAAGAGAAAGTTTCATCTAGGATATTTTCCCTATTGAGTTTTACTGAAAAATAATGTTTCTTTAAAAAAAAACGGCCAGACTTCTACATAGAGGTCATTTCTTGACTATGGAAACAGACAATCTTAGTCAGTCTGTGAGAAATAGTTCTAGAGAATTTGTTTATTTTGATGATTCCTTTATCTTTTCTTTAACTACCTATTAAATTTAACCTTAAAGGAAAATTTTTCGTGACTTCAGCTTCTTAAAGAAAGGTCTCTTGATTGCTCGAGCACACCCATCTCTCAAAGAATAACTCAGTCTTCTACAAGAAGAAGACTTTGATGGGATTTTGAATGTGTGGCCTCGGTGTGGTGACAAAGTGACTCAATAACACATTAGCACAAATGCTTTGTTTGATGTGTTAATAGTGAAAGAAAATGAAGTCGCTCAGTCGTGTCCAACTCTTTGCAACCCTGTGGACTGTAGCCCACCAGGCTCCTCCGTCCATGGGATTCTCCAGGCAAGAATACTGGAGTGGGTTACCAGTGTTAATAGCTACCATATAATGAAGAGCGGGACTTTTACAGAATGTCCTTAGGCATCAAAACATATTGGTTTTGGATACAGTCTCTTGATTGGGACTTGAATCAAGACTCTGAAACCTACTAATTTTTAGAAGTTGAGAAAATTGCCTCATCTCTACAGGACTAGTTTTTCATCTGTAAAAACGGTTAAAGCAAAATACTGATATCAGAGGGGATATTCTGAAGATTAAATAAATGATCCAAGTAGCAAAATGTCTGGGAAATATTGTGTTCAGGAAGCATTAGCTGTTGATGATATTGCTTGTAATTTTTGGTAGGAAAACGAGGCATAGAGAAACGAGAGGACAGAATCTATTCCTGGGAGGAGACAGAGTGGGGAAAGTAATGCTGAAAGTGGAGATGGATGGGTAGGTGAGAAGCAAACTGCTTAATAACTGTATCATGTACCTGAATATAGGAGACATAAAAGAAAACATAACCAAGAAAATAAACCAAAAAAGATAACTTTCAAGAATGAATCAGGAATGCCTTTGGAAAATAATGGAGAGCTAATCCCTTGTGTTTTTAGGTTTCAGTTCTTAGAATGAATCAGTTGCATAATTAAAAAAAAAATTCTCATCAAGTTCTACTTCTTGATTCCAGAATTATTAGCACCCTAGGCATTGGAGAAGGAAATGGCAACCCACTCCAGTGTTTTTGCCTGGAAAATCCCAGGGACAGCGGAGCCTGGTGGGCTGCCATCTATGGGGTCACACAGAGTTGGACATGACTGAAGCGACTTAACAGCAGCAGCAGCAGCAGCAGCAGCAGCAGCAGCAGTTCCACCAGAACTTCCCTGGAGGCTCAGGCGGTAAAGTGTCTGCCTACAATGTGGGAGACCCGGGTTCAATCCCTGGGTCAGAAAGATCCCCTGGAGAAGGAAATGGCAAGCCACCCCAGTACTCTTGCCTGGAGAATCCCATGTACAGAGGAGCCTGGTGGGCAATAGTCCATGGGTTCAGAAAGAGTCTGACACACTGAGCGACTTCAGTTTCACTTTTTAGAGGCCTTTTGGGTTTCTTTTTTAACTTTTAAACAAATTTTATTGAGGTATAATTAACATACAATAAAATGCATCCATCTGAAGTGTACAGGTCAACAAGTATTGACAAAATATATGCACTTGTGTTAATACTCCTATATAGAGTATACCTTGAGTATATAGTGCTCAAGGTATAGAGCACTTTCACTGCCTACCCTCCCAAATTATTTGGTTTTCCTCTGCAGCGAGGTCCTCCACCTTAGCCTCAGGCAACAACTGATTAGGTTGTATTTTTGTTGTTGTTTTAGAATTTCTATAAATGGAATCATACAGGATATTCTCTTTTTTTGCATTCAATTAAAAAAATTTTTATATTGCACAAAAGACACCAAGCACAAAGTTAAATGATAAACCATAGGCTGACAAAAGATATTTAGAACACACAAAGTATTTTTTCTCTACTATGTAATTAATAAGAAACACCCAGATAGTCCAAAAAAAATATGGCCAAAGAATTTTGACAGGCAACTCACAGAAAATGCAGATTAAAATGAAATTTTAATGTCACATTCCTCAGGAATTTCAGAAACTAAGATCTGAAAATAATAAATATTGGTAATAATGTGAAGAAACCAGAATTATCATATACTACTTGTGAATGGTAAGTCCTGGGCAAGGCCTTATAAAATTTTAAATACAGATCCTCATATATGTGTACCAGGAGTCTTGCACAGGATATTCATGGCAGCATTGTTTGTATTACCAAAAAAGAAAAAAAGGAAACTTGAACAAATAAATAGAAGCATTGATTTGATGGCTTTTAAAATTAATTAAATCTATAAGGGAGAAACTATAGTCCATGGGCTAAGTCAGTTCTATGGATGTTTATGTATGATCTGTAAGTTAAGAATGGTTTCTGTATTTTTGTTGAATGGAGGGAATATTTTAACATTTTCTTTAAATACTGGATTGGCCAAAAGTTTGAGTTTTTTGGTAAGATATTACAGAAGACACAAACAAAATTTTTGACCAATTCAGGTTTATTTCTGGATATTTTACCATTTTATAGGATATTCTTTTTAATAGTTAAATTATTTTGTTCAGCAGGGAAGTCCTATAAAGTCAGACTTGTTCTTATAGAAAAGGCATCACATCTCATGCAGACCATCAATTTCCTGGTTAGGGCTTTGAAAACTACTAAATCATACAGGAAAAATTGAGTTAAGGAACAGAGATTGCTATATGTCTACATGCCTCTGCCTAGCGTGGAACCTACCTTGGCAACTCATTTCAGGTGATACACATTTAAGTTGCATGGCTGAGGATGGCTCCTTCAGGGTATAATTAATGCCTCTCACTCTATTAGGCTGTTATGCCCTCGAGTGAATTCTTCACTTGGATTCAACTCAGAACATAGTAGGATGAGTTTATGTGAGTTGCTTCTTTTTAAAATATTTCTTTGAGTACAGTCATTTCTATATGTTCCTTCAGTGCTAAGGATCAGCAGAGAAACTTGGTTGAGAGTGTCTAAAGGTTCATCTTTTGTAAATTCTATATATATGCATTAGTATACTGTATTGGTGTTTTTCTTTCTGGCTTACTTCACTCTGTATAATAGGCTCCAGTTTCATCCACCTCATTAGAACTGATTCAAATGTATTCTTTTTAATGGCTGAGTAATACTCCATTGTGTATATGTACCACAGCTTTCTTATCCATTCATCTGCTGATGGACATCTTATGGCAAAACCAATACAATATTGTAAAGTTAAAAAATAAATAAAAATAAAAAAAAAGGATCATCTTTTGAACATCCTGGTTATTGCTGTTGCTTATGCCAAAAATCATCAGGGTTCTACAGTATGCATAAATTATTGTTAGGCACTTTCAGCAAGTGAGAGAAGCTGAAGTTATGGGCCTTGCTCTAGAAGAGTGTGTATTTGTTGGAGTGGGATTTGTGAAAGAATCTAGGTATTTAGCTAGACCTTGAATATAGATAATGTTTTAATTGTCTGGAGTGAGGAGGCATTCTCAGATGAAGGAGGAGAGTACCAATGAAAGCCAAAAGGTTGGAGGATATGGAGGAAATTGACAAGACAGGTAAATGTGATGTACAACTTGTAATCTTTCTCATCCATTTCACTAGAAGTAACTTGAGAACAAAGAGGCTCCCTTGCCCTACTCTATTCTCAGCAACTAGCACAGTGTTAGGTATACAGTAGGTACTCAATAAATGTTGGCTGAAAAAATAAAAAGGGTACATGGAACTTCATGGTGAGCATAGAGACTAGAGGGGCCTGGCTCTGTCTTTAACTGTGCTTATGGTTAAGAACTACATCCTTGTATATAAAATGAGCACAGTTGTATCTGATATCTGAGAACATGAATGGCTAGGAGGTAGCTTCCCCCTTAAGCCCTGAGGAGCACTGAACCTAAAAGTCTATTTCTAAAAAATGACAAAACCCAGTTTTACTCAACCTGAATCTTAATGTTTCCATTAATTGGAATTTTTTGATTGAAACAACTATGGCCCTTCAGAGGAATCTGTAGAAAAATCTATCCTCTTATTGGAATGTTGAATTTATTTACAAGCTCTCAAGGTAATTTACTTTCTAACACTTTAAGCTAAAAATTAAAATAAGATTAATCATCGAAACCAGTAAGTTATTCTAGAAGTATGTGAGAGAACAAAGTAACATAAAGAAAGTGAAAGTCGCTCAGTCGTGTCTGACTCTTTGCCACCCCATGGACTTAGTTCATGGAATTCTCCAGACCAGAATACTGGAGTGGGTAGCCTTTCCCTTCTCCAGGGGATCTTCCCAACTCAGGGATTGAACCCAGGTCTTCCACGTGGCAGGCAGATTCTTTACCAGCTGAGCCACAAGGGAAGCACATAGCATACAGAAGGATATCTATAGTCATGTTCTTACCAGAGTCCCAAACTGGCTCTTTAACAGTATGAACATTTAGTCTAATGTTTATCCAGGACAAAACCTGAAAGAGAGCGAGCTTTCATGTAGGAGTTAATTATATTTTACAAGGACTGTTGTTCTCAAGGCACACTGGATCTGAATTCCTTAACTGAGGAAGAGAAGTGAACTGATTGATTTTTGAAAAGTGTATTTTTTACTTTCTAAAATGCCTTGAGCCCTTTTAAATATTTTACAAATTGTTTTATGGTTTTTATTTCGAAAAATACAATTTTACTTGGATGAGGAAACTGCAACCAACTCCAGTGCTCTTGCCTTCGAAATCCTGTGGACAGAGGAGCCTGGTGGTCTACAGGACATGAGGTTGCAAAGAGTCAGACGTGACTTAGAGACTAAACAACATGGATGTGTCAGTTTCTGTTACGAGAGTACTATAAGAAGCTAAATAATTAAAAGCATTATTTGTGATAAAAATTTTATTTCATAGTTTTTATTTTGAAAAATGTTTCATTCTAAAATACTTCTGGCAATTTTATCATTTCACTAGTATTTTCAGTTTAATTAGGTTTTAAATATAATTTAAACATGTATGTTCAGTCAGGGCCTTGACTGAACTGTCTTTACATGGCACTGGCACTGAGCTTTCATATTGCTTGAGCTGGTGCCAAAACTTAACAGATAAGTTAGAGCATGAAAGGCAGTTGTCCAGTCCTAGCAGTCAAGCCTGGGAATCTTCACGCCAGAGATTAGCAGTTTTCCATTGCCACGAGGAAGCAGAGCAAAAACTTTCTTTTGTAAAACTGGCACTAAATTTAATGAGTCCATAGGAGAGAATCATTCCTTATGACATATCAGAGTTTTGTCTGTTGACAGTATAAAGATGAAATGTCCTCTCCTGTTCCAAAATTAGCCTATAATTGGATTAAATTGACATTTTCCCTAACATTTCATCATTATTTATTATTCATCAGATTTCAAAAATATTGTTTGGTTAAGTCAATTAAAATTTTTCTTTGTCTAATGGATGGGCAGTGAACAAATTACAAGATACCATTTGATATTGTTGCTATAATTGTCCTAAGATTCATACTGCATATAAACATTTTTTGGTTTAAGTGATCTGTATCATCTTCTTGGCATTTTAATAACTAAATTCACAATAATGAAGACATAACTTTATTTTCTGTGTAAAATACTCAGTTACACCTAGTGTTCATAATTATGCCCTCATGAATTCATCACATCTCAAAGTCTCCATCTCCAAACACCCTCATCTTGGGGGTTGCGTGTGCACATGCTGAATGCCTTCGGTTGTGTCCAACTTTCTGTGACTCTATGTGAGTTACTTTCTGTAACTTACCAGACTCCTCTGTCCATGGGATTGGATTCTCCAGGCACAAATATTGGAGTGGGTTGCCATTTCCTTCTCCAGGAGATCTTTCTGACCCAGGGATCAAACCCACATCTCCTGCATTGACAACTGGGTTATTTACCACTAGAGTTACCTGGGAAGACTATCCCACTGACCATCCAGCCTCACAGAGATTGTACAAATTGAGGCTAAGAAAGGGAATATTTCTTGCCTCATGTTTTGCTAAGTTGTTTGCCAAAGCTGAATGATGCAAGCGTGGAGCAATGGGGCTGATGTTGGCCGTATACACTTGGAAAAAAAGTGCAACAATGTGTGTAGGAATAAACTAAAGAGGGAAGGATAGAAGAGGAGCTGGGAGAGAGAAATTGATTTCTGAAAGTCAAAGTGAATTAATGATTTATGGCAACCTTTTAGGCACTTTATACTTCCTAGTTACGGGAACCAGTCAGTCACTTTTGCTGTTATTGTCAGTTGGCTTATCTTGGGTCTCTCGGTTGTAAAAAAAAGAGCCCTAAGTATCAAACAGCTCTCTTTCCTGAGCACTTACTATGGACCAGACCCTGTTCTAAGCACTGTGTGTATATTCTCAGTTAATCCTTACAGTAGCTTTATAAGATGTGTTCTGTTATTTCCATTTTATCGGTAAGAAGACTGAAGTTTAGAGATAAATAATTTGCTCAAGTTTAGATACTTGTTAATGGTGGTGGAAGGAGACTCTTAAATGTGAAGTATGAGTTCTTTCATAACCTGGCCTTGCTCTGGAAGCTGATGGTGCTAATGCCTTAGAGAGAATGTTGGCAGACCTGCATCTGCAAAGTTGGAGAAAAAGCAGCCACCACCTAGCATACACAGTTTTGTTCCCTACAGCACCTGTATACTGTCTTTCAAATAATCACTTATTCTTCAAAGATTTTCTTTGAATGCCAAATTACCCATTTGGAAAAAAAGATTCTAAACTTCAATAGATTATGTTCAACCAAGGAGAGATATCCCTGTGTACATATATGTTTCCTAAAGTATATTGGAATCTGGGCATTATGATTTTTAAGTCTAAATGAACTATTATAAGGGACCATAAAAGAGGGAATTTGTTTTTACTAGAATAGGGAAATAAGATTCAGAAAAAGCTGTGTAGAATGAAGTCAGTAGGAATACATGTGTGCTCTTTGGGGTGAAGAGGAAGGCATTCCAAGGAGATGGAGCACTTGCAAAGGCATGAAACCGAGAAACAGAATGCACACCATCGGAACTGAGAGTCAGCTTGGCTGAGTTGTGAGATATTGATGATTAATTTCATGGAAAAACTTCTGTGGGAATCTAAGAAGTCTGAACTCTGTCCAGTAGAAAACAAAAAACCATTAAAAATTATATGCACAAAGGTAACATAAGAAGACTTAAAATGAAAAGTGATTTTAGCTGAGGCAAGTTGGGAGGTCAGGAAGGCCTTGAGGAAACTTTGTGATAATCCAGACAGGAGGCTCTAAGTTTCTAGGCCAAGGTTGTAGCAGTGGGGATGGAGAGGAGGGGATGGAGAGGAGGGGATGGAGAGGAGGGGATGGATAGTGAGAGACACAATAGGATGTTGAAATGCATGCTTTTGTTTCTGAAGTGTGTTTTTTTTAGTTGTCTGTACTACAACGATAGAACAACACCTTCCTCCATATAACAGTTGTAAACAAAGCTATATCTTATATGTGGTTTTGATATTAAGATTACATCTACACAGCAAAACATTATCAGGTAGCAAGTATTGATTGAACAGTCATCATATGTACAGATTAAATGTTAATCCATAACAATTAGATGATTATCCATGGGTGTGATTAGGTTTTATATTTTCTAAAATTAGATTAAAAATTATTGTCAAAAGAGACCACATTTGATTCATTTACGGTGCACTCAATGCCAAGCACTGTCTTTGGAAAATAGGAGGGGCACAATTAAAGGTTACTTAGTGAATGAAAAATGAACACATATCAGGGGGTTAAAAAATGTGAAAAGTTTTATTTTAAAAAAAGATGATTATTTTTTAAATAAACATCTATATGTTTCTCAAATAGCCAACCTCTTGTCATCAGGAAGATAACTAGCTAAGGTGATTACTTTTTATCCTGACACTTTGAAACCATGAAAATACAGACTACAGGGTAATCAAGAATAAGTAATTTAATTGCCAAGTGCCTCAGTTTACTAATTAGCATTGTAGGGATAAGGTTGTCTTCCCTCTGCATCACTCAGATGTGTTGAGGATTATGTGGGTTTAAAGTAATTAAAAATAAAAGTCTGAATGGACAACTAAATTCTTCAGAGAAAGTGCTGTTTATACACAAGGTAATAATTTCAACTTCTAAAGACAGCTGATAAAGAATTTGTCTGAGAAAGTAATCCCATATTATCTGGGGATCTTATTTTGGCCTGACAACAGAAGCAATTTTATATTATTTTAATCCAAGACCTAAATACAAGGATTTAAATAAAGAATAGATAATGATTAATAAACAGGTATATTTAAAATCTATCATTTCTCCATCCCCTTGAGAGTTACAGGCATGTGATTTTGTTGATGGGACATAAAACTTATATCAAATTTTCAAGGTAGAGAGGGCTCAATATATATATAGTTGACATACATACATATAGACATATATATATTTCAGTAAAATCTTGTTTATTCACCACCCTAAAGTCTGATACCCTGATGTCTCTGAAAATAAATTAAGAATCAATTACACAATTTTAAAGAGAATTGTCAAGATGAATCAAAGGCTCTAATTCATATTTAAGCCAGGAATTGTAAAGCTCTCTGGTTCCACGGGATAGCTGCTTCTTGTCACTTGGAGCTCAGCATAAATCCCACCTCTTGAAAGAGGTGTTTTCCCCAGTTATCCAGTTTAATCTGACTGCCCGTTCTCACATCATTCTGTCTTAAGTCTCTGCATCACACTACATTTATTCATTTATTTACTTGCACATTATCTGTTGTCCCTTAAGCTCTGTGAGGCTGTCTTGCTTTACATCTTTCTCTCGGGTTCCCAAAACAATGCACTGTGGGTTCTTGGTAAAGATTTAGTTCAGTTCAGTTCAGTTCAGTCACTCAGTCATGTCTGACTCTTTGCGACCCCATGAACCGCAGCACACCAGGCCTCCCTGTCCATCACCAACTCCTGGAGTTTACCCAAACTCACATCTGTCAAGTCGGTGATGCCATCCAGCCATCTCATCCTCTGCCCTCCCCTTCTCCTTCTGCCCTCAATCTTTCCCAGCATCAAGGTCTTTTCAAATGAGTCAGTTCTTCACATCAGGTGGCCAAATATCAGAGTTTGAGCTTCAACATCAGGTCCTTCCAATAAACACCCAGGACTGATCTCCCTTAGGATGGACTGGTTGGATCTCCTTGCAGTCCAAGGGACTCTCAAGAGTCTTCTCCAACACCACGGTTCAAAAGCATCAATTCTTCAGCGCTCAGCTTTCTTTATAGTCCAACTCTCACATCCATACATGACCGCTGGAAAAACCATAGCTTTGACTAGATGGACCTTTGTTGACAAAGTAATGTCTCTGCTTTTTAATATGCTGTCTAGGTTGGTCGTAACTTTTCTTCCAAGGAGTAAGCGTCTTTTAATTTCATGGCTGCAGTCACCATCTGCAGTGATTTTGGAGTCCCCCCAAATAAAGTCAGCCACTGTTTCCAGTGTTTCCCCATCTATTTGCCATGAAGTGACAGGACTGGATGCTATGATTTTAGTTTTCTGAATATTGAGCTTTAAGCCAACTTTTTCACTCTCCTCTTTCACTTTCATCAAAAGGCTCTTTAGTTCTTTGCTTTCTGCCATGATGGTGGTGTCATCTGCACATCTGAGGTCATTGATATTTTTCCCGGTGATTTAGATTCCAGCTTGTACTTCCTCCAGCCCAGGGTTTCTCATGATGTACTCTGCATATAAGTTAAATAAGTAGGGTGACAATATACAGCCTTGATGTATGCCTTTCCTATTTGGAAAGATTTATTTCATAAATCATTTATTTCATAAATGAATTATGAATAAAAAACATAGTTGGGATGGATAGACTTGAGAATGAATATCTGAAGTTTTCATGAGATGGTGTTATTTTCCCATCAATGAGTGTTGTCGCAAAATAAGATACATATTTGGTCACTTGCCATAGTTAGACATTTATAGAAATGATAGAGTGAGTTGAACATATCAAAGCAGTTGAAGTGGTTACTAATTATGAATTAGGAGAAAATACTTTGAATAATGCTATAGTATCAAAAGTACTGGTAAACAAAATATGATCTTATTAAGAATATAAAATAACTTCAAGGAAAACTGGTTAATCCTTGGATTTGCCAATCTGTTTGAGATAGGACAGTGGTCCTCTAGCTAAAGCCAAGCAACTATACTTGCTGCACTCACTCTACCTTTATTTAAACTAAGCAAAGGAGAAGATGCTATACAGATTATATTTAGAAATGTAAGTTATAGTGTTTATCCTTTAATCAGTATGGATACCTCAAATTTATATTAAAAATGCCAAGTGGCATAATTATTGAAAAATAAATAAAACAAATATAGGTTCATGGAAAATGCTTAAAAATTGAAATTTGTATACAGAAGAAAGGCAAATCAGCATGAAATTTGGAAATATTTCTATCAAAAGGATTTAAAATAATTTCAGTGTGAAAGAATTCCTATTCAGCTACATGAAAAAGTTATTTATTCTCAGCATCACAGTTTTAAAACATGAACTTATCATGATTTCCATTTTGATGTTGCATTTTTTATGAAGATACACATTTTTATGAAAGCATTTTCACTACACTAACATGGGAGACTGGCCATTGGAAAGGTGTTTCTTACCTGGGTCTTTAATGGCAGCTTGTGAAATGATAGAGTGTCAATAATGAAGAGTGAATAATGAAAAAATAGTAAAATCATAGCTAACACTTAGTGAATGGTTGCTGTATACTGAACATAGTACTACGGACTTTATCTCTTACCTTACTTAGTCTTAACAGTATGAACTAGATACTGTTGTTATGCAGGTTTCACAATTGACTGTGTTTGCAGAAGTTAGCTTACTGAAGGTCTATCGAATTTCAGAGCTTGCATGCTTAACTGACATTGTTTTGCCTAAAGTAATGAATGCACCTGTAGGCAGAATGAGGGGAATGAAGATGGAAAGTAATTATTGAAATACCATGCTCATTAGTCAGGTATATACAATAATCAGCCCTAACTAACAGCGTTCAAAGACTTTTAATAACAAACATTTATTTTTCCTCTTAGGTCCAAGCCACTCCACTGTGTTTTCATTTTGGGACCAGTGACGACTGGGATAGCTTTCTCATGAAGGAGCGAAAGAGCAGACAAATTTTGTGTTAACTGTGGCCTCTATTTTAAATAGCTAAATTGTCATTTCTGCTCAGATTCCAATGATCAACACAAGTCATGTTACCAAGCTCAGAATCAGGGAGGTGAGAAAGTGATTTCCCCACACAGAGTGAGAATCATGAGTGGGACCATGCCCTGTATGTATTCCATATGATAAACCTCCTGTGTTCTTCCCACATTTATCAGCTAAGTGGATCCCGTAGACTTTCTAATTTCTTTTCGAGAGACTATATTTAAACATATTACCCTACAAACTTAATTATTCACAATCCCGAATTATCACGTGTGTGTATGTGTATGTGTGTGCTAAGTCCCTTCGGTTGTGTCCAACTCTGTGTGATGCTATGGACTGTAGCCTGCCATGCTCCTTGGTCCATGGGATTCTCCAGGCAAGAATCCTGAAGTGGATTGCCATACCCTCCTCAAGGGGATCGTCCTGACCCAGGAATCGAACCCATATGTCTTCTGCGTTGACAGGCTGGTTCTTTACCACTAGTGCCATCTAGGAGGCCCAGTTATAGTCTTCAACCAGGGGCTGAGTTATTGGAAACTTGAGGATTGAGGGAAATTAGTGGGCAGAGGTGGTATGGAAATCCTACCTCCACAGTTGTATACTACCCCTACCACCACATTTTGTTGAGGACTATTGAATACTTTCCTAAAAATGTTGCTAACCTCCAGTAGATCCTAGTGAAGAGAGTAACACAGGATGGGTTGGAGACAGAAAACACATTTTTTTCCTGTGTCTGTGAAGATAAATTCTTAGAGCTTTCATTAGCTGGAAAACTGAATTAAGGGATAAAGGTTTTTAAAAGCAAATTGCTGAAGAAACTGAAGGCACTGTGATAACTTGTGTTTCCTGATTTCAGATGATTAAAACCTTGCCTTGCCCAGTGATTGAGTCATCGTGGCTTTAAATTTGTTAGCAATCATTGTTCTGTTCTAAAACAGTGTGAGTTGGAGGGAAGTCTGTGAAACCAGGCAACCACTGTTGACGTGTCTCTTTGATGTGTGACCTGTGGAGAGCAGCATTGTCACCAAGTTGACTAAGAACAACAGGCATCATGTTATGTGGCAGTAGCATTATTTCTCATAATTGCAAACCGTGGGGTAAGAAAACCAGTGCCTTGTTCTGATTTAAAACCTCAGGAAAATATAAATCCGTATTGTTTCAAAGAAAAAAAAAATATTTCCAAGGGATATGCTGGCATTTGTTTCTTTGTGTTCTCAAATGTGTAGAAACAGCATAATTTCTACTCTTTCAGAGACCACTTGCAGGCAACTACTTCTTTTCTAGATTCCTTTTCTACTTATCTCATATTGTCTCCTCTTATGGTTTATAACAGCAGGTTGAGTGGAAGCCTATTTATATGATTACAATTTATGACAACTAACTCACATGTAAAAGCCTGAGCCATAAAATAAATAAATAAAAATAAAATAGAGTAAAATAAAATAAATAGAAATAAAATAGAGTTGGGTTCAAATACTTCCTCTAATACGGGAATTAAAACTCCTCTCTTTTGGACCTACTTTGTAAACTGCCGTGTGCGTGCTCATTCACTCAGTTGTGTCTGACTCTTCGGGACCCTTTGGACTGTAGCCCACGAGGCTCCTCTGTCGATGGGATTCTCCAGGCAAGAATACTGGAGTGGGTAGCCATTTTCTCTTCGAGAGAGTCTTCCTGACCCAGGGATCGAACCTGTATTTCCCGTGTCTCCTGCATTGCAGGTGGATTCTTTACCATCAGGGGAGCCCTACTTTGTAAATTAAATAATAGTATCATGCCTTGAATATAATAATAGGTGCCCAGTAGTTTTTAGTGATTTCTATTTCTTTTCCTAAAAATTGTTTTAACTAAAAAATGGACATGCAGAAAAAACTGTCTACCCTACATACCATAGGACCCATGGGATCTAATTTTTGATTTTCTGAAACTCTTTGTAAGTCTTGATATATTATAAATGTTATTCTTAGAAGTTTTCCAAAGGACAAGGAGAACATTTACTTGTTTATTTAATTAGGATAGAATTCATCATGTCTTGTAATTATCATATGGGTCCATTGGGCCCTTTTATAAATCTTAGTTATATTATGGAATATAGTGATATTATTTTTCCCATATCCTAAACATTTTGCTATTTAATTATCATAAGAATTAGTTAATTTTTCATCTTTGAATCCTAACTATCCTGAAAAAGACTTAAAAAAATAAAATTAAGGGAAGATGTTTCACAATTATTAAATGAATCAAAAGATGAATGGAAAGAGACAGTAGCACTTTAGACTTTAATGATGTTGATGAAATTTCTTTTTTAAGTGAAACCTCAGACCATGAGTCTTCAGATTATGATATTCTAGATGAATTTTCCCCAAATCAAGAATAAGTAGATGAATAATGCATTTTTAAGGACAAAAATAAATGTAGCATTTTCATTTCATTTGGCATTCAACTGGAAAGGTTTAATCATGTAATACTTTATTACAAAAACCTGATTCACCCCATTTTGATAAAAGTTTATCTTTTAAAATATTTTATACAAACATTCTCTTTAAAATAGAGGTTGATATGTTTAAAATCTTATGACAAATTATAATAAAGTTTTACTGTCTTATTACACTTCTGTCAGTTATTGATAAAACTTAAAATATATTTATATTTTAAAAGTTGAATGAAGATGGTAAATGGTAATGATTAGTTTTTTCTGGTATGTTGAGGGTAAGCAGTTCATAGACTTTGATCTAATATTGTACTCCCAAAAATTTGTCCTAGGAAAATATTTCAACCCAAGGAAAAAGAAATTAATTGTGGCACAAAAATGGAAGCAAGATTAATGCATAACATATAAAATCCTTTAATAAGTTATGATATGTCCTCTAACAAGGATAATTGTGAACACCATAGAAATTTAGAAAACTATTTATGATGCTGAGTAAAAGCAATAGCATATTAACTGATATATAATGATTAAGGTGAATTAAAAGGAAAATCATGAATTATGGTATTTTTCAATTATAAAAAAGAAAGTAAATTATCAAAATTAGCTAGGCTGAATTCTTCCCTACCTTAGTCATGTCTTATTATCATTGCTTGTATAGGGATCTGAACTCAGATTTTGATAATTTCCACAGAGTAAGGTGGAAGTTCACCATGCTTTGAGGACATTATGAAGTCATTTTGCTTAAACAGGTTATTTCTATTCTTCAATTCCATCCCTTGTTTCATTTAACTTTTTGCTTCCTAGAAATACGCACAATAAGATGGAGGAGGAAATGGGAACACACTCCAGTTTTCTTGCCTGCAGAATCCCATGGACAGAGGAGCCTGGCAGGCTACAGCCCATGTAGTCACAAAGAGTCAGACATGCCTTAGTGACTGAGCACATGAGTAACATCACAGTTTTTCTTCAAGAATATTCTGGCTAGGCAAGAAAGTGAACTTTCAAAGAAGACCAAGACATTGTTTTAAATATGTGAACTCTCCATATTTTATCTGATGCTCAGTTATAAATTCTGGCCTATTTTCCCCCTTTATAATTAGGTTGTAAGCTTTCTGAAGGCAGGGATGGTTTCCCAGTTCATATAGGACCTGTGATAAAATCACAAAACGTGTATCACAGATTGAATGAACCTAAATGCTTCTGTGAGAATAAACCTGGTTTGATGAGAACAATGTATCTTGAGATAAGGGGAAGTGATTATAGAAAACTAAGTCTTCTTAAGGAACTGTAATGTGCTGATCATATAGACGAAAATTCTACAGCTATTCTTAATGGTAGTTTTCACTACAATTTGCAAAATATCTATTATTATCCTTATTTTTAATAGTTGATGAAATTTAGGCTCAAAAATGGTGATTGTTCAGGATCAAAGTGCTGCTAGGTTTCTAAGCCAAAATTCTAACACTGGTCTACATGCTCCATACAGAGTGGGCATACTGTTCACTATTCCAAACCATGAAAAAACAGAACAGAAAAACACTGCTTACTAATCGGTTATTCTCTGAGTTTGGTATGTGCTAACTTGCTTCACTCATATCCGACCCTTTGTGACCCTGTGGACTGTAGCCCTCCAGGTTCCTCTGTCCGTGGATTTTCTAGGTTGCCATCCCTTCTCCAGGGGATCTTCCTAACCCAGGGATCAAACCCACGTCTCTTACAGCATTGGCAGACTGATTTTTTACCTCTAGAGCCACCTGAGAAGCCTCTGAGTTTGGGAACACATACAGTTATCCATTAAATTGGCTGCCATCTTTTACTAATGACTAAACAGAGAAACGGAGAAGGCAATGGCACCCCACTCCAGTACTCTTGCCTGGAAAATCCCATAGATGGAGGAGCCTGGTAGGCTGCAGTCCATGGGGTCGCTAAGAGTCGGACACAATTGAGCGACTTCACTTTCACTTTTCACTTTTCACTTTCATGCATTGGAGAAGGAAATGGCAACCCACTCCAGTGTTCTTGCCTGGAGAATCCCAGGGACGGAGGAGCCTGGTGGGCTGCCGTCTATGGGGTCTCACAGAGTCGGACACGTCTGAAGCGACTTAGCAGCAGCAGCAGCAAACAGAGAAAATGTATAATTAATTATTTGATTAGTCCAAGGTTGTATAGCAGTCCACTTGGTAAAGAGGAATGAGCCTTGATTAGGTTTTGATCCTCAGTTTTGTGTCCTATAAAATAGTCTATTTGTCCTTGGTAAGCACACCTGCTAACGTGGTGTCTTTACAGTGAACCATCTTGTTACTACTTGAAGGTACTTGGCTGGCTGTCACAGCTCTATGGGCATATGTTGCTCTGCGATAAAGTTCAAATAAGTGGGAATGAAAATAGAGCTATAACTAGCTTACTACAGCAAACATTTCAGGGCTTTTTTTCCTTCTATTTTTATTTGGAAATGGGATAGCAGGCCATGGGTTTGTGTTAGCATTTTTATGGTGTGTACTCCAGAGAAGGTAATCGCAAGATTACAGAAACACTGACCTTGCAGTGGAGATTGGGAGTACATTTGTGGAGCTTATTTTATAAGGAAAGGAAAAATATTTATGATTTGAAACAACTAAAGACTGGGAAATATCACACCCAAGTTAAGTTACTGTGCTGAGATTTCTTCCTGACCTCATTAAATCTTATTTCCCTTTTCCTACTGAATTTAATAAAGTTCCCCAACCTCCACAGAGTTGCCATAGATGGAGCTTCTGTAGGACAAAATTTCTGTGATATGAATACCTTTTTTTTAAGACTACAAAGTTGAAATGAAAGAGGAAACATACTGATGGAGAAATTAAACCTAGCAAGCATACTTTGCATTTTTTTTGGAACGGGCTCTGAGGTTAAAGTTAAGTGAGCATTTGGCTCATAGTAAATTATTAATATTGTTACTATCAATATTAACATTTTATCTCCCCCCCCAACAATATCCAGCTAGTATATTTATGCTAGGCTCTGTTCTCATGTTTGTTCCTCCTTGTTTTCCAATATTGCTAGGTTTATGCTGGTGATTGACACGTGGGAAATATGGCTGTTTGATTTTTATACTGATTGAAATGATATTTGTACCACCAAGTATAGCCTGATTTTGTGGTAAGGCATAGATAACGAGATGAAGAGTCAAAATTACAGAGAAGACGGAATCCATTTTAGTTCTTAAGATCATATCAACTATCCACATTAAGGATGCACTGTAATAGCAGTTTTTAAAATATTGATCTGTACTTTACAAAGATAAATTATTTATAGGATAAGCTGACTTTTGAATTTATATATTTATATTTACAGCATACCTGTTTCATGAAAACTTTGAGATTGTTTTAAGAAATAGGAATCTGTAATTAAATAGTAAAATACAAATTGAATTTTTAAAAAAAGAAAATATGTTTCAAATAGAAAGATGCCATATTATAAGCAATGTAAGCATATTATAAACGTTATGTGATTGACACTTAAATTTGGCTCTCAGCTTCCAGAAAGCTGGAGTTGGGATTCAGGAAACAACAAACATGGTGTAATTATGTAGCTTATAATACTGAGCCAGAATATATATATACACCAGTTTTTCAGAGGAACCAGATATTTTTTTTTAGCACTGAATCCCAAAATGTATCATGTAGGTTTTTATGTGCTGGATATGAATTTATATAATGGAGTCCTAAATTATATTTTACATAATATGCCATATTAAATTTCATATATATTTTATGACCCTCAAAAAAATGTAAGGGGCACAATATTAAAGTATCTTTCAGTAAAGGTGATTCTGTGAAGGCAAAACTAATACAATTCAAATAATATCCTTCTATAATAGCTGATTTTAATCTCTAATAAAATATAAAGCATTGAGGAAAGGATGAGTTATACATATTTTCCCGAAACATCACTTCTTGTTCTTGAATGGTAATGGATGACAAACATCTGAGGTTTATTATCTGATGATGACCTGGGATGTTGGCATGACAGAATTAATTTATGCCTGGAAATGTTGTAAGTCCTATATTTATGATCACCACGTTTAGCCAGTTAATAAGTGATTCCAAGTGACATGGTGCACTTTCTCTGTGAGTCTGCGTAGTGTTTAATACAGACCAAATTATTTCAGTTACTTGCCAAAAATAATGCTTTAGCTTTTGATAGAATTAATATTGAGCTCTTATTTCTTTGAACATTTAGATATTAGGACCAGGGTGGGTTTTTTTTTTTCCTATTTTATTTGAGAGCTATCCATTATAATGATTAAAATTATGTCATCAGTATTTAAAAGGATATTACATTTCCTGTGCTAAGTTATATACTGAGTGCGTTTTGTACAATGGACAATGATGATTAGAAATTATCCTAATCTGCTTGCTTCAAAATTAACTTGGAACGGTAAACTCAGGAGCAGTTCTTACTGAAATAAATAAATAAACAAAAAAATATTGTGTTCTAACAGTAGAGCACTGTTAATCTTATAATACTGACACACATATACTCACTCACCTCTGTTCTACAATGGCATAGTATAGCCCCAGTCCAAGCTGTACTGTTGGTTTAGTTGCTCAGTCATGTCTGACTCTTGCCACCTCATGGTCAAGCTCCTCTCTCCATGGGATTTTCCAGGCAAGAATACTGGAGTGGGTTGCCATTTTCTTCTCCAGGTATCTTCCTGACCCAGGGATCAAACCTATGTCTCCTGCATTGGCAGGCAGATTCTTTACTGCTGTGGTACCAGGGAAGCCATGATATGGGTAGGGCCACAGATACTTATCATCAGCAGGAACAAAAGTCAGTGAGTATCCTAGTATCTGTGTTTAATCCACTCTCTTTCTTGGTCTGACTCTAGCTAGCTAAAGAAGCACAGTGCACAGAACCCAACTTCTCTATAAGAACTTGCCGTTGATAAACTACTGTCTTTGGTTGTATCTGTATACATCACTTGAGTTTTATCATCAGCAGAACAAAGGGAAAGAACAGTGGGGAAAAAAGGCAAAGGATCTCAATTTGGGTTTGAAAGTCCTTTTGGCACAGTCCATGAACTTCAGAGTATTTTCTTCCTATAATTTCTAAGCTTTACCCTCTATAGGTTCATCTTTCTAGGATTTTAAAAGACATGGACATTCTACAAAGAAATCAATTCTTAATTTTAAAAACAATGTTAACCAATTCATGACTTGTAAAACACTCCTTCCATGTCGTTTCCTCCAATCCGCTCTTCACGTGCTTTTAGCTGATTTTTCTACTGCTTGTTAACAGCAGCTGTGTTTAAGCAGCTGGGGAACAAGTCGGCCAGTAAATGCATGCTATATAGATACTTAATACTACTTAGTGCTTTATCAGGCAGTACAACCTCTAATTAGTTAAACCACAGAACACCCGAACACATTAGGTAATTATTACTTTCCCCCCATTTCACAGATAAAGAAACTGAGCATGAGAAAGATTGGTTTTCTACTAGATTCTCACAGTTAAAATGAAGACACATATAAGCCAAATGTAGGGTTTGTTAAAAAATATGCTATCCAGTAAGGCAGCAAGCCCTCAGGATTCTGGCAGTGAGAAGTTATACTAACATACCTGCCCGCATTATCCAAGGATTATAATGTGATTAATAACATTCTACTTTTCCACGGCTAAAAATAGTATGTGCCTATTATGTTGGATTCTCTACTCAACAGTTCATACTTAACTGCTTGGAAAACACTCACTAAAAGAATAATACTATTTCTTTTAGTGTTATCTTGATCAAGTTTCATAGTATTTCATATTTTCATTGACAATTTGATGGAGTTGATATCTGTTATTGTTTCTAGAGATAAAAGTAGGCAGAGAAGCCAATTCCTTAATGGTCACGCTCAGTTACAGAATTAAGCTAGGGAAATAATCAGTTGCAGAGGGGTTGGTCATTGTTTTAAGGGATCTGTTCAAGGAAACACAAGTCCGTGGCAAATTAATTACATTGTTTGATTCTTAGGATAATTTCTGCCTTTATTGCTTTGGGTTTAAGAAAAGAATCAGGAGGTAAGGAACCTTTGTATCAAAATAATACAAAATTGAGGAAACTTGTTTTTTGTATGTAATTTAAATGAGTTTGCTGGTCTGGTTGGTTTACATGGTTGAATGATGCTGTCAAGGACAGAATCTCCAGTCTCATTAATATTTGGCTGGTTAATTTCCACTGATTAAAAACAACAACAACAACAACTTTTCTGTACCTTCAACCCTGGCTTTTAATTTTCCCAGGAGTTAGGCAGGCTATATTGAGTATAGAGTTAAGATCTCCCAAACAGGAGACTTGAAAAGATTCTGTGCTGCTTCTTCAAAGTTTCTGTGGAATTTCTCTCTGAAGGATTGATTTGTTATTTGGTCCTTTCTAAGGTAACTCACCAAAAAGCTGAGTATTAACTGAGGAATACAGTCAACTCATTAGGTGAATGTCTTTAGTGACTAAGTCTAATGTTTTTTTGTGGCTCAGCTGGTAAAGAATCTGCCTGCAATGTGGGAGACCTGGGTTCGATCCCTGGGTTGGGAAGATCCCCTGGAGAAGGGAAAGGCTACCCAATCCAGTATTCTGGCCTGGAGAATTCCATGGAATGTATAGTCCATGGGGTTGCAAAGAGTCAGACACAGCTGAGTGTCTTTCACTTTCTAATGTTTTAACTGGGTCAGAATTTTTTAAAATGGTCCCACCAAAGTTTGAGTTATATTTAAAGCATTGTTATAATTTTATTTTAATTTTTCTGTTAACTCTGGGGTATATTTGAGACAGAAAACAAAATTTCTTTAAGGTTAAAAACTTAAAGCATCTTACAACTGGATACTTTCTAATAACATATATGTATAAAACAAATTTTTCATTTTTTCCTCGAATTGAATCATGGGCAGAATTAAACTTAATTTAATTTTAAACATTTTTCAGTTTTCATCAATAATGTGGTTTGTTTTGCCTAAACAGTTTATTCAACATTTTAAAGCTCTTGCTTTATGAGTATAACTGTAAGTCTTTAAAAGCACTTTTTGTTTCCCAGGCTGAAGGTGAATTTTTTCTTAAAACTGATCTTGAAATTAATATATTACATATTACTAATTGTATGCCAGTGGAATTCAATACCACGAGAAGGGTCAATATGTGAAATATAATTGTTTGAATTTTCAGCTAGATTACTCTTAAACTATTTAATCAGTTAGTATTTAATCAGTTAGTATGCTGTGAACTTTAAGTACTGGAAATTCTGACAGAAATAGCCTAAGCAATAAAGGTATTTCTTATCTCCAGAATTTTGTCAGTGCTCAAGAATTGATTGTTGACTGAGCCATATCACTGGGGGCTTTCCAGTATCATCCTTGATGTATTAGCCTGCTCCTCAGACTCTTTTCTGTGGTGACTACAAGATGGCTGAATTTGTGACCTGGAACTGTATGTTTTTGGTTCATATTTAGTGAGAAACAGAGAACTTATTTCCCAATTATGGAATGTAAATCCTCATGTTTATCTGACTAGGTCAGACTAATGGCAGTTGCCATGTTAATTCTAAACAGTGGATAGCTCAGAGCAATCAAGATGCATTCCCTAGAAGTGGTGATGGGGTGGCTATCTGAATAAAATTCTGTATTGAAAAGAGGAAAACAGGGATTAGATTTTGATTTTAAACACTACATATGTGCATTTTTTAAAAATCCAGTGTCCTTGTTACTCTGACGTCAACCTTAGTTTTTCTATAGGACTTCTGATTATGAGAGAGTTGTTTTGTAAAACAAATAAAGGCCTTAACAGCAAAAAGAACACAGAATTTGACTTTATTCTTTATTTCAGTAACCATCCAAATTTATATCTAGAGTGGCCATAGTTTCATGGTTTAGTTAAATGTGATAGAAGGAACTTATGTACCAATAGGAAGTAAGGGTCTCCAGATAGTGGTCATAGTTCATGAGCACCCGTGCTAAGTTAAAAAAAAAAAAAAAAGTATATAGTTTATAACCAGCAAACTAAATGTTGACCACATCAAAGCAAAATTGATCACATGAAAATTCTGCATTTTAAAAAGTTATTTTCACTTCAGCAACAATTTCAAATATGCCAAGCTTATCCTAGTACATCCTGTACCCATTGATAGAAAAATAATTTTATGAGTCTACAAAGATTTCTTAAGGCAGTTATCTAAATCTTCATTTTTATTCTCCCCAGAGAAAATAAGGTGAATAGTTTTGGGGAAATTTCTATGATACGGAAATTGGAATAAATGACTATATACATAGATTTTGAGAGTTCTGAGCCATTTAGCTACCTTTTCCAAAGACAGATTTTGAAGTTTTTCTTTACTGTTCAGAGAAAATGTTCTTGATTTTTTTTTTTTTTTTTGGCAGTGACTTCTTTTGCTAAAAAATTGGTTATTAATCCATAGTCCTTACTGTCATATTTAGGATTTAGATGCTGCTGCTGCTGCTAAGTCGCTTCAGTCGTGTCCAACTCTGTGTGACCCCACAGACGGCAGCTCACCAGGCTCCCCCGTCCCTGGGATTCTCCAGGCAAGAACACTGGAGTGCGTTGCCATTTCCTTCTCCAATGCATGAAAGTGAAAAGTGAAAGTGAAGTCACTCAGTCATGTCCGACTCTTCGAGACCCCACGGACTGCAGCCTACCAGGCTCCTCCATCCATGGGATTTTCTAGGCAAGAGTACTAGAGTGGGGTGCCATTGCCTTCTCCGGGATTTAGATGAGGTTGTCACAAAAAGGAATTCACAAATAATTGCATATGCTCAGCTGCATCTGACCTTTGTGACCCTGGGGACTGTAGCCTGCCAGGCCCCTCTGTCCTTGGGATTGTTCAGGTCATACTGGAGTGGGTTGCCATTTCTCCTCTAGGGGATCTTCCCTACCCAGAGATCAAACGTGCATTTCCTGCATCTCCTGCAGTTCAGGTGGATTCTTTATCATTGAGCCACCGAGGAAGCCCTCACAAATAATTCCTTAAGTTGGAATGATTTGTTCAGTTTTGTATTTTATTTAAAAAATTTAAAAAGCGACTGATGGTGGTGAATGCTTTAAGTGGACAGCGGTAAGGGAAGCTGAGCAGTCTTAACACTCTGACTTGCAGTGCAGGAGCAGAATTCCCCGGAACAGCAGTTGGTTGATGGCTTTAGTCTATATAGACAGCATGAGGTCCATAAAACCCACATGTGATTTTAAAACTTTTAACTTTAATGACCTTCCTGTGTCATAACTCAGGCAGGCCGGAACAAAACCCATACTGTTAGCAGTACTGACTAGTGAAGAAAACAAGGACACTGGGATCCCGTGGAAACATGAGAGTGAGCCCAGGAAAGCTATAGGGCTGGCTGCTTATCGGGGACTGGTATGGGAGTAACCTGGAAAGTCCACAGATAGCATCCAGGTGCTGGGAGCATGCCAACAAGCAGAGGGACAGGAGGTTTTAGAGAATCTGACAGTTTAAAGCAGCATTCCAGCCAGGCCTAGGAATAAAACAGATAAAATACATCTTACTGACACAAGGAACAAGATTTTGTTTGTTTATTTTATATTTAACATGTATATATAATATATATCCACAATCTGTCTATATCTATATATCTGTGTATGCATACACAGAAACTAAACCAATAAAACAAAAGAACTATAGACATAATGTCAGGATAAGTGAGCTGTCCTTGGTTTAGGAAGGTAGACCCAGAAGCCTAGGCACATGGCCTCAGGGGTGTGAAACACTCAACCTTCCCACTAATGCTAATACTGTGAGCACTAGATCTCATAGAATAAGACTTAATTTCACCTTACTCATCAGTGTTTTGTCTATAGAGGCACTCCTTGTGGTAGGTGGGATTGGCTTAGAGAGTAGGTAAGATTTAGCTTCTAGATGAAGAGCTCTGGTAGCTAGATGTATGATGTATTTGTCCCTCATTTGATAAAGACCTCATTTTGGTTAGTCATAGGTAAAGCTCACCAACTCATTCTATTATAGACCTTGTTTGGGATAGGATCTATAATAATACAAGCGAATACTTACCTATGATGAGTGTTTGAATTATCTTTGAAAATATTTTAAAAATAATCTTTATGTTATCCTTTTATCTAATACTTTATTCATTAATATTTTTAAAGTGATTAGTTATTTGATACATCTGCATAAAACTGGGGCTTCCCATGTGGTATTAGTGGTAAAGAACCTGCCAGCCAGTACAGGAAACAAAAGAGACGCGGGTTTGATCCCTGTATTGGGAAGATCCCCTGGAGAAGGAAATGGTAACCCACTCCAGTATTCTTGCCTAGAGAATGCCAACTTGAACAACTTCATGCAAAACTATTTTTCAAAACCATATATATATAATACACACACACACACGCACACACACACACACATATATATAAAATAGGTATATAAAATTTTTAAGAAAATAAAGTACAGTTTACAGATTATAGGTGCCTATTTTACTCCCTTAAGAAAGATAAAATATCTGCATGCAGGAAAATCGAAAATCTTTAATCAGGGTTCTGCGAGAAGTTCTATTATTAAAAATAATCATTTGTCAGCACAAACTCACCCCTAGGTTTTATTATAACTGTCATTATATAATGTATATTCCCTGTTTGCCCTAAAGGAAAGAGTTAAATTTATATACACTCATAAAAGTACAAGCATACTGTCATTGACTGGGAGGCAACACTTACTGTAATAGAGGCACAAAAGTCATAAAAATGAACAAAGAAGATGTGCATATATATGTTCTTCCTGACGATAGAGGCAAATTATAAAATTCACTAGACTGCTCTCTTTTGTCAATTCATATCATTGATTGCTAAAATCCAGAGATGTTTATTCATTATTTTTGGATTCTTGACAGTTATTCTTCATTTTGTTTAGGTATACATAATATACTCCCCCAGAAAACTGCATGGTGAGTCAATCATTTTCAGTAAACATTACTTTTCTATTGAAAATATAACTTCCTCCAGATGTTGGGTTAAAACCAAAATTGGCATTTAACCAGTCTAGACCTAAAATGTGAAGATATCAAAGTGGAAGCTTATTTTTTCTTAACCCTGGCTGCTTCTACTACAGATCTTTTAAAACCAGGATTGGAAGGAGTTTGAAGAATAATATTATTTTAAAAAGCATTACACTTCTATCCATAGACATATATGGGAATTATCAGGGTTTTTATCCAGTGATGAATCTTATTTTCTGAGGATGAGAGATGCATAGTCTCATATTATCAGCCTTCTTTCTGATGCTCCGCTCCACTTGCTTTCATTTTCACTGTCAACTATTCCATACGATTCTATTTTTAAAAAATCCATGATGACTCATCTTCAGAAACGTGACCATTCAGACTTATATCTCAATTACATGAGATAAGTGAAAGAATTTTAATGAAAAATGTAGATAATCCAGAAATCAATTTATTTGACTTACAGGTCTGTTTGTAACTTTTTAATACAACAGTGTGGAGAGGTGAGTTTTGTGTGCACAAGCTAACAAAGGGAGGTCAAATCAAAATGTGTTAAAAATTACTCACAAATCAATCACACATCTACATGCATGTGAGCATACACACAAATACCAGTTCTAGAACTGACCCAGAATAAGTATACTGCTTCTTAACAAGCAGACCTTTTGTTCAATGTTATAGCCAAACTACCTGATCCAGAACATGCCTTACTGATCGGTACTTAGTTATTTGTTGACTGAATAAAGAAATGGATTTAAGTTGGATACAATGTAAAATTTGTGAAGAATTTGAAATTTTGAACAATAACTCCAAGCTTCCTAACATTGTATCTGCCCTCCCTCTCTTCCTTCCCCACCTCGGCCTGGCCAGATACTGGACATGTCCTCTCTTCTCCTCTGGTTCTTTTTGTTGTTGTTCTCTGGTTCTTAAAGATCTATGTGTAGGGCCTTTAAGATTGATTTGTGAGCCTGAACTATCAGAAAGTTTTATAGATCTAACACTTCAAACAAGGGATGTTAAAACCAAATCAATTGACTTAAAAATAAATTATATCCTTTGTCTAAAATTTTCCCAGGGATAAAGTAACAAACCAATATCTGGAATGTCCCTAATCTTACTAGAATAGGATGGTTTTTGTGGTTGTTTAGTCACTAAGTCGTGTCTGACTCTGCGACCCTTTGAACTGTAGCATGCCAGTCTCCTCTGTCGTTCACTATTTCCCAGAGTTTGCACAAATTCATGCCCATTGAGTTGGTGATGCTATCTAACAGTCTTATCTTCTGCTACCCTTTTCTCCATTTGCCATTAATCTTCCCCAGAATCAGGGTCTTTTCCAATGAGTTAACTCTGCATCAGGTGGCCAGAGCATTGGAGATTCAGCTTCAGCATCAGTTCATCCAATGAATATTCAGGGTTGATTTCTTTTAGGATTGACTGATCTGATCTCCTTACTACTGTCCAAGGGACTTTCAAGAGTCTCCTTCAGCACCATAATTCAAAAGCATCAGTTCTTTGGTGCTCAGCTTTCTTTATGATCCAACTTTCATGTCTGTACAGGACTACTGGAAAAACCATAGCTTTGACTGTACGTACCTTTGTTGGCAAAGTGATGTCTCTGCTTTTTAATACGCTGTCTAAGTTGGTCATAGCTTTTCTTCTAAGGAGCAAGCATCTTTTAACTTGATGGCCGAGTCCCTGTCTACATTGATTTTGGAGCCTAATAAAGTAAAATCCAGCACTGCTTCCACTTTTCTCCCCTTCTATTTGCCATGAAGTGATGGGGCTGGATGCCATGGTCTTAGTTTTTTGAATGTTGACTTTTAAGCTAGCTTTTTCTCTCTCCTCTCCAATCCTCATCAAGAGTCTCTTTAGTTCCTCTTCACTTGCGGCCATTAGAGTTGTATCTGCATACCCGAGGCTGTTGATATTTCTCTTTGCAATATTGATTCCAGCTTGTGATTCATCCAGTGTGGCATTTCACATGTTGTACTCTGTAAGTAAGTTAAATAAGTAGAGTGACAATATACAACTTTGTTGTACTCCTCTCTCAATTTTGAACTGGTCTGTTGTTCCATGTCTGGTTCTAACTGTTGCTTCTTGAGCCGCATATGATTTCTCAGGAGATAGGTAAGGTGGTCTGGTACTTTAAAATCTCTTTAAGAATTTTCCGCAGTTTATTGTGACTCACACAGCCAAAGACTTTTAGCTTGGTCAATGCAGAAAAAAGATATATTTTTCTGGACTTCGTTTGCTTTCTGTTTGATCCAATGAATTTGGCAATTTGATCTCTGGTTCCTATGCCTTCTCTGAACCCAGCTTGGACATCTCAAAGTTCTCATTTCATGTAATGCTGAAGACTAGCTTGAAGGACTTTGAGCATTACCTTGCTGGCATGTGAAACGAGTACAGTTATATGGTAGTTTATACATTCTTTGGCATCGTCTTTCTTTGGGATTGAAATGAAAACTGACCTTTTCCAGTCCTGTGGCCACTGCTGAATTTTTCAAATTTGCTAACATAGTGAGTGTACTTCAACAGTATCATCTTTTAGGATTTTGAATAGCTCAGCTGGAATTCCATCATCTCCACTAGCTTTGTTCATGGTAATGCTTCCTAAGGCCCACTTGACTTCACACTCCAGGATGTCTGGCTCTAGGTGAGTGACCACACCATTGTAGTTTTCTGGGTCATTAGGACCTTTTCAATATAGTTCTTCTGTGTATTCTTGCCACCTCTTTTTAATCTCTTCTGCTTCTGTTAGATCCTTGCCATTTCTGTCAATTACCTTGCCCATTCTTGCATGAAATGTTCCCTTGATAGCTCCAATTATCTTAAAAAGATCTCTAGTCTTTCCGATTCTGTTGTTTCCTCTATTTCTTTACGTTGTTCATTTAAGAAGGCCTTCTTAAGCCTTCTGGGATGCTTATTTTCAGTTAAATGCTAAAATGTGTCCATTCACAAATTTTTGTAAGTTTTATTTCCATTCGTTTTAATAAATCTTACCTCCACCATGATGACTTTTTTGTTCTTGTTTTGCCACTGAATAATAATTCATGACATGTGTTTTATGTACCTACTTCAGATAAAACAATGAGTTCTGTGCTGTGAGGAATAGAAGGATTTGGTAGACCTGATTTTGCCTGCCTAAGGAAGCTGCACCATCGTGCATAGTTTGTGGGGCTGATGTTAGAGCCTGTGGCATTTACCAGGTGTGTGTGTCTTTGGACCAGCAGCTTGGTCTCTTAGTCTTCCTTATTGATGAAATGGGGATAATTCATGGGTACAGCACAGAGTTTGGGGATAATGGCACCCCACTCCAGTACTCCTGCCTGGAAACTCCCATGGATGGAGGAGCCTGGTAGGCTGCAGTCCATGGGGTCGAGAAGAATCAGACATGACTGAACGACTTGACTTTCACTTTTTACTTTCTTGCATTGGAGAAGGAAATGGCAACCCACTCCAGTGTTCTTGCCTGAAGAATCCCAGGGATGGGGGAGCCTGGTAGGCTGCCGTCTATGGGGTCGCACAGGGTCAAACACAACTGAAGTGACACAGATGCAGCAAACCTTTTTATATATGGAAATTTTAACAAACTATAGAATACCACATAACTATTAAATATCCCAGAAACACTTAGAAAATAAGTCTATACCCATAAAGTGTTTTAGTTTTTATTGTAGGGGAAGCATCTTGTTGCTGCTGCTACTTAGTCACTCAGTTGTGCCCAACACTTTGAGACCTCTTGGACTATAACCCTCCAGGTCCCTGTGTTCATGGGATTCTCTAAGCAAGAATACTGCAGTGGATTGCCATTACCTTCTCTCAAAAGTATCTTAGAGGCACAGTATTAACAATAGCATGTATTTACTGGGCATGTATCATATGCCAGGTGCATTTTGCTTTAAATTCGGATAGTCATTCCTAAAACTCTGTGAAGTTAGGATGAGTAGAGCTCTACTCTGAAGATTAGGATATGGAGGCTAAAAACACTTCACTTGACCACACTCTTCCAGCCAGAATTCCAGTGGAGAAGCACAGATTCAGACCTAGTCTGGCTTCATGGCTCTGCCTCTCATGGGATAATATTTTGGAAATTAGTTACTTTTGCCTATACTCTGGAGAGGTGGCTTTTAAAAATCCAACCTTGGAACATGTGTGGAGTTCTCTCAGTGGGGATAGGATTCTGACAAGGGCTTTCCCAACTCAGGGAATTGAGTGCGGGAACTTTCAGTGGTGGGAAGGCACTGGCAGGTTTTGGAATGACTGGTGTACTTGTTTGGTGAGAATGGGAGGGAATGAATGATAGGTTCTCATAGTTTGTTAGGTCAGATCATGGAGTCATACAGGTCAGTGAATGGAATTTGATTTAGTGGAAAATGGTCCCATAACCTGTGCTGTGTGGCACTTGCAATGACAGAACCAACTTCAAATTCAGAGATGGGGCAGAGCCTAAGGACCAGTAATGCGGAAACACAGCTGAGCCTACCAACCGAGATGTAGCCAGAGTGGAAGCAGAACCGGGCCTCAGGAAGGTGGTAACTGGAAGGAAGTTACTCAGCAAGACCGACTGCAAGAATCTGAGCCCAAGAGAGATTCTAAATTCAGAACTGTCAAGGTGCAAAGTAACGGAAACCTTCAAGCCCAAACAGCAGTTTTTCTAGGTTGCAGCCTGTTTGTGGAACCACTGCTTGCTCTCAGTGGTGGTGGGGGAGTGGAAGGATTCTGGGGTTTACAAATGGGATGGATGTAAAAAGGAGGGGAAAAGATAGAGCAGTATTTGTTGAAAAATTGCTGTGATCATAGGGTAAGAATTGGATAGGGGACACGAGTTAGAAGGAGCAGTTTAAAAAGAAATCAAACAGTTTTGGCCAACTGAGCTACTTTACCATGGGAGGTGAAGAAACAGTGATTCTCATTTTCATTGGCTCACTATTGCTTCGTTTTCTTTTGAAAAATATGTCTCCTGTAATGTAGAAATAGTAATTTAAAGTAACTTCTTAAACATCATGATGAAGGATTCTTACTTACACTACTACTTTTGAATCATCCTCCAGAGTATATAGTGTGAAGTAGCCCCAGCACACATTTGGTCAGAATAAAGATGCTGTGTCTTTCTCAGACTTAGGAGGATATATTATTAGTTCCATTTCATTCTCAATTTCATGAGTCTCTATTGTACAGAACTCACAAATGCCACAATCCCACACCCCAGTTTTCATGAGCATGCAATCCCAATGATTAATAATGTTGCCGTGCTTGCTAAGGAATGAAAAGTTATGGAAAGCCAGGGTTTCTGGGTTCTAATTCTAGTGCCAGCTAGTTGTGTGACCTTGGTTTAAAATATTAGAGAGAGATTTGCCAACTGAAGCCAGAGAAAGCATTGGCAATCCTTGTTTACTTTCCTCAGTCAGTCAGTGAGAACGTGTACAGGATGAAGCCTATCTCTTGTTGCCAGCCTGTACTCTGACAAAGGCAATAGGCCTGTTCTAATAATCTCCTTCCTGTAACATTTATAAGACATAACTCAGCATTTAGAATGTTGTTTTTGACTGAGCTGAACTTACTTATTTGTATAGATTTGACCTTATTCTGCAATTCTGCTGGGGAAAATTAGAAAAGAGAAATATGAGGAAAAAAAGGAAAGAGAGGTGAAATAGATAATGACATAACAGCTTGTGGCAAATAACTTTTGGCCTCAGTTTCTACATCAGCGAAAGAAAGGAACTAAAGGACGTGATTGCTTTAGACACTTCCAAATGTGAACTTCTTAGATTCTGTATTTGAATATAACCAAAATGTCCTAATAAGGTGATTTAGGATAGTAAGGGAGAAGGCAATGGCACCCCACTCCAGTACTTTTGCCTGGAAAATCCCATGGACGGAGGAGCCTGGTAGGCTGCAGTCCATGGGGTTGCTAAGAGTTGGACCTGACTGAGCGACTTCACTTTCACTTTTCACTTTCATGCATTGGAGAAGGAAATGGTAACCCACTCCAGTGTTCTTGCCTGGAGAATCCCAGGGATGGGAGAGCCTGGTGGGCTGCCGTCTATGGGGTCGCACAGAGTTGGACACGACTGAAGCGACTTAGCAGCAGCAGCAGCAGCAGGATAGTACGAGTCCAGTTTCAACCACTGATTCTTAGATGAAATGGGAAACTAATATCTTTAAAGTCAGAAGACTGGATCAGCTCATATTAAAGCACATAATCTTTTAAAAATTATTTATTATGAGTACAGTTAGGGAGCAAAGATTTATTAAAAAGTACTGGTAATAAAATTAGCCTGCTGCTTGGAAACTTTCCAAAGAATCATTAATTTTTCAGCCATCCAGTATGCCTATAGATACACATCGTCATCTGTCTGGGATAGTTTAATTCTAATGCTGATGGAGTGGTTTATGAAGACAAGATGATATTTCATGGGGTTTTTCTTTGTATCCCTTTGAGTTTATGATCTTGTTCTTATGCACAAACATACACACTCAAAACCCAACAAACAT
The DNA here is from genome assembly GCF_003369695.1 of Bos indicus x Bos taurus. Lineage (NCBI taxonomy): Eukaryota > Metazoa > Chordata > Mammalia > Artiodactyla > Bovidae > Bos > Bos indicus x Bos taurus. The sequence goes on along the minus strand of NC_040085.1, from coordinate 34,559,125 downwards.
ACATTTCAAAAAATAGTCTTCAAGTTTTTTTTCCTAGCAGCCAAATTTCCATCCATATCTTCATTTTCCTATGAAATAAAATACAGAAAAACTACTCAGGTGCAATATACTCATCATCAGACAGTCAGATGGCAAATATTGAGTGTAGCTCAGATAAAGAAACTCAGCCCAAATCAGTAACAGCTGTAATGGAACTCCCACTCTGAACTCCAGGACACAGGCATCCAGGGAATCAAATGCTCTTGCATAATGGACAGTGATTTCAGTAAATGACCACTCATCGAAAGAAAATGGATTTCTTAAATGATAGCAGAAAAAAATAGGGGAAGGGTTAAAATAGCAAGATCCAAACTAAAGTATATAGAACTGCTGTACTCCTACCTGAAAATAAATGGAGAAGGAAATGGCAGCTGACTCCAGTATTCTGGCCTGGAGAATCCCATGGACAGAGGAGTCTGGCAGGTTGCAGTCCATGGGGTCACAGAGTTGGACATGACTGAGCGACTAACACTGCCTGAAAATAAATACAATGTGTGTGTGTTACTCGCTCAGTTGTGTCCGACTCTTTGTGACCCCATGGACTGTAGTCCACCAGGCTCCTCTGTTCATGGGATTTCCGAGGCAAGAATACTGGAGTGTGTTGCCATTGCCTTCTCAGGGGATCTTCCTGACCCAGGGATCGAACTTGTATCTACCACATTTCAGGCAGATTCTTTACTGTCTAAGATACCAGGGAAGCTCAAATAGAATGCTTGATTTCATTTTATCTGTGACTTTACTATTGGGAAAGTATGGGGTATTTGCATATTTTCTTCATGATTAGTAAATAAATATTTATTGAACACCTAATATATAGAAAACAATGGAAAGTTCTATAGATGCAATAAAGTATAAGAAAACCATATTCTCATATAAACAAGTAAGTTACAATCCTATGAAATCTCTGATGAATGATTCTGGATGAGTTCATGTCAATAAACTGTGTGTGGAAGATCATGAACTTATGGTCCTTCAGATAACTTAAATTTCAATAATATGGGATTGCTTAAATAAATTCATATGCATTCAATGGAATATAATGACACTATTAAAATGTTTTTGATGAATAGTTAATGATAAAGTATTTAAAATTGAATATATTTTTCTTCCTGTATTATAAATTGCATGTGTGTATATGTGTGTACATAGGAAAAATCAGAAATATTTCAAAATGTTGATAGTATTGAGACAGAGATGACAGTTCTTTTTACCTTTGATATTTTCCAAAATCTTTCTGATGATCATATTTATTTCAAAAAAGGAGCTATTTAAAAATTTAACAAATAATAAAAATATATTATTCATTTTCCATATTATTTATTTATATCAAATAATGAGACAAAAGACTAAGATAGAATAGCTAGGGAGGAGGTAAGAAAACTAGGAGAGTTGAAGTCTTGAAATATTGTTTTTAGAGTAATTTAAGAATAAACTCCAAATGACTATAACTCTTTCAAAAATGAAGTATATTTTCCTATTGGAACAGAAAATATAACTTGAGTCCTTTTGTAATTACTGTTGTTGATGTTATTTCTACCTCAGCTGCTTTCTTTCCTCTTACAGATAAAATAATTTCTTCAATAAAGATAGAGTTTATTGAAAAAGGACAAATGGAAATTGATTTTTTACCTCATGAGTATTCCATAAAAAAGAAGACCTTAGTAGACATTTTTAGAAATATGCTTACAACTTCTTTTGATCTTGTTTGTTTTATTTTCCAGTCTGTCAAGGAATAGTTATGAACATGTTGTAATATTAAGGTCTGTGGGAGACCTGACTTTGAGTCTGTTTCTGTTGCTTTCTATTTTTGTCTTAATTCTCAGGAGACACTAGATTGTAACATATATAAAATGTATAATAACGCAGAAACCCTCCCTTGGAGATTAATATGAGATCAAACTTGGGGAAAGGGTTAGAACCATCCAATAAGATGCCAAAGACACCCTTTATTTAAATTAAATGCTATTAAAGTATTTTGTGAAGACTCAGAGGAGCAATATGTTTTAGGTGGATTGTGAAGAAGTGAGAACATCACAATATATATCCCGAACAGCAGTTGCACTTGGTAGAGATGTTTTAATAGAAAAGCACAGAAAGCAAAAATGTTTATCCCCAGGCAGAGACGAGGCTTAGTGACTTCTGAGCTGGTACTGGCGGGCTACAGTCCATAGGGTTGCAGAGTCAGACATAACTCAGGACTGAACATGCATACAGTCAGAAATCATTCTAATAGGTTAAAGGCTGATAAAAAGGCAAAAGGAAAACTACCTACCCAAGCTGTCTGGAGGCAGAATTTAAAAGTATGTATATTTTGAAATATGTTTTGAGTCAAAAATAAAAGGTCTCCTCTGATATGTATTCAATAAGTAATAATTATAGTATTAGTTTAGTTTGGAAGGTGTCATATTGTGCTTAATTTCTTTATAAACCTCTTCTGGTTTGCATCTTAAAATTTTAAGTATATTTAATAAATTAACATTAAACATTCATGGTTCTCATTTCAACACATATTTTAGATGATAAAAATACTCAAGATGCAAAAATGAATGAGACTGTGTGTTTTGAAAACACTGGATTGGTTTTCCTCCTTGTGCTGCAGAGAGATCCATTCAGCTAGGTGGCCAAGAATCGACTTGGAAAGGGTGAGGATTCTGAGAGAGGGTCTCTAACTATCTCAGTGTGCACCTTAGGCCAATCTCTGGACTTTAAATTCAATGAGGAGGTGTTTTCTTGGTATGTTATCTGGTTATCAAAAATGAGATCACACTAGGCAGAACTGGATATAACTTAGAGAAAAATCATTGTCCCTTCTGGCAATGCTCACATAATTCCAGGAATTCTGCCTTGCTGCTAAAGGCAGGGACAGTGACCATTACAAAGACATAGTCTCAATAAGACTATGGTGAGACAGAAATTTAGTCATATTTATTTGTGATTTAAACAGTGAAGTAAAAAGTGAAAAAAAATCAGCCAACAAATCATATTTTGACTTATGCAACATCTAAGGATTGCTGTGATTTTGCTTTTTCTTCATCAGATTTTCAGTTTTGCTGGTGGGTTTTTTAGAGGTACTAGAAATACAGGTTTAACGACAAGTCTACATTTCTTGCAATAGTAATTTTCTTTTTATAGTGCATAGCCTTTGTATGCTTGATGCTATTGATTCTGTAGAAAGTGACAGAAGTGTTAACATACAGAGCTGGCTTGCCAAACATACACAACTGTATCTTATAGCTACTTCTGCTAGCATGGGACTTTTTATTTTCACCGAGAAGTCACAGAAAAGAAAAGAAAATGCTGTCTAGTCTTTAATTTCTTGCTTAGGAATGCCCACTAGATAGTTTTAGAAAACATTTTATAGAACCAACTCTGCTAGGGTATAGGTAAGGGTGGCTGGGAATGGGAATCAGTAAAATTTAGAAAAGCAGGAAGAGTTGCTGATTTACAGTTAATGGATTCTAGTTGGAATATGCTGAAGCCAGTAGGACATCAAGAAAATGATACTAAGCAATAAATTAAAAATACATGCTGATAACTTAAAAGTGGGTTTAAGAGTTGAGAAACAGGTTAGAGGGATAGTTATATTCATCAGGTTGGGTTCCCATAAAAAACATACCACAGATAAAGTGCTTCTTTTCTTTCAGTTCTAGAGGATGGAAGTCTGAGCTCTGGGTGCTAATACTGTCCGTTTTCTGGTGAATGCCCCCTTCTGTACTCGTAGATAGTTTCCCTCTCTGCACGTGCCCACATTGTCTTTCCTTGGCACATATGGGTGGAGAGAGAGCTCTCTGGTGTTTTTATTTAAGGACACTGATATGTTGGATCAGAGCCCCACTCTTATGTACTCATTTAACCTTGATTATATCCTTATGGGCCCTCTCTCCAGTTACATTGAGTTAAGGATCCAACATATGAATTTTGTGGGGGGAGACAATTCAGTTTGTAACAGAAACCAAAGCCAGGGAGGAGGTAGAATCATCAGTGCTTTAAATATAAAGAAATGAGACCCAAAGGAAAAGTCTGGCAGTCAGGAATAATGAGGACTAAATAAAAAATTATTGACTCTAATAATAAGATATCATAATAAGAGAAGATCTGGAAGAGCGAATGTTTTTGTTGTTCAGTCACTCAATCATGTCTGACTCTTTGTGACCCCATGGACTGCAGCATGCCAGGCTTCCCTGTCCTTCACCATCTCCTGGACCCTGCCCAGACTCATATCCATTGAGTCAGTGATGCCATCCAACCATCTTGTCCTCTGTCATCCCCTTCTTCTCCTGCCCTTAATCTTTCCCAGCATCAGGGTCTTTTCCAATATATTGGCTGTTTGCATCAGGTGTCCAGTTGGAGCTTCAGCTTCAGCATCAGTCCTTTCAATGAACATTCAGGATTGATATTCCATAGGATCAACTGGTTGGATCTCCTTGCAGTCCAAGGAACTCTCAACATCCATACATGACTGCTGGAATAACAATAGCTTTGACTATATGCACCTTTGTTGGCAAAGTAATGTCTCTAATTTTTAATATGCTGTCTAGGTTTGTCATAGTTTTTCTTGCAAGAAGCAAGTGTCTTTTAATTTCATAGCTACAGTCACCATCAGCAGTGATTTTGGAGCCCAAGAAAATAGTCTGTCACTATTTCCATTATTTCCCCATCTATTTGTTATGAAATGATAGAACTGATGCCATAATCTTAGTTTTTTGAATGTTGAGTTTTAAGACAGCTTTTTCACTCTCCTCTTTCATCTTCATCAAGAGGCTCTTTAATTCCTCTTCGCTTTCTGCCATAAGAGTGCATATCTGATGTTACTGATATTTCTCCTGGAAATCTTGATTCCAACTTGTGTTTCATCCAGTCTGGCGTTCTGCATGATGTACTCTGCATATAAGTTAAATAAGCAAGATGACAATATACAGTCTTGATGTACTCCTTTCCTATTTGACTTAAAAGGCAAATGTGTAAAGCAATAATTTTAAAACTGTACTGATGGGTTTATAATATATAAATTTGTATGACAATTGGAGCAAGTTTTTTTTTTTTTTTTTTGTACTTTGAAATTTAGTTGACTCTAAACATTCAGTCCATAACATTTAACAATTCAGATAACCAGGAGGGAAAGGGCAATGCAATTTAAAGGAGTAAAAGAATCACAGCTAAGTCCTGTGAGAACTGGAATGTTTGGAAATAGAAGGGAAGAGACTGAGAGACAAATAAAAAACATAAATGAAGGAGCATAGTTTTATCATTTTATTTCATGTGAAAAAAAATGATGATTTTCTTTTAATACAGATACATGGTTTATAACTATGCTTGATTGCTGGTATTATCAAATTGCTGCTAAGTCGCTTCAGCTGTGTTTGACTCTGTGCGACCCCATGGACGGCAGCCCACCAGGCTCCCCTGTCCCTGGGATTCTCCAGGCAAGAACACTGGAGTGGGGTGCCATTGCCTTCTCCGATTATCAAATTAAAACTATCTAATTATACAATTTATATGTATTTTCTGACTGAAAATATTTTTGACATATTTCTGAAAATGCTTTTCTGACTCTGAGGTTTGCATGACATTCTAACCCAAGCCAGATCTGAATTAGGTCTGTGCTGATTCTGTGATTAGCAGATATCAGAAACTGAATATTTTTAGCCTTGGCTCTCTCAGTCATGAGAGTTGGCCTGTGCCTGGCCACAGTGTTCATGCTTATCTCATTTGTCAACACATGGTATAGTTATGGTATGTATATGGTATATTAAACATAAATTAAAAATCTGATTATATATTATTTTAGGAAAAGTCTGTCTAGATTTTATGGCATTAAAATTATTGGAGTTTATTCATATTATTCCATGTTTTTTCTTGGTCTGGTATAACAGATACGTATTTAATGCTTAAATTACTCAGATGATCTAGTTCAGACTTTTTTTAAGAAATATTATGTTAAAGTGGGACCAAATGTAATTTCTGATTCTGCACATGAAAATCAGTCATTATTACCATGGTTGTAGCAATGGTTATTTTTAAAGGACACCAGTGATACAGCAGTAACTTTACATTTAGCTTCTGCAAAGAATTACATTTGACACAATTTTAAAGTGTAAAATAATCTTGTTCCAAACTTGTTTAAAAATCACTTTGCTTCTTTGAAACTGAAGATATTACTATTCATGGAAATGAGGGCATATTGTAGGCAGTATATTTTCATACCATTGTAAGGACCATTAAAATTATGTGTATTTAATTAAATTTTTTAGCAATTGTGATGGTTAGTGGTAAGGTATAAATTATTTTTGAATTACTAAGATTATGAATATGAAATTTAGCTTTAGAAAATATATACTATTATGCTGTTTATTATTGTTCAGTCATTAAGTCATGTCTGGTTCTTTGTGACCCCATGGACTGCAGCATGCCAGGCCTCCCTGTCCCTCACTATCTCCAGGAGATTGCTCAAGTTCATGTCCATTGAGTTAGTGATGGCATCCAACCATTTCATCCTCTGTCGCCCTCTTCTCTTCTTGCCTTCCATCTTTCATAATATCGGGGTCTTTTCCAATGAGTTAGCTGTTTGTATCAGGTGGCCAAAGTATTGGAGCTTCAGCATCAGTCCTTCCAATGAATATTCTTTAGTTCTTCCAATACTTTAGGATTGATAGGTTTGATCTCCTTGCTGTTCAAGGGACTCTCAAGATCTTCTCCAGCACCACAGTTTGAAAGCATCAATTCTTTGGTGCTCTGCCTTCCTTATGGTCCAACATTCACATCTGTGCATGACTATTTGAAAGACCATAGCTTTAACTATATGAGCCTTTGTTGGCAAAGTGATGTCTCTGCTCTTTAAAATGCTGTCTAGATTTGTCATAGCTTTCCTTCCAAGAAGCAAGCGTCTTTCTAATTTCATGGCTACAGTCACCGTCCACAGTGATTGTAGAGCCCAAGAAGAGAAAATCTGTCACTGCTTCCACTTTTCCCCTTCTTTTTGCCATGAAGTGAAGGGACCAGATGCCACGATCTTAGTTTTTTTAATACTGATTTGTAAGGCAGCCTTTTTACTCTCCTCTTTCACCCTCATCAAGAGGCTCTTTAGTTCCTATTCACTTTCTGCCATTAGAGTGATTTCATGTACGTATCTAAGGTTATTATGCAGTTAACAGTTTTTATTGTATGTATTCATGATGAGGATGAAATAATTTTCTACGAAGAATGACCATTCTTTTAGATGTTTAGAGCTACTGATACCATCCATATATGTACTACAAATAAAGTAAGTAAATTGAGGTTTTGTTTTGTTTGCTCACTTGTTTTTAATCCCACTGCTTTTGCTTTGCCTCATATTTGCTCTGTGATAAACAGAAATTTCTGAGCTTTGGAACTAGGTATGTGGTTTATAACCAAAACTCGAACAAAGATTACTGGTCCATCTAATTTTTTAACTAGATTTCTCATCATCATTAAATGAATATGTAAACATGTTTTTATTAAGACTCTGCCATACACAAGACATTACAATATAAAGTCAACTTTAATTCTCAGACATAAATCTTCATTTAAAAGGCACTCAGTAAGTATGTTTTCCCATTTTAAACCACTGTGTGATTCTATATTTGCATTAATGGGCAGTAATGGCAATAGCATGTGGTACTTGGTGGTTATTGCCTTCTCTCTTTAGTGCTAATATTTTTGATTTATCATATTTAACAATAACAACTACAGGTAAAGTGAGGGATATAATTTATATCCATGTACAAATACTCAACTGATGCCAAGTAACTTGCTCTTGGGCATATCAGGAGGAAAGCACAGGGCCAGATTTTAAATCAAAGACTTCTTACTCTAGGGCCTCTGTACTTAACCTATTTTGAACTTTGAAAGAATTTCATAATGCAATAACCAGTTTTCATGCTTATTCATGGATAAACCTTGGAATCTCAGGGAGTTGTGAAAATGCCATTTCTGTATCAGCAACAACCAGTTCATTTCCTATGTCACCATTATTTGGCATCACCAATTCCCAATGCCTACTCTCCCTGCTTTGTATTTCTCTTCAGGCCACATCCTGGGTAGAAACTCATAAAAGCACCTGGCAAAAGAAAAGAGGAAAGGTGAGGAAGGAGAGGAGAGCAAATTCCTAGAGTCTCTTCATTCGGTCTTTGGTTCTTTTGACCACCAACAGAGTGATAGAAAGTGTAGGCAGAAGGGTGAACAGGCAAAGGGTCAGTGTTCAGATGTTTCACAGACTGTAATTAATGCGGTGGGGCTTCCCTGGTGGCTCAAACAGTGAAGAATCTGCCTGCATTGCAGGAGACCTGGGTTTGATCCCAGGGTTGGGAAGATCCCCTGAAGAAGGGAATGGCAACTCACTCCAGTGTTCTTGCCTGGAGAATTCCATGGACAGAGGAGCCTGGTGGCAGCCGTTGACTGCAGTTCTGTCCACGTTAACTCCTGCTTTTTATTACAGTCTTGCTGGCTTTCTGTCTTAAAATGCTTAAAATAGACTGAATCCAGTTCTTCTCTTGACATATAGCTGAGTCTTAGTTCATTCTCTAATGTACAAGAACCCACTACAGGGCTTCATCTGTTGTTTAGCTTTCTCTGTCTTATAAATGGCTTCCCAGGTGGCGCTAGTGGTAAAGAAGCTGTCTGCCAATACAAGAGACCTAAGAGACGTGGGTTGGTCCCTGAGTAGGGAAGATCCCCTGGAGAAGGGCATGGCTACCCACTCCAGTATTCTTGCCTAGAGAATCCCATGGACAGAGGAGCCTGGTGAGCTACGGCCCATAGGATTGCAAAGAATCGGGCATGACTAAAGCAGCTTAGCACGCACATATCTTATAAAAAGAGAAAAAATAGATTGAACTAAAATGGAGCTGTTTTATTCCAGAACCTCTCTCAGTAATTTGTGTGAGATGCCTTCATTAAAAACTCAAGGGCCTAAATACATGCATCAGGAAAGTATACCTTGAGGAGAACTTGTGAAAACAGGCTATGCAGTTCCTGTGTGAGTTCAGGAGGATAAGCATTTTTGAAATAAATGTGATAACTTAAACATGAATTCATTCAGTGTACTGTGAGCCTAAAAGGAACCAGATACTGTTCTAAGCACTCAGCCTCAAAGTGAACAACGTTAAAGACCTTGGCTTTATGGAGGTTCATTGAAGAAAATAAAGAGGCTGATCTAGGAACTAGAAGACACAAGAAACTTCACCTTTGAGGTTTTAAAGTAATTAGAAGCCCCAGACCCTCAGCTCTAGACCTGGAGCCCTCCTCCCACTACTCTTCTGGGTTGTCCAGACCCCACCAAAGACCTCTTGTTGGAACCAAAGGGGCTTTCCCAGGTGGCTTTTAGGAGTTTGCATTTCTATGCAAAGTATTTTCTCCCCACTATCTGTAACCTCTTCCCTTATGAATAATCATATAATTCTGTTTGCATTTATTTCAGGGTACAAATATACCATTTGTAGTAATTGTTTCATTATTCTCCTAAACCCAGTTGAGGTTTCCTTTTCACCATCATGCTGTTGTTGTTCAGTCGCTCAGCTGTGTCCAACTCTTTGCGACCCCATGGGATGCAGCACTCCAGGCTTCCCTGTCTTTCCCGATCTTCTGAAGCTTGCTCAGTCTCATGCCCATCGACTCAGTGATGCCATCCAACCATCTCGTCCTCTGTTGTTCCCCTTCTCCTCCTGCCTGCAATCTTTCTCAGCATCAGGGTCTTTTCCAATGAGTCAGCTCTTCACATCAGGTGGCCAAAGTATTGGAGCTTCAGCTTCAGCATCAGTCCTTTCAATGAATACTTTACCATCGTAACAGTTATTCAAAGGCAAGAACTGTGTCTTAAACATCTAAATATTCCCTCCAAGGGCCTAGTACAGATCACATACTTTCATTAACTCAGGCTATTCATAAATCAGGCTACTGTATTCTTTGACAGATATCAGTAAACACATGATGCTTCAATTGTTCACAGTACACTTGATGGACATAACTTTCAAATCCTTTCCACTATCATCTTCTTTATTTCTGTTGGTAGCACACTGCTGTACTTGAGACTGCTGCTGGGTTTTCGTATTATCATTATTAAATGTTCAGTGTAAGGATCCAAGCAGGTTGTTTTTTTCTCTTTGACCATGACAGAGTTGTTAAATGTCATTGATTGACACTGCAGATTTCAAATGTGTTTTAAGGTGGAAAGCTCTGTTGGCAGAAATTCACCTGTGTAAATAATACATCATAAGTAGCACCCTGCCTAGTTTTCCTTGGCTTTTGATGTGTATAGGCCTTTAATCTATGGCTTTCGTTCTTGTTTACAGTGTATACCAAGTCATGAACGTATTCCTTTTTGAAAAATAAAGTGTATCTAGCACATGATCCCTGCCCCTGCTCTAATCTTTTCTAATCTATGAAAACATGAAATGTTTTCAAACCAAATATTGAGTCTATCTGACCACAAAATGGAGATTTCCTTTTTAAATAAAAGTGTGTGTTGATGGGTTTTATGGTACACAGTTTAAATTGCTTCCCAACTATTAAATATGAACACTTAAATACATTTCAGGCTTAGCCATTAGCTCTTAGTGGCATCAGAATATTTTGTCCTTTTATTTCCACAAATATTATTAAACAGAGCCAACAGTAACTTAGAATTGATTCATCTATATGAAACATTTGTCACAGAATTTGAAAGATTTTACAATAGTAATATAAAGCCAAGATATTTCATTTAAATACTGAACTTGGTGTTGCATAGTTGACTAATAAAAATGATTATTCTGTTCTGGAAAAAAATCAATTTTAGTTGGCCCAGATCATTTAGATCATTGTCTGGTACCTACTTTTCTTAGTACTCTTCTACTGGTGAATTAGATTAAATTTAGAAAAGATTGCTTTACATTTAAAAATAAACCTTAAATAAAGCCTAAACCTGCATATCTCTGGTGATACAAAGCAGTTATTGGGTCATCTTTCTTATTGGTCCTGCATTGTGACTCTCATGGTATCTTTATTTCTCTCTACAGATTTGGTCCCACTGTATAATCTTTGTAATCTCCAGTCAGATTGGCTGGGAGAGCCCATCTGATTAGCTTTGTTAATTAGAATCAATGTGATTGTTTCACATTGATCTTTCAGGCAATTAAAAACATGTGCCATTTAGGAAGCACATATTTTATTACAGTTGTTAGTCCATGACTACAAGTTTGAAATATACAAATTGTACATTTTATATCTAGAAAGTAAATTAAAGGCTACTCTCATCTGCTAATTGCTGCTGTTCAATTGCTCAGTTGTGTCCTACTTCTTGCGACCCCATGGACTCCAGCATGCCAGGCTTCCCCTGTTGTCCACTATCTCCTGGAGTTTGCTCAGATGCGTGTCCATTGAGTCCGTGATGCTATCCAATCATCTCATCCTCTGCCACCCCCTTCTCCTCCTGCCCTCAATCTTGCCCAGCATCAGGGTCTTTTCCAATGTGTCGGGTCTTTGCATCAGGTGGCCAAAGTATTGGAGCTTCAGCTTCAGCAACAGTCCATCCAATGAATATTCAAGATTGATTTCCTTTAGGATTTACTGGTTTGATCTCCTTGCTAATGATTTTGTAAAAATCAAAAGTGTTTAAAAACTAGTCTTATAACTGTTAAACCTGAACATGATTATATTTTTGATAACTGTTATTTTCTCACTGGTGATATTAACCCCAGCATTTAGTCTGTGACATATTTTCTAAATATTTCAAATATTTGGACTTTATCTTAGTTCTTTTGATTATGTTTGCTATTAGAACTTTGTATGAACAAATCCCAAACCTCTAAGATATTCTTGAGGAGTAGTGAAGAAGCTTGGCTAAACCTTTCATTGGTAAATATAATGGAAGATACCGGGTTAAAGAAAATCAGTTGTGTTTATCACAAGTGTTCTCAGAGCCTTTATATGTTAATAATATACTTTGCAACACCTGCAGAGAGGGTTCTTAAGCTACCCTCCCCCCCCCTTTTTTTTCTTAGAAAATCTCACTGGACTAGTGCTTTCACTTTGCTGAACGATATTTTAGTGCTTAATATCTATCTTTCATAGCATCTTTCAAACATATCTCCCTTGATGATTTATAGATTTTTATGGGGTCTGGTGGCTAGATTAGATGATTTATGACTATAATTCCAGGAGGGTTCATGAGAGAACTCATGATATTTTTGAATTATCTGAGTAAATTCATTTGAAGTGGCAAGAATAAAGGTCATTAACTTATTAACCATGGGGAAAAACTGGAAAATTGATAATGTCACCTGTTCAGAAGTTACATTCCATTCATCATTTTGGACCATGCCTGTGTCCTTAACTCTTTTAAATTAGAATATTAAGACACTTTAACTAACTTCCCCCTTGTTTAAGTTTTAGTGCTTACTCTCTGCTTTACTATATCTGTAGGCATTAAGTCTTAATTATAGTTACTTACAGCTCAGTGAGCTTTGTGCCTGAGGTGACTTGATATACTTTCATAATTGAAATTATTAATCATTTTATTTTCAATTATCTTCTGTTCTTCTACTTCCCATGCTTGTTAAAATGTATGTATTACTTTTTATAACCTGAGAAATAAAATACATTTATAGATATCTTTTCTAATTCAACACAAAGCATACTACATTTTTGCATTTAACCAGTTTTGATATTTAGAAATAAGTTGATAATATAAAATATGAGAAATAAAGCAGAAATTTTACAACATTTTAGGCATTTAGTGTCAAAATTTTTAATCTAACATAATTAATTTTTTATTCCAGTTGGGTTATGGATAGATAATCTTTCTTAAAAACTTTTTATCAATACAAAACCTACTGTTTTAAAACCTAAATGATGTTATTATGTCTTTGGCCTTGAAATGATTTTTAAATGCTGTTCATCTTTAAACTATACTGTAGTCTAAAGGCTAAAGTAGTATTGACTCTGAATTTACTGGTAGGAACATGAAATATTCTCAGGTTTTCCCTGGTAGCTCAGTGGTAAAGAATCGGATGCAATGCAGAAGACCTGGGTTTGATCCCTGGCTCAAGAAGATCCCCTAGAGAAGGGAATGGCAACCCACTCCAGTATTCTTGCTTAGAGAATCCCATGGACAGAGGAACCTGATGGGCTACAGTCCATAGGGGTGACAAATAGTTGGACACAACTGAGTGACTAATGCTTTCAAAGTTGAAAGATCATCAGATAGACCAGTTGTAATCAACCTCAATCTTCCCTTGTGTGCTAAAGGACCAATCAAATGTGCCTCCCAGAGGTTTTTATAAAACCGATGGAGAGTTTGCTATCCATATATCTTTTCAGAAATAAACATGAATTTTTAAATGTATGGAGATCAGCCCTGGGATTTCTTTGGAAGGAATGATGCTGAAGCTGAAACTCCAGTACTTGGGCCACCTCATGCGAAGAGTTGACTCATTGGAAAAGACTCTGATGCTGGGAGGGATTGGGGGCAGGAGGAGAAGGGGACGACAGAGGATGAGATGGCTGGATGGCATCACTGACTCTATGGATGTGAGTGTGAGTGAACTCGGGGAGTTGGTGATGGACAGGGAGGCCTGGCCTGCTGCAATTCATGGGGTCGCAAAGGGGCGGATACGACTGAGCGACTGAACTGAACTGAACTTAACTGAAGGGTATCATAAACAGAAATTATTAATAGAATATTCCTTTCATAAACTATTAGGGAGAAATAAGTGCTTTGTTGTAAATAAATATTTCATGTCTTTAACATACTCTGTCCTCTTAGTTATTTACTGAGTCCATGTAGTCACAGAACCATGGAACACAAGCAGTGGTTTAAGACTGGAATCCATTCTTTTGCTTCCAAGGGATACTTGTTAACAAAATAATTACTCGTTTCTTAAATAATAATATTCTATGGTAAAAATGAGGTTTTAGTGCCAGAATTTGACTTCTTTTAGAAGACAAGCTTTTGTGTTTCTCTCTATTAAGCAGAGGGTTTCAGGCTACTCTGGGGAAGCACAGCCAGAGGCCTGGGGGACAGCTGGGTTATTGGAAAGTGATAGAAAGACTTGAAAAAAGGTGGTGTGTTTTCTAAGGCAACTCAAATTCTATGAGAAAATTAGAGGTTGGAGTTGTAGAAATTTAATCAAGTTCTCAGAACAATCAAGAGATACAGCTATAATTCAATTGTGTTTTTTAAATTCCAAAGCAGATATTTCTTCTGAAAATTTACCATGTGTAGGCTATTGGCAGAAAAGACTGAAAGAATAAAGGATATAAGAGGACAGAGGGAAGAGATGTCTTTATGGGAGCCAGATGTGATGAGAGATAGGACTGAAACATTGATTTGAGCATAAGTTCAGGAAACATGCATTTAGAAATCAAGCATGGTATTTCCATAATATCACAGTAAGGGAGTATCATGTGTCCCTGTCTGCCATGGCTGCTTTCAGGCTCCAGGTATATTTTGTTTGTTTTGCAGAAGTGTTTTGGTTTCATTTGTGTGTGTGTTGTTGTTGTTCTTAAATTGAACCGGTACCTACATTACAAAGTAGAAGATATACTCCAAAGTCTTGATTTCCTGCCACTTTGAAAAGTTTTAAAATAGCAAGGATTAGGTCTTATTCCTTTGTGGCCACAATTTTCAATAGAGATGATAAACAGCTAACTCCCTTCCAACAGGACATGCTTTCTTCCCTTCACCCAAGGACTCACCTTGGCCTGCTTCAGATATTTATATTCTCTTGTTGGCATATGTGGGCATTTGAATTTTTTAATTTTGAGAGAGTCAGCAATGATCTGATCTTAGATTATAGAATAAAAGTAATTCCATATATATTTACCGATTGCCAGGCATCTGTCAGGTACTGATCTAGGACCTAATGTATAGGACAGTGAAGAAGTCAGAAAAGTTCCTCTGTGGAGATTCTGTTCTAACATATGCCATTACGTAATCTAATTATATAATCAACTAAAATATATAGTTTGTTTGTTATAAGTGCTAAGGAGAAAATAAAGGTGGAAAGGGGACAGTATCACTGGTTTCTATTTTAGGCTGGGTCATTAGGGATGGTCACCCTCTCATTAAGACTTTCCATAACTCTCCTGTCTAAATTGAGATGGTTGCATTTGTGTAAGAACCTGAAGAAAATAATCCCTGTGACTCTTTGAGGGATAAGTCTTCCAGGCAAAGAAAAAAAAAAAAAATCAAGGCCAGATGCCCTGAATGGATTTGCTAGTATGTTAAATAAACATTAAAGAGGCCAGTGTGGGGTGGGGGGAGGAGTTGGAGGAGTGAATTGGGTAGATTGCCTGGTGTGAACCAGTAAGAGAGGTAACAGTGGTTTCTATTTGAAATGCCTTATAAATAGTTAGCACTCCAACTTTCACTCTGCCTCTGCATATGAACTGTATTAGGCCCTAAAGAAAGTGAGTTTATACCGAACTTGCTCTAATATGTCCCAGTTTTGTAAAGTACAAGTAACATAACCTGTGCCCTCTACCTCTATAGATACTCCATTGCAATAGATTGGTTAGAAGAAAGGATGCAAGTTGGACCAAAAGATAAGAGAATCCAAATGATGAAATGCTAATCCTGATCCTCTTTTGATTGTTCAGTGCTATTTCAGTGATTCATTCATTGCCTCTCAGCTCCACATCTACCCTTCATTACCTGCCCAGCTATAGTGGAGTTAGGTCCTTTACACAAAATTAAGCTTTGTCAGTAGAGGGTGCTAAAGCGACATTGCTGAAGGAGGAGCCTTTCCTTACTAGCTCTCATGTTAAATCTGTTTTGCTCCTTACTTGTATTACAAGAATGCTGGTGTGGGAACAAACAGTGGTACCCTGTTTCAACCCTATATCCAGAGCATCCAGTCTGATGCATCATCTTGCTGTAGGTCTCCCAGTGGGATACTGCATATAGTAATTCTCCTGCTGCTCTGCTGGTGAGCAGGCTCTAATGCCCTGACTCCTTCAGTATGCCCACCTGCTAGCCTTGAGCAACCTGTACCCCAGAAGGTGCACCCTGCTTGCACAGCAACTGTAAAGCGGCTCTGGCCTGGACGACTCGGTGGATTTCATCAGTTATATCTGTGTCCCAGACTTGGAGAACTCTCCTCCCCTGTGCAGTTTTACCTTGCGCAGGTACTCTCCCTCAGCTCCAGAGTTTTTTCTAGAGCTCTCGATAAGCCTTTGTAGGTAACTTAATCATTCTTTATTATTTAACAACTTAAATAGTAGTTAATTTTATTTGCTGTATACCCTCATTATTGGTATTAAACTTTGCCTGTTCAAATCAGGATATGGTTTCTGACTGCTGACTGGACCACGAATGATACAGGTGATAGAGCAAAATATTAATGCTGAAACTGAAAGATGCATGTTTATTTTGTCAGTATTCTCACGGATATATCAAATTGAAAAAATCAGCCAAAATGTTACTTGAGTTGCAGTTATCAGAAAACTCAAGAGTAAGACGAGCATGACAGGTGGGATAAGAGAGGCAACTGATACAAGTGTGCAAAGCACTCTTGACAAGCAAATTGAACTTAATAAGGAATAGAAAGATATAGTTTAATTCAGGGACATGCATACTTATTGAGCAATTTTTACATGTAAAGCAACTGTGTTACTTGCTCTGAAACTCACAGTTAAGTGCTGGCACCCGATAACTGCTGGGCCGAGAAAAACCACATAGCATATAAAGAGAATGTTTACCTTTCAAGTAATTTAGAGTCCTATGGGAGAGAGTGGAGAAGGAAATGGCTACGGACTCCAGTATTCTTGCCTAGATAATCCTGTGAACAGGGGAGCCTGGTGGGCTGCTGTACATGGGGTCGCACAGAGTCGGACATGACTGAAGTGACTTAGCATGCATGTTGGAGAAGGAAATGGCCTCCCACTGCAATGTTTTTGCCTGGAGAATCCTGGGGACACAGGAGCTTGGTGGGCTGCTGTCTATGGGGTTGCACAGAGTCAGACATGACTGAAGTGACTTAGCAGTAGCAGCTGTAGCATGGGAGAGAAAGTATGAGCAAACAGTGGTGGGGAGGGGTGGGGAAGAAACACACACACACACACACACACACACATGCAGAGTGACATCATGATGTAGTAAGACCTGTGATAGAGGTGACAGAGCAGAGATGTATCAGAAAGGTCAATTATACCAGTCATTGAGAAGCAGTGATGTTTTGAGTGTGAGCAAATTTTCAGTAGAGAATCCCATCTATAGATAGTATTTTGTTACCTTTATGTATAGCACTAAGTATCAGTAAGTTAATTTGTAAGACCACTTAGTCTCACTGTAAGACGTAAACACTTTGACCTATCACTTACTATTCTTGAACAGTAATTTACTGAATCACCTGTTAGTTGAATAATCAAGTCAACATCTTAGATGCTACTCAACACTTATGGAATCGTTTGCTGGCCAGATTGTCCAATAATAATTAGAAGAAAATAATTCACAAATTTGAAATACCACACCAATCACAATCAGTCAAACTTTAATAATACATTAGTGCAGACAAAGCTCCCAATAATTTCATTTCATCAATAAGCCATGTATATCCAGGGCATACATTTACATATGGTTAAAATGTGTAGTGACTTAGCAGCAGCAGCAGCAGCAGCAGCAAAATGTGTTAGCACAGATTCAGAACAGCATACCTTTATTTAACTATTGCCTCTTTTAAATAATTAGGACTTAAACCCCTCCAACATTGTAATTTAAATTTCAAATAGGAAAACACAGAGGATCTATTTATCTGAATCTGCATGACCTTAAACATCAGTGCTGGTAACAGAGCTTTTCATTTAACAATATTGTGTCCTATCATATAAATAATACATTAGGACATGAAACTCCCCACCTGTGTTATTATTCATTATGTTTTCTTGGGAAGTTTGATTCCTAAATATTTACTAGTATGAACTCATGGGGTTGTTTTATCCTTGAGGAATATGTTGAAATCTTTATCTTGTTCTTTTGAGGCCCAGTGAACCCTGGAATTAATATGGTAGCTGAAATAGGGGGAAGTTTTTTTTTTTTAATTTCTTTTAAAAATTAATTAATTAATTTTAATTGGAGGCTGATTACTTTACAATATTGTGGTGGTTTTTGCCATACATTGATATGAATCAGCCACAGGTGTACATGTGTCCCCCAATCCTGAATCCCGCTCCCTCCCTCCTCCCCATCTTTGGCACAGGATCAGTGTATCTGTTCCATTGTAAACAAATGTTGGTTCAGTCAGATTACCCATCTACCTCTGATGAATTTAAAGAGTAATGTGACACATTTTATTATTGTAACAAGCTTTTGCTTATTTTTAAGTTTTTACAGTGAGTAGGTACCAGTGGATAATAGTAGGCCCCAGGTTTCCTCTTCAGATTAATTCTTGAATTGCACAGTAAGATCTCTCTTCGTTATCAACAGCTGGTGCAATTTGCTATGGCACATTTGAAGGATCTTTCATTTCTAGAATCTACAGTTCTTAAAATTCTTCTTAAATTCTTCCACAGTCACTTGACCTCTTGTCAATGTCTTTTTTGTGGATTAACCAATTTAGTCTGCCATTCTTTCATGGAGTGGTCTATAAGCTTTGACTACATGCTTAGAGTTAGTGTCATACTTAACTTTTAAATAGACACAGATGTTGTCTGCTTCTTTTGTTATAAGATTCACTTTGGGGCAAGATCATACCTGTAGGGGAATTAGATCACTGAAATGCCTTGATGGCCAACTATAAAGAATATTCATGCTGGACTGTCAGTATCATTGGTGGCTTAAATAAAAGCATTTTTTTTTTTTTTTACTTCTTACAAAGAAGTTATTAGTAGTTCTGAATTGACTTGCTGGAACTTTTGCATATCATTAAAAACTTTCAATTATGTCTCACAATCTCATAGTCGTGTCTGACTCTTTGCGACCCCATGGACTGTAGCCTACCAAGCTCCTCTGTCCATGGGATTTTCCAGGCAATAGTACTGGAGTGGATTGCCATTTTCTTCTCCAGGGATCGAACCCGGGTCTCCTGCATTGTAGACAGACGCTTTACTGTCTGAGCCACCAGGCAAGTCTATGTCTCACAGTGGTATGGTTATATTCTGGTATTTATTCTTTACCACTGTTTCAAGGGGTATGCTTATTGACTTGTGTGCTTAACTAGTTAATGGAGTAATTATAAACTCTTACTCTGAGTAATAGAATACTTGGAAATTCACATCTACTTTAGCAGTGTAAATCTCACAGAAACTTTCATACTTCACACAGACATCAGATCAGATCAGTCGCTCAGTCGTGTCTGACTCTTTGCGACCCCATGAATCGCAGCACTCCAGGCCTCCCTGTCCATCACCAACTCCCGGAGTTCACTCAGACTCACGTCCATCGAGTCAGTGATGCCATCCAGCCATCTCATCCTCTGTTGTCCCCTTCTCCTCTTGCCCCCAATCCCTCCCAGCATCAGAGTCTTTTCCAATGAGTCAACTCAATTATTGGGCTTCCCTGTGGCTCAAGTTTGCAGGAGACCTGAATTAAATCCCTGGGTCAGAAAAATCCCTGGAGAAGGAAATGGCTACCTACTCCAGTAATCTTGCCTGGAGAATTCCATGGATGGAGAAGCCTATCAGGCCATAGTCCATGGGGTCACAAAGAGTCTGACATGACTGAGCAACATAACATTCACTTTTCAAGACAATAATTACTTTTTTTGTGTGTGCTAATGTTAACAGCACATCTGAGCACATAATGCCCAAGGTTACAGATAGTCTCTGTCTATAAATATTGGACGAACATCTGGAAGGGAAACATATATCTTAGTTCATTCAGGCTGCTATGACACAATACCATAGATTGGGTAAATTAGAAACAAAAGAAATTTATTTCTCATGGTTAGAAGTCCAAGCCCCTAGCAGATTTCATATCTGGCGAGGACCTGCTTCCTGGTTGATACACAGCTGTCTTTTTGCTGTGTCCTCACATGGTGAAAAGGGCAAGGAAGCTCTTGGGGGCTATTTCTATGAGGAAGCTAGTGCCATTCTTGAGAACTCCACCCTCGTGACCTGATCACCTTCAAATACCATAATGTAGGGGAGTAGGTTTCAACATGCATTTATGGGGAACACAAACATTCAGTCCATGGATGCATTTAAATTTATTTTTAGTAATGTGTTTGTACATATTTGGTAATTTTCACTTCCTTAACTGTTTTTGTGGTAAGTTAAAGTATTGCCCCTAACTTTTCACCATAACCATGTCCAAGCCCTTGCCCTTTGTTTTGAGTCCCTGTAGTTCTGCAAACTAGAGTTAGAAATCCGTTTTTTGATTTGGGTTTAAGCAGGTTATGTGCTTGGATCAATGAGATTTTAATAGAGTTTGGGAGTGGTTTGTTATGCATTACTTTTGTGGCTAAAATTTAGGTTTGATTATGTATATGCATTGACTTTAAAACTATTGTACTAGAAAGTGAAGCAGAAAAATTTTACTTTGGCATCTATTTCATGTTTATTTGTCCTCTTTTTTTTTGTCTATGAGTTATTTTTATAGGACATCACCATTCCGAAGACCCATTATCTCCTTCTATTATTTTGTCTGTCGCGATTTTACTGAAATCTACTCCTCTTCAACTCACAGCTACTGCTCCCACCTCTTTTGTAACCCAGAGCTGACTAAACCCTGTCCTTGTCATCCAGCTCCCTTATAAAATGTTTCAGAATAGTCCTTTCCTCTGCCTGCTAATGTCAGACAGGACGTTACTTCCATTCCAGTTAAACTGTTTGCACTTGATTTAACTTTCCAAAGTTAGGAGTTAACCTTTAGAAACTAGAAGCTCCTGACTGCATGCCCAAGAGAGGAAAACAAAATAGCTCCTTCCAGAACAAAGAATCTGCCCTAAATAGGATTTCTTGTTTCTATTATTGGTACAACGAAAAGCAAATAGCTGTCAGTTTTAGGTATAGAAGTTTGATCTTTATTATTAGTTGTCATGTACTCTTACTGAGTTGGTCAATCAGATGTAGCAACAAGAGGAGACAGAGGAGAGTCTCAGGACAAAGTTAAGTGTGTTATACTCACAGATCTTAGAGACTGGAGGAAGGGCACATCACACACGACCACATGGAATAACAGTAGGGTATCAGGAGTCAGAAAGCAGAAGCATGGTGGAGCGTAGGCCAGTGGCCTTTATTAGAGTTTCTGCAGGAAGGACAAGTCAGGGCAGGGAAGCAGTTTAAGAGTGGCTAGTTTGAATAATTTAGGTGGGCTTTGAGCTATAAGACTAATCTCTTTGTTGGTATTGGAACTGGGGTGATTAAGGCAAAGAAATACAGCCTCCTGGGGTTAAAGGTCCCCAGAGAGAAGTAGTGTTTACATATCAAAGGCCTGCTCTTGGCTGGGCCTTTTGCTGTCTCTAAGAAAATCCACTAAAGGAGAGTAGTCTCTCCCAGCCAGAATGATTTAAAAAAATGTCAACTTCATAGTATACAGGACATTTTTAAACACACACACACATACATCACACTACACTGGTTATCATGTCTTCAGGAGAAAGAAGATCCAGTGTCCGTGCATCCTATTGTATGAAAGAAATTGTATAGTTGACATAAATGGAATTTATATTGCTGCTTTTTAATTTTTTCCTTTTGCTAGACAAGAACTAAAATACGATCTGAATCAATGCTCAACACCTGGAAGTCCTAAGGATGACAGATAGATTCTGAATAAGCAAAAAAGAAAACATGTTGTCATATTAATGTGACATATTAATTATCGGTCACATAATTTTTCACAGTTCAGTTTCTAAGTTTGAGGGACAGTCTATGTTTCCCTAGGTACTACCTGAGTGACTTTCACCAAAGACTGCAAGAAGAACAGTGGTATTGTGTCCCTTGAGTTCTATGTAAACCGATCTGTGAGACACTCAGGCTCTTCAGTTTCTCGCCACATAGTTTGGAAGTTCCCGGGGAGGCTCTACATTATATGCTTCACTGTGGTGCTCTCATTTATCACCTGCTGTCTGACATTTTCTACCTTTCCTGCCATTGGTGCCTAATATATTCTCCTAGAGCCCTCAGACCTAGTTCAGGGATCCAGTGTTCTTATCAAAACAACCTGTGCCCATGAAGTGACTATATTTGCTGGTGCCAAAGCTGTCAGATTCAAAGCCAGCACTTTTCATTGTTAGTTGTTTTTTTATTGAAGCCACCAGTCTCCAATCACTGCACTTCTTTCCTAGGATTTATGTATAAAGACCTGAATACTGGACCACAGATCAATCAGAGTGACAAATGTTTTCCCCACCTTAAAGCAATCTTACCTCTTCAGTACAAGCTCTCTGTCCTTGAACCTCTGTTGAGTCTCACATCTCTTCCATAAGATATTTTTTTCCCCACAAGTTTTCTCTAACATGAAGCTCCCAAGGCATATCCAGACCCATTTGAATACTATGGTGAAAAGGTTTAGGCTGATTAAAATAGGACCTCCTGTGAAATATAAAGAATTTCTTCCAGTGATGAATTTGGCCAGTTGTATTTACCATAACTCAAGAAATGTCAGTTTTGCTTTCTGTACTTACTAATCAAAGAGTAGAATAATAGTTAATGCTATTAAGCAAATAGATATTTAGGACCTGCTATGCTTCATGTCTTTTGCTGAACTCTGGAACTAATAAAATGATCAAAAACAAATATAAATAACTAAATAATTGTACAGTCTACTAAGGACGTATATATTCATTAGAATACATTCAAGTGTTAGGTAAGAGTATATCAGGGCATAGGCAGTATAATGAGGTCATAATTCTCAAATTTGCAAATTAGAACATAGTTAGGGTCAGGAAGATCCCTGGAGGAGGACATGGCAACCCACTCCAGTATTCTTGCCTGGAGAATCCCACAGAAAGAGGAGCCTGACGGGCTATAGTCCACAGGGTCACAAAGAGTCAGACACGACTGAAGTGACTTGGCACACAAATGCACACAGGGTACTGTATACTTTTAAAAATTATATTCTCAAGTGAAAAAGTAAAGTGTTAGTTGCTCAGTCATGTCCAGCTCTTTGTGATCCTGTGAACTGTAGCCCTCCAGGCTCCTCTGTCCATAGAATTCCCCAGGCAAGAATATTCGAGTGGGTTGCATTTCCCTTCTCCAGGGAATCTTCCTGACCCAGGGATCGAACCTGGGTCTCCTGCATTGCAGGCAGACTCTTTGCCATGTGAGCTATCAGTTATGTTTTGAGCATCCTTTCTATGTTTGTAGAGGTGAACAAACATAAACTTTACTTCTAGTATCCCTCCAAGCATCTAACCTGGCCCCTAGATAGATGTATATAAACCTTATAATCCAAATATGTATGTCAGGTTGGAATCATTATTGATCAATCAGTAAATCCCAACACATATATTAAGAATCAACTTATGGATTTTCTGTGTGTGGATACTGTGGGAATGAGGAGAGAGCACAGGAGTATATACAGCTTGATCTGTGCTAAGAGTTTGTCACCTAATGGGACTTGCTTTCCTCCCTGGTATATATTTCCCCTTTTCTTGACACAGTACTCTGATTTTTCTTCAAAGGATTCATCTGCCCCATTCTAAGCCTTGTGTTGTGGGAAGACTTGAAGCTGCCTCTGACTCAGTAGGCCCATCTCCAATCCAGTAATTTTGTTAAGGGTGTACATCTGACCTAAATCAGAACAAGAGAGAAGGAACCCCAGGATTTGTGTGGAAACTGTCAGAAAAGATGTTGTCTTCTGCCCTGGAGTGTGTGATGTGAGGACTGGAGAACTGTAGCAGATGCAGTTGTGTGCTGCTACCATGAGGGAAGGACAGGATGTTGTTTCAGTGGCCACAGTAGAAAGGCTAAAATGTAACTCCTCCTGTGCAAGGTAGAACATGGAAGCACAATCAGATGCACAGCAATTCACTTTCTGTGAATTAATTCATTTAATCCTCACAACGATGTTATAAGTTGGTGCTACTATTATCCACATTTTATAAGCAAGGGACTGAGGCTCAGATAGGTTTAAGTTATACACCTAGTAATACTGTAGTTATCTGATGGCTGTCTAAAATAGTGCAAATAATTCCCTTTCCCTTTTAATATGAGGCTTCGTTAGATACTGGCTTTTGCAGGCCAATGTGATGTGCACATTTTGTGATTGTACATCTTGTATCCTCATTTTGAGTGATCGTATTTGAAGTTTTGCTGAAAGAGTGGTACCTAACTCCCAGATGTTACCTCTTCCACCCTTGCGTGGATGCTGTCACTCAGTCATGTCGGACTCTTTGTGACCCCACGGACTGTATTTTGTCAGTCTCCTCTGTCTAAGGGATTTCCCAGGCAAGAATACTGGAGTGGGTTGTCCAGTATTCCTCCTCCAGGGGATCTTCCTGACCCAGGGATCGAACCCACATCTCCTACATTGGCAGGCGGAATCTTTACCATTGAGCCACCTGGGAAGCCCCTTTGACCCTGGAATTCAGTGTTAATTTTCCAGGCAATTTTAACCTCCTTTGGAAAATTAATTTTAGTATGGAAACTTCATGGAATGTAGATAACCTGGGTATAATTAATTAATAATTTGGATAAGGAATGCTAGAAGAAAATCATTTTTTCTTTTATGTGTCATTTTGATTCTGCTCCTTCATGTTTCCTGGAGAAGGCAATGGCAACCCACTCCAGTGTTTTTGCCTGGAGAATCCCAGGGATGGTGGAGCCTGGTGGGCTGCCGTCTATGGGGTTGCACAGAGTTGGACACAACTGAAGCGACTTAGCAGCAGCAGCAGCTTTATGTTTCCAAGTAGTAAAAGTTCAAACTAATGAAAACATGATTCCTGTATGGAAGCTGCTTGCAATTGTATAAATGTCATAGCCATAGATTTCCTGCAACTTCTTCTGTGCAACTGTACAATTGCTTTGAATGACAGGATTTCCAAAATAGAAAAGTCTCCAGCTGTGATTTGCAAAACAACATTTGGTCAAACAGGTAGACTTATTTCTTACCTACTGAAAAAGATTCTTCCTGCAGGTTGAGTTCTAGTTGACCATTCTCAGTGTTTTTCATGAAAGAAAAGAATTCAGAAATTCAGGTCATGAGTTCAGAATGCTGGAACAGACCTCTCTGTAAAAGGTCACTAAGAGTGTGGAAATGATGAAAAATGGAAAAATTTTCCATTTTACCTTTACAAAAACAACGTTTTTTTTTCCTTTTTTATTACTTAGTAAAATATTCTCTATAAAACACAAATAATAAGTGTTCATGGTAGATTTTGTAGTTTTTTCAGGATAGTTCTACAAAAGGGGGTTTGGTAATACAGTAACTCACTGTATTGTATTAATAGATGTAGTGTGTTACAAAAGAGTCTCTCAAATCTTTCTCATTGATACTATAGAGGATAACGATAGCTACCCCTTCCTTGTCCAGAAAACTTTCTGAAACAGTTTCTTGGAATAATATTGCCTCTACCCCTGATAAGGCGATGGCACCCCACTCCAGTACTCTTGCCTGGAAAATCCCATGGATGGAGGAGCCTAGTAGGCTGCAGTCCATGGGGTCGCTAAGAGTCAGACACGACTGAGCAACTTCACTTTCACTTTTCACTTTCATGCATTGGAGAAGGAAATGGCAACCCACTCCAGTGTTCTTGCCTGGAGAATCCCAGGGACGGGGGAGCCTGGTGGGCTGACGTCTATGAGGTCGCACAGAGTCGGACATGACTGAAGCGACTTAGCAGCAGCAGCAGCAGCAGCATTGTCTCTACCTGAGTGGATGTTTAGATAATTATCTCTTTGTAGTAGATGGTTTGTTTTACAAAATAAAATGTTTTGATAATCCGTACTCATGAACTTCCCAGTTTGGTGCAAAAAGACCATTTATCTTAGGCTAATTATAAAATTTTATTTGATTTAGTCAATTCAGCCTAAAAGCTAATATATCTGAAAGAAAATAAGTTTTAATTTAATCAATAATTTCTATTACACAGATCATTAAAAAATAAGCTGGTTAAATGTAACTTTTAGACATTTCGTTATATTGAATGTTGTTGGCATAATTTATCTATGATTCCAGTGAATGTTTTTTTCTAATCTTTTTATCTGAAAATCTGCTGGAAACCTACTCTCAGGCAATTATAGAAGATACTGTGATTTCTATCTTCAGTTGGAAGATGGAAAGTTGCTGCAAGTTTCCACAGCTACTAACTGAAGAGCTTCCATATTTGAGACCCTTAGCAGTATGTTTGGAGTTTTCAGCTGGTGCTAGTGGTAAAGAACCTGCCTGCCAATGCAGAAGACATCAGAGATGTAGGTTTGATTCCTGGGTTGGGAAGATCCCCAGGAGAAGGGAATGGCTACCCACTCAAGTATTCTTGTCTGGAAAATTCCATGGACAGAGGAGCCTGGAGAGCTACAGTGTATGGGGTCACAAAGAGATGACATCACTGAGCGACTAACATACACAGCACTGTGGTTGGTTGGTGGAGCATATACTGTTTTGTGAACAGCTAGAGTATAAGCTTTTGTGTCTGTTTTGTTCACAACAATACTCTGCTTGCTGTGCTTCATGCTCTGCCCACAGTAAGCAATGATTAAATATTTATTGAGTGAAAGCTTTGGAGGGCAGAGATGGAATTTAGCAGTGCTGTGTCTGGATACAGGAAAAGGAACATTAGCCTATTTGGGCACAAACAGATAAGAGATGGCCTAACTTGGTAGCAGTTCTTATGAAAAAGAAGTGTTGGTTTTATTTGACCTTAAAATTTAATGTGCACCTGCTCTGAAACATGGGTACACAAATGTTTGGCATGATCATATTCTCTATCATAACATCCAAGGAAGGGATCTTATTTTGTTAGCTTCATGTTCTTCTGCCTGCATTTTCAGTTTCTGCCTTCTTATCGTTTCCTGCCTTTAGTGTCTAAACATGCCCAAGTCTCTCTAGAGTTAAAACTAAATAAAAATTTACCCACTGCTTTATCTCTTTCTTCCTGTCATGACCAAAGATCAAGGAGAATAATTGATAACTTATGTCTTCCATTTCTCTTTTCTCGTTTCCTCTTACCTCTGTGAAACCTGGGTTTGCACCACTGCTCTACACAAAATAGTCCCATTTAAGTCACTCATGCTGGTATTGGGCTTCCCAGGTGGCGTAAGTGGTAAAGGTCTCACCTGCCAATGTAGCAGACTAAAGATATATAGGTTCAATCTCTGGATCGGGAAGATCCCCTAGGGGAGGGCATGGCAACCCACTCGAGTAGTCTTGCCTGGAGAATTCCATGGACAGAGGAGCCTGGGGGGCTATGGTCTGTAGAGTCGCAAGGAGTCAGACACTACTGAAGGAACTTAGCACACATGCAAGCACATGCTGGTGTTATGAGGGTCCAAAGAAGAGGGGTTTTCAATAATCTTTGCTGCGTTTTTAACCTTCAGCTCATGTCATCCTTTTGAAACTCTGTTCTCTTGCTTATGGAGTCTTCAGTTTCCTCTTTTCTCACTACCCCAATCCCCAGTCTCATTCCTCTCCAGCTTTTATAAGACTTTAGCTTTTTACAAGGTTCTCACCTCAGTTTTCAGTCCATGAGTGTCTCATGAACACATGCTTCAAAGATAATCCTTTCCACTGTTAGTATTTTTAACACATCATATATGCTAATGGCTGCCTTTTTCTTTCTTTCCTAAGTCAACTGAAAAAAAAATGCACAACCTAGAAGTTGAGAGTTATGTTTTACTTGGTGGACTTCCTGAACATTTCAAGTCCAGTACACAGCATCTCAGATAACTCTGACAAAACTGTCCCAAAGAGGCAAGGGGGGAAGCCATGATATCTAGAAAGTTTTTGCAACAGAACACCAGGTCACTGGACCATTAAAGGATTACTGTTAGTAGAAGAAAATCAGATATCTCTAGTTAAGGAGTTTAGTGCTTTTCTATATATGGGAAGATAAAAGAGTCTGGGCTCACTAAAATCATTCCTTTGGTATGGACAGCAGTCTGAGGCTAGTATCCTGTGTATTCTCATCCTGAGTTTCTACCACTGGGTCTGGCTACAGTGTCTGACTTCTACACAGGCTTGGCAGTGAGCAACTCAATTTGTCTCCATCCTGAGTTCCATGAAATTAATAGACGTTTGCTCCTTGGAAGAAAAGTTATGACCAACCTAGACAGCATATTAAACAGCAGAGACATTACTTTGCCAACAAAGATCCATCTAGTCAAAGCTATGATTTTTCCAGTAATCATGTATGGATTGGAGAGTTGGACTATAAAGAAAGCTGAGCACTGAAGAATTGATGCCTTTCAACTGTGGTGTTGAAGACTCTTGAGAGTCCCTTGGACTGCAAGGAGATCCAACCAGTCCATCCTAAAGGAGATCAGTCCTGAATATTCATTGGAAGGACTGATGCTGAAGCTGAAACTCCCAAACTTTGGCCATCTGATGTGAAGAACTGACTCATTTGAAAAGACCCTGATGCTGGGAAAGACTGAAGGCAGGAGAAGGGGACAACAGAGGATGAAATGGTTGGATGGCATCACTGACTTGATGGACATGAGTTTGAGTAAGATTTGGGAGCTGGTGATGGAAAGGGAAACCTGCTGTGCTGCAGTCCATAGGGTCACAAAGAGTTGGACACGACTAAGCAAATGAACTGAACTGAACTGAGTTCCCTCAAGGCTCACCATCTGCGTGGCTATAATGTGATGGTTTAATGATTGTAACAACCTTTGTTTATTGATAAAGCAGTTGGCGTTTTAATTCTCACTTACCTCCTATCCTCCTTTTCTCTCTTCCTTCCATCCTTCTTCTTTTGTTCTTTCCATCATCTAACCATAAAAGGCTTGATGGATAGATAGTAAAATAGTCTGTCTCCTGGGTGAGAGTCAAGAGGTAGTTTCTAGTTCATTATTCATAGTTTTATTTCTTTTCTGATTTTTTGAAAATGAATGTGAATTACTATTTTAATTAGAAGTTAAAAAATATTTCTAATTAGAAAAACAAACAAACAATGAATCTGCTCAAGAGTAAGTGCTTTCCTTGACATATCCACTATCACCTCACACA
The DNA here is from genome assembly GCF_003369695.1 of Bos indicus x Bos taurus. Classification (NCBI taxonomy): domain Eukaryota; kingdom Metazoa; phylum Chordata; class Mammalia; order Artiodactyla; family Bovidae; genus Bos; species Bos indicus x Bos taurus. Next base: position 34,530,048 of record NC_040085.1, on the reverse strand, counting down.
CTTAACCTTACTCTCTGTGTTAAGTGAAGTTCAGGGTGGGGATCATATCTTAATCATCTTAGTAAGTTGTTTAGCACAGGGCTTAGGATTTAGTAAATATTCAACAAACATTTTTGAACTATAATAAGCTCACTGCACCCTGCACAGTTAAAATGGCATATTCAAATCTTGATGTCTTGATGACAGGCGTGAAAACCTTATGCAGACAGGACATGGGCCAACATTCTGGAGTAAAGGGACCATCATGGTGATCCCAACAATCATTCTAGTTTTCCCTCACATGTGTGCCTGGGTGCATATGCCGTCTCTGAGTCATGTCTGACTCTTTGCGACCCCATGAGCTATATAGCCCACCAGGCTCCACTGTCCATAAGATTTTCCAGGCCAGAGTACTGGAGTGGATTTCCATTTCCTACTCTAGGGGATCTTCCCGATCCAGGGATTGAACCTGGGTTTCCTGCATTGGCAGCAGATTCTTTACCACTGGCCGCCTGGGAATCCTCAGTTTCCCCCCACAGAACTTGTTAATTTTCAGTGAAGGGAAGAGAGACTGAGGGAAAGTGTCAGCCAAGGGCCTTGCAACAGACTTGCTGGGCAGGAGAGAGAAAATTTAACACTCAGCACTATTGAGTAGATCAGGACATGAGGAAGAAATCTCTAAGAACTGAACCAGCAATAATATATGTGATTTCTTCCGAAAATATTTTTCAATTTTTAAAAATTTATTTATTTTAATTGGATGCTAATTACTTTACAGTATTGTAGTGTTTTTTGCCATACATGGACATCAGTTAGGCACGGGTGTACATGTGTCCCCCCATTCCAAACTTCCCTCCCACCTCTCACCCCATCTTATCCCTCTGGGTTGTCCCAGTAGTACTGGCTTTGAGTGCCCTGTTTCACGCATGGAACTTGGACTGGTCATCTGTTTCTCATATGGTAATATACATATTTCATTGCTATTTTCTCAGATCATCCCACCGTCTCCCTCTCCCACAGAGTCCCAAAGTCTGTTCTTTATATCTGTGTCTCTTTTGCTGTCGTTCACATAGGGTCATCGTTACCATCTTTCTATATTCCATATATATGCATTAATATAATGTATTAGTGTTTTTCCTTCTGACTTACTTTGTATAATAGGCTCCAGTTTCATCCACCTCATTAGAACTGACTCAAATGTGTTCTTTTTAATAGCTCAGTAATATTCCATTGTGTATTTGTACCACAACATTCTTATCCATTTGTCTTCTGATGGACATCTAGGTTGCCTGCATATCCTAGCTATTGTAAACCCTGCTGCGATATCTGTCTCTTTCCATTCTGGTTTCCTTGGTGTGTATGCCCAGCAGTCGGATTGCTGGATTGTATGGAAGTTCTATTCCCAGTTTTTTAAGGAATTTCCACATTGTTCTCCATAGTGGTTGTACTAGTTTGCATTCCCACCAACAGTGTGAGAGGGTTCCCTTTTCTCCACACCCTCTCCGGCCTTTATTGTTTGTAGACTTTTTCATGGCAGCCATTCTGACTGGTGTGAGATGATACCTCATGGTGGTTTTGATTTGCATTTCTCTGATAAGGAGTGATGTTGAGCATCTTTTCATATGTTTGTTAGCCGTCTGTATGTCTTCTTTGGAGAAATGTCTGTTTAGTTCTTTGGCCCATTTTTTTGATTGGGTTGTTTATTTTTCTGGTATTGAGCTGCATGAGCTGCTTGCATATTTTGGAGATTAATTTTTTGTCAGTTGCTTCATTTGCTATTATTTTCTCCCATTCTGAAGGCTGTCTTTTCACCTTGCTTGTAGTTTCTTTCGTTGTGAAAAAAGCTTTTAAGTTTAATTAGGTCCCATTTGTTTATTTGTGCTCTTATTCTCATTACTCTGTGAGGTGAATCATAGAGGATCTTGCTGTGATTTATGTCAGAGAGTGTTCTGCCTATATTTTCCTCTAGGAGTTTTATAGTTTCTGGTCTTACAGTTAGATATTTAATCCATTTTGAGTTTATATTTGTTTATGGTGTTAGAAAGTATTCTAGTTTCATTCTTTTACATGTGGTTGGCCAGTTTTCCCAGCACAACTTGTTAAAGAGAATTTCTTTTCTCCATTGTATATTTTTGCCCCTCTGTCAAAGATAAGGTGTCCATAGGTGCATGGATTCATCTTTGGGCTTTCTATTTTGTTACATTGATCTGTATTTTTGTCTTTGTGCCAGTACCATACTGTCTTGATGACTGTAGCTTGTAGTATAGTTTGAAGTCAGGTAGGTTGATTCTTCCAGTTCCATTCTTCTTTCTCAAGATTGCTTTGGCTATTTGAGGTTTTTGTATTTCCATACAAATTGTGAAATTATTTGTTCTAGTTCTGTGAAAAATACCATTGATAGCTTGATAGGGATTGCATTGAATCTATAGATTGCTTTGGGTAGTATACTCATTTTCACTATTTTGATTCTTCTGATCCATGAACATGGTATATTTCTCCATCTATTTGTGTCCTCTTTGATTTCTTTCATCAGTGTTTTATAGTTTTTTATATATAGGTCTTTTGTTTCTTTAGGTAGATTTATTTCTAAGTATTTTATTCTTTTCATCACAATTGTGAATGGAATTGTTTCCTTAATTTCTCTTTCTGTTTTCTCATTGTTAGTATATGGGAATGCAAGGGATTTCTGTGGTTAATTTTATATCCTGCGACTTTGCTATATTCATTGATTAGCTCTAATAATTTTCTGGTGGTGTCTTTAGGGTTTTCTATGTAGAGGATCATGTCATCTGCAAACAGTGAGAGTTTGACTTCTTCTTTTCCTATCTGGATTCCTTTTATTTCTTTTTCTTCTCTGATTGGTGTGGCTCAAACTTCCAAAACTATGTTGAATAGTAGTGGTGAGAGTGGGCACCCTTGTCTTATTCCTGAATTTAAGGGAAATGCTTTCAGTTTTTCACCATTGAGGATAATGTTTGCTGTGGGTTTATTGTAGATGTCTTTTATTATGTTGAGGTATGTTCCTTCTATGCCTGCTTTCTGGAGAGTTTTTTATCATAAGTGGATGTTGAATTTTGTCAAAGGCTTTCTCTGCATTATTGAGATAATCATATGGTTTTTATCTTTCAATTTGTTAATGTGGTGTATCACATTGATTAATTTTTAAACTATACATGTACATGGTGGAACTCCTAGAAATCAACTAGAAACCTCTTCCCAAAAGACCACAATGGTTAGCAAAGAAATCAGTATGCTGGTGCTCATAGTAAGAGAGAAGTTAGAGTTTAGGGCCCAAAAAAGTGGAGTGGCCCTTGTCAATTTCATAGGCTTTTAGTCATGCCAGAAGTACTAAGATCTAGGAATAAAGGTGAACTAGAAAAAAGACACGGAGAAGGCAATGGCACCCCACTCCAGTACTCTTGCCTGGAAAATCCCATGGATGGAGGAGCCTGGTGGGCTGCAGTCCCTGGGGTCGCTAAGAGTCGGACACGACTGAGCGACTTCATTTTCACTTTTCACTTTCATGCATTGGAGAAGGAAATGGCAACCCACTCCAGTGTTCTTGCCTGGAGAATCCCAGGGACGGGGGAGCCTGGTGGGCTGCTGTTTATGGGGTTGTGCAGAGTCAAACACGACTGAAGCAACTTAGCAGCAAAAAAAAGACAATGGCACCCCACTCCAGTACTCTTGCCTGGGAAATCCCGTGGATGGAGGAGCCTGGTAGGCTGCAGTCCATGGGGTCGATAGGAGTCGGACAAGACTGAGCGACTTCACTTTCATTTTTCACTTTCATGCATTGGAGAAGGAAATGGCAACCCACTCCAGTGTTCTTACCTGGAGAATCCCAAGGACGGGGGAGTCTGGTGGGCTGCTGTCTATGGGGTTGCACAGAGTTGGACATGACTGAAGCGACTTAGCAGCAGCAGCAGCAGCAGCAGCAGCTTGAACTTTTGCAACCGTATTTAACATATAATACCTAACAGTCATTTAAAAATTACCTCACATGCACAAAAAGAAGTCTAGAAAGTTAAAAGTAAAAACAAAATTCTATAGTTGGAGACCCAGAGGATGAATTAGATATTGGAGTAATATATCTGAGGATAGGAACTTTTAAATAACTATGGTCAATATTTTCAAAAAAAATAGAAGAAAAAAATGCAGAATTTTCCTAGTGAACTGGAACCTGAGAAATGCAGCGGTTGAAAATTAAAGATCCAACAGATAGGTTAATAACAGATTTGACATGTCAGAAGAGAGGATTAGTGAACTGGGAAATAAATGACTAAAAATATCTAGATTAAAGCCAGAGACAGATAAGGCTGGAAAACGAGGAAGAGTATTAAAAAAAAAAAAAAAAGTGGCAATTGCCAAACATAATTTAGAGTTTTAGAAAGGGAGGTGCAAGAGAATGGGAGAGTATAAGTGAAAATTTTCAAAAACTGGCAGTTAAACCATAGGTTCAAAAATCTTCAGGCTCCAAGGAAGTAGATACAATGACAAATCATACCTAGGTGTATCATAACCTACTGCAAACAAAAGGAGAAAACATCATAAAAGCAGTGAAGCCACATTTTAATTTTGTTCATTTTTGAGTTCCTTGTGTATGGAAGGTGATTGATGAACTGGATCTTGTCCATTGGCAAGTGTATACAGATCTTAAAACCACCTGGAGACTGGGCCTAGAGACCAGAAAATAATAAGAAGGTGAAAGAAGTGGGAATGTTGAACCAGAAAAGAGTGGGACAATTTTGGTAGTCTTAAAATATTTGAAGTGTTGTCAGGATGCAAAGGCAATTGCAATTTACTTGTTCTATGTTATTCAGGGGACAAAGCTAGGATGCAAGTTGAAGGGAAGCAATTTGTGACTCAACACAGGAAAGTTTAATAAATAGGCCTGGATGAAAATGAAACAGTGAACTGCCAAACATTGGGAAATTTTTAAAACTGAGATTTTGATGACCAAGCTTCTGAGAGGTAGAAGGTATTCTTAAACTGAATATGAATTTAATGAGCTCTCCTTGACTCCTTGCAACTCCAAGGTTAAATAATTCTGTAATGTGCATTCCAAGTGAATGATTATTTTTATGACTACCACTGATTTAAGAAGTTGTTCATTTAATTGTTAACTCAGCAAATGTTAGTGAGTACCCACTTTATGGAAGGCCTCATCCCAGGCAGAGGGACTGGCTACTAGGAGACATAAGACACAGTTTCTGGCATCATCTGAATCATGAACTTGAGAAAATCCTATTCTTGAGAGTTTCTATCTTATTCAGGTCACTATAATATAACTTTGTACAAGGGGAGATAGGACATATATTATTAAAACAGAGCTGAATAGTGTAAAAGAATAATTTATTCTCACTAAACGTGCATTTTATTCCTTTTTACAGAGGAGATTACATGCTGTTTGTCAAATTGAACACAACTGCTATAAACATAACCCTTTTCAGGACAACTAGGTGATCTTGGCATACTGTTGCTTCAAAATTCTGGAAGGCACGCTTGGTGCCCCAATATTATCAGTTTAAACAATCTTGTGTTTCTTCAACAAACCCTAATTTTTGTATTGGTTGTTAATGAAATGATTCCAGTTCTTTGTCATGAAGTGATCAAATAAGTCTTTTTGTGCTGGTAGGAAAAAAAGACGTTATTAATAGTAACTTTTAAATGCATTCTCTGTGCCACTAAATCAAAATACCCTGCAATTATTTTCTACCCCAAACATTTTCTCCTATTAAATCTAATGGGATTGACAATCTTTTATGCTATCATTTTAATAACCCCGGACGAGGGGTTGGCTTACACTGTGGTCTATAATATGTGATCATGTGATCTATAGTATGTGATCATGACTCATGTCTTCAAAAACGTACTCTTCATACCAAATTATATTTTTAAAAACTGTCTTCATAGTAGAAAAGAGGTTTTACATTTTGGAAGCACTTTTTTTTTTTTCAACTGGAGGGGAAAAATAAGAAAACACCAAGCATCTCAGGTCCTTTTTATCTGTCCTTGATTTGCCCTCAAACATTACTGAAAAATATTGTCAGTTCCACTGCCTGAAGATTGTTTTCTGGAGAAAATGAATGTTTCAACTGTGACATTGTGTTCCCATTTGATACACCTTTCAACTTGTAAGCTTCTGAAGAAAGAAAGAGGGATGTTTTGTTTCAGTCACAAACTAAGCTTCTAATATGATGGATGGCAAAATAAAAATGGAGATGTCCTTTCGTTGAGATCCTGTGCTGAAGGCTTAATGAACCTATGCATAGTCAAGCTGTAAACCCGTGTATAGGCAGGCACGTAAGCCAGGCATCAATGTGGGGCAGGGTGTCTGGAGGTCAGACCAGGGTGCAGGTGCCCTTACCTTTCCATCTGTCTGAATGGTCCTTCCTTGTCATCATCCCTCCAAGTTTCAAGTGAATTAGGTCCAGAGAGTCTCAAGATTTTATGGCCTGATTACAGATGTAACCTGCCTATGTTCCACACTTCAGTCTGTCATTTATTTTTTCCACTTCAAATAGGAGATTATGTTTAAAGTGTACTGATGTAAGGGGCTTCTTTCCCTAAATGGCTTTAAATTAAAAAAAAAAGATTAAAATCAAAATAATAGCCAATAATTAGAGTCAGTGTCCATTAAATTATCTTCAACCTCTATGGTTTGTGTTACCCTCCTACTATATATCCCAAATTATTTCATTGGTTCAGATTAACGTAGGTATTTTGTTAATAAAATTGGGTACTATGGAGTGCTGTGTCATTCAAAACTGAATGAACAAGATAAATGGACTTGATTGTATTTTAATTATTATATTTTGGGGACTGGTCTTATTTGGCCTTTGCTTAACAGGGCACATGGTCTATTTCTTATGTTAGGAGCATATTGTTAGTGTTTGATAACTATATAAATGTGTACAACAATACCAGTGAGCCAACTTGAAATTAAGTTTTTCTAAGGGCAGCTTTACTTTGTTGATTTGGAGTTTGAAAATGTGGGTTATTTTGTGATTCTTGAATGCTTAATGCAGGGCTCTATTTACCTTGATTAGCTCAGCAATCCACTACACATTATTTCCAAAGATGTTAATCAATATTAAATGAAAATAGATTGAATTGCATCTGAAACTGTGAAGACTGCCTGAAAGTGTCAGTCTCTTTGGGAAATTGAAATTCTGGCATCTTAATGAATATAACCTCATTATGGAAATACTGTATAAGAAAAATGGGTTTTAGAAATACTATAAGCTAGGGATACATTTCTGAACATAATAGTTACTTTTAAATTAACTCAGTGCTAGAATTATTGAATTGATTTAATTCCAATTGGAGGAAATAACCTGTGGTATTTTTTTAGATATTATTCCTTCCAATGGATAAAATTTGAAATTTAAAAATACCACCTCACTAGTTATTACCTCATTCATTTCTTCTGGACTGTTCAAACATTAAAATTTTAAATATTCTCCCTGATCAAATGGCAATGACATTGCTCAAAACTGCATCTCTCAAGTTATTTAAAGCAGGAAGAGAATTTATTTAGTGAACATATCCAACTGAATATAGCATTTCTAAGTATATGTAATTTATAAAGTATGTGTGTATATTCATATTCACAAATATGTTCTTATTTTGGATATTCACATATGAAAAGACAATGTTACATTGTTTTTATTAACCTATGTAACACATTAAAAGCAGACATTTATACTGCAAGAGAAAATCATTGACTTGCCTATAGAAAGAAACTGAAATGAAAAAGTTTCTGACCATGGGCTTATATTTATAAGTTTATGTATTTCTCTTAGTTCAGAGGAGTATTTAAAGTAAGAGGGAAATAGGGGAAGTATGTTCTCATTGAAGATTTGAGGTTTATTTATCCAAAAAGGAAGTATAAACATGCCTAGGAAGATAAAGTTCCAGTATTTTAAATATGAAGCCATTCTAAAAAATGGCTGTAGCATTTTGGAGGTTGTAACTAACATCAAGTTTCAAACGTGAGCTCCCTTCATTACTGTCCTTGGTCCTTTAGTTAAAGTATTAAACTCTCTGAGCTTCAGTTTTTCATCTATAAAGTGAGACTAATTACAGCTGCTGTATAGTTTTTTCTTTTTTGTTGTTTTTTTTTTTTTCTTTTTGTAAGAGAAAGGGTGGTAGAAAGATCAAGATGTATAAAACTTAGCAGTGTACCTGATGGATGTTCTTATTATAATTACCCTTAAATGCATTCATACAAGTCAGGGAGCTTGACTGAGTACACTGAGTAACACTGAAAAGAAAACATGTGAGAGTGTCCAAGAAAAATTCACCAAATTCAGTTTCTATTGCCTTATTCAATAATTGAATATTAAAGATGCCAGTCATTGAACCAAAGATTAAGATACCCTGGAAGGAGGAAACAAGTCTTTTTATGAAAAGATTGCAACTAGATTGAGGAAGGTGGAAAATCCATTTTAGTTTCTGTGTGTGTATGTCTACAAAGTGGAAATTATCTTTGTTAATTGTTATACCTATGACAGGTTTTACTACCCTTGAGTTTAAATCAGTAACAAAGTGTCAGTGTTCTTCAATAGGCATTAAAAAAGACGTAAAATTCTCATGTGAATTGAAATTTATTCTGTATTAAAATTGTTTTACAAAATGTTTTCCCTTACCTCTGGATTGCACAATTTCTATACTTTAGGAATGGTCGGTAATTAGTTTTAATTTGGATTCATCTTTTAACTTGAAAGAAATTTATTGGAGGCTTTCATGTAATGAATCCAATGGTTGGGAATCATATTTCAAGGAGTGGTCACTGATTCCTTCAGTGTTCTGAAGTGTACATTCATTTCTAACATGTCAGGTGGTTAATTTAAAACACTTATTGATTCTTGATTTTTGCTTGGCTGTGAGCTCATGTATTTTAATGGAGTTGTTAATAAAACGTCAATTTTCTCCTGTTCTGTGTTCTGTATCTATTTTCTGACTACATTTGTAATCTGTCATAGGAAAAAAAAATGGCTAATATAATTTCTCAAGACTTGCAAACTACTTACACTTTAATGTCCAGCTTATAGATTTTTGCATTAGAAAGTTCCCATGGGTTCATAATATGTAGCTTTACTTACCATTGACATCAGCCTCTTCTGGGAAATTAATCCCATGAGTTGCTCTACTAGAAGCCACTGTGCTTTGGACAATCATTTTCAGCGTTAAAAGATTTTAGACAGCATTTTTGTTGCCGTGGCTGTTGTTATTGTTTTTTTCTGTTTTGTTTTGTTTGTAGATATCCTTGAGTGCATTGTGTTTAGCTGGTTTCTGAAAACAAAGTCATTGAGTTCGAAACATATGGTGGCTTAAAAACAGGAAAGGAAAACAATTAAAGAAAGAACAACTCATGGTGAATGTAAATCCTTTGAAAGCTCTTAGCTACTGCTGAGAGTAAGTGAAGTTGGGGGACTTAACAGTGCTGTGTTTCACAGGTAACGTGGCTTAGAGGTCTCCACTTCAGAGTGCCTGAGGTCTCGAATCACCCAATCTACCAAGCCCAGTACATAGACGTGGAGCTCTAGACTTTGCCAATCAGAAATTAAATTTTTAAAAATTTGAGTGAGTTCCAGTATGGTCCTCCTTGTTCTCAAGCAGTGAATTCAACTGGCTGGCTTCATGGAGAGGGAGGGTATATTATTAAGGAGAGTAATGGCCTTCCAACTCAGTGCAATAATTTAGCTGTGATATAATATTGGAGACGGAGAAGGCAATGGCAACCCACTCCAGTACTCCTGCCTGGAAAATCCCATGGATGGAGGAGACTGGTAGGCTGCAGTCTATGGGGTCGCTAAGAGTCGCACATGACTGAGCGACTTCACTTTCACTTTTCACTTTCATGCATTGGAGAAGGAAATGGCAACCCACTCCAATGTTCTTGCCTGGAGAATCCCAGGGATGGGGGAGCCTGGTGGGCTGCCGTCTATGGGGTCGCAGAGTTGGACACGACTGAAGCGACTTAGCAGCAGCAGCAGCAGCAGCAGCAGCAGCAGCAGCAAATATTGGAGAGAGGGGGAAGATTTGTTAGACTCTTTGTTTCTTCTTTAATTCTAGAAAAGAGGGGGAAAGTTCTTAATGAATTGGAAATCATTATCTCACAAACTATAGTTGCTTATATACCCGAAGGTAAGAATGCCTGTGTATGGTATAAACTTTGTTTCCTGCAGACTGAATGACTTAGAAGAATTTTGAGACAAAGTGACTTATTATCATAACGAATTATAAGAAATAGAATATTTCCATTGCTCTTCTAAGGAAAAAAAAATCAAATGAAATCTTAGGACAACATTTTTTGCCACTTTTGTGCTTTCTTTTATTGCCCATTTTTCTGAGAAAACAATCAACCATTTCAACAAAGCATCATGTGTAAATTTAAATTATTTCCTTTAAAATGGAGTTGCAATTTAATTGACTAAGTGAGGAGTATTTTTTAAGTCGCACACTGTACATAAAGTTGCAATTTTAAAAATTGCATGAGAAAAGATAAAACGAAACTCCCACAACAGGTGGCCAAAAGTATGTTCATCTTCCCTCTGATGAAATCCTATGAAGACTGAGTCAAAAAGTCTAAATCAGCCCTTTAAATTAGAACATAACTATGTATGAAATATAAAATAGGTTAAGCACTAAAAATAAAATTGGATAAAACATTTTTAATTGATGAGCTTTCTCTGTTTGTATGTTTTCTATGTTTTACGTTACATAAAGATGAATATTCCATAAAGATGTCAGTGCTTACTAAAATAGGAAGCAAAAGAGCACTAAAATATTTAGGTTTAATAACCTGTTTTTTTTTTTTAAAAGGAAAACAGGACATGTGGCTGCCAATTAGGCAACAGATAGAAAGTGAAAATAATAAAAATGATGATGACCTAGCATTTAACCTGATTCTGTGTGTCTCCTGAATATATGTGTGACAGCTCACAGTGTCTCCAGACCTTATATAAATCAGGGTGCTGCTCATGATGCCTTAGGTCTCTTGGGTAGCCATTTGTCAAATTCCTGTAAGTGATTTTAATATATTAGTCCTCAACTTTCCTTTCCTTTTTATCTTTTTTTTAAAAAAGAAGCTTCTCTATGGGGATACCTAATGTAACAGGATATCAAATAGAAAAACAAAGCATGAGGCAAGTGTAAAATAACAATATTTTGGGAAGCACACTGTTACAAATTATCTGTTACAGTGTATGATATGTACATCAGTAACAGAAAGCCTAAATAGTGTTTTGTGTTAAACAATTAGTGTCATATAACAGTTTGCACCATTTTTTATACATACATAAACATGTATCTACATATAGATATGGGAAGATGCCCTGGAGGAAGGTATGGCAACCTACTCCGTTATTCTTGCCTGGAGAATCCTCATGGACATAGGAGCCTGGTGGGCGACAGTCCATAGTGTTGCAAAGAGTCGGACACAACTGAAGTGACTAAGCATGTGTAAATATAATTTTAGCATATAGTTCCTCTCTCTCTATATATAAATATGTTAAAAATTGTATGATTGTTTTCTTTTTATTCAGAGGAAATTTATCATATCTCTTCTATTAATACTGCAATATCTAAGAAGTCTATTGACCTCCCAACCACCTACCCATCCTCCACCTCCACAAATTTAATATATTTTTCTGGGTAGATTATTCTGCATCTAGAATTTTGAAATATCATGTAGTCAGTTGGTGAATAATTATTTCTTAACCCATCTTGATAATATGCATATATGTGCTCTTTTATATCAGCATACTATATCTCCTCACTGTTTATTGGTCCAGCCGCTTACAAAATATGTCATTAGTTCAACTACATAATGGCCCCTGACACCTACCACACACACACACACACACACACATACATTCCCTCTCCTTATTATATGTCTTCATCACCTAACTTTTTTATACTGTTGGATTTAAAAAATAATAAAAACTGAAAAGAAAGAATAAGGAAAAATGAGGAAATTAAGACATGCAATATGTTGAGGGCATGTTTTCTTTATACCAAAAAATTCTAGTTTCCTGGCTAAGACCTAATACTTTAGTAAATAAGGAGAAATGAATGCACATAATTAGATTATTAGGCCTTTTTGTAATTTTATGCATTCAAGTATGTTATTCTTCATTATATCTTAACAATGACATGTCTTCAGTACCCTTATACACAAATAGGTTATCAATAAATAACAGACAATCAAGAGGTGTCTGTGTACTGTTCAAGTTCATCGAGCTAATTCCACAGCAGAACCTAATTTAGAGTTCATTGCCTCTATCTTTATGGAATGGGCTAACTTTATCCTGATCATCTAAATGTAGTGTTTTGCATATAATATGGCTTCCCTGGTGGTTCAAATGGTAAAGAATTTGCCTTCAATGTGAGAGACCTGGGTTCGATCCCTGGGTCGGGAAGATCCCCTGGAGAAGGAAATGGCAACCCACTCCAGTATACTTGCCTTGAGAACTCCATGGACAGAGGAGCCTGGTGAGCTACAGTCCATGGGACATTTAACATATGTGATTTATTGGTTCTCTCTGGTTTGTAAATTGCTTATTTTAAATGAAAGATTTAAGAAAGGTTAATGTTTTTGAAAGTTATAACCTATTTTGTAAATATTTTGCTGTAAATATCCTCATTTCCTCTCTCTCTCTTTGTACCCTTGAGAGGACTGTATACAGAGTAGCACACTAGTGTCTCTGCATTGACTTTTGCTGAAGAGTGTATTTTGACATTGTAATTTCCCTTCAGAGCTCTGGGGTATGTTAAGCTTGACTTTTCTCCATTTGTGTCATTGAAAGACTCCCACCTGCAGTCAGAGTTAAACTGTAAAGGCAGGTGTAAGCATTTTTGGCAGGTATGATTTTTTTTCTCATGTACTTGTGAAAAAACAACAAAAAAAACCTAAACCTAAGATTCCTTTTATCTGACTGACATTTTCAGTCCAAAAGAAGGATAAATAGTCATATGTGAAAACATTTGTTGATGCTTGTAAACGATTTGTTACTATCACAACTACTCTGAGTCTCAATCTGCCATGCCTTCTGATTCAACTTCTGATTGTTTCTCTGATGACTGTATTTCAGTAGGCAGTTTTTTGGTAAATATAACATCCATTATTTTTGTCTTTATGTGTAAGAATATATTTTCTGATCGTTTTCTAGTTTGCTTTTTAATTGGAAATCTTTTGCTTGCATGTGGTGGAAAATCTAGCCCAAATTGGCATAAGAAATAAAAATTAATTTGACATATATCTGCAGAATAAGCCTTCCCTGGTGGCTGATACGGTAAGGAATCCGTCTGCAATGCTGGATATCCAGGTTTGATCCCTGAGTCAGGAAGATCCACTGGAGAAGGGAATGGCTACCCACTCCAGTATTTTTGCCTGGAGAAATTCCATGGACAGAGGGGCCTGGTATGCTACAGTCCATGGGGTCACTGAAAGGGTCACAACTGAGCTACTAACACTTTCACTTTTCATCTACCAAATAAGACCTTTTACTGACTTGAGACACAGTTTGAATTAAATATTAATGAGGTTATCCATATTCTGGCATTTTTCTGTAATTCTGCAGCTGTGCACACTGTGTGCTGGTCTGATACTCAGGTTGTCTTCTCACGTGGTGGCCACAAAGGAGTCAAACCTCATAACTTCACACCATGAAGTCCAGAGAAAGAGAAGGCAACTGTTCTGGTAGCTCCCCCACAAAGCAGAGAAACTGCTCTTCTGGCAGCCCCGGTGAATACCGCCTTGTGGTCCATTGACTTGATCATCCCTGAACTGAAGTCTGTAGCCCAGAGTATGGAATTTACTACCTGGTTTAAGCAATGTGGCTTTCTGAACCTGAGGCTCAAAAAAAGCCTGGAATGATGTTACACAGATTGGCTATAGGAAAGTCTAGGTACTGTTGATGAGAGTTTAATGGAGGTTAGTTATTGAGGAGGCAAGCAACAAATGTCAGCTCCAGGACTATGCATAAAAGACCATTTTACAGACAGCTTATGAAAAATGTATCAATTTTTTAAAATGTCCTATGCATTTATATTTAATGATTTCACTTGGTAAAGTGGAAGGTAGAGGGAGGTATTAGTAATATGTATAAAGAATTGGTGAAAAAGCTAATTGGGGTCCACTACAGCCATAAGCATCACCTATAGAAAACTTTGTAAATGCAGTCAGTATGTAAGAAAAGGTAGAGTCTTTTTTTTAATTTATTTTTTATTGAAGGATAATTGCTTTGCAGAATTTTGCTGTTTTCTGTCAAGCCTCAACATTAATCAGCCATAGGTACACATATATCCCTTCCCTTTTGAAACTCCCTCCCGTCTCCCTCCCCATCCCACGCCTCTAAGTTGATACAGAGCCCTGTTTGAGTTTCCTGATCTTTTGAATTGGGCTTAATGATTGAACTATGGTTATTTTCCATTAACTCTGGGAATGAGGGTCTCTGTCTGCATCTCAGAAAATTCTCTTTGACTTAAGTTTCAAACAATGGAATTCAGGCAGTCTTAAATCTAGTAACTGGATGTGGTTTTAGCATTTATTTGGTAGCTCAGAACTTGGAATGAACACTTAGATATTGATTCTGTTCTATTATCAGATTAGAGGATTTAAGTAAAGAAAATTGGGTGAATTTTTCCTGAGTGATACAATTAATAAGTGGCCAAAACAGTATTTGCACCTTGCAGTCTGTGCTCTTCATTATTGGCTACACTGGCTTTCAAACGTTGTATAGTTCTTCCTAAAAAATACTGTGGTACTTGATGCTTTGTTCATGTTTCCAGACCTGCCCACTGTGGCTTATATATCTATATAAGCTGAAAAATAATATTCTAACACTTGAAATGAACCTCTCAAAATCAGAGATTCCTGTCTCTGTCTTAAGTACTTATTTGATGTTTGGCATCCAGCCACTGAATATTCATTCTCTTACTGGTTTGTGCATGTTATGTGTGTGTGTGCAAGTGTGTGTGTCTGTGTGTGTTGGGGGTGGGATTCCAAAATAGCATAGCAGGAAGCAATGCTACGCTGATCTCTGTGTGAATATAAATAAGAAGGTATTTCCTCTCCCTGCTCTTACTCTGCAGACATGTGGTCATGTGACCCAGGCCCATAATATGTGCACTTTATATCTTCATGTGGGCAGGGTATTCACAGGTAATTCACCATGGTGGTAACCAAACTGAGAGTTCGACAGCACTGCTGAAAATTACTGTGATGATGTCTGGGCTATCATCCTAAACAGCTATGCCTGTGGCATCACCTTGCTGTATAATCAGTGGCCCGGCCCCTCATCTAGGCCAAATTCTCTCCTTCTAGGTAACTGTATGAGCTACTGTAAATCCTGAAATAAATTCCTTTCTTGCTTGAGTTATTTGCTTGTCCATGTATGTGTGCTCAGTTGTGTCCAACTCTTTGTGACCCCATAGACTGTAGTCTGTCAGGCTCCTCTGTCAATGGGATTTTCCAGGCAAGAATACCAGAGTGGGTTGCTGTTTCCTCCTTCAGGGGTTCTTCATGACCCAGGGATTAAACCTGTGTCTCCTGCATCTCCCGCATTGGCAGGTAGATTCTTTCCCACTTTGCGCCTTCTGGGAAGCCCCAATCATTTTCTAATTCTGACTGTAGAACCACTTTTTCTGCTCTTTGTTCTTCAACTTACCTTCTATTTATTTAGTCAATCTTATAAGAAAATACAAAGTAGGCACAGATACAAAAGTAGAACTTTGCATATATGAAGAGATAAAGTATAAGTAATCTTTATTTCAGAGACAGCTATGCTTAGATTATCATCACAGAAGATGAAATGGGAAATATCAGGACAACCAGATAGATGAGGAAAAAAGAAATAACTTTGGGAGAACTTTTAACATTGTTGTGACCTCTTGTAGTCAAGAGAACTGGCTGCTTAAGGGGTACCTGGAAGTAGCAGAGAAAGAAATTGAGAGGAAAAATGATGTGTAAGAGGAGGGATGTTATTCATAGGTGGTCATTCAGTTATAAGGCAGAATTTAGTTTATACAAGTATAAATTAAGTACCACCTGTATAAAGTGTACTACAAGGCATGGGATCTGACAGATGTACACTGATGATAAAATTACTAAGTATTCTTCAGGACCCAGGACTGATATTAATAGGTTTGTGTGTTACAGAAAAAATCTCAAAAGAGTTTCTGGTGCTCTCCTTTGCAAAACAAAGATTTGAGGTACCTATAGAGTCTTTCTTCTCCAATCATCCTAGGAGATTCAGAAGGAAAACAGAATTTCAAAAGTTAATGTTAGCCTAGGAGGGCTTTTTGATCTAATTTTACTTGCCTCCCAAGCCCATTGAGGAGATCCCAAATAAGGATGGCTTGCATATATCATGTTTCTCAGGAACTGGGGAGAGTTTACCCACCTATCTTTTTTGACTTTGAAGAAAGAGAAACACTGTAGGGGTAAAAAAAAAGAAAAACATGTGTTAGGTGAAGCTTTCTCTTAACCTGGTAATTATAACGAGTACCACTTTACCTCTCTGAAAAACAAACAAAATGAAAATTCAGTAAAAAGTCTGTTAAGGTACCCTAGCTAAAACCAGAACTCTTTTTAAAATGTTCTTTGCTGTTAGCTTCTGAGTTGCTCCCCCTCCCTTCAGTGTCACTACATACTTCATGGTATGTTAACCAAGTAGAATATTCCTAGAAATCAACAAGATTTGTTGAGCATTTACTATGTTTTGGGGCTTCCCTGGTGGCTCAGAGGTTAAAGCATCTGCCTACAATGCAGGAGACCTGCATTCAATCCCTGGGTCAGGAAGATCCCCTGGAGAAGGAAATGGCAACCCACTCCAGTAATCTTGCCCGGAGAATTCCATGGATGGAGGAGCCTGGTGGGCTACAGACCACGGGGTCGCAAAGAGTCAGACACGACTGAGCGACTTCACTTTACTATGTTTCAGATATTACACATTATCTCAGTATCTCTCAGTATTTAGATCCCAGCGGCATCTAAAGGTGCTTAACAAAGAACAAAGGTACAAAATCAATGAATGTTAAGTTGGTTGATGGCTTACTGTCTTAATTTGGAGAAATCATTTCAGTAAATTTTTGCAGTATTAGAAATGGAGGTCCCTGGTGGCCCAGCCAATTAAGAATCCGCCTACAATGCAGGAGATGCAGGTTTGATCCCTGGGTGGGGAAGATCCCCTGGAGATGGGAATGGCTACCCACTCCAGTATTCTTGCCTGGAGAATCCCGTGGATAGAGGAGCCTGGTGGGCTACAGCCCATAGGGTTACAAAGAATCGGACATGACTGAGCAACTAAGCACAGAAATGGAGGTCAATTAGTTTGTAACTTAAGACATAGGAGGTACTAACTTAATATGCTTCACAGTTCTTGGAATTTCAAATATTCTGCAGCAAACACTTATGTATGGTTACCAGCCTTATGGATAATATGCATTAGATTTTAACATGTTAGGTGATGTTTACATTGCAACTGATTCTGCTTTCTATTACTGAATGAAATGCTTAATTATCCATTCATTTTTTAGGCTCCCAGATTATAATTCTATTTCTCTACATGGGTAGAAAAAAGATCACTAAATATGCTAAGTAGAAATGGATTTAGTCATCTAATATTTTTTATGTGAGGAACCTTAGAATGAAAATATTAAATTATCCCATAAGTTTACTATAGTAATTATTTTAAAAAATTTCTTTCACTGTAAGCTCCATTGGGATATAAACTATTCTGTTGCTGCTTTGTTCATTGCTGTATGGGCCTATAGAAAGTTTTCAATATGTCTTTGAAGAATTGAAGTGAATTCTTCTCTTAAATAGTTTGTTAAATTTCCTATTTTCAATTAGCTAGCACTTTCATCACAAGTTTTACTTAAATAACACAGCTATCTAAGAAATACTATTTTTGTAAAATTCTTGCAGTGGATTAGATTTGTTTGAAGGAAATTAATATACTATAAACATTAACTGGATACAACAGAACAAGATAGAACATTCTTACCAAAATGTACATGAAATAAATGTTATAATAATTAACTTTGGGAGTATAAATATTATTAAAATTTTTCTTGAATGCCATTTAGTTAGATTTTTTATAGCATTGACTAGAAACATAGCAGAGTTTCAGAGTTTGGCTCTGTATTGTGCAATTTAAAAAAGAGGATATGTTACATGACTGTGATAACACGGGTCATATTTTCTCCCATTCTTTCATCCAACTCAAAGGTGCCTGATACCCTTACAGCGAGAGAAAGCCATGGATTTTGAGTAGCTCTACAGGGAATCTGCTGTATAAGAGACTGACATCAATAATTTCAGCATTATGCTGTCATCTCTTAAGAAAATCATTGAACTGTGGATTTTAATTAGCATTTCACAGTTGAAGTACTGTTAAGTATGGACCTTGGCATGGACTACGATAGATTTATGATGTCGATAGAACAAGGCATCTCTTCATAAGTCATTCAAATCTTTGGCACTTGAAAGGTTGATACCATTTCAGTAAGTAAAGTGTAGAATTTGATTTATGACTTTATAGTCCTTTCATTTTGGAATCTCTTTGAATCTTTATGAGCAGTTTTGAACTATCATCAGATTGAGATCATGTTGAATGTTTATATTCAGTGAATTAATATATATACCAAATATTTTAATGATTTTCCTAATGCAGAAAAATCAGAAAAATTTTGTAGTGGGTAAATTTACATCAGCCTTTTTTTTTTTTTCTAACACATTCAGTTTGACTCATTGTTGGAGGTCAAAGTCAGATAAAGACAAAATATTCTTATTCTTTAATATTTTTGTGTGTCCATCTATATTACTGAATTTAGGAAGAAAATAAAATGTTAAAACAGTTGACATGCTGGTGTTCCCTGGGCAGTTTTCAGTAGCTCTTAAAATGTCCCATGAAACAGTTTCACATACAAGCTCTATGACCCTTGACAAGGACTTCACTTAACTGAGCCAGTTTTATTATTTGTGAGTTATTGTGCTTATGTGTCCAAGATGGCTAGAACATTTGGGGTATGTAGACCTGCAAGTACTCATTATAAACAAACAAGCAAAAAAAAAAAAAAGCCTATTTCTTTGAGGAGCAGACCTGCTAATGTGTACTTCTGCAGACTGATCATCATTCCTTTGCACTCTCTTCCTGCTCCTCTTTATGCTCAGTACAGTGAAGATAGGTTTTCAGCTTGAACTGGCTGCTCCATCAGTTACATTTATATTTCTGGTATAAAAGTGTGTTTGTGTGTCTGTGCTCTGTGAAACGTCCTACCTTTCCTCTTCTTTTTCCATGTATATAATACTGAACACTTTTAAATAATAAGTTACTGGAAATATTTTTATTCTCATGAAAATACATGGCATGTTTAGGTCCATTAGAGTTGAAAAAAATCAAAAAAGGGCAAAAATATCCCAACAACAACCAACCAATCAGCACTCTTATATGTTAACTCTTTGCACATGAAAGAATTTTTTTTTAATTTATTTAAAAGAAAATTTCTATATTGTAAATAGTCATATTTTTCTGTAAACATAATTGATGTTCGCTTTATGGTTCAGTCTTTCAAAATTAAATTTCTGTTAGTAGTGAGGTTTCCTTTGGGCACAGTTTAAGTTGTCTTTTGCAATCATGAATTCAATTTAATGAAATTTGTATCCTGAGGGCCTTCTTCCTGCTTACTCCAAAATCTGAAGACACACTAGGAATGAAACACTTCATGGAATTAAATGTATGTAAGTAGATTGGTAGACATATATCAAACCAATAAAAATTAGAGAAGTATAGATAATTATAACTGTATAAAGGAACTAAAGCTGGACCATGGAATAGAGACGGCTGCTTTAACTAAGATAGTTAGGGAAGTCTGTGCCAAGAAGATAGTATCTGAGCTGAGATTCAAAGTATGGGAACAAAGAACTCATGTTCCAGACTGAGAAAATGACTGGTGCAAAGTCCCTGAGGTAGGAGTATGTTGGAGGATGCCAGAACAGAAGGAAGGCATATTTGATAGAAGGTAAAACGTGATGACTGGAGAAGGCAATGGCAACCCACTCCAGTACTCTTGCCTGGAAAATCCCATGGACGGAGGGGCCTAGAAGACTGCAGTCCATGGGACGGTGGAGCCTGGTGGCCTGCCGTCTATGGGGTTGCACAGAGTCGGACACGACTGAAGCGACTTAGCAGCAAAACGTGATGACATCAGAGAGGCAGGAGCCAGGTCCTGTAAGAACTTACGGGACAACCACAAGGACTTTAGATTTGATTGCTGTACCAAGGGGAAGTAATTGGAGGGCTTCCCATTTGTCCTTACATCCCATAGTGACATCAGTCTTTTGTTCCACAAAGAAAAGGGGGAGGAGGGTTAGTAAAGGAAGCATGGTTATTTGAGACTGTGCTCATTATGTCATATTTTGGAAAGAGACATTGAATTTGAAAATTAAAATAAATGAAATTACACAGAGATCTAAAGCTAACAGAAAGGCTATAGACCAAAAATAAGATGAAGTTTATAATACTGCTAACCAATAGGACCGTGGGGGATGTTTATTTAGAGCAATAGGTTAAACATGGAAGCTCTGCCTCTCTGTCTCTTTCTCTGTGTTCATCTCTCCCATGATTTATTGTTTCTCTCACTCTTACATGGGCTTTCCTGGTGACTCAGATGGTAAAGAATTTGCCTACAATGTGAGACCCAGGTTCTATCCCTGAAGAAGGGAATAGCAACTCATATATACAGTATTCTTGCCTGGAGAATTCCAAGGACAGAGGAGCCTGGTGGACTACAGTCCCTGGGGTCACAAAGAGTCGGACACGACTGAGCAACTAACACTTTTACTTTTCATTCTTGCATACAGGGCCTCCCTGAACTTCCTTCCTCTGTGCTTTCCTGCCACTTTCCTTGAATGAGCTCATCCTCACTCATGGGTTAACACTGCATTTATAATCCCTAAACTGATATATTTAACTCATTTCCTTAGTTCCGAAATAAATATTCCAAGGGTGTTACTGTATATATTCACACTCATTCCCACCCTACCCCATCCCAGCAAAGCGTATTCTAGTATTCTTTTTTATATGACAGTCTACCAAATTACTCAGTGTTGACTAATTTCTCATCCAGGCTTTTCTATTTTTATCAGCCCTCTCCTATAAATGGTGACTATTTTTTTTTTAACTTTCTCTCTTTTTTTGTCTAGCCCTCAATAACTCAACTTTTCTCATAGAAACCTATCTAAATCTATAACCATCTCAGTTCCTCCCCTGTGGTCTTGTAGGAAGTTGTGTCATATTTTTCCTAGACTGTTATATGCATGTGTGTGCATTTATCTTATTTCCACCTATTCTGTGGAAATTGCTTTCAAAAATATGACACAATCTCTAAAGCATCTATCAGATCTCAATTCCATGTAAAAATAACCACCCAAAACAGATAATGAAACAATAAAAAAATAAATTTCCTTATCTCACTCTTGCTTAAAGACTTAGTTTTTATATACCAACAATGAATGGAAATATGGAGATCGATGTCATCATTTTTTAAAAAATTCTATTTCTTATACGTACTCCAAAAATGAGAAAAATTACCAGTGGAACAGAAATTGAGGCAACTGACAAAATTAGAAAATACTTGCTTGGTACTAGTTAACTCTGGATTACTCCAGTATTTTTAGGGGAATTAGTAAACCATTGGAGATGTGTACAATGTATTTATATTTAAAAGGACAAAAAGTCTAGTACAACAATAATAATACGTAGGTTCAGTTCAGTTCAGTTGCTCAGTCATGTCTGACTCTTCGCGACCCCATAATTTGCAGCACACCAGGCCTCCCTGTCCATCACCAACTCCCAGAGTTCACTCAAACTCATGTCCATCAAGTCGGTGATACCATCCAGCCATCTCATCCTCTGTCATCCCCTTCTCCTCCTGCTCCCAATCCCTCCCAGCATCAGAGTCTTTTCCAATGAGTCAACTCTTTGCAAAGTACTGGAGTTTCAGCGTTAGCATCATTCCTTCCAAAGAACACCCAGGACTGATCTCCTTTAGAATGGATTGGTTGGATCTCCTTGCAGTCCAAGGGACTCTCAAGACTCTTCTCCAACACCACAGTTCAAAAGCATCAATTCTTTGGTGCTCAGCTTTCTTCACAGTCCAACTCTCACATCCATACATGACCACTGGAAAAACCATAGCCTTGACTAGACGGACCTTTGTTGGCAAAGTGATGTCTCTGCTTTTGAATACGTAGGTTAGATACCAGCATTGATTCCTTTGACTTGTTAATTAGATAATTAACGGTGCTTAATAGTGACTTAACACCTGGAGCAACACATATATGCATTAGGAATAAGACATGCAACAGGACCTCAGTTTCTTAAGTTGCTATTGTTTTTGCCTGTTTCTTTATATTTCTCTTTTAACTAGACTAGAACAGCTGAAGTTTTTTTCAATAATAGTGCATATGCTGCTACTGCTAAGTCGCTTCAGTCGTGTCCGACTCTGTGTGACCCCATAGACGGCAGCCCACCAGGCTTCCCCGTCCCTGGGATTCTCGAGGCAAAGAACACTGGAATGG
This sequence comes from Bos indicus x Bos taurus, assembly GCF_003369695.1. Lineage (NCBI taxonomy): Eukaryota > Metazoa > Chordata > Mammalia > Artiodactyla > Bovidae > Bos > Bos indicus x Bos taurus. The sequence goes on along the minus strand of NC_040085.1, from coordinate 34,507,472 downwards.
GTTGCCATTTCCTTCTCCAATGCATGAAAGTGTAAAGTGAAAGTGAAGTCACTCAGTCGTGTCCGACTCTAGCAAACCCATGGACTGTAGCCTACCAGGCTCCTCCGCCCATGGGATTTTCCAGGCAAAAGTACTGGAGTGGGGTGCCATTGCCTTCTCCGAATAGTACATATAGTATATATTATTTCTACTTAGATTAATATAACAATATGACTTTTTAAATATTTCTGACTAATTTGAAAAAGCAATGTTTAGATTATAAAATACATTAAGTTAATCTCAAGTGAGCTGGATGACTATGTGAAATACAAGTATATAATAATTTATTAAATAGAAATAATATTTAATATAATAGATAATAATATAATAATTTATTAATGAATGTACATCACCCTAGAGGGAAGCCTCTAGTGGCATTCTGCTGGGTTCAATTTTCAATTTTGTCCTTTAAATATTCTTGTTTATTATTTCAAAAGGGAGATTCATAGCGTAATGATAAAACTCAAAGTGGTGACGAATAATCTGGGTATAGGATTGGTATGCACTTATTTTCTCAACAGGTTGGGAAAATGAATCATTCAGGTGAAACTGAATAAGAATTAATACAAAATCTTTCACTTAGATAAAAATTGAGCTGCACACATACAGACTAATAACAGCATATTTTTTAGAGGCTTGATAATTTTAAATGACTTATTTCGTTGTGTTGCTGTTACTTATCGTTATACAAGAAGGTCCCGTAGTAAGCTTTGAAGCTAGCAGAAGGTTGAATTAGTTTTAGCATAATGTTTTGATTGTAATAGATAAGATGAGAGTTCCTGATTGTTCCACACTAATCAAAATCTCTTTCCTTCTGGCTGTCTGCAGAATATGGGTATGTAGGTCCCCAGTATGGTAAATGATCAATATGGTAAAGGTAGTGCAAACAGCTATATCAGAGATGACTTAAGGAACTGGAAATGGCTAGTCTGGAAAGGAAACTTATAGGAAACATAACTGTCTTCGAATATTTGAATTGTAGTCATGTTGAAAAGGAATTATCTTTATACTGGGAGCTTTCTCTAGAGTGTTGAAATGATTGTACTACTATATTAGGAAGACTTCTGAACAAATAGAGCCATTCAAAAACAGGATTATCTTTCACTGATGTCAGGAAGTACCTGGTGATATTTAGACAGAGGCAAGAGAAGTGTAGAGGGATTTAAGCATGAGGGTGAGCTGGCTGCTATAGACTTGCAATCACTGTTTCAATCACTGCTTCAGTTCTCAGATACCGTATTGGAATGGAATAAAGAACAACCTAGGCAATAAACTTGGAGATCTGAAGTCCAAATTCAATTTTCTTCAGTTACTGATGAAATCTCGGCAGCAAGAAAAACTGTATGAATTATTTTGGCAGTTCTGATAATGAAGATAAGACCCATGTTAGTATTATCTGGAAACATTCCTTTAAGTATAAAGAAAAACAGTAAGAGAATAATACATTACCTTTATCACTAGGGGCAAGTTGAAATCACTATTCAAAACTTTTCTTCTTCTGTCTGATAATCTATAGTTAACATGTTATAGCTACTTGAAAGGAACTTAGAATGAGAGATTTATCAGCTCTGTTTTATCTAGGATCAAAAGTGGATCTGTGCAATCCTGTCCTCTTTCCTTTTCAGGTCTGGCCTGTTTTGTACACTCTTTACATTTGGAGTTATACTGAGCTATTTTCTTAACTTATTTTTGAGCAAATGGTTTCTAAACTCAAGTTTCAGTCCTGCTTTCTTGCTAGTTCTTCTAAGTTTGTAACTTAGGAGAATGAATGAAATATATTCATTATATGTTTATGAATATATATTTTATATGAATATATACTTATATATAATGAATATTTTTTTCATAAACTCTATTCATAATTCCCCATTTTATATCCTTTTCCTTATTCTGTGTTACCTAATTTGAAAGGAACCCAATCTCTGTTGTCTCCTAGGCTAATATCACAGCTCAGTAATCTGTTATAACTGAGATTCTGTGTTCTTTACAATTTACCTTCTGTTCTCTCTTTCACCTTCTCTTACATATGATATTAACTAATTTAATCTTGTCGTCTGTTCTTACTTCATTCCATTAGATAAATCCTTTTCATCAAATTATAATGAAATAACTTGGAAGACTTCACAGTAAGTGGGAAAAAAGGAAACTATCTTCTTTTCTATCCTTCTTTCACCTACTGAAGTCGGTTAACAGCAAAATGTCTAAACTCATCCTGGCATTCAAGCATAGCATAAAGTCTGAATGTTCAGTGTCCAGAATGACTTGCTCCAGGAAATCATTAAGGGACCTTGGTTCCGTTCTTCTCAAGGCCCCATATTTAGAGAACTTCTTTTTTTCACAAGTGTTCTTGAACTCTATTCAAATGCTGGAAACATTCAGCCTGTGAGAAAGGGAAAGTGAGAGAAACGAGGAAAATTCAGGGCAGGCAATTTCATCTACAGCAGAAAAAGGGGATTTGCATTCATGTGCCATGATAAGACATTGGTCACATGGCCACATCTGACTGCAAGCAAGGTTGAAAAATATAGTTTCTAGATGGGTGGCCAAGGGAAAAAATTAGATTTTTGAGAACACAATTGGCTGTGTCCTTCACCGTCTATTTTTCATATGTCTTTTTATTCTCTATCTCATGCATCCCCATGCTATGCCTTTGCTCTTCCTAGTCAATTTGTTTTGATGTGTTTTCTGACATCCAAACTCAATTTGTCCAAACAGTTTATGTAGAAACACTATTTTCTTCCCTGGAGAATATTTGATCACTCCAGCTAAAAGTAATCTACTGAACTCTCATAGATTTTTTTTTTTCTTCTGTACTTTCTTATCACTGAAACCTATATTTTATTAGTTATTTGGGTGCATGCCTTATCTCACCTACAAACTACCTGTTCAAAGATAATAGTACCATTGCTTTATTAATAATTTTCTCTCATTCCACTCAGAAGAGTGTGCTTCATGTATCATTTCTACTCAGTATTCATTCAGAGGGCATGAGTAACATGGCTATTGTTTTTCTAAATTTAGGTTCAAAAAATGAAAAATAAATAAGCAAGACACATAGTGGAAATATGTAGAATAAAGGAATGCCTTGACAGGGATTATGAATTATTCAATGGATAAATGAATCTGGATTTGAATTCAAATTATATTCTTTTATTACTTTTGCATTAATATCACAAGAGACTACAGTACAAGTTGAGATTTGAAGTTTAATTGAAGAGAGGATTAGTCTGAACTTTGCAAATAATGGCAAAAATCCTAGGAAAAATACATACACAAAAAAGCCTAAAACTTGTTTTTACTAGAATGAATTATAATGACCTAGATAATTCATTTTATATGTAGGAGTTTATTTATTCATTTAACAAACACTGAGTGACTAATGATGCAACAGGCATTCTTATAGGTCTGCAGATAAAACATGAAAAGGGCAGGTGCTAGCCTCACTCTTCACCTCATCATATTATAACATGATATGAAATATAATGTGGTATGATATGATACAATATGATGGAGGATGGAGAAGATGGACATTGAAGACATTAATATGCATATCCTCATCTTTTTTGAATATTATCAGAACTAGTGAGCAGTAGCAGTTTTTTAGTACTCAAAAATAATTTCTATGACCAAAGAACTATTTAAGAACTATTAAAAAAAGAATTCTCAAAATGAAAATGTGAAAAAAAATAAATCACTATTCAGTTAAAATACCAAAGTCTTACAAGAGTTCCTTTAGATTTTTTTAAAATTTATTTATTTTTTAATTGAAGGATAGTTGCTTTACAGAATTTTGCTGTTTTTGGTCCTTGACCTTCCTTAACCTCAGATATTTTCAATATTGAGCTTCCCTGCTGGCTCAGTGGTAAAGAATCCATCTGCCAATGCAGGAGACCCGGGTTCAATCCCTGGGTAGGAAGATCCTCTGGAGAAGGAAATGACAATCCACTCCAATATTCTTGTCTGGGAAATCCCATGCACAGAGGAGCCTGTCAGACTACAATCCATGGGGTCACAAAGAGTCAAATGTGACTTAGTGACTAAACAACAACAATAATATTTGATATTAATTTTATTGTAGAATAATCATTAAATATTATGTCGCTCAGCTATAAGAAAGGGCATCATAAAGTTCCATGTACATTAAGTTACGAAGATCTTATATTTGCACATTTTATACATCTTTTCTTTTAGTGCACTACTTTTTAAAGAATGAAAACCCTTATTTGGAAACAAAATCTAGAATTAAATATTCACAAATTTGATACAGACTAACCACATACACACACACACACAGGTATATTACATAAATATTATTTGTACAAAATAATCTCAATTGGAGAGAAATTTCTGTGACTGATTTAGGCCTTTAAATGGTCTATTAGTCACAGGATTAATTTGGCTATTTTAAAAACTTTTAGAATAAACAAGGAGATCAGTCAGTTAGGAATATATGAGGAAATTTGTGCAACATATTTTTTGCCCTAAATTCAAAATGATATGAGCCTCAAACTCATGTGTGGGGATGTGCATATTGTCACGTGTATTTTCTCCTATTCTTTTCTGAGCATCTGCAAATGACTTTTCAGTGGAAGTAGACTTGCAGATAAGGGAAAAAAATACTTTTAGTGTCGATATATTTTCTAACAATGTCTACTACTAAATTTCACATATTCTTTCATCTTTAAAGTTACAGGTACATATTTCCCAGTGGTTATCTGGGCAAAGATAAATGCCAGGACACAACAAGAGAATGGACACTTCTGGGAGACTAAATTAGATCTGATTGAAAAAGAAAATCTATTTGTAAATTCTCAAGCATGGAATTTGCAGTGCCTATGAACTGTCTTTTCTCAGAAGGCAGAGCCTGACTGTCCTGATTTAGTAAGTAGAAAAACTCATCAAAAGATAAGTGCAGGCTCTCCTCCTTTTGTACATTTTATTCCTCTCATTATCTTTGGAACAGCCAATCCACACTCATCTCTGTTGCTGGAAACTATAGATGTATAGACTTATGTGGCAGTGAGCTGTAGTAGAAATGCACTGTTAGATTCCAGCAGTACACATTAAAGTAAATTCATTACCTGCTTACAATTTGTAAAACACTCTCTTGTTCTGGAAGAATAGGAAGCATGGAGTTTATATATATTGTGGCTGTAGGTAGAATGGCATTAATCTGATTGAATAGTTTTAATTCTGTATAAATCAGAGAAGGCAAGACTATCCTTGTCATAGATGCTGGGAGGGATTGGGGGCAGGAGGAGAAGGGGACGACAGAGGCTGAGATGGCTGGATGACATCACTGACTCGATGGACGTGAGTCTGAGTTAACTCCGGGAGTTGGTGATGGACAGGGAGGCCTGGCGTGCTGCGATTCATGGAGTCGCAAAGAGTTGGACATGACTGAGCGACTGATCTGATCTGATCTGATCTGATGGCTGATACATTTTGAGGTTTGATACATTTTAGAAAACAACAAAATTCTGTAAAGAATTATCCTTTGATTAAAAATTAAATAATTTTTTTAAAAATAAAAAGACTATCTTTGTCTATGTAATAAAAATACTTTTTCAATGATTTTTCCAAAAGTAAGAAATAGATATGCAAGGTCTGTATACAAAGGTTACATACAAAGGTCTGCACACAAAACTTACCTTGATACCTCTAATACTCTAGTATTTGCTATGAACCTAAGATCTCAATCTAGCAAAGACCAATCAGTGGGAAGAGAGCCAGGTTCATTTTATGCAACTTTGTTCCATTACATTATGGACCAGCTCCAGCTGGAGTGATTAGGAAGAAATATGCCTAAATAATGAACACACACCTTTGGTTTTAAAAGTGAACAAGTTTTAGCTATGCTGGAGAAATATGAACAATTAGCACATGATAATTAACACAACGAAAAGAAATCTTACAGAATAAGAAAAGTGCCTAATTGTCAAGTATTTAAACTGTGGACATGATTCATAAACTGTGGTTTTATAAACTATGAATGGTGAGGCCATGACAATGATTAAGGAAACTTCTTTCTTTCTTTTTTCAAGTTTTCAGACCAAAATATGTATGGATACACAGGATGTTTGTGACAAAAACTGTGCTGAAATCCTTCCTGTTATACATTTTTCCATCTTTCAATTCAAGTCTTGACATGTTTGTTTCTTGATATTTTTATTTTGCCAAGCATTGGGTATCTTTATTTCATATGCTTTGCTACCGTGGAAGCATTTAATAATAATTTTAATAATGCCATTGTTTTTTTTTCCCTGACCTGAGTGTATCTTAAATAGATCCTTTGTGAGTGAATACCTGAAGAGGAGTTTTCTTATGTTCCCTTTGTGCAGTCCTGTTTCTCTGGTACCTACCGTGGTGGAAAAGGCATTGTGAGCACACACGTTTATTCACAATACAGTACAAGGATGAGCACTGGTGTAACTTCGGAAATCAAGGGTCTTCTAAGTCTATATTGTTTCAGTAACAGCTTCATGATAAAAATAATTTGTTTGTCCTTGGGTCAGCATTTTATTTTAGAAATATTAGCTCAGTTAACAAGTTAACAACACATATCATTAGAGTTGATAAGAGGGGATAATTGCTTCAGAATACTGTGCAGAAATGAAGAGAATCACACCATAGGAAATGCTGGTATCTGGATGCTGATAGGAAAGTCAAAGATTTATAATTACAGTTGACTCTTCAACAATTCGGGAACTTAATCTAAGTATAACTTCAATCACCCCTTCCATTCAACCAAGCATGGACACTGTAGCACTGCAGTATTTGCTCTTGAAAAAGGCCCACATTTTTAAGTTGCATTTAAGTTGACCTGGACAATTCAAACCTGCATTGAGAGTCAACTACTTTGTGTTTTCCTGGTCAGCATCCTGTTTTCAACCATGCTTCTTCTACTGTCTGTTTTCTGTCTTCCAAGTGAAGCTTGTTGAATAATTACTGAAATTTTGGAAAGAGCATCCAAAAGAGAACATTATAACTGATTCTTAAAGTAATAGTTACCAGAACAATAATATACAAAATGAATTACTGCAAATTACATTGTATTTTCTATTAATTTGCACCAACATCAGACACATTTGTCAGCAGTCATGGTTTATCTTGATTCAGTACACACTGACCCTGTAACTTTTTATAGTGTCCCTAAATTTGCGTACATCAGAAATTGATGTAAACAGATACTTCTTAGATAATAATCACAATTTGAAGAGGATGTTCTAATGAAGTAATTTTAAAAGGAAAGATATTCTAATAAGACTAGTTATTTTATACTAATATCTTTATTTTTAAATGTGAATTTTAATATCCTATTGTTTTAATCAGCACATACGCTATTCATAGAATGTAATTTTTAAAACCATTATTAAATTGAAGCACAGGCAAATTCAATGTATTATCCAAAATCCCTCACCAAGTCAATGAATGATAATAAGTGACTTGTTTAAGTGAGTCTCAGTATTGAAAGACTTGATATTGAGAATCTTAAGATTAGTCAAATCTTGTTCTTAATGAACAATATTGAGGATAGCTAAATTTACGAGACAGTAATGATCTGTGAAGAAAATGATGTAAATTTTAAGCCTTCCACTTTACAGAGATTATTATACTTAAAAATGATATGCCAGTGTATTTAATTTTAACTAAAATGCAAATCAGTCTTCCTTTTAAAATTACTTACCTACATTTTCTCTCCATCTTTCCAAAATTAAACTTACAATTTTGTAAAAACAGCAATTATATCTAAGGATATTATAATATCTAAGGATATTATTTGTTCTAGTTGTGATAGTAAAAATTCTTCTCAAGCTTTCATTCATCTATTCATTTGGTTTAGAAAATTGGCTGAATTATAAGAAAATGACAAATTATGAATACATTTAGTAAATATATACAAAAATCCTAATTAGTAAATATACCAAGTATGTAAAGAGACAATTTACAAAACATGCAAATATCAAATAAACTTTGAAAAAATGTATGATCTCCTAATTTTCAAAGTGATTAAATTAAAATTAGAGTAAAATAAGTTTCCAACCACTAAATCAGCAAAAGCTTAAAAAATGACATAACCCAATGATTATGATAGAATAGCAAAATGTATATTTACATACACTGCCAATGAGAATGCAAATTTATCTACCCTCTTTGTAAAGCATCCAGGAATGGAGATCTGAAGCAGTGATATTTCTGTCTTTCTGTTCAGTGATCACCATCCTCCTGACATGTACAATAAAACTATTAAAATCTGCATTAGCTATTTAATCATCACAAATGCCATTCCATGATAATAGGAATAGTAGTTCTTTTCCATTTTGGCGACTTTAAAAATGAGGCTATACGGAGTAAATAAAATTTCTCAAAACCATGAAGATGGTAAATAGGGGATACATAATTTGAAAACAGGATTGTCTGACTCCAGACTTGGTTGATTGGATTTACCAGGTCATTATCTGTGGAGGATTTATAGATAAAGTCAAAACAACATGCTATCTAGTTTAACATAGCAGTATTACCAAATTTTTTTTCTAAAAGTTTTGTTCTAGATCCTCTGAGGGAATGTAGCTTTGGCCATCATCTGCAGTTTAAAAACAGTAGGATAGTCACCAAGCTATAGTCATTATGGAATGGTTTCAGGAAAACAAGGTTTATTTAATAGTAGTTACATAGGCTTACATATGTTACAGAGTGATCAGTATCTATGTCTTTCTCTTGAATGGCACCTTCTTTCTGGAGTCTTGTAGATTATATTCAAAATTTTTAAATCATGAATTCCATTGAACTATTTGCATTGGTAATAACAAAAAGAACCAATAATTTAAGTGTAATTATTGATAATCTGTGGGATGGGAAAATATTCCAAGATGGAATTTAAAAGATATTTGAAAGTTACTTTTTGAGATATGTAATTAAATGTATAATATAATATAAATATACATTAAATATATTATTAAATATAAATAAATATATTTTAAATATTTTAGATGATTTTAATATATCAGAATTTCAGACACATTATAATGGAAAAATGTTGTCTTTATCTATTAAAATCTTTCTGAGATGAAGACACAATTGGATGTCATTCAGTTCAGTTCAGTGCAGTTCAGTCGCTCAGTCGTGTCTGACTCTCTGCGACCCCATGAATCGCGGCACGCCAGGTCTCCCTGTCCATCACCAAATCCCGGAGTTCACTCAGACTCACGTCATTAGTACTGTGTATCTGGCTTTCCATTACCTGAAAATACTGAGGTTTTTGTATTAAACATTTCATAAATAGTTTAAAGCATAGCATTACCAAATGTAAGTAAGTCACATTTATGAGAGCTATCACTATATTACCTGGGTTCTGGTGATAAAAGCGATATAGTAGTTTCAAAATTTGCACAGAGAGTATAGAAACAAAAGGTAAATGTCTGATTTTAGAGAATGTAACAAAGTGAAAGAGAATATCTCTAGAATCATGTAAAGTAAATATTCAAGTTTTTGTTTTGATTCTTGGAAGATCTTGCTGACTTACCTTGAATCATGAAATAAAAGATTATATTGCATAAATCTGGTATCATGAAGATAATTTTATTATTGCTAATATGATTCAGGAAGGTCTTGGATGTGGTTCAGAACATTAAAAAAAAAATTTACTCATATCTTTTTAATAAATTTGCCTATCAGAAAAGTTAAACTCAATTCTTATTGAAAATAAGCTCAGATAATGTCGTCTGAAATTGATCATATTTTAGCTTAACGACTGGGATGAAAAATCACTTAGAAACTAACCTTTATTGAACTGAATGAATGAACCCAACCAGCCATAAATAATCTTTCCTTCCACTGAAGTAGCAAAAATTTTCTCTGAATTGCTTTTACCATTTCTCCATTTCTGTCCTGATTGATAATTTTGGACATACATATCAAGACAACTCATTGTAAGCTCATTGAGAGCATATTCTCTGTCTGATTAATGTTTATATTTGTCTCAAAAGCCAAGCTTGAACCCACAAGGATCAGTCCTACAAGACTGCCACCCACTTCAGATACCATTCAAAAGCCCAGGTTTTTACCTGGACTTCTGATCTACTGGCTATAAATCAGAGATTCCTATGGCCTCTTTGGGTTCAATTAATTTGATAGAATGGCTCACACAACTCAGAGGAATGTTTTCTTATTGCATTACTGGTTTAATGTAAGAGTGTAACGCAGGAACAACAAGGTGGAAAAGATGCGTAGGTTAAGTATGTAGCCGGGATGGCGTGCAGAGTTTCCAGGTCCACTCTGGTGAACCATTCCCTCTGATTGACCACACGTTAACCAACCTGGAGGCTCACCAAACCACATTCCTTTGGGGTTTTTATAGAGGCTTCCCTGTGGCTGTGATTAGTCACTCAGCCCTGTCCGACTCTTTCCAACCCCATGGACTGTACGCCACCAGGCTTCTCTGTCCATAGGGATTCTCCAGGCAAGAATACCAGAGCGGATTGCCATGGCCTCCTCCAGGGATCTTCCTAATGCAGGGATCAAACCCAGGTCTCTCGCATTGCAGGTGGATTCTTTTCCAGCTGAGCCACCAGAGAAGCTCAGTTTAAGGACTTCCTGATGCTTTACATACCCATTATATCTAAGCTATTATGTTCAGTCAAGAAGTGGACAGTGCCAGGTTCACTCTGGAAGAAGTGAAGTGTTAGTCCCTCGGTTGCATCTGCTTCTTTGTGACCCCATGTACTATAGCACACCAAGCTCCTCTGTTCATGGGATTCTCCAGGCAAGAATACTGGAGTGGGTAGCCATTCCCTTTTCCAGGGGATCTTCCTGACCCAGGGATTAAACCCAGGTCTCCAACAAGCCAGCAGATTCTTTGCCATCTGAGCCACCAGGGAAGTCCTGGAGGCTTCATTACAAAGGCATAATTGATTACATCATTGCACATTGGTGATTGATTCAATCTCCAGTTCATCTCTCCTCCCTGTGCAAGAAATCAAGCACTTTTAGTCCTATACTTCTATTCGTGTTTTGAGGAACCTGGCAGTCTATAGTCCATGGGGTGGCAAAGAGTCAGACATGACTGAGCAACTAACACTTTCACTTTCACTTCTCATGGTGGAAAAGGTCTTATTATGAATAATTAGACACCCACTTCATCTTTTTGGCTCTGAAGCTATTTCAGGAGCTAAGGAAAGTAATGTCTCTGTTTTTTAATATGCTGTCTAGCTTGGTCATAGCTTTTGTTCCAAGGAGCAAGTGTCTTTTAATTTCATGGCTACAGTTACCATCTGCAGTGATTTTGGAGCCCAAGAAAATAAAGTCTCTCACTGTTTCCATTGCTTACCCATCTATTTGCCATGAAGTGATGAGACTGGATGCCATGATTTTAGTTTTTTGAATGCTGAGTTTTAAGACAGCTTTTTCACTCTCCTCTTTCACTTTTATCAAGAGGCTCTTCAGTTCCTCTTTGCTTTCAGCCATAAGGGAGGTGTCATCTGTATATGTGAGGATATTGATATTTCTCCTGGCAATCTTGATTCCAGCTTGTGCTTCATACAGCCTGGCGTTTTGCATGATGTACTCTGCATATAAAAGAAAGTATGAAAGTGAAAGTCACATCTGACTCTTTGCAACCCCATGGACTATACTGTCTATGGAATTCTCTAGGCCAGAATACTGGAGTGGATAGCCTTTTCCTTCTCCAGGGGATCTTCCCAACCCAGGAATTGAATCCAGGTCTCCCACATTGCAGGTGGATTCTTTACCAGATAAGCCACAAGGGAAGCCCAAGAATGCTGGTTTCGGTAGCTGGTATCCCTTCTCCAGTGGATTTTCCCGACCCAGGAATCATACCGGGATCTCCTGCATTGCAGGCAGTTTCTTTACCAAATGAGCTATCAGGGATGCCCACTCTGCATATAAGTTAAATAAGCAGGGTGAAAATATACAGCCTTGATATACTCCTTTCCCAGTTTGGAACCAGTCTGTTGTTCCATGTCTGGTTCTAACAGTTGCTTCTTTACCTGCATATAGATTTCTCAGGTGGCAGGTAAGGTGGTCTGGTACTCCCATCTCTTGAAGAATTTTCCATAGTTTGTTGTAATCCACACAGTCAAAGGTTTTTATTTCTCAGGAAACTCCAAGGGTTTTAGAAGCTGTGAGCCAGTAACCATGGAGAAGGACAAAATATGTATTTCTTACAAATAACAATATTGCAGAGATAGAGATTTCATACAATTTTTTAAATAGATGAGTGAATGAAGAAATGATCTCTTCCTGGTCATCTCTGTCATTCTGGCTTTAAAATCAGAAACGATAGCAAATTTGATTGGTGTATGGGTTTATTACAATAAAAACAACTAGGTTAATATGTTAGTACTGGGAAATTAAAGATTAAATGAAAAATTTGTGTACCTTTACTTGAACTCACTTCCTCTTGGCATGAGGAAGCATTGGAAGGAAAGGAATTTATATCTGTGATTCCTTGTTCATAGAGAAAAAATGTCCGTGAATGGTCACAGATTGCTGGAGACTTTGTAGACAAACATACTTAATGGTAAAACTCAGCTTCTAAGTGATGTCATTGCCATAAATAGATTATTGAAAAGTGGATATTACCAGGAATGTTTGAAAATATTACCAAGATTCTCTGGTCAAAAGTGGTAGCCTTCATTAGAGAATTTTTTTTAAGAGATACTACTTTATAGTTTGAAATGAATAATAGCTTTAATATCTTTTTCTTTAAATTATACTTGTTACATAGCAAATGTGGTATAAACATAAAATAATAATTGTGTAGCAGATATTTATCATCCTGGAGTATTCCTGGGGTTCTCCTGAGAATGATTGTTAACCACTGTTATATATTCGAGTTACCAGATAAAACAAAAAAAATACAAAAACATCTCCACCTTCTTAGGCCCCCCTTTTGATCTCCATATTTGTCATCATTAGATCCATTTATCAGCAAGTCTCTTGGTTAAGCAGAGATTCTGGGAGATGAAGTGCTAGTCTCTCCTTCCTGTAAGCATCTTTAATCTTCTCACTTAGCTTCACATAGGTGAGAGTTCCTCTCTCCCTTTTTTACCAGAGGGAAAAGGGTATCTTTCTCATTGTGCATTCTCCGTTCATCACAAGACCTTCAAAGAGACTCTAGGGAGCAATTGGTGGATTGATGTTTTGTGGCAGTGGGGCTGGCTGTGCTTAACTCAGTAAACTTTGTGTGGAATTTGGTTCTGGCTTTCTGAATTCTTGCACATCTCTTTAGAATGCAGACTAGTTGATGAATTTCATTTTCAGCTATGAACCTTAATCATGATTCTTAGATAACAGAAAGAATTCCACTCAATATCCTCCTATAATTATTTCCTAAAAATCAACTGTCTTTAGAGTGATTGATTACATTTGTTTAGGTACCCATATGTCTATACATCTACCATCATATAACAAGGGCCAATTCTCCTAGTGCTTTAACAGACAAATAAAGGAAGTCAAGAATAGTTTCTAAAATGAAAGCACTTATAACAGGTGTCTTGTCAGAGATCCTGTGAAACCTTCTCCCATATATCATACACACAGCTTGTCTGTAGTGGTACACACACTGGTCTTAGTAGTAGTGAATCATAGACGTGGGTTCAATCCCTGGGACAGGAAGATCCCCTGGAGGAGGGCATGGCAACCCACTCCAGTATTCTTGCCTGGAGAATCCCATGGACAGAGGAGCCTGGCGGGCTACAGTCCATAGGGTAACAAAGAGTAAGACATTACTGAGCGACTGAATCACAGGACCCTTGGAGAGGGTTCTCCAGAGTCCACCATAACAAGGTGATTGTTTTGCTTATTACATCTAATCTAACATGCTTCATTATCACTTAGTTCATGCTTTTATTTATTTTATTTTTTTTTGGCCATGCCATGTGGCTTGCAGAATCTTAGTTCCTTGACAAAGGATTGAACCTGGGCCCTTTGCAATGAAAGAATGAGATCCTAACAGCTGGACCTCCAGGGGATTTCCTAGTTCATGGTTTTACATTTTCATGTTGTTTTTTTTTTTCTTTGTAAATTCTTACTTTATATTTCCTTTTGCTTAAAATTCTACAAATTGATACTTCCAGTTTTACTTCTAATATGGTTTTTATCATCTCTTTTTATTCCTACAAATATATGTAACATTGTGAAAGTGAGATTCAGCAATTATTAAGTTAATGTGATCTGCATAGAGGAATCAAGCTACACCATATGATTTGTTTTCAAAATGAATCTTCACTTAGTCCTCAAGGATGTATTTTATGATGCTTTCCATCACCCATTATAGAAGAATGGCTTATTTTCTTCAATGTATTCAGAATAAAATTATTTTTCACAGCTTTTTCATTTCTTTAGCTTCCAATAGTATTTGCTTTAAATGAAATGTTTTCAGATTACTGAAGATGATTCCTCTATACATGCACAGTATTGTTAGCATAGTCAGTAGAGTTCAACTTCTCTGCAAGCAGGGAAGTGATTTTGTTTAAATAACAACAAAATCTAAAATTCGAAAGCATTTTATATGAGCTAACCACAAGAGTTGCAATTTCTACATAGTTTATGAGCAAAAAGTCTCACTAGTCTCATTGTTGTAAGTGTTCATTTGGGGAATAGATTTTATCTTGGTGTTGACAATACCATCTCTCATTAAAGCAGCAATCATTGTCACATTTCCATTTTCCAAATTACAAGTATGTGCACATAGTCATTCTTTGTTAGGATACCTTTAGAAAACAACCTGCCACAAAAGGGTATGAGTGTGAAAACTGCTGAGTAATTTTCTGATCTTGAAAGTTGCATAGTGTCTAGAAAGTAACCCACTAAGTTATAAAGAAATGCTGATGATTAGCTTGAGCTATGTAAAAAAGAAAAACTTATCCCATGGGAACAAAGAGAGCGGAAGACATGTTGAAACTTCATTAGATGTGGAAAGTAACAAGTGCTACCCAGCTGTTTCATTGAGCATTTCCATGACTTTGGCATTATTCCATGTGCTGCCTCAGTTTTCCCTTTATAAAGAACAGATGGTAGCTGTTGTGAATGCTTCCAGAATTTTTATTATATTTGTTGTTGTTGTTTAGTCACTAAGTCATGTCTGACTCTTTTGCGACCACATGGACTATAGCCCCCCCAGGCTCTTCTGTCCATGGGATGTCCCAGGCAAGAATACTAGAAGTGGGTTGCCGTTTCCTTCTCCAGGGGATCTTCCTGACCTAAGGATTGAACTTGCGTCTTCTGCTTGGCAGATGGATTCTTTACCACTGAGCCACCTCGGAAACCTGTGTGTTTATTTTATTAATGGCATTATAAACTTGAAAATTTTTAAATTATCTTATGCAAATGTTGTCTATGTAAAATAGTGTTTGAATCATCATTGTTGCTTGTCTGTCTTGTTCTGATGTGTTGGCGTTTCGCAGAGCACTGCGACCTTCACCAAATAGATAGGGAAGAGAATTAAAGTGTTAACCAAAGAAAATAGCACTTAGGAAATGTCTATTTTTTTTGTCAGCAGTTAGTTGTCTGTCAGTTCTTTGAATAAGATGTTCAAGGATGAAACACAAACTAAAAGGCTTGTTCAAGTTAATAAGTAGATGAATCCTTTAAAGATACACCAAGAAAAAGTTATCATGAATTCAATATAAAAAAACATAATTTAATGAACTCCATTTATAAATTTAGAAAGAAAAACTTTTAAAAATATGATTTAGTTTTGTAAATGTTAGTTCTTATTAAGCTTACCTAATTGTTTTTCTTTAGCCATCACAGAAATGCTGGTTTCTTTTTAACCATTTATGTTTTTAAATCCCATCAGTCATCAAAATCATAATAGCATAACAGGGAACTTCAGTGGTCCATATATCTAGATATAATTTAGCTAAATCTACAAAAGAATAATTACCAGGAACCACATTTCCTAGTTGGATTATGTGGTCACTTAGCATAACTTGGTCCTATGCTTTATATAAGGGATACCTCTTATTAGCTAACAGGAGATATTGCAGTCATCTCTCCACTTCAGCTGATTATGGTATGTGTTAATAATGACACATTTTTTCTTTCATTTTACTAGTCAACTTGTGCTGTGCAAAAATGGATTCATTAGTATCCTTTGTTCATTATGTACTTTCAATACTATTCCAAACCTTTACTTATTTATTATTTACTAAGAAAGCTGAGCGCTGAAGAATTGATACTTTTGAACTGTGGTGCTGGAGAAGACTCTTGCAAGTCCCTTGGTCTGCAAGGAGATCCAACCAGCCCATCCTAAAGGAGACCAGTCCTGGGTGTTCATTGGAAGGACTGATGCTGAGGCTGAAACTCCAATACTTTGTCCACCTCATGCGAAGAGTTGACTCATTGGAAAAGACCCTGATGCTGGGAGGGATTAGGGGCAGGAGGAGAAGGGGATGACAGAGGATGAGATGGCTGGATGGCATCACCGACTCGATGCACATGAGTTTGGGTGAACTCTGGGAGTTGGTGATGGACAGGGAGGCCTGGTGTGCTGAGGTTCATGGGGTTGCAAAGAGTCTGACATGACTGAGTGACTGAACTTTTTTATTTGCTTATAAATCTCTAATAAGCACTTACTAACCACACATATTGAAAAGCAGAGATATTACTTTGCCAACAAAGGTCCGTCTAGTCAAGGCTATGGTTTTTCCAGTGGTCATGTATGGATGTGAGATTTGGACTGTGAAGAAAGCTGAGCGCCGAAGAATTGATGCTTTTGAACTGTGGTGTTGGAGAAGACTCTTGAGAGTCCCTTGGACTGCAAGAAGATCCAACCAGTCCATTCTGAAGGAGATCATCTCTGGGTGTTCTTTGGAAGGAATGATGCTGAAGCTGAAACTCCAGTACTTTGGCCACCTCATGCGAAGAGTTGACTCATTGGAAAAGACTCTGATGCTGGGAGGGATTGGGGGCAGGAGGAGAAGGGGACGACAGAGGATGAGATGGCTGGATGGCATCACTGACTCAATGGATGTGAGTCTGAGTGAACTCCGGGAGTTGGTGATGGACAGGGAGGCCTGGCATGCTGCGATTCATGGGGTCGAAAAGCGCTGGACACGACTGAGCGACTGAACTGAACTGAACTGAACCACACTGAAAATAAAAACTGGGACCTTGACCATGATCTGCTTTAGTTATGTGCTTCTCCCTCATCCCATTTCTTTTCCATGTTTATTTTTCTGTTATTCTTTTTTGTATGGTTTTAACTCATTAATATATATGACTTAAGTCTATGTTAATTTTTTTTTCACCTTATAAAAGGAGTGGCCTGTGTTTTCATGATGCATTCTTAGGAAGTCTTTGTATCTGTCACAAAGTTCACATGTAAACTAGTAGAACTATAGGAGGCAAGATATTAAAAGCATAATGATTTCCTTGCATTTGATCTGTGAACAAAATGCCCAGGCCTGTTGCTTCTTTGAAAGGGGAAACTAGTCAGCTTATTTCTGTTGTTTTGCAAAAGTTGGCTTTGTAAAGAGATTTACTTACTGAAGTTTTGAAATTTAAATGGTTCCATTCCTCTCTGGCCTAAGTACACTCTGTCTTGGTTTGAAATCTCACATGTCAGTACATACACATGATTGACAAGACAGCTCATAGGGTGACTGGATTCTCTAAAATATGCACTTATACTTAGAATACACAAGACTCTAACCAGGCTAGCGAATGAGTGACCTGAAGCAGTCAGACAGCCCAGAGGACCCCAGGGCTGTTTAGAAGGAAATGATTCCTACAAGGTGATAGACAGCTCGCATTCAAACAGACATTCCTAACTCACCAATAATTTTACTTTCCTACTCTAGCAATGCTCCATGGATAAGAAAACCATTGTATGATATATGAAAATAAGTGATAATTTAAAATCTAGCTATTTTCAATATGGTGCAAATTAGACTTTTATAATGAACATTTTGAGGTATTGCCAAAACTAAATGAAAGGGGGAAATCTTGGAAATGCTAGGAAGAAAGGTTAATTGTCAATCAATCTACATTTATGAAACAGCAAGTGAAGGGTTAGTTTTTCTATTTATGGTACAGCTTCTAAGTTTAGAAATAAACTACCAAATACATTTTAAAAGTGAATTAAGCAATATTGGGCTCAAATAATTATCTGATATTTTTTCCATTATTCTGTTCTCTGAAGAGAGCATTATAAGACATGACAATGAAGCCAAAGTGCTAGTAACATGTGAATATGAACAGCCATGAAATGATGATAAACATTCTCATTTACTGTGAGCCTGCTCCATACCATACTCTTTCACTTATCTTTTATCATTCAACCTATACAACTCTATTGATTATGTTGTATAATTTTTGTTTCATATATGAAGAAACTAAAGCTCAGATATATTTAGTAACCTACCCAAGGTGTAAGTTTTGATAATGTACTGCCCATATTCCTGGTTATGGAAAATATGCTAAATCTTCTAAAGTCAGACCTAGATGGCTTAGACTTATATCTGGTTGAATGTGATCTACTGCATCTCTTTTGGGGTCAGAAACAGTAACCTTGTTGTACATGAGCATCTGTCAGGGAATTTGAATAAGGCAGTGTTGCATAAGGCACTTACATTCTTTGTTTTGAACAGGGTCTGTGATACTATTTGCTTTCTCAAGGTTTGGCTTAGGAAGAGATAAGTGAGAAGAAATTAGCAATCATTCAAACTGAGCAGTTATTTTTCATAGCATGTTATAAATGTAGAGACTTTTATATTTGTAATGTTGTGAATTGATGAATGCATGGATCTTGTCAAGCACATTTACACATGAAAGTGATACAGGGAAAAAAAAGAAAAAACTTGAGTGCTAATTTGGCATCCACACGTCAAT
Organism: Bos indicus x Bos taurus; assembly: GCF_003369695.1. Taxonomy (NCBI): domain Eukaryota; kingdom Metazoa; phylum Chordata; class Mammalia; order Artiodactyla; family Bovidae; genus Bos; species Bos indicus x Bos taurus. Next base: position 34,488,578 of record NC_040085.1, on the reverse strand, counting down.
TTGAAGAGCTGTTTTGGACTGTGGAGATCTCCATAGAGTTAACACCAAGCAGGAGAACAAAATTAACAGATAGTGTTGCTTCTATTGACAATTTAAAGAAAACTTTGTTATCAGGCCCTCCTGAAAATGAACAAGCGATTTTTGCAAGTTTTGAAAGATTCCATCGTAAAACATTAATAAATGAATCATGCTTTTTTCTAATTAACCAGTTGTCATCAAAAAGCTGCTCTATTCGATGGACTTAAATATTATACTTTAGTTTGCAACCATGTAAATTATTCCCCTATAATTGTATGAAATTGTATAAATCGTATGAAATGTGAAAAGTGAAAACCAACATTTATCAGTTTTTAAAAGTAAATTCTTTGAAAATATATAAATATTTATTTATTTATAGTTACTGGTCCATAATTTCTGTATCATAATTATGACATGACTTGATATGATAAAGCTGAAGCATTGTTAAAAAAAGAATAGCTAACTTAAAAACTGTTGTAAAGTGATTAAATCTATGTAGCCATACATTTTCATTTGGAGATTTCTTCCACTCAATTCTCCTTGAATTTATTTTATAAAATAACTAGGTCTACAGTGGTTAAGAACCTGTCTGCTAATGCAGGGGACATGGGTTCAATCCCTGGTCCAGGAAGATTCCACATGCTATGGGGAAATTAAGCCTGTGTGCTGCAACTGCTGAAGCCTGCATACCCTAGAGCCTGCACTCCATAGCAAAACAAATCACCGCAATGCAAAGCCCATTCATCGTACCGCAACTAGAGAGTAGCCCTGCTTGCCGCAACTCGAGAAAGCTCACATGCAGCAACGAAGACCAGTGCAGGCAAAAGTTTAAAAAAAAGAAAGAAAGAAAAGAAAGAAAAAATATTAAAATAATTGGAAAAAGTTTATTTTGAAATATATGAAAATGAAGATTTTACAGCTATTAGAAAAATTTTGTACCTCAAGGGTTATCACACCAATAGACTCCTACATTTGTCACCAATACTGAGCAGTGAAAGTAAAAATTGCTGAGGAGTGAGAACACTCAAATGCATCTTGGGGGCTAAAATATGTCTTTGGCACTTGTCTTTATAATAGCACACTGTTTAGAAAACGAAGTCTCAAGAACTATACTACAGGATGAAAATAGATGCCAACCACTCATTGCCTGCTGAGATTTGCCAGTGTGAATGGAAAGTAAAGAGTAGTACTTGTGGGAAAATGAGGTAAATATGAATATGTTAACAGATGGAGAGCCACTGTTATTTTGACTTCTGTGATGCACTCGTGAGCTCTCAGCTTTGTCTAAACCATCTGTACTTCTCTGTACATACATGGTGGACTTCTGCACTGTGTGAGACAAGATTTAAAGCAGTTTTCTGGGGTAAGTTTTTGAAATGTGGGCTCTCAGAAATAAGAATGATTCTTAAGATTGGAGCCTCTCAACATTACAGGTCAGCTTTGGACATGATGTTGATGGGGCACGAAGAGTTGAAAGAAATAATAAAAGCAGCTACAAAGATCATGATTATGGTGATTGTGTGTGTCTGAGGCAAACTCTTGCTCATCAGTGTTTCTGACTGAAAGATTGACAAACTCAGGCCAATGGGTATAAGGCAGGAGGAAGAACAACATGGAAATTATAAAATATGTGGTCATTGAAAGTAAATGTCATATGGAATAGCAGCAATACAAGTTAGCAGATTAAAAAAAAATGTCTTTGAGAGGTGTTTTAGAATTGTGGAAAGGGAAGGACGGGTATCAGTAAAAAGACTCAAAAGGCTGTTTCCATGGTTATAGTTGCCAAGATATGAAAGAAATATGTCAATCGCTTCAGTTTTTTAAAACTTGAAAGTATTCCATGAAGTACCAGTTCAATATTGTAAAATAATATTCATCATATTGTAAATTGGAAAGGAAAAGAATTATTTAGAATACAAAGGGTTGAGATAGCTGAAAGAGAAATTGTAGTAATATCCTCTTTTTTTCTCATTATCCTACATCCCATCCTTCAGCAGACCTTCTTGGCTATACCTTCAGAATATATCTACAATCTGCTTTCTCACTACCTCTGCTAGTAACATCCTGATACAAGCCCAGAGTATCACTGTAGCTTTCTAATAGGTCTCCCCTGTCCACCTTGCTTCCTATAGTCTATCAATATAGAACTTAGAATGATCATAAGCAGGTAGTCAGTAGTATTGAATGAATGAATGCATGAATGAATGAATGAAAGGAGAATGAACAGAAAGATATCATGATATGTGTTTCTTGTTTCACACTCTGGAAACTTAGATTCAAATTGTTTTGTAAAATAAATTAGCATGCTTTTACATTTGAAAATTAGAGAAGTCTAGATTTTGTAGAGTTGGAATGAGCTGTAGTCTAATGCTCTCTTTGCCAAATGAGGAAGCTGAGATCCAGTGACACAGGCAGGATGGTGCATGTCATAGTTTTATTTAGATCTGGGACTAATTTACAGTCCAGTGTTCCTGCCAGTATACCATACCACTCCCAATATGAAAATGAAAACTATTGGTAAGGAATTGATTGGCATCCTGTGTCATTCAACATGCTGTTTTGTAAAAGGTTTTATAGCAGAAACTTTATCTTAGGGAAACTTCCCTCTATTCCCTTCTTCCTAAAGGAGTGTTATTCCTGAGACAATATGATTTTTCAATACCTGAGAGTTAAAGCTTCCAGAGTTAAAGTTTCCCTTGTTTGCTTTTCACCTATAAATTACAATGCCTCCCAGAGCTACCTGGGGAGCCACACTGCATTCACTATTACAACCTTATGATAAATTCTAACTAGAGGTGCATGAGTGTTAGTCACTCAGTTGTGTCTGACTCTTTGCAACCACATGGACTGTAGCCTGCCAGGCTCCTCTGTCCATGGAATTCTCTAGACAAGAATACTGGAGTAGTTTGCCAATTCCTTTGCCAGGCGATCTTCCCAACCCAGGAATTGAACCTGGGTCTCTTGCATTGCAGGCAAAATCTTTACCATCTGAGCCACCAGGGAAATCTAACTTCAACCTACAGAGTCTGTTAATTCACTGCAATATATTACTAAAGATAGGTTAACTAAGACCTACCCCTGTATTATAGAGACTTCCCTGGTGGCTCAGATGGTAATGTGTCTGCTTGCAATGCAGGAGACCTGGGTTTGACCGCTGGGTTGGGAAGATCCCCTGGAGAAGGAAATGGCAACCCACTCCAGTACTCTTGCCTGGAAAATCCCATGGACAGAGGAGCCTGGTAGGCTACAGTCCATGGGGTCACAAAGAGTTGGACACGACTGAGCGACTTCACTTCAACCCTATATTATAGTCCTTGTATGTCTTTAACCTTATGTAAATATGGGATAACAAAATCATTATATGTTTTCAGCTATTTATTTCTGACAGTTCATTTATTTCCTCATATACAGTACACATTAGATATTTTCTTTTTATTATTCAGAAATAATCTATGCTACTTCTAGTGACATAGTGTTTTAATTTTCATCAATGGAAAAAGAACCCTGATATGATAAGACCTGGGCCTTCCCAGGTGGAATTAATGTTAAAAAATCTGCCTGCCACTGTAGGAGACACAAGAAACACAAGAGATGTGGGTTTGATCCCTGGATCAGGAAAAGCCCCTGGAGTAGGAAGTGGCAACCCACTCCAATATTCTTTCCTGGAAAATTCCATGGACAGAGGAGCCTTGAGGGTTACAGTCCATGGGGCTGCAAAAAGTTGGACGTGACTGAGCATGGCATTGCAAAATTACTAAGTCAAATATAATTTCAGAGCTGTAAGTGTTTCAGTGCCTTTGAAGCCCTTCTACCTGGGATAGAGAAACTAAGAAAAACATTACTTCTCTTTTATGTGCTTTATCTGGTAATAAAAAGGACTTAAGTGATTATATGACTTTGGAATTATTTGATTACTTTCCTCTGTAGGTAGAGAATGGGTATTTTTGCACCAGATCTATTTTACACTCAAGGCACAGAGGAAACATTGTTCTGAAAGTTCAGGATATTAGTGTCTGTTAGAACTTCTTCCTCTTGGCTATTAACATGTTGGACAAAATACCTTGCGTCTGTAAACCTTGTTTTGCTTCATGGGCAGCCATATCATTAGCAAATTTCATTTCCTGTAAACTGATGCATCATGTAAACACTGTCCAAAAAAACCTCTGATAGTCTATTCAGTTAATGTTGATTTTAAAATTTCTAAGTGGAAACTGTTTTCTGCACACTGGAAATAGTACTGGTTCTTTGCCAAGACAGATTTCCTCCTACACTTAGCACTTTCTATGTGGCAAAGGGAGTAAAAGAGTAGGAGGAGTAACGCTAGCATCTTTTCTTAGTATCACATTAACTTAGGCAGAGAATTGGACCTCTTTAACTCATATTTGCAATGGCAGTGCCACTATTTAAGTACCACTAGATTTAATGTTAGAACATTCTTATATGAAGACTTCTAATATCTAAGGATTTTATTCCCCATTCTTTATCCATTTCTATTCTCAAACACTATGAGATTACCATTATAATAGCAAGATAATTATTACTATTAGAACAATTCTCAAGGGTGCTTCTCCCTATCAGTGTAAAAAAGAATAATATAATCATCCTATAATGTGAGAATTTTTACAATACCACATTGTCCTAATTACTACAGGGGGATTTATAATACTTCATTCTTCTTAAAGATTCCTATTTGGGCAAAAAAATTCAAACAACAACAACAAAAACCTCACAATCTTCTCTTTCCTAGTTTATCTTCAATTCCAGGTTTCAAAAGCTACAGTGGTTATTCAGGAATCAGTGTTGGTGCATGCTAAGTCGCTTCTTTCGTGTCTGATTCTTTTCCACTCCATGGACTGTAGCCCACCAGTCTCCTCTGTCCATAGGATTCTCTAGCCAAGAATACTGCAATGGATTGCCATGCCCTCCTCCAGGAGATCTTCCTGACCCAGAGATTGAACCCGCATCTCTTAGTCTCCTGCATTGGCAGGCAGGTTCTTTACCACTGGAACCATCTTGGTAGACTAAGCTTACTGTTTTTTCCTGTTACGGGGATGATAGTTAAGTGTATTTTGTATCTTCGTCATTTTGAAGAAAATGTGAGAAATAAGTATTTTTTCTTTTGCATAATATTAATGTCATACTCAACATCTACACTGTATTCTCTTGACAGAAAATATTGGACTGTTAGTACTTGCTGCTTGAAATATTAATTCTTATCATCATTTTTTACCAAGTAATACAAGAAATTAGGAAGTAAATGTCAGTTTGTTGTCAAATATTTTATTTTAGACAAATTAAAGGCATCATTTTCTTATAACTGTTGCTTCTTAGATATAAAAGACATTTGATGGGAAAAATTCATTTGACATGTTAAAGTAGTCCCCCAGAACTTAAATGCCTTAACTAGAAACAATTTTAGTCTAATTTGTGCAGTTCTTAGATTAACTGTAAACACTAACGTATTAGGTTCTTTTCTATGGAAATGTTTTATTCTTTATATGTATTTATGCATTAATTTTACATGTGCTAAAGACTGATATTTAAAGAACTTTCCATTAGAAAATTGTAAGTAAATATTAAGAAGGGAAAGGCATTAGGTATGAGATAGTTACTAAATAATTAAAATTGTATGATTTTATATGTAAAGGAGCCGCATTTAAAACATATTTATGCCTAAGTTTTGCGTAAAGCCTTTGAGAGGGATGAACCTGAAGGGAGAGAGAACAGAAAGGATGTTATTGCATGACCTTTGGAAGATAAGATGTGAACCTGAACATTGTCAAGGGCTGTAGAAATGGAGCAGACGTGATCTGACTTTGAAGAGATTGTATGAACTGGAAGCAATAAACTGGTGGTGGTAAGATGATTCAGATTTTTGTGTGGTTAGCTCAGAGCACCACACATCACTGGGGGAGGGAATATAGGATGTGTTATAAATAATTACTGTCTAAAATTACTTGTTTCTTGTATTGTGTGAATGTTTTTCTTTACTGATGAGAGAGTGAATGTTTATTGGTGGATATTTAGAAAAACATTTCACCAAAGGGGATGTTTGCATCATTAAATATTTATGTCCTGTTTGGAAAAGTGAAAGTCATTCAGTTGTGTCTGACTCTTTGTGATTGTCCTTTGTATAGGACAATAATTGCTGGTAAGGAATAAACCTGTAATTAAAATTAGATGCCAAGAGGAGGCAGGAGATCCTTTAACAGTTCATACAGTTTGCAGCTTTGAGTCTAGAGATGAGAGCATTCAAAGTGTTGTCAATGTGTACCTTACCTTACTGTAGGACCTAGATTTTGAATTGATGCAAACCTCATTTGAATCGTCATTCTACTTTATATCTCAATAGGAAAGTGGTTATCAATTTTGAAGTATTTCTGAGTTTATATCAAGATCTAGTATTCATCTATTTGACTTATAATTAGGATAAATATTATGTTTATATGCAGTGTACATTGCAAATTCATTTAGTTCAGTTTAGTCGCTCAGTCGTGTCCGACTCTTTGCAACCCTATGGATCACTACACGCCAGGCCTCGAGTCCATCAACAACTCCCGGAGTTCACCCAGACTCATGTCCATCTCATCCTCTGTCGTTCCCTTCTCCTCCTGCCCCCAGTCCCTCCCAGCATCAAAGTCTTTTCCAATGAGTCAACTCTTTGCATGAGGTGGCCAGAGTACTGCAGTTTCAGCTTTAGCATCATTCCTTCCAAAGAAATCCCAGGGCTCATCTCCTTTAGAATGGACTGGTTGGATCTCCTTGCAGTCCAAGGGACTCTCAAGAGTCTTCTCCAACACCACAGTTCAAAAGCATCAATTCTTCGGCACTCAGCTTTCTTCACAGTCCAACTCTCACATCCATACATGACTACTGGAAAAACCATAGCCTTGACTACGTGGACCTTTGTTGGCAAAGTAATGTCTTTTCTTTTCAACATGCTATCTAGGCTGATCATAACTTTTCTTCTCAGGAGTAAGCGACTTTTAATTTCATGGCTGCAGTCACCATCTGCAGTGATTTTGGAGCCCAAAAAAATAAAGTCTGACACTGTTTCCGCTGTTTCCCCATCTATTTCCCATGAAGTGATGGGACCAGATGCCATGATCTTTGTTTTCTGAATGTTGAGCTTTAAGCCAACTTTTTCATTCACCTCTTTCACTTTCATGAAGAGGCTTTTTAGTTCCTCTTCACTTTCTGCCATAAGGGTGGTGTCATCTGCATATCTGAGGTTATTGATATTTCTCCCAGGAATCTTGATTCCAGCCTGTGCTTCTTCCAGTCCAGCATTTCTCATGATGTACTCTACATATAAGTTAAATAAGCAGAGGGACAATATACAGCCTTGATGTACTGCTTTTCCAGTTTGGAACCAGGCTGTTGTTCCATGTCCAGTTCTCACTGTTGTTTCCTGACCTGCATATAGGTTTCTCAAGAGGCAGGTGAGGTGGTCTGGTATTCCCATGTCTTTCAGAATTGTCCACAGTTTATTGTGATGCACACAGTCAAAGGCTTTGGCATAGTCAATAAAGCAGAAATAGATGTTTTTCTGGAAATTTCTTGCTTTTTCGATGATCCAGTGGATGCTGGCAATTTGATCTCTGGTTCCTCTGCCTTTTCTAAAACCAGCTTGAACATCTGGAAGTTCACAGTTCACATATTGCTGAAGACTGGCTTGGAGAATTTTGAGCATTACTTTACTAGCGTGTGAGATGAGTGCAATTGGGTGGTAATTTGAACATTCTTTGGCATTGCCTTTCTTTGGGATTGGAATGAAAACTGACCTTTTCCAGTCCTGTGGCCACTGCTGAGTTTTCCAAATTTGCTGGCATATTGAGTGCAGCACTTTCACAGCATCATCTTTCAGGATTTGGAATAGCTCAACTGGAATTCCATCACCTCCACTAGCTTTGTTCGTAGTGATGCTTTCTAAGGCCCACTTGACTTCATATTCCAGGATGTCTGGCTCTAGGTGAGTGATCACAGCATTGTGATTATCTGGGTCATGAAGATCTTTTTTGTACAGTTCTTCTGTGTATTCTCGCCATCTCTTCTTAATATCTTCTGCTTCTGTTAGGTCCATACCATTTCTGTCCTTTATCAAGCCCATCTTTGCATGAAATGTTCCCTTGGTATCTCTAATTTTCTTGAAGAGATCTCTAGTCTTTCCCATTCTGTTGTTTTCCTCTATTTTTTTTTTTTTTTTGTATTGATTGCTGAGAAAGGCTTTCTTATATCTTCTTGCTGTTCTTTGGAACTCTGCATTCAGATGTTTATATCTTTCCTTTTCTCCTTTGCTTTTTGCTTCTCTTCTTTTCACAGCTATTTGTAAGGCCTCCCCAGACAGCCATTTTGCTTTTTTTGCATTTCTTTTCCATGGGGATGGTCTTGATCCCTGTCTCCTGTACAATGTCACGAACCTCCATCCATAGTTCATCAGGCACTCTATCAGATCTAGTCCCTTAAATCTATTTCTCACTTCCAAACTCAGTTTAATTGAGAAAAAATGATCATTTATTGGACTGTTACAAGAAATAGGTTATGTAACGATTCTTACTCTCAAAAATCATTGTTTTAAAGTGAGCAAGGTGGATATTTCCTTTTGATGGAGCCAAGTATAGGGAACTACAGACAAATCTAACTTGCCTAAAAGAGCCAAAGGTGAAGTTCTCTAGAAATTAGCTGCCATTTCAAAGGCTTCAAGATGCCAAAAAATTCCCAGCACTTCAAAGCTGTGTCTTTTCCTCATCTATTTAGTATGCTGTGTCATCCACTCATGAAATATTCTCCACTGAATTCCAAACACAGGAAATTTTTTCAACACATTCTTTGAATTCATTGTTGCTAGATGAGTACTGCCCTTGGATATAAAAACATATATAAAGCCATATTTGTAAATATAATTGCATTTCATCAAAATAGCACGGAAAACATTATTGATATTGCATAAGTATCTTAGTTTTGGCCACCAATGTGTCCATTTAGAATATGTTCAATATGTCTGTGTTTTGAAAAATAGAAAGTTTAGCCCTGAAGTTTGATTGCTTTAGCATATGGAAAACAAAATTTCTACCCAGTCAACTGCAGCTATTTAAACTCAACTTTATTTTCGTCAGAGAAAATATGTAGGGTTGAGTTTTGCCTTAGGCATCGTGAACTAAACTACTAAAAGTGTTGTCCATTTTAAAAACAAAATCAATATGTTTCAGCAGCACTGAGTTTATTTTTAAGTACCTTAAAAGCCGCAGGATGTTGTGGGAAGGTCAGTGGTCTGGAAATAAGAAGGCCTGAACTGAGTCCTTCTTACTAATTAGCTGTTTAACCATGGACAGACACCTTGACCTGGGGTGTCAATTTTGTTCTCTTTGAAAGACAGATTTTATGATGTTCTCTCAGGGTGCTTGGTTCCACGTATTTGTGTGACTATCTATGGAGTATCATGAGTGGTTTCTTGATGGAGATGGGCAAGATCCTCTCACACATAGAATCTATGAGGATCTCTCTCTCTTCACTTATAAATGAATGAATATCATTCTCATATCTCAGACAAAGGATTAACACAGAAAAACGAAAGTTGCTACAGTGGAGGAACATGAGTCAACTATCAGGTACGATTTGATGCACAAAAATAAAACCCAAGGTAGAATCAGAGTTGAAAGCCAATAATTATTTAAATCAGGTAAAGGCAAAAGTCCCATGGGACAAAAAGTCAGAGTTACGGTCATAAATGAAAATTAGGGTAAGGGCCTGAAAAATCAAAAGAATCACATATGGACTCTGTTTGAGATATTCAAATGTAGCAGGAGCATGCTTTCCATATTAGGCCTTCGTTCTTCCTTCCATTTCACAATTTTCACAAAATTTCATTACATCAGTTCAGTTCAGTCGCTCAGTCGTGTCCAACTGTATGCGACCCCATGAACCGCAGCACACCAGGCCTCCCTATCCATCACCAACTGCCGGAGTCTACCCAAACGCATGTCCATTGAGTCAGTGATGCCATCCAACCATCTCATCTTCTGTTGTCCCCTTCTCCTCCTGCCCTCAGTCTTTCTCAGAATCAGGCTCTTTTCAAATGAGTCAGCTCTTCGCATCAGGTGGCCCAAGTATTGGAGTTTCAGCTTCAACATCAGTCCCTACAATGAACACCCAGGACTGATCTCCTTTAGGATGGACTGGTTGGATCTCCTTGCAGTCCAAGAGACTCTCAACAGCCTTCAACACCACAGTTCAAAAGCATCAATTCTTCGGCGCTCAGCTTTCTTTATAATCCAACTCTCACGTCCATACATGATTACTGGAAAAACCATAGCCTTGACTAGGCAGACCTTTGTTGACAAAGTAATGTCTCTGCTTTTTAATATGCTGTCTAGGTTGGTCATAACTATCCTTCCAAGGAGTAAGCATCTTTTAATTTCATGGCTGCAGTCACCATCTGCAGTGATTCTGGAGCCGAGAAAAATAAAGTCAGCCACTGTTTCCACTGTTTTCCCATCTATTTGCCATGAAGTGATGGGACTAGATGCCATGATCTTTGTTTTCTGAATGTTGAGTTTTAAGCCAACTTTTTCACTCTCCTCTTTCACTTTCATCAAGAGGCTCTTTAGTTCTTCGCTTTCTGCCATAAGGGTGGTGTCATCTGCATATCTGAGTTTATTGGTATATCTCCCGGGAATCTTGATTCCAGCTTGTGCTTCTTCCAGCCCAGCGTTTCTCATGATGTACTCTGCATAGAAGTTAAATAAGCAGGGTGACAATATACAGCCTTCATGTACTCCTTTTCCTATTTGGAACCAGTCTGTTGTTCCATGTCCGGTTCTAACTGTTGCTTCCTGACCTGTATATAGGTTTCTCAGGAAGCAGGTCATGTGGTCTAGTATTCCCATCTCCTTTAGAATTTTCCATTTAATTTCATTTCCATTTCAAATGAATTTTCATTTCATACTTGGTACTATTTTAGCTTTCAGGGTTATTTAAATTAAAATCATGTTTTCTAACATCCAGAACCTTAAAGTGCTTTCAAATCTAATTTCTACAAACTGAACAGAGATTTATTGAGTATTCCTTACATGGAAATCATTGTATCAAGCACTTTACATGTATTGTTTTATTTAATATGTGTGACTTTATAATCTGGGTGCCATGATTAAACTTAAAACCTAAGTATTAAGGAGATTGCTCGTTGGCAGAATTGGCTATCCATACCTGATCTGACTGTGTCCAAAGGTCATGTTATTACACATTTTAATATTTTTCCCACTATAAAACTATATTAAAATGTCCACATTTGTTATTGAAAATGTATAATGCATGATTAGGGAAAAGAAGGCTAATTTAAAAATATGCCACCTCATGCTAAATGATAAACTCAATGTCCTTCAGATTTCTTCTAGACACACATATAGAATTTACCTATATAAAATCAATTTCTTTTCTTCACCTGGGGATATGTTTATATATTTATATGTCAATAACTGTTCATAAGATTAGATTCTGATAATATATATGATATTTTATTAAGTAACCCCTGATAAATAAGCGCTAAAAATATCTTGTCTTGAGAACCCCATGAACAGTATGGAAAGCCAAAAAGATAGGACACTGAACGATGAACTCCCTAGGCCGGTAGGTGCCTGATATGCTTCTGGATATCAGTGGAGAAATAACTCCAGAAAGAATGAAGGGATGGAACCAAAGCAAAAACAACACCCAGTTGTGGATGGGACTGGTGATGGATGTAAAGTCTGATGCTGTAAAGAACAATATTGCATAGGAACCTGGAATGTTAGGTCCTTGAATCAACGCAAATTGGAAGTGGTCAAACAGGTGATGGCAAGTGCGAACGTCAACATTTTAGGAATCAGCGAACTAAAATGGACTGGAATGGGTGAATTTAACTCAGATAACCATTGTATCTACTAATGTGGGCAAGAATCCCTTAGAAAAAATGGAGTAGCAATCATAGTCAACAAAAGAGTCTGAAATGAAGTACTTGGATGGAATCTCAAAAACGACAGAATGATCTCTGTTCATTTCCAAGACAAGCCATTCAGTCTCACAGTAATCCAAGTCTATGCCCCAGGCATTAATGCTGAAGAAACTGAAGTTGAATGGTTCTGTGAAGACTACAAGACCTTCTAGAACCAACAGCCAAAAAAGATGTCTTTTTCATTATAGGATACTGGAATGCAAAAGTAGGAAGTCTAGAAATACCTGGAGTAACAGGCAAATTTGGCCTTGGAGTACAAAATGAAGCAAGTCAAAGGCTAACAGAGTTTTGCCAAGAGAACGCATTGGTCATAGCAAACACCCTCTTCCAACAACACATAAAAGACTCTACACTTGGACATCACCAGATGGTCAACACTGAAATCAGATTGATTATATTATTTTCAGCCAAAGATGGAGAAGCTATTAACAGTGAACACAAACAAGACTGGGAGCTGACTGTGGCTCACATCATGAAATCCTTATTGCCAAATTCAGACTTAAATTGAAGAAAGTAGGGAAAACCACTAGACCATTCAAGTATGACCTAAATTAAATCCCTTATGGTTATACAGTGGAAGTGACAAATAGAGTTAAGGGATTAGATCTGATAGAGAGAGACCCTGAAGAACTATGGATGGAGGTTCATGACATTATACAGGAGGCAGGGATCAAGACAATTCCCAAGAAAAAGAAATGCAGAAAGGCAAAGTGGGTGTCTGAGAAGGCCTTACAAATAGCTGAGAAAAGAAAAGACGTGAAAGGCAAAAGTGAAAAGGAAAGATATACCCATTTGAATACAGAGTTCCAAAGAATATTGAGGAGAGATAAGGAAGCCTTCCTTAGTGATCAGTGCAAAGAAATAGAGGACAGTAGAATGGGAAAGACTAGAGATCTCTTCAAGAAAACTAGAGATATCAAGGGAACATTTCTTGCAAAGATGGGCACAATAAAGGACAGAAATGGTATGAACCTAACAGAAGCAGAAGGTATTAGGAAGAGGTGGTGAGAATACAGAGAAGAACTATACAAAACAGATCTTCATCACCCAGATAACCACAATGGTGTGATCACCAACCTGGAGCCAGACATCCTGGAATGTGAAGTTAAGTGGGCCTTAAGAAGCATCACTATGAAAAAAGGCTAGTGGAGGTGATGGAATTCCAGTTGAGCTATTTCAAATCCTCAAAGATGATGCTGTGAAAGTGTTGCACTCAATATGCCAGCAAACTTGGAAAACTCAGCAGTGGCCTCAGGACTCAAAAAGGTCAGTTTTCATTCCGATCCCAAAGAAAGGCAATGCCAAAGAATGCTCAAACTTCTGCACAATTGCACTCATCTCACACGCTAGCAAGGTAATGCTCAAAATTCTCCAAGCCAGGCTTCAACAGTGTGTGAACTGTGAACTTCCAGATGTTCCAGCTGAATTTAGAAAAGGCAGAGGAACCAGAGATCAAATTGCTAACATCCTCTGGATCATTGAAAAAGCAAGAGAGTTCCAGAAAAATATCTGTTTCTACTTTATTGACTACGCCAAAGCCTTTGACTGTGTGGATCACAACAAGTGTGGAAAATTCTGAAAGAGATGGGAATACCAGACCACCTGATCTGCCTCCTGAGAAATCTGTATGTAGGTCAGAAGCAACAGTTAGAACTGGACATGGTACAACAGATTGGATCCAAATCGGGAAAGGAGTACATCAAGGCTATTTTGTTGTTCCTCTGCTTATTTAACTTCTATGTGGAGTACATAATGCCAAATGCTGTACTGGATGAAGCACAAGCTGGAATCAAGATTGCCAGGAAAAAATATCAATAATGTCAGATACACACAGATGATACCACCCTTATGGCAGAGCCTCTTGATGAAATTGAAAGAGGAGAGAGAAAAAGTTGGCTTAGAACTCCATATTCAGAAAAGTGTCATGACATTCGGTCCCATCACTTCATGGCAAATAGATGAGGAAACAGTGGAAACAGTGGCTGACTTTATTTTGGGGGACTCCAAAATCACTGCCGTTGGTGACTGTAGCCATGACATTAAAAGACGCCTACTCCTTGGAAGAATAGTTATGACCAACCTAAACAGCATATTAAAAAGCAGAGACATTACTTGCCAACAAATGTCTGTTTAGTCAAAACTATGGTTTTTCCCTCGGTCATGTATGGATATGAGAGTTGAAGTATCAAGAAAGCTGAGCACTGAAGACTTGATGCTTTTGAACTGTGATGCTGGAGAAGACTGTTGAGAGACCTTTGGACTGTAAGGAGATCCAACCAGTCCATCCTAAAGGAAATCAGTCCTGAATGTTTATTGGAAAGACTCATGCTGAAGCTGAATTCCATTCCTTTGTCCACCTAATGCAAAGAACTGACTCATTGGAAACAGCCCTGATGCTGGGCAAGATTGAAGGCAGGAGGAGAAGGGGAAGGCAGAGGATGAGATGGTTGGATGGCATATCCAACTCGATGGACATGAGTTTGAATAAACTTTGGAAGTTGAGATGGACACTGAAGCCTGGTGGTGAGGCAGTTCATGGGGTTGCAAAGAGTCCGACATGACTGAGCGACTGAACTGAACTGACTGAAAAATATCTTTAAATTGTTCTAGTGCAAAATGTTCTAAATTTATTACCTTTATGTTTAAACCTTCATGAATATTCTTATTTTATTATTTAGGATATTCAGGATAAAATTTTATAAATTTTTAAGAGCTTTGTTACATTTTGACAAATTGTGCTCCAAATAATTTTTTTAACACTTTATACCCCTGGCAAGTATGATGCCTCTTTCCCTATGTCTAACACTAGATTTTAAATATATGTACATATTTTGTTCCTTTTAACAATTTGTAAGTTTTTATGTTCACAGATCTTCATTACTCAGATTAAACATTTATGTCTATGTTTTTGAGCTAATTAAAGTTTTTAAAAATTAATTTTGTCCTTGAACTTTTCCATTTTCTAATGGAATTTTTATTTTATTTTTTGATGTCAGACTGAATTTTACTGATTAGTTCTTTCCTGTTAATAGAAGAAAACACATTTCAGGTAGAGAGCAAGTATACCAAGCATCCATACGTAGGGAATAAAATTTAAATTTGCTACTAACAGATGTATTCTAGGTCCATCCTTTTCCCTCATTCCTGCCTGAGTTAGAAAATTTCCTCATGTGTTTAATCAGTCACTGTAAATTCAATCTCCCCAGTGTTTCCTGAAGCTCTGCCTCCCTCTCTTTTCTACCCTGCTGCCGCTGCTGTTAGTACAGGTTCCCTTTCACTTCTTGGACCATCGCAGTAGCTTTCTTTGAGCCTCCAGCTTTGCCTTATTCACACTGTTCTCAAAATGAGCTTCCTGAAACACATATCCTAGTCTATCGTGGAGTTCTAGAAATTTGCCTCGTGAGTCTTTTACATATAATGGTATTAACTCTTTGACTTTATAGAACAAGTCCCCTTGCAGTTTGTCCTTTACCTTTTAACTTTCTTCATGATGCTTTTTCACATTTCAAGTAGATTAGTAATGATGTAGTCAATTTATTTTCTTTTTTATTCTGCCTTTGGTTTCAAAGAGCTTTACTTTATTTATTTTAGTATTTTTAATTAATTCTTATTGGACTACAGTTGTTTTACAATGTTGGGTTAGTTTCTTTCAAAGAGCTTTATTTCAAAATATTAAAGTCCTTGCTTTTTCAGAAATTGCCTTGGAGTACATTTATGGTTTCTTTAAATGCCTAAATCCAACATTTAAAGAGATATTATTTATAAAATAAGAGAGACTTGTCATACTCATGGCTGATGGTTCGAATCTGTCTTATTCCATGGCTTGGAGAGAGACCTCTGGTGCCTTAACTCAAAATGAAGGGAACTGGACGCACAGAGCAGAGCAGAGCTGCCAACCATCAGGGCTGACTGAACCTTTGCCCTGTGGTCTGCTCCTGGCTCTGATCAGTGACTCTCTCTCCTTTTATCTGCTTTGTCCTCTTGCCTTGCTTCCTGGTCCTTTGTTACACATGGACTTTCTCCACCTGGTCTGTGTGTATTCTCCGAACACTTCCCTAAATGAACCTCTTACCTTCTCATGTTGAATTATACAAACTTATACTTGGCTCTTAAATTGGCTGAAGAATACTATCAACAACAAAAATAAACAGTCTTGAGGATTTTTTTTTTTTTTTAATCTAGCACAGAGATTCTAGTAAGCAGCCTTCAAGTACAAATTCACTGAATCTCAGAACCATTCAACAAAGTTGTTGTTCAGTCGCTAAGTCGTGTCCAGCTCTTATGATCCCATGGACTGTAACCCACCAGGCTCCTCTGATCATGGAATTTTCCAGGCAAGAATATTCGAGTGGGTTGCCATTTCCTCCTCCATGGGATCTTCCCCATCCAGGTATCAAACCCGAGTCTTCTGCATCTCCTGCATTGGCAGACTGAGTAAGCCACTTGGGAAGCCTGATATTATTAAAATTCTTTCCAGCTAAGGAAATGAAGACACAGGCTTTTAAAGTTGCCTAGCTGGTGAGATAAAGGAAAACCCCGCAGCCCCTCTTTCTGTACTCCTCCAGGGTGATCAAGTTCCCCAAGCCTTGCCTGACTCTTTGCTGATGTCATTTTTAGGTAGGGACCTGATAATGTACTAAAGCTGCGGTTGCTAAGTCGCTTCAGTCGTGTCCAACTCTGTGCGACCCCATAGATGGCAGCCCACCAGGCTCTGCCATCCCTGGGATTCTCCAGGCAAGAACACTGAAGTGGGTTGCCATTTCCTTCTCCAATGCCTGAAAGTGAAAAGTGAAAATGAAGTTGCTCAGTCGTGTCTGACTCTTAGCGACCCCATGGCCTGTAGCCTACCAGGCTTCTCCAACCATGGGATTTTCCAGGCAAGAGTACTGGAGTGGGGTGCCATTGCCTTCTCTGATAATGTACTAAAGCTGCTCTAATCATTCCATTCTTAACAACCTCTGGCATTAACTGAACCCAGCTTGCCTCTGTGGAGGCTGTAGAACTAACAGTCCACTGCCTCACCTCTGTAAATAAATGACTTATGTTTATTGAGAAGGGTTTTGCCTTACAAATTATTTTGTCATCCAGTGACTAGTATGGCAAGTCTCACAAAGTAAGCACTTGATAACTGTGTGACAGAAGTGATGCATATACCCTAAGAATTAAACATTCTATGTTCAAAATTTAGCTTTACCTTTTAGTTATTGGCAGACATAAGAAATTGTTTAAGCTTATGATTTTAGTCATAAAGTGGGTCACAGTATATGATCAAGAAAAAAGGATAAAAATCTGAGCAAGTGACAGCCACAAAAATGTATATGATATTTTGACTTATAGTTTCAGATTATCAAGGAATTTCAGGTGCTAAGTAGCTCAGTCATGTCCGACTGTTTGTGGCCCCATGGACTGTAGCCCACCAGGCTCCTCTGTCTTTGGGTTTTCCCAGGGAAGAATACTGTAGTGGGTTGCCATTTCCTTTTCCAGGGGATCTTCCTGAGCCAGGGATCAAACCCATGTCTCTTATGTCTCCTGCATTGGCAGACGTGTTCTTTACCTTGGGGAAACCCCAAGGAACTTCAGTTGCTTTAAATCATCATTTCACTTTTTAAAAATCTTAAGATATTTAATTTAAAAGTTATGGATACCTGTATATGTATGGCTGAGTCTTTTCACTGTTCACCTGAAAATATCACAACATTGTTAATCAGCTATGCTGCTGCTGCTGCTAAGTCGCTTCAGTCGTGTCCAACTCTGTGTGACCCCATAGATGGCAGCCCATCAGGCTCCTCTGTCCCTGTGATTCTCCAGGTAGGAACACTGGAGTGGGTTGCCATTTCCTTCTCCAATACATGAAAGTGAAAAGCGAACGTGAAGTCTCTCAGTTGTGCCCAACTCTTAGCGACCCCATGGACTGCAGCCTACCAGGCTCCTCTATCCATGGGATTTTCCAGGCAAGAGTACTGGAGTGGGGTGCCATAATTGGCTATACCTCAATACAAAATAAAAAGTTTAAAAAATTTAAAAGCCATTCTTAAAAAAGAAAAAGTTATAGGGTAGCTGATAGAATAGTATACAATCATAACTAATGACATTAAAGTATGGAAGATCATAGGACATTAATGTTAAGTAAAAAAATGAAAACTAAAATTATATATATGTATTAATATGGCTAAAACATATATATTTAATAGCTAAAATATACATATACACATAACTCAAAGATGAATAAGCAATAATAGAACCATTGGGTTGGAATAATGGGATTATTTATATGTTTTCTCCTTTTCTGAATTATCATTAGTTTTGATATATTACATTTATGGAATTACAAGAAAAACAATACTGTTCCCCAATGTCCGTGATGTAACTTACTTTATTACCTTGAATAAAAAGGATTTCGTTCAGTATTCACTGAAAATATAACAATCCATAAACATTTTATTTGTGGAAGCCTGATCTTGTAACAGACTAAAACTTATTAGGAAAGAGATATAAATGATTTTTCAGCTACTGTCTTCCAATTTAGTAAATTATTATCCTAATACAAAATTGGAACTGTTATGGAATCCAAGAATCATTGTATTTGTCAGGCCTTTAATGTTTTCTGCATTCATAGAGTTTATTACTAAATTAATCCCCAAAGAGTAAATATGCCACTAAAATGATTCAAGCAGTTTTAAAATTTGGAATTATGTGAGAGTTAACTGTGCAAATTATCTAGTATTAGTTATTTTATTTTAGTTGAATAAATCAGTTTAACCAAAATGAGGTGTTTCTAAATGAAAAGTAGAAAGCATTTTGCCAAAGAAGTTCTAAAAATGGGAAAAAGGCTGCCATGATTATTTTTTAAATAAATAAGCATTTCACTAAATTATATTTCTTAGACTTTTTCATATGTTGAATTTCCTCTTTGCTTTGCTTTAGTTGACTTTAAAATATGTTTAACTAGTTTAATATAGAGTGGAAATAAGGCAATGTATTTTTAAATGTCAAGATAATTTTATAACTTTCTCTCTCTACTAAGTGATTTAGCACAGACTGTGTTAAAATGATAATGACAACATCCAGAGTCTGTTACTAAAAAAAAACCAAAAAAGTCCAAAAAACTCTCCATTAATGCCGTTAGTCATGGGAAATAGAAGAATGCTCTAGAATCTCTCCCCTTCTCTTCTGGCTTCTATTCTGAGAGCCATCTAGCTTTACCTGGCGAGATAAAAAAAGAAAAAACAAAAATACCCTCATTCATTTTTTGTGCTTGTTGTTCAGTCACTCAATCATGTCTGACTCTGCAACCCCATGGAGTGCAGCATGCCAGGCTTCCTTGTCCTTCACCATCTCATGGAGCTCGCTCAAACTCATGTCCGTTGAGTCAGTGATGCCATCCAGCCATCTCATTCTTTATCGTCCCCTTCTCCTTCTGCCTTCAATCTTTCCCAGCATCAGCGTCTTTTTTTGCACTATCATCACTCTATAATATTTTGGGATACTAAAACAGTGGTAAGAGCGATTTAGAACCTCCTCCCCAGTACTACCCCAGGTGGAGAAGAATAGTAATTTTTCCTTACCACTCCACTACAACCTTGAGATTAGACTTGTAAACAAATCCACCATTGCTGATAATTATAACGTAAATCCACTTCCTAAAACTTTCTCTTATAAACTTTAGGAAAAAATAATGTCTTCGTAGCTGAGTATAAAGTCAACCTTGATTTGATGCTTTAATTAATTGATACCAATTTGGCACTGGAAATACCTTCTCCTGGGAGAGTTTTTCACTCATCTTGATCGACCTGCCACCTGGTAGCCCTTCAGTGGAAGTTCCATTTAAACTAGAGAAACTGATCCCATGGGAAACCTCATAAAAATCTGCTAGCTGACACTGTGATAGAACTGAACATTAGTGAGCCTGGTTGTGGTGTCATTGTCTTAATTTCTTTCATACAGAAGAGAGACAAGCGGAGCATGAGGGAAAACTCTATCTACCTTTATAGGCATTAACTCTAGGGTGCCCTTCTAATATGACAAGAAGATGCTAATTTCTTCCCATTTCTAATCCAAATTAAGTTCAGTAAGTCTCTTGAGAATTGTTACCTCAACATATTTGAGTATATTATGACATCATGTAAGTCATTGTTATGTGATTTTTATATTTGTCTGAACTTTTATATATATGTATATATATATATATATAAAATAGAACAGAATCATATTTGTTCCAGAGCCTTCGTCTGGATATAAAACATGAAAGAAAAATCTTTTTTTCAAATTTTCAGTCCTCAAGTGAAGCATATTTGACATTTCAAAGGTAATTTTAAGTGATTATTATTTGCATAGTAAATTCTCAAGATTTCCTATATGCTCAGACACTTTGCAGTGAGCTAAAGTCATTTGAAAAGCAATGCACCTGGCATTTACATCCTAAAGAGGTGCCAAGCTTAA